>NC_090376.1:53307100-53974745 GCF_036365525.1 Heterodontus francisci | reverse complement strand
TATCGCTTACCTCTTTTCCTCTCTCGCTGTCTCTTCTTGTGTGCGTTTGCGCATGAGCAAACGAGATGTGAATACGGCTGCGCCAATTTCGGTTAAGACATACTGATCAATAAATAATTGATTTTCTGTTTTAAACTTACAAGAAAACCGTTCTATGACTGTTTATTTGACAAATGAAACCCAAAAGGGGTTAAACCCTAATAACAAAACACACTTGCTGCGGTCAGGTGAGAATTAAATAGTGGGAACCACCCAAACCCCTCATTACGTGGCCGTAGAAATGTTTCACGAATAGTCCATATGCTATCTACCAAGGATAAAATAACCAAAGATAACATTTCTTAATATGCAGACTTTCTCTTTACCTGTGAATTCCTGTTGTGTACCGATAAGACCAAGTAGCGCCTGTTGTTCATGCACTAGTCGCTGAAGCTTCTCAAATGCTGTCTTCTTCAGTTGCTCTTGCCTTTCCTGTTTCCACTCTCTTAACTGGATAAAGAATTACACAATTAATGCCCAGTTACCATGGTTTAAGTGTTAAAAGCCAAATGTTCACTGATGCTTTTTTTAAAATATAAAGCATTTCACTCAGATAGTTGACAATTTTAAGCTTGGGCAGGAATGCTTGACATTCATTTCATGTAATAGATGGTCTACGAAATCAAATTAAACAGATGGGATCAGAGTACAAAAAAAAGTCAGAAATGAAAAATTAAACATTCAAAAGCAAACAAGATTGGTAGGAAAATATGATAACTTAGTCAAGATATAAATTTTTGACAGTGAGTGTTGGCAATACTTGTGAACAATAAGGGATATTTATGTCTTACATACTTGTTTCCTACATCTTCATTCTCCTCCATGCTGTTTGCATTCACAACCATATATTGAAAAAAGTTAACTGGAGGAAATTATCACAATAGTGTTTTTGCTTTAAGAATTAGAAAAGAATGGCGACTGGTCTCCTTCTGTGCTGTAAAATTCAATGATTCAATTGTATATTTCCTTTGTTCTGTTCCTCTTCCCCTCTTTTCTGTGTCAAAAATTAAGAAACTCTCCTTTCAACATGAATAGATGTACAGTTGGATAACTGAATTGAAGTACCAAAGCACTTGACAGCTAATCAAGTATTTTGAAGTGCAATCACTGTGTAATGCAGGAAATATGGTAGCCAATTTGCACAATGTGATAAATGACCATTTAATCTGTTTTAGTGATATTGTTTTGAGGGATAAATATTGGCCTTGACACTGGTGCAAACTCCCCTATTCATCTTCCCAACAGAGCCCTGGGATCTTTTAAATCCACCTCAAAGAGCAGATAGGGCCTTTGATGTCTCATTCAAAAGATCTTTGACAGTGCAGCGCTCCCTCAGTACTGGACTAAAATGTCTGCTGAGATTGCGTGCTCAAGACTCTGGAGTGGGGCTTGAAACCACAACTTTCTAACTTGAGTGTTGCCACTGAATCAAGGCTGATGCAGCCAGATCAACTGGAACTGGATCTTTTAAAGACAGCAAGAACAATCACAATTGCAACAAACACTGGAAAGCAAACCTATCATAGTTGGAGATTTTTCTCTTCAATTATAACTCTCAAGATATTGATTAAAAGAAATTATGAAGAGTTAAAGAAAATCTTCACTTCTAGATAAACTCTGATCTTTGATGTTGTACAGAGATAACTTTGTTAGATGACAAGTAACATGCAGAAAGGAGTCAATAAATCTTTATTGTACAGACTGTTCAAGTCTTTGCATGAGAGAATTATTGCAGGTGGGGATCTTTTCATCAGCTTGCTTCACTGCTCATGGTTACAGTACAATATACCATTTTGGGGTGAAAAAGGGTCCAGTGTGTCACATTTGAGTGAAGATCTGAAGTCAATGAACCATTGATATCAAAAGCAGGTGCTCCTTTCCCTTTGGTACGTTCACATCCAAAGAGGCATATCGTGAAGAGAATCTATGCTGGTGCAGCTGCTGTCATTTGAGAACTGAAGTGGAGCAAACTGAGCACTGAATGAGTCATTTACACTTGTACATTCCTCAGCAGTTGTGTTCGTACCATTGTAGCAAAAAAGGAGCATTCAATATTACTCCTGCACGAGTCACATTTGTTGTCCACTCAGCCAAGAAGTTTTGCCCCTGGTTGTTAATCACTGCAGACATTTTAAAATTCTCCATCAAATTGTTTTTCGCATAGGAAAAACTTAATTCTTGCTTTGGTATCCCAAGCATTTCACAATTCTGCAAAAAAAGTGGTATTTATCTGCAAAAGTTTAAAAAATGTTACTTCTCTTAAAATTCAGAATTAGATTAAAACCCAAACCAAATTCCTCCAACAGCTCTGAAGTTCTTCAGCAAGTTGCTCAGTCGTACAGATCTCTGCTCCACGCCGAATTTAATTATCTTACCCAGGATGGTCCTACTGGCCTCAAAACAACTGGATTAGGGACAGTGACCAAACTGCATTTGATCCTAGTATAATGACTACTGTTGGATGAATACTGTGTTTGGATACTGATGGAATCAAGGGATATGGGGAGCTGGCAAGAAAATGGAGTTGAGGCAGATCAGCCATGATCGTATCCAATGACTAAGCTGGCTCGAGGGGTCTACTCCTGCTGCTATTTCTCACTTTCTTAAGGAACTCAAGGTGGACTTGCGGTTGTAATGTTCCTACAATTGAAAAGCCTGTGATGCTTAATGTCAAGACTCACATGTTAATAAGGGCCACTTGAGCAAGGTACCACAGAGCACTCAGCATCATGGCACCAGACCTCAAAATAAAAATAAAAATTTTCAAGGTGCAGGAACACAGAAAGAAAACGGAGGGGAACAAAATAACTTGCATTTATATGGTGCTTTTTCTGTGCTCAGAGAGCTGCTAACGTGCTTTAATTCCATTGTCACTGTGTCATGCAGCTACTAGAAAGCGATCAAAATGGATCTTGATCTTTTTTCAACTAGCAGTTGTTATGCTCCTATGCTTCACAGCCAATAAATTATTTTTGAAGTGTGGGCATTGCTGTTTTGCAGGTAAACACGATAGCCAATTTGCACACAGCAAAGTCGGACAAAAAAACAAGACAATGATCAATAAATTAATTTTGGTGACAGCGGTTGAAGAATTAATATGGGTCAGGACACAGGGAAAATGTAAGTAGTTGCCATTGGGGTCGGGTTTCAGATTTTTGTATTTTATAACCCTAACCGCCCCCATCTCAACCAGCAGCCGAGTTAAAGTGCCTATCAACTTAGCGACAACTCTTTGCTAGAGGATCCAAAAATGAGTTCCACTGCCCTGCTCTGATCTCTAAGCCCAGTAACAACATGTTTAACTATTTAACCATTTTTTCCGTATACGATGCGAGAACGCATTCAGTGAAAATGGTAATATTGATCAAAATTTCTGTAATTCACGTCTTCAATGGCAGCTTTCACAGGCAACGCAGAGGTAACTTCATAGATATCAGCTCGTATCTTGCACATCATACAGCATTAACAATTTCCATATCTCCAAATGCCTAACTTTAACATTAAATTGCAGTTTTTTCAGTCTTAGTCAGTGATAAACGAGCTTCCTGCTGGAGGAAGCTGCTCAGTTCGTTAAGTAGGTTGCTAGTTAGAACTGGTACCCTCACACTAGCAGGGCCTGGGAATTGCAGATAGTATCAATACCATTTTTTCTAATGCACGAAGTCAGTAGCACGAAGTCCAGCAGCACAAAGTACAGCTTGACTGAGTCCTGCGAGACAGAACGCTTAACTCGGGAATTCGGTGCAGTGAGGGAGGAGATGCTGTTCTGGTCTTTTACAAAGCAAGGAGTGATCCGAGAGGGGGAGCTGGAGACAGTGAAACCTGAGAGCTGAAGTCCAGAGACACAAATTAGGTGAGCAAGTAGATGATAAGTTGGTCAGTTTTAAGTTTTTTTTTTACTTTCTCTAAACTGGGGCAGTAGTGTCAAATGGTACTGGGGAGATGCACTGTATTAAATTTATAGCTTAACTAGTTAAACTACTTTATATAACTACAAAATCATTGAATAGGTTTCAAATTTAGAAACATCAATTAGTTAAATAAAATACAATAAAGACAAAAGGGCAGGTGATGTGTTGCAGCTGTAGCATGTGGGAGGTTATGGACACCAGTGTGATCCACTGCAACTACATCTGCAAAAAGCATGTGCAGCTTGAGGAATTTCAGCCCAGAGTTGATAAGCTGCAGTCTGAGCTTCGGACACCGCATTGCATCAGGGAGAGGGAAAGTAACCTGAACACTTTGCCCAGTTATGCCCCTTAGTCTAGGTACTTCCGATTTGATTTGTGGTCTGGGACAGGAGGGTGTGACGACAAGTGAGGAAGGTACAGGGATCCAGAAGGTAGCACTGGAGGAGCCTCAGCCCTTCCACACATCTAACAGATTCAACATTCTTGCAGCTTGAATGGAGAGCAGGGGCTGCAGGGAGAATGAGCAAACTGACCACAGCACCATAGTACAGGGGCCATTCGAATGGGGGGGGGGGGGGGGGGGGGGGGCGGGGAGTAAAAAGGAATGTAAAAATGAATTAAGTTGTCGTCGTGGACAATATAGTCAGGGGATAGATACTGTTTTCTGCAGCCGAGAGCACGAACCCCGAAGGCTATGTTGCCTACCCAGAGCCAAGGTTAAGGACATCTCCTCGGAGCTGGGGGGGAACTTTAGAGTAGAAAGGGAAGGATCTCGTTGTCATATAGGCACCATCGACATAGGTAGGACTAAAAAAAGAGGTTCTACTAAGGGAGCATGAGCACATAGGGACTAAATTAAAAAGCAGAAACACAAAGGTCATAATCTCTGGATTGCTATCTGAGCCACGAGCAAATTGGCACAGGGTAAATAAGATCAGAGAGTTGAATGCCTGGCTCAAAGATTGGTGTGGGTGAAATGGGTTTCGATTCATGGGTCACTGGCACCAGAACTGGGTAAAGAAGGAGCTGTACCATTGGGACGGTCTTCACTTGAACCGCACTGGGACCAGTATCCTGGTGAATTGTATAACTAGGGCCATAGAGAATGGTTTAAACTAAATAGTGGGAAGAGGGTTAATATGAGGGGAGATTTGGAAAATTAAAGAGAAAGGACAAGGAAATAGTGCAGGGTAGCAATAAGGGTAATGATAACAGAGTGTGACAGGAAGGAACAGAGTGTACAAATATGAGTGCACCAGTAAATAAGATCAGAGTAGGGAAAAAATGGTAAAAAGACAGAATTTGGGGGCGGCACAATGGTTAGCACCGCAGCCTCACAGCTCCAGCGACCAGGGTTCAGTTCCAGGTACTGCCTGTGCGGAGTTTGCAAGTTCTCCCTGTGACCGACCACATGGGTTTCCGCCGGGTGCTCTGGTTTCCTCCCGCAGCCAAAGACTTGCAGGTTGATAGGTAAATTGCCCCTAGTGTAGGTAGGTGGTAGGAGAATGGTGGGGATGTGGTAGGGAATATGGGATTACTGTAGGATTAGTATAAATGGTCAGCACAGACTCGGTGGGCTGAAGGGCCTGTTTCAGTGCTGTATCTCTTAAAAAATAACATTAAAAGCTTTTTATCTGAATGCACGCAGTCATTACAGAGAGGTGGTTGCAGAGTGACCATGGCTGGGAACTGAATTTTCAAGATTATTTGACATTTTGGTAGGATAGGAAGAAAGGAAAAGGAGGTGGGGTAGCTCTGTTGATAAAGGATAAGCTCAGTACAGTAGTGAGAAATGATCTTGGCTTGGATGATCAAGATGTAGAATTAATCTGGGTGGAGATAAGAAAAGAAAGAAGTCACTAGTGGGAGCAGTTTACAGGCCCCATAACTGTAGCTATATTGTAGGACAGAGTGTAAATCAAGAAATAATGGGCACTCATAAAATAAAAGATACTGCAATAATCATGGGCGATTTTAATCTTTCATATAGATTGGACAAATCAAATTAGCAAAGGTAGCCTGGAGGAGGAGTTCATAGTGTATTCAGAACAGGTTCCAGAATGTATTGTTCTAAGAAACGATCAGGGAGCAGGCTATTATAGACCTGGTAATGTGTAATGCAACAGGATTAATAATCCCATAGTAAAGGATCCTCTAGGCAAGAGTGATCATAACAATGAATTTCACACTCTGAGGGTAAGAAATTTGGGTCTGAAACTATTGTTTGAAACTTAAATAAAGGCAATTACAAGGGTATGAAGACAGAGTTGGCTAAAGTGGACTGGGAAAATAGGTTAAAAGGTTAGACAGTGGAGAAGCAGTGGCAGACATTTAAAGAGATATTTCATAACTCTCGGATATATTCCATTGAGAAAGAAAGACTGAAAAGGATGCACCATTTGTGGCCAACTAAGGAAGTTAAGGATGGTATCAAATTGAAAGAGGCATACAATGCTGCAATGATTACCGGTAGGCCAGAAGATTGCAAAAATTTTAGAAACCAGCAAAGGATGGATGAGAGTAAACTATCAAGAAATATAAAAGCAAACAGTAAAAGTTTCTACAAGTATATAAAAAGAGAGTAGCCAAACTAAGTGATGGTTCCTTAGAGGATGAGACTGGGGAATTAATAATGGTAAATTAAGGAAATAGCAAAGACTTTGAACAATTATTTTATATGTCTTCACAGCAGAAGACACAGAAAGCATCCCAAAAATAGTAGAAAATCAAGAAGCAAAAGGGAGGGAAGAACTGAAAGCGATCACCATCAATAGAGAAAACGTACTAGGTAAACTAATGGGACTAAAGGCTGACAAGTCCCCTGGACCTGATGGCCTGCATCTTTGGGTCTTAAAAGAAGTGGCTGCAGAGATATTGGATGCATTGGTTGTAATTTTTTTTTTTATAAAGAGATACAGCACTGAAACAGGCCCTTTGGCCCACCGAGTCTGTGCCGACCATCAACCACCCATTTATACTAATCCTACACTAATCCCATATTCCTACAACATCCCCACCTGTCCCTATATTTCCCTACCATCTACCTATACTAGGGGCAATTTTTATAATGGCCAATTAACCCATCAACCTGCAAGTCTTTTGGCATGTGGGAGGAAACCGGAGCACCCGGAGGAAACCCACGCAGACACAGGGAGAACTTGCAAACTCCACACAGGCAGTAGCCGGAATTGAACCCGGGTCGCTGGAGCTGTGAGGCTGCGGTGCTAACCACTGCGCCACTGTGCTGCCAAAACTGTAATCTTCCAAAATTCCCTAGATTCTGAAAAGGTCACAGTGGAGTGGAAATTCAAAAATCTAACACCTCTACTCAAGAAAGGAGGAAAACCCCTATCATTGGGAAAATGCTATTCAAGAAGTAGTAGCAGAACATTTAGAAAATCATAATAAAATCATGTTGACTCTGCCCGACTGTATGTAAGGGAAATTGTGTTTTTTTAAAATTCATGCATGGGACAGGGGCGTCGCTGGCTAGGCCAGCATTTATTGCCCATCCCCAATTGCCCTCAAGTAGGTGGTGGTGAACTGCCTTCTTGAAGCGCTGCAGTCCTGTGGGGTACGTACACCCACTGTTCTGATAGGAAAGGAGTTCCAGGATTTCGACCCAGCAACAGTGAAGGAACGGCGATATAGTTCCAAGTCAGGATGGTGTGTGACTTGGAGGGCAGCTGGCGGTGTACCCTTGCATCTGCTGCCCTTGTCCTTCTAGTTGGTAGAGGTTGCAGGTTTGGAAGGTATTGTCTAAGGAGCCTTGGTGCGTTGCTGCAGTGCATCTTGTAGATGGTACACACTGCTGCCACTGTGCGCCGATGGTGGAGGGAGTGAATGATGTGGATGGGGTGCCAATCAAGCGGACTGCATTGTCCTGGATGGTGTCGAGCTTCTTGAGTGTTGTTGGAGCTGCACCCATCCAGGCAAGTGGAGAGCATTCCATCACACTCCTGAATTGTGCCTTGTAGATGGTGGACAGTCTTTGGGGAGTCAGGAGATGAGTTTCTCGCCGCAGGATTCCTAGCCTCTGACCTGCTCTTGTATCCACGGTATTTATACGGCTATTCCAGTTCAGTTTCTGGTCAATGGTAGCCCCTAGGATGTTGATAGTGGGGGATTCAGCGATAGTAATGCCATTGAATGTCAAAGGGAGATGGTTAGATTCTCTCTTGTTGAAGATGGTCATTGGCTGGCACTTGTGTGGCACAAATGTTACTTGCCACTTATCAGCCAAGCCTGGATAATGTCCAGGTCTTGCTGCATTTCTACACTGACTGCTTCAGTATCTGAGTTTGACAAATATATTAGAGTTCTTTAAGGATGAGTGGATATAGGGAAACCAGTTGATGTTGTACATTTGGATTTCCAAAAGGCATTCCATAAGGTGCCACATAAAAGGGTACTGCACAAGATAAGAGCTCATGGTGTTGGGGTTAATATCTTAACACAGACAGAGGATTGACTAATTAACAGGAAAGAGAGAGTCAGGATAAATGGGGCATTTTCAGGTTGGCAAATTGTAACCAGCAATCAGTGCTGGGGCCTCAACTATCTACAATCTAAATTAATGAATTGGCTGAAGGGACAGAGTAGCCAAATTTTCTGATGATACAAAGATAGGTAAGAAAGCAAGTTGTGAGGAGGACACAAAGTCTGCAAAGGGATATTAATAGGTTAAGTGAGTGGGCAAAAATTTAGCAGATGGAGAATAATATGAGAAAATGGTGGGAAGAGCAGAAAATTCACCTGGAGAGAGGCTTCAGAATTCTGCAATACAGAGTGATCTTGGTGTCCTTGTACATGAATTACAAAAAGTTAGTATGCAGGCACAGCAAGTGATCAGGAAGGCAAATGGAATGTTGGTATTTATTGCAAGGGGAATGGAATATAATAGTAGGGAAGTCTTGCGACAACCATGCAGGGCATTGGTGAGATCACACCTATAGTCTCCTTATGTATGGATATACTTGCATTGAAGGCAGTTCAGAGAAGGCTGACTAGGCTGATTCCTGGGATGAGGGGGTTGCTTCTGACGAAAAGTTGAGCCTATACTCATTGGAGTTTAGAAGAATGTGAGGTAATCCTATTGAAACGTAAAAGATTCTGATAGGGCTTGACAGGGTGGATGCTGAGAGTATGTTTCCCCTTGTGGGGGAAATCTAGAACAAGAGGACATAGTCTAAAAATAAAAGGACCTCCCATTTAAAGACAGCCATGAGGAAAAATTTCTTCTTTCAGAGCGAGTTAATCTTTGGAATTCTCTTCCCCAGAATGCAGTGGAGGTTGGGTCACTGAATATTTTCAAGGCTGAGTTAGACAGATTTTTGATCTACAAGGGAGGCAAAGGCTATGGGGAGCCAGCAGAAAAGTAGAGTGAAGGCCAGAATCAGATCAGCCATAATCTTATCGTATGGCAGAGTAGGCTCAAAGGGCCAAATGGCCTACTCCTGTTCCTATTTTTTACATTGT
This sequence comes from Heterodontus francisci, assembly GCF_036365525.1. Lineage (NCBI taxonomy): Eukaryota > Metazoa > Chordata > Chondrichthyes > Heterodontiformes > Heterodontidae > Heterodontus > Heterodontus francisci. The sequence goes on along the minus strand of NC_090376.1, from coordinate 53,965,317 downwards.
TATGTTATAACCCTAGCCAATAAACCAGTCTCTAAGTAATAGCCCTAAACCATATCGCCAAGTCAGGACCAGATGCAGGATGACTGCAATGTCAGTAGCATGATGCAGAGCAGCCACGGTACAATAATCATTGTGGCAATAATGGCCCTGATCTTGCAGTAGGAGTAACAGTGAAGCTATCAGCTATTATGGAGTAAATCTGACAACTGTCAGCGTCCACACATACACAGAAATCGGAAAACTGCTGTCCAATTTTTCCTGCTCCTCCACAAGCTTTGCGACACTAGTACTTCACTCAGAGATTTGGCATGCAAACATATGAATGGTGTGAAGTTTCAGTACTTACCCAGTAGATACCCACTGAACATGCCAGAAAAAGTTAGGGCTTGTCCATTCAAGTATAAGTGAATTGTTAACAGGGTGAAAAGTCTTAATTACTGCCAAACAAACTCCCTGGCACTGAAAATGTACTTTTAAAGTGTGGAGTCTCAATCCTTCAGATTTTAATTATTCTTCAACGTTTAAATAATTAAAAATTATTTCTTTTAAAACTTTGTCTCTTTTATCGCTCTCAATCTCATCTTTCTTTCCCTCCCTACTTCTCTATCTGTAGATGATTTTACATAAACTAAAATATTGTAATTTACACTGCACGTCTCAGGAAGGATTTTACAATCAGATTGGTTAAGAAGACACTGTTGCTTGTCCTAGTCTCACATATCCTGTAAAGGTTGATGTGCTGTATTGGATTCTTGATGCTTGCAAGTTGCTGCACAAAAACCCACAAAAAATGTCAGTGGGCAGTAAGCATAATGAATGGCCAGTGCCATTTGTTCACCATTGACTGCAAAATCAGGGCCATTGTGGTTGCAGGGTTTATGGGATGTCAATATTCACTCCAAAGATGCAATTGTCTCCCTACCTCAACTACTTCTTATGGTAAAACATTCCATGCTTGAAGAATCCTCTGCATAAAGAAATTTCTCCTAATTTTTCTCCTCACTCAGTGAGGATTTTAAATTGATAATCCCTTGTCACTGATTCCCCAAGCAGACAAAATTGCCTTTCTCTATTCACTCAAAACTTTTCATATTGTTAAAAAAATTCAATTTATTTTAGCAATAAAAAGACAGTGTTGGTGGTGGCACTGCACCCTGTTAAGCTATGCTTTCTCTTTTCTGAGCACTTTGGCCAACAGTGCTTTATCAACATTGATGTGCCATTCCTACGTTACAAGTAGCATATTCAATAGGAGTCTTCAAAAGGGAACTGTATAAATATTGAAGGAGAAAAATTTGCAGGATATGGGAAATAATGGGGGAATGGGACTAACTAGATTCTCAATGGGCTGAATGAACTTCTTTTCCATCGTTGGCTGTGAAGCATGTGAAGACATCCTGAGGTCTTGAAAAAGGTGCTATATAAAGGCAAGTCTTGCTTTTGTTTTTCAAAGTGACTCCTGACAACGCAGCAGCCTGCGAACGTCATCAGAGTGCACACGCGCGACTGCATCTTGCCAGGACTAAGTGGCACATGCGCGGGATGATATCATCGCGCAGCTGCGCCTGGTCCATCTTTGTGCAGGCATGATAAAGCATCATCGGGTATCCAGCCCCCCACTTAGCTGGAGGAAGGAGCTGAGTGAGAAACTTTGAGGCTGGAGCTCGCCCCCCTCGGCAACTCACTACAAGCTACAATGCTTCCTCCCCTCAGCCACTCGCTCCAGACCTCGCTGCTCCCCACCAGTCCCCTGGCCGATTGTTCCTTGCTTCGCACCATCCCGCTCTCTGCCCGGTCACTTCCGCTTCCCTGTCCCTCTGCGCCACTTTCCACCTCTTGGCCACTCGCTCCTACGTCGCCCCATCACCCCTTGCTTCTTCGGGTGGCGTATGGAGTCTGATCAAATGCGGGAGCGAGTGGCCGAGAGGAGGGAAGTGGCGCAACCGAGAGCTAGTGGCAGGGGTGGGGGGACAGGCAGCCGGATAGCAGGGTGACGCGAAGTGAGAAGCAATCAGCCAGGGAAGTTGCTGGGGGGGGGGGGGGGGGGTGGGTGGGTAGTGCAGCGAGTTCTAGAGCGAGGCGCTGCGGGTGAGTAAGCAAGTTGCCGAGGGGGGGGCAGAGCAGCCAGTGGGGCAGGAGCTAGTAGCTGCGCTCGGGTGAAATCAGTTCTGGTCAGTCATATAAACGAATCACAGTAACGAATTGGCAGCACATTTTATACTCTACCCAATTTTCCTTTCCATCCATCGGGGTGCCAATTCACTATCTTCCAATGGAAATTAAATCATAAAACTCCTTTTGTATTTAAGAGGATTACTGGAATATTAAACGGATTTGAGGATTACAGTTAGTATCCAAGAACTACATTGTAGCATATTACTGGGCTTCTATCCAACTTAATGCAAGTTTAGTTTGCTGGAACTTCATTTATTTCCCACAAATAATTGAGCAGCAATCCCGGCGGTTGCCTGAACGTCGCAACACTGACATTCCAGTTGAAGAGCCTACACTTGCGCATGTGCAAATACTGCGCCACCTAGTGGTTGCGTTGTCAATAAACACAGCCCTAGTTTTTCAACACCTCTGTTTGACTTTCATACTGGTTTTAATTTCATGCTCTGTTTCCATCACTCCCATTTTTCACATTTTCCTCAGGCAATTCACATTCTTTAATGCCTCTAGTTTTCAATGTTTGTCTGTTACACAATTCCACTAATAGTTCCTTTCTGTCCGATATTACTTAGGTCTCAAAAAGCTAAATATTGCAGATGCTAGAAATCTGAAACAAACACAAAATTGAGCGCTCCTTGCATTTTCTGCTTCTATAGAATCATACAATGATGCAGGAGACTTGTTGGGCCTGTATTTTGTGTGGTACTCTATCAACGACTTTTGAAAGTCCACGTACACATCAACCATACTCCCTTCACCAACCCTCTCTATTGCTTCATCAAATGTATCTGAAGCAGCCAATAACATGTCACCACGCTTCGAAAATACGATCAATAGCTATCACTACAAGTGTTTCAACCAAACAACTTGCATTTGTATTGCGCCTATAACGTAGTAAAACGTCATATGTCATTTTATTACCGTCACTCCATCGCTTATTTCTCAACTCTGGCGGCTTTTACTTTTTACTAAGCCACCATTTGATGGTTTCATCAGCAAACACCGCTGTTGAATCTTTGGTCATTCTCACAACTTCGGAGTAAATTAAATACTAACAACCGAAGAGGCAAGAATGAAGACAGCTAAGGAAATAACTGCGAACAAATTTAAGCCGAGGAGAGCTGTTCCCATCGGTACTAACACACATCACTATCATCACCGTAACAAACTCTAGCTCGCACAACATTAATTAAACTCCAGGGTAACTTACAATCGCTAATTGTCGGTGTTCTTTCCAGGAGCGGGCAGCCAACACTTACCCACCGTGCGCGTGAGCAGCAGTTTAACAGGCAATCCCAACCGTTCCAAACCGCTCTCAAATCTACCGCCATTTTGAAACTTTAAACCGCGGCCCCCACTAAGCATGCGCATTGTCTCTCAGCACTCTGGGAATTGTAGACAAGTCTTGAGACGTATTCCGACAATAACTCCAGTTTAAATAAAGTTGGATTCTTTGCACCTGCTGTGTTCTACCACCCTGTTGTCATTAAATGTGGATTTAGTTTAGGCAGTGCTAGTACGATTCAGCGTCAGGAGGAATATGCGTGATGCTATCGGCTGACCAGCCCTTGCTGCATTTTCTCCTCTGCTGTTCCTAATATTTGATTAGTCGGGATCCAGGAAATACAAATTGACGTTAAATCCAGGAAGTAGCGAGGAGTCGCCAGGATTACCGAAAGACGATCGAGGTATTTTCCAGGATTTTATTTAGATTCTGGTATCTGATGCATCTTTTATTTTCCGTCTCAGCCGCGACGAACGGAAAAGTAGTGGAGGTGTAATGAAACTGCACAGCTTTAAGTTGGCTGGAAGGATTTAGCGCTAACTGTAATAAAAGAACCCGGAGAGAAGTAATGATTGTGACATTAAATATCAGGACTCCTTTTATGGCTACTAGTTACCTTCCCCCCCCCGAAAATGTGGAATGAAGATCAGGTTAAAGTCGACTCAATTCTACCATTTTCTGATTTGTGCTGAAAGAGTTTGAACTGTATTCACAAAATGACGTGAATTATTTTAGGTACGGTAAATTAAGTTTAGGGTAAGGAACTAAGGGCTGGCATCCTTATGTCGTAATTTGTTTTTCGTGCATGGGATATGGGCGTTAGTGGCAAGATCTGCTTTTATTGCGCAACCCTAATTGGCCTTGAGAAGATGGTGGTGAGCTGCTGCCTTGAACTGCTACAGTCTTTGTAACAAAAACAAGAAATGCTGGATTCACTCAGCAGGTCTGGCAGCATCTGTGGAAAGAGAAGCAGAGTTAACGTTTCGGGTCAGTGACCCTTCTTCGGAACTGTCTTTGTAATGTGGGTGCACCTATTCGGTAGAGAGTTTCAGTATTTTGGCTCAGTGATGATCAAGTAATAGCAATATGTTTCCAAGTCAAGATGGTGTGTGATTTGGAGGTTATGGTGTTTCCGTGCACCTGCTTCCCTTGTTCTGTGAAATGGTACAGCTTGCAGGTGCTGTTAAAGAAGGCTTGGTGACTTGTTGGTACACATGGCAACCATGGTGTGCCAGTGGTGGAGGGAGTGAATGTTTAAGGTGGTGGATGTCTTGGATGGTGTCATGCTTCTCAAGTGTTGTTGGAGCTGCATGCAGGCAGACAAGTGGACAGTATTCCATTACTCCTGACTTGTGCCTTGTAGATGGTGGACAGGCATTGGGAGTGTTTTTTTTATTCGTTCATGAGATGTGGGCGTCACTGGCTAGGCTAGCATTTATTGCCCATCCCTAATTGCCCTTGAACTGAGTGGCCATTTCAGAGGGCATTTTAAGAGTCAACCACATTGCTGTGGATGTGGAGTCACATGTAGGCCAGACCAAGTAAGGACAGCAGATTTCCTTCCCTAAAGGACATTAGTGAACCAGATGGGTTTTTACAACAATAGACAATGGCTTCATGGTCACACTATACTAGCTTTTTAATTCTAGATTTATTAATTGAATTCAAATTTCACCATCTGCCGTGGTGGGATTCGAACCCATGTCCCCAGAGCATTAGTCTGGGCCTCTTGGCTACCATCCAGTGACATTACCGCTATGCCACTGCCTCCCCTTTGAGTCAGGAGGTGAGTTACTTGGCTCAGAATATCCAGCCACTGACCTGCTCTTGTAGCCACAGTCTTTATGTGTTTGGTCCAGTTAAGTTTCCAGTCATTGGTGACTTGCAGGTTGGGTGGGTGATTCAGCAATGGTAATGCTCTTCACAGATTAGGTGTTTGGACTTTGTCTTGTAGGAGATGGTAAATGCCAGGCACTTAAGTGACAAGTCACATTCATGCCACACATCAGCTGAATATTGTTGAGCTCTTGATGTATGCATGCATGAACTGCTTCATTATCCGAGTAATTGTAAATGGAACTGAATACTGTGCATTCAGTAGCAAACATCCCCACTCTGACTTTATGCTGGAGGGAAGATCATTGACGGTTGGGCCTAGAACACTACCCTGAGGAACTCCTGCAGTGATGTCCTGGGACTGAGACGATTGACCTCCAACAAACACAACTATCTTCCTTTGTACTAGATATAACTCCAGCCTGTGGAGAATTTACTCCCTGATTTCCATTGACTTCAGTTTTACTAGGCTCTTTGAGGCCACTCTCTGTCAAATGCAGCCTTGATGTCAAAGACAGTCGCTCTCACCTTACCTCTGGAATTCAGCTCTTTTGTCCATATTTAGATCAAGGCTCTAATGAAGTCTGGAGCCGAGTCGTCCTGGTGGAACCCAAGCTGACCATCAGCGAGCAGGTTATTGGTGAGTTTTTTTTTAATAATGCATTCATGGGATGTGAGTGTCGCTGGCTAGGCCAACATTTATTGCCCATCCCTAATTGCCCTTGAGAAGGTGGTGGTGAGCTGCCTTCTTGAACCGGTGAACCTGTTCGGAAGGGAGTTCCAGGATTTTGACCCAGCGACAGTGAAGGAATGGCGATACAGTTCCAAGTCAGGATGGTGTGTGGCTTGGAGGGGCACTTGCAGGTGGTGGTGTTCACATGCATCTGTTGCCCCTGTCCTTCTAGGTGGTAGAGGTCGTGGGTTTGGAAGGCGCTGCTGAAGGAGCCTTGGTGAGTTGCTGCAGTGCATCTTGTAGATGGTACACATTGCTGCCAGTGTGTGTCAGTGGTGAAGGGATTGAATGTTGAAGGTGTTGGATGGGGTGCCAATCAAGCGGGCTGCTTTGTTCTGGATGGTGATGAGCTTCTTGAGTGTTGTTGGAGCTGCAGCCATCCAGGCAAGTGGAGAGTATTCCATCACACTTCTGACTTGTGCATTGTAGATGGTGGACAGGCTTTGGGGAGACAGGAGCTAAGTTACTTGCCTCAAAGTTCCCAGCCTCTGACCTGCTCTTGTAGCCACAGTATTTATACGGCTGGTCCATTTCAGTTTCTGGTCAATGGTAGCCTCCAGAATGTTGATAGTGGGTGATTCAGCGATGTAATGTCATTGAACATTTAGGGGCGATGGTTAGTTTCTCTCTTGTTTAAGATGATCATTGCCTTGCACTTGTGTGTCCCAATGTCACTTGCCACTTATCAGCTCAAGCCTGGATGTTGTTCGGGTCTTGCTGCATCTGGACATGGGCTGCTTTGGTATCTGAGGAGTCACGATTGGTGCTGAACATTGTGCAATCATCAGCGAACATCCCCACTTCTGACCTTATGATGGAGGGAAGGCTATTGATGAAGCAGCTGAAAATGGTTGTCAGTAGGACACTACCACGAGTAACTCCTGCAGTGATGTCCTGGGACTGAGATGATAGACCTCCAACAACGACAATCATCTTCCTTTGTGCTAGGTATGACTCCAACCAGCGGAGTGTTTTCTCTCTCATTCCCATTGACTCCAGTTTTGCTAGGGCTCCTTGATGCCATACTCAGTCAAATGCTGCCTTGATGTCAAGGGCAGTCACTCTCCTCTCACCTCCTGGAGATCGGCTCTTTTGTCCATATTTGGACCAAGGCTGTAGTGAGGTCAGGAGCTGAGTGGTCCTGGCAGATCCCAAACAGAGCATCAGTAAGCTGGTTATTACTGAGAAAGTGCCACTTGATAGCACTGTCAACGACCCCTTCCATCACATTGCTGCTGATCGATAGTAGATTGATTGGGTGGTAATGGCCTTGTTGGATTTGTCCTGCTTTTTGCAAAGCGCTTGATAGCACCTTGGATGACATCTTCCATTACTTTGGTGATGACAGAGTATAAGCTGATGTGGCAGTAATTGGCTGGATTGGATTTGTCTGCTCTTTGTGGCTAGGCCATACCTGAGCAATTTTCCACTTTGTCGGGTAGATCCCAGTGTTGAAGCCGCACTGGAACAGATGGCTAGAGATGCAACTAGTTCTAGAACATAAGAAATAGGAGCAGGAGTGAGCTGGGGAGGGGGCTTGATGGGGTAGATATTGAGAAGATATTCCCATTAGTGGGGGGATTTCGACCCCTCAAGCCTGCCCCGCCATTCAATATGATCATGGCTGATCGTCCCCAGATCTCAACTCCTCTTTTGTGCCAGCTCCTCATAGCCCTCAACTCCCCGATATTTCAAAAATCTATCTACCTCCTCTTTAAATATTTTCAGTGATCTAGCCTCCACAACGCTCTGGGATAGAGAATTTCAGATATTCACTACCCTCTGAGAGAAGAAATTCCTTCGCATCTCCGTTTTAAATGAGTGTCCCCTTATTCTGTAACTATGTCCCCTAGTTCGAGATTCCCCCACTAGTGGAAACATTTTCTCAACATCTACCCTGTTAAGCCCCCTCAGAATCTTGTACATTTCAATAAGATCACCCCTCATTCTTCTAAACTCTAATAAATAAAGGGCTAACCTGTTTAGCTGTTCTTGATAATTCAACCCCTTCATCCCAGGAATCAGCCTAGTGAATCTCTTTTGAACTGCCTCCAATACCAGTATATTCTTTAAATACGGGGACCAAAACTGTACGCAGTCCTCCAGGTGCAGCCTCACCAACACCCTGTACAGTTGTAACAAGACTTCCCTATTTTTAAACTCCAACCCCTTAGCAATAAAGGACAAAATTCCACTTGCCTTCTTAATTACTTGTTGCATCTGCATGCCAACATTTTGTTTCATGTGCAAAAACACCCAGATCCCTCTGTGTTACACTGTTTTGGAAGTCTCTCTGCATTTAAATAATCTGCCTTTTGATTCTTCCTACCAAAGTGCATGAGCTCACACTTTCCTACATTAAACTCCATCTGCCAAGTTTTTGCCCACTCATTAAACCTATCTATACCCCGTTGCAGATTCCTTATGTCCTCATCACAACATGCCCTCCCACCTATTTTTGTATCATCAGCAAATTAGGATATATTACACTCTGCCCCTTCCTCCAAGTCATTAATATAGAAGGTAAATAATTGAGGCCCTAGGACTGATCCTTGTGGCACTCCACTAGTTGTCTTTCCAACCTGAAAAAGACTCGTTAATCCAGACTCTGTCTTCTGTGAGTTAATTAATCCTTAATCCATGCTAATACATTACCCCAATACCGTGAGCTGCTAGCTTGTGCAATAATCTTTTATGTGGCACCTTATTGAATGCCCTCTGGAAATCCAAATACACTACATCTACCAGTTCCCCTTTATCAATGCTGCTTGTTATATTCTCAAGGAACTCTAACAAATTTGTCAAACATGATTTCCCTTTCACTAAACCATGTTGACTCTGTTTGATTGCGTTAAGCTTTTCTACATGTTCTGCTATTTCTTCCTTAATAATGGACGTCTTAGCATTTTCCCAACAAACGATGTTAGGCGACTGGCCTATAGTTCTCCTTTTTGTCTCCCTTCCTTCTTGAACAGAGGTGTTGCATTTGCAGTTTTCCAATCCGCTGGGACCCTCGCAGAATCCAGTGAGTTCTGCAATATTTCGACCAATGCCTTCACTATCTGTGCAGTCACTTCCTTCAAAATCCTTGGATGCAGGCCATCATGTCCTGGCGACTTGTCTGTCTTTAGTCCCATTAGTTTGTCAAATACTTTGTCCCTTGTGATAGAAGCTTTTACAAGATCTTTGCTCCCATTAGCTCCTTGTTTATCTGATATCTGTGGGATGTTTATAGTTCTGGAGCATGAGTCTTCAGGGCTACTGCTGGGATATTGTCAGGGTCCATATGCTTTGCTTTATCCAGTCCACTCAGCGATTTCTTTATCACGTGGAGTAAATCAAATTGGCTGAAGACTGGCATTTGTGATGGTAGCGATCTCAAGAAGAGTCCAAGATTGATCATCCACTCACCCTTCTGGCTGCAAATGCTTCAGCTTCGTCTTTTGTATTCACATGCTGAATTCCGCCATCACTGAGGATGGCTGCTCCATGAACATCTCCATCCAGCTAATTCTGGAGTATGAGTCTTCCTTTTGAGATCTAAACAGTACAGAAGCACAGAATCACTAACAGAAACATGAGAACAAGGGTCGGTTATTTAGTGCCTTGAGCCTGTTCTACCATTCAGTCAGATCATGGCTGATCTGTGTATCTTCCCTAAGCTTGATATCTAGCCAACTTTTCAGTAATATGCCCAGGATAATGAACAGAACAACTGTTGTCGTCTTATTTGAGTTACTAGAGTTATGCCTGCATAGGATTTCTCTTCCAAACTTCATGAGTAAATTCACTTAATAGTTTAAAACTTAACATTTACTTTGATTTTAGTCCTTGATAAGACAATACAAAGTCGTATTCTACCACACTGGTAAATCTTATCACCAAGTCACATCTTACACGTTGTTACGACCACTCAGGAAAAGGCCCCCAGTCAAAATATGTGATTCTAATTGCGGTGGGAGCAATGCACTGTCAATTCAGTCCTGTTGCTCCACAGGGTTGCAGCATATTTCTTTAAGCTTTCCAAATCAGAAAAAAAAACAGCCAAATTGAACAATCTAATAGCCCCCAAATGAAGCGAACTAAACCAGCTATCTTTAGATGTCAACAAATTAACTATTTATTAAAAAACTGAAATCTTAAACACTATTAGGATAATCCAATATCTAAAGACCTTATAACATCTTATTTAAAAATCTAACTCCTGCATTTGCATACATATACACAAACTAACAGGGGTTTGTTTTTAATTAGCTGACGAAATTTAAACAAAAAAGTCTTTGCAAATTATGTTCCTGACGAAATGGAGTCTTCCAATGTAGAAACAGTCCAAGGTTGCTTGAAGTCTTCACAGTGGTCAGATGGGAAAGAAAAGTTCTTAAAAGATAGGAATTTAGCAGTTCGGCTGTTGTAACATTAACTGCCCCTTCTGTGATGAACACAGCAATACCAATACTTAGTTAAGAAAGAAAAGCTTTTTTTTTTAGGGAAATAATTCGGCTTGTTGAATCTAGAGAGAGAGAGAAAATAAAACTGCTACTTCCTTCAATTGCTGGAACAGTCTGCTCAAACCAGTTTTTGCCAGCTTGTTTTCAAAAGTCAAACGACAACATTGATTCACATGCCCTCTCTCGTGCTACTGTTGCTTGGCAACCAGAATGCACTTTGGCTCACTGTGTCTCCGGAGAGTTCTTGAAGATGCACTAATCTTTTTACAGTCTTAAAGGCGCACCGCAACCTTTCTTGAGGAGAGGGGAAAAAAACACAAGACCATGACTATGTAACTGTATCTTCTGTGAACAAACTGCAGTATTAAAAATTTCTTTATGAAAAATATGAAGTGTAATATTGCCTCATACTGCAATGATTTAACTGACTTTTCTAGCATACAGACTTTCAGAATAAGAGTTCTTGGAAAAAAATATACTACTTTGTGAGTAAGTCCCAATATTTTTCTTAAATGTTATTAGTTATTGTTCAATATAAAGTAATTCCATAGTTTGCTCACACAGATTGTCTCGCCTGGGCAGCAGGACTATGGCTATATTTACTGACTGTTTGATGGTTCTGGATGTGAAGGAGTTGTCCATAAAAGAGAAAAACAAGCTGAAGACTGCTATTAAGAACAATGATGGCATCATTTCCTATCTGGTCAATCGACAGGTATGAGCTAGATTACCAAATATGGTTGCCTGAACTAACAACACATGTTATGCACTTATTGTGGAATAATCCTACTTTGGCAGTAAACCTACTTTTGGAGTAATTAATGCAAAATTGCATTTTGATTCAAATAGTTAATCAAAACCCCAATGCAAAACTGATTTTTCTGCATCAACATTATGGTGCTTATGTTATCTCTGGTTCTTTTGCCAATTGCCTTAAATCTGTGTTCTCTGGTTACTGACTCTTCTGCCACTGGAATATCTCTATCAAATCTCCCTTTAAATTGCTGTGTTCCAAGGAGAACAACCCCGGTTACTCTCGTCTCTCCATGTAACTAAAATCTTTTTTCCTTGGTACCATTCTAGTAAATCTCCTCTGCATGTTATGTAAGATCTTGACATCCTTTCTGAAGTGTGGTGTCCAGAATGGGACATAATTCTCCAGATAGTCTCCAACCAGTGTTTTATAAAGGTTTTACATAATTTCTTTGGTTCTGTACACTATGCCTCTATTTAGAAAGCCAAGGATCCTAAACACCTTTTTAACATCCTTCACCACTTTATTACACTGCCTTCAAAAACTTATGCATGTATACCCCAGGTGCCTCTGTTCCTGTACCCCCTTTAAAATCGTACCATTCAAATGAATCACTTCACTCTTCTCTACATTAAATGTGTCAGCCCATTTCACCAATCTGTCTGTGTACTCCTGAAGTCTGTTACTCTCCTCATTGTGCACTATATTTCTGAGTTTCATGTCATCTGCAAATTTGAAATTATGCCCTCTATACCCAAGTCCAGGTTATTAGAGTATATCAAAAAGAGCATTGGTCCTTATACTGTCCCCTGCAGGACACCACTGTATAGTTCACTCTGAAAAACAACAATTCACCATTTCTACATATGTACCAACATACAAACATATGAATTAGGAGCCGGAGTGGATCACTTGGCCCCTCAAGCCTGCTCTGCCATTCAACAAGATCATGGCTGATCTAATTGTAGCCTCAACTCTCCATTCCTGCCTACCCCCAATAACCTTTCACCCCCTTGCTTATCCAGAATCTATCTACCTCTGCCTTTAAAAATATTCAAAGACTCTGCTTCCACCGCCTTTTGAGGAAGAGAGTTCCAAAGACGACCCTCTGAGAGAAAAAATTTCTCCTCATTTCTGTCTTAAATGGGCGACCCCTTATTTTTAAACAGACTCCTAATTCTAGATTGTCCCACAAGGGGAAACATCCTTTCCACATCCACCCTGTCAAGACCCCTCTGAATCTTCTATGTTTCAATCAGGTTCCCTCTCAGTCTTCTAAACTCCAACGGATGCAAGCCTAGCCTGTCCAACCTTTCCTCATAAGACAACCTGCCAGTCCAGGTATTAGTCTAGTAAACCTTCTCTGAACTGCTTCCAACACATTTACATCCTTCCTTAAATAAGGAAACCAACATTGTACAGAGTACTCCAGGTGTGGTCTCACCAATGCCCAGTATAGCTGAAGCATAACCTCCCTACTTTTGTATTCCATTCCCCTTGCAATAAACAATAACATTCTATTAGCTTTCCTAATTACCAAAAGGATGTAGATGCTTTGGAGAGGGTGCAGAGGAGGTTCACCAGGATGTTGCCTGGTATGGAGGGCCCTGGCTATGAAGAGAGGTTGAGTAAATCAGGATTATTTTCATTAGAAAGACGAAGGTTGAGGGGGGACCTGATTGAGGTGTACAAAATCATGAGAGGTATAGACAGGGTGGATAGCAAGAAGCTTTTTCCCAGAGTGGGGGATTCAATTACTAGGGGTCACGAGTTCAAAGTGAGAGGGGAAAAGTTTAGGGGGGATATGCGTGGAAAGTTCTTTACGCAGAAGGTGGTGGGTGCCTGGAACGCATTGCCAGCGGAGGTGGTAGACGCGGGCACGATAGCGTCTTTTAAGATGTATCTAGACAGATACATGAATGGGCAGGAAGCAAAGAGATACAGACCATTAGAAAATAGGCGACAGGTTTAGATAGAGGATCTGGATCGGCGCAGGCTTGGAGGGCCGAAGGGCCTGTTCCTGTGCTGTAATTTTCTTTGTTCTTTGTTCTTATTACTTGTTGTTCGAAAGGTCACAGCCATAATAAAAACCTGTACTACCAGCTTGGGAGATGATTGTGCAGGCATCCTGCAGTCAATGTTTTTCATCTGCATAATCAATCACTCTGTATGGACAGAGAGCTTGTCAATCAATAGATTTCCCCAAGTCAGAGAGCAGTGAGTACCCATTTCACAGCAGTTTAATGCCATAGCCCATATCTTCCAAGAGTACTACTTGTCAGCTTCAACCATGTCAAGACATGTAACAAAAATAGAAAATGCTGGAAGTACTCAAGGTCTGGCAGCATCTGTGGAACGAGAAACTGAGTTAACATTTCCGATTGATGACCTTTCATAGACTGGATAGGAGCATTTGTTCAGATGTAAAAATATGATTTTACTCCTGAATGCCTATGTACATGTAAAAATGTGTTTCACTTTTCATGTATGCAGTGCATTGTAATCCATAACTGACACTGCACTTCCACTTTCTCACCTCCACACCACCAGCAACCCCCCCTCCCCCCCCCCCCCCCCCCCAACCCTTTACCCAGTGAAATTGTCAAATCGAGCATCCGGACAAAATATATTATTGAATGTTTAATGGAAAGCAGTGTATCTTGTTACTGAAATATTCTTGGAATTTCAATAGCTTACTGTACTGGTCATGATTATTTTAAAACATTAAAAAAAACTGTTTGTTTAATTTTACAGTGTACTCACGTTGTCACATCTGATCTCAATACTGTGAGTTCCTCCAGGCTGAAAGCCATCCAGAAATATAATATTCCTGTTGTAAATCTGGATTATATACATAGCTGCATTAAAGAAGGTCAACTTTTGGATATCAGCTGCTACAAACCATGTGAACCGACTCCTCTCTCAAACGATGATGGTGATGGTAGGTACACCATGAAAGGTGTGTTGCAACTCTGTTGTATGACTATTTGTAGAGGTTTTAAAATGATAAAATGAATGAATAAATAGTTTGTGAGGCACAGGTGCAACCACCACCCAGTACCTGGGAATTTTGCAACTTGGGGTACAGCAGCATAGTTGTTATGTTGCTGGACTAGTAATCCTGAGGCCTGGACTAATGATTTGAGTTCAGATCCTACCATGGCAGCTGGGGAATTTACATTCAATAAAGTAACTAAAAAATAAATACCATGAAACTACCGGATGCTATCATGGACTCGATGGGCCAAATGACCTCCTTCTGTGCCATAAATGACTCTATAACATTTCACCAAGACTGGATCAGCATCTTAGGTTCCTGGAGCTCCTTTCCATTCAATATACAATTTAGGTCCTTCACAAATTCCACAATGTTTCAAATTTTGTGAAATCTGTCTGCAATGTTCGCTTTAAAATTTTTAGTTCTGCACAGTCCATTTTTTCCACTGCGCGGCCCATTTAAATGTTTCTACGCAGCAGTGCACCTCCATTATTTTTCTGAGAACCAGGTCTGCACAGTACCCTTTAGGCTGTTGCATGGCCATGCACCTGCGCAGCTTAGCGAGAGCATTGTTTAAATGATCCACCTCCTTGGGTGCCTAATACCTAATGATTGGACCTAGGGCTGTTCAGCTGCAAGCACCCCTGACCCCCTGCTCCCTCAAAAATGTAAGTCTTTTTATTAGCCTAAAATTTCTAATGTAAGCCATTTCTATTATATGCATCTACAGGCTATTTTGAAATGTCGAGAAAGCAAGTGTGCGTGCAAGTGACTACAAGAACCATGTGTCTGCAGAAGAGAATGAGTGCTGTGCACATGCAAGAATAAGAGCCTTATATGTGTGAGAGCGAGTATGAGAGTTATGCACATGGAAAAATGAGAACGCAGGATCATCATGTAAATGCAAAGCAGTGAGATTGGTTTGTATATGAGAATAAGTACAAGCACTTTGTGTGAAAGAGGTGCATATATGCAAGAGTAAGAATGAATACTGAGAGTGTACAGGATAGTGCCATGTGTATGAGAATGAGAGTCCTACATGTTTGAGAGCATAACTAAATGCTTGAAGTTTCTTAAAGACTTGGTTATTTTCAATGCTATCTATGTTCCAAACTGAAACATAATCCTGCTGAAAAACTTGCTCAAATACTGATTACCTGAACAATAATAAGGTTAGGAAAAAGACTAAAGGGAATGAGTTGTTTATTAGACTGGAGGGAAGTATGCAGTGGTGTTCCCGAGAGGTAAGTGTTTGGACCACTGCTCTTTTTGATGCATATTAATAGCCTGTCCTTGGGTATAGGGGGCATGATTTCAATGTTTTGTAGATGACGCAAAACTTGGAAATGTGTTAGGTAACTAGTGCGAAAGATGGTAGCGGACTTTAGGAGGATATACACAGACTGGTGAAATGGCAGATGAAATTTAATAGAGAAGTCTAAAATTGATGTATTTTGGAAGGAAAAATGAGGGGAGGCAAAATTTTCATTAAATGGGGCAATTTTAAAGTGGGTGCAGGAACAATGTGATCTTTGAAAGTGGCAGGATAACTTGATACGACTGTTTTTTTTAAAAAATCCTTTGCGTAGGTACAAAAGTAAGGAGGTTCAATAGTTAGACCTTAGCTAGAGTGTGTATCCCATTCTAGTAACTTTAGGAAGGATATCGAGGCCTTGAAGAGAATGCAGAGGAGATTTACTAGAATGATAACGGATTTGTTATGTGGAAAGACCAGGGAAGCTAGGATTATTTTCCATAATAAAAACGTCATTTATCTATTGTTTTTCATGACCGCAGGACGTTTCAAAGTACTTCACAGCCAATGAAGTACTTTTTTCCTTATACAGGACGATATAGATGGGCTGATAAGATGGCAGAGCAGTGGCAGATGGAATTTAATCCTGAGAAGTGTGAGGTGATTCATTTTGGAAGAACTAACAAGGCAAGGGAATATACAATGGATAGTAGGACCCTAGGAAATAGAGGGTTAGAGGGACCTTAGTGTACTTGTCCATAGATCACTGAAGGCAGCAGCACAGATAGATAAGGTGGTTAGGAAGGCATATGGGATACTTACCTTTATTAGCCGAGGCACAGAATATAAGAGCAGGGAGGTTCGATGGAACTGTATAAAGTGCTGGTTAGGCCACAGCTGGAGTACTGTGTACAGTTCTGGTCGCCACACTATAGGAATGATGTGATTGTACTGGAGAGGGTGCAGAGGAGATTCGCCAGGATTTTGCCTGGGCTGGACCATTTCAGCTATGAAGAGAGACTGGATAGGCTGGGGTTGTTTTCCTTGGAGCACAGAAGGCTGAGGGGGGACCTGATTTGAGGTATATAAAATTATGAGGGGCATAAATAGGGTAGATATGAAGATTTTTTTCCCTTGGCAGAGGTGTCAATAACCAGGGGGCATAGATTTAAGGTAAGGGGCAGGAGATTTAGAGGGGATTTGAGGGAAAAAATTTCACCCAGAGGGTGGTTGGAATCTGGAACACACTGCCTAAAGGGGTGGTAGAGGCAGGTACCCTCACAACATTTAAGAAGTATTTAGGTGAGCACTTGAAATGTCATAGCATACAAAGCTATGGACCAAGTACTGGAAAATGGGATCAGAATAGATAGGTGCTTGATGGCTGGCAGGAATACAGTGGGCTGAATAGCCTGTTTCTGTGTTGTATGACTCTATGAAGTATGCTGACTGCTGTAATATAGGAAACACAATACCGCAAGCTCCCAGAAACAACAATGTGATTTTTTTAATTCATTAATGGGATGTGGGCATTGCTGGCTTGGGCAACATTTATTGCCCATCCCTAATTGTCTTTGAGAAGGTGGTGGTGAGCTGCACCCATCCAGGCAAGTGGAGAGTATTCCAGCACACTCCTGACTTGAGCCTTGTAGATGGTGGACAGGCTTTGGGGAGTCAGGAGATGAGTTACTCGCCTCAGGATTCCTAGCCTCTGACCTGCTCTTGTAGTCGCGGTATTTATATGGCTACTTCAGTTCAGTTTCTGAACACTGGTAACCCCTAGGATGCTGATAGTGGGGGATTCAGCAATGGTAATGCCATTGAATGTCAAGGGGAGATGGTTATATTCTCTCTTGTTGGAGATGGTCATTTTCTGCCACTCATGTGGCGCAAATGTTACTTGCCACTTATCAGCCCAAGCCTGGATATTGTCCAGGTCTTGCTGCATTTCTACACAGACTGCTTCATTATCTGAGGAGTCGCAAATGGTGCTGAACGTTGTGCAATCATCAGCGAACATCCCCACTTCTGACCTTATGACTGAAGGAAGGTTATTGATGAAGCAGCTGAAGATGGTTGGGCCTAGGACACTTCCCTGAGGAACTCCTGCAGTGATGTCCTGGAGCTGAGATGATTGACCTCCAACAACCACAACCATCTTCCTTTTCGCTAGGTATGACTCCAGCCAGCGGAGAGTTTTTCCCCCTGATTCCCATTGACTTCAGTTTTGCTAGGGCTCCTTGATGCCATACTCTGTCAGATGCTGCCTTGATGTCAAGGGCAGTAACTCTCATCTCACCTCTTGAGTTCAGCTCTTTTGTCCATGTTTGAACCAAGGCTGTAATGGGGTCAGGAGCTGAGTGGCCAGATAATCTGTTTTTATGATGTTGGTTGAGGGGTAAAAATTGTCTGGATACCAGGAATAATTCCCCTGTTCTTCAAAATAGTGCCATTGGGTCTTTTACGTCAACCTGAGAGCGCAGACAGGTCCTCTGTTTAACGTCTCATCCAAAAGACGGCACCTCCAACAGTGTAGCACTCCCCCAGTATTGCACAGGGGTGTCAGCCTAGCTTTTTGTACTCAAATCTCTGGAGTGGGGATGGACTCCATAATCTTCTGAATCATTGATGAGAGTGGTACCAACTGGACCTTGACAGACACACTAGAGCAAAGAAGGTTAAGGGGAGTTTGACAAGAGATGTTGAAAATCGTGAGGGGTTTTGGTAAAGTGATTATGGAGAAACTGTTTAAACTGGAACTAGGGTCAGTAACCAGAGGTCACAGATTTAAGATGATTGGACAAAAATCCAGGAGGAATTGAGGAGAATTTCTTTTGCACAGAAAATTGCTATGGTCTGGAATGTAGTCCCTGAAAGGAAGCAATTTCAGTAGTAGTTTTCAAAAGGGAATTGGAAAAAATATACTTGAGAAGAACTAATTTGCAGGCCTATAGGAAAAAATCAGGGGAGTGGGACTAATTGAACAGCTGTTTCAAAGAGCTGCACAAACATGATGGGCCAAATAGCCGCCTCCTGCGCCATGTGGGCACAGCATGCATGCTGGCCATGCACCATCCCTATTATTATTTTGTTGGTGTGTATTCAATTGCAAAAAGCCAGTTGGTGAAGCATGATAATGGAGAAAATCTTTCCTCAGTCTCATTTATTTATAGAGTGCAACATTACAAGCATATATGTCCTAACTCAACCCCCACACAATTTCAGTGTCTCTTTTTATATGTGCTCAAGTAAGACCCCAATTAATGCCCTCCACCTGCGTATAATTAAACACAATTGATGTACAATTAACAGATCCCCTTTTGCTTCAAATAAAGGTCTAGTTAATATGCACAAACAATGTATCCAAAAAAGATTCCATATTCTGTGCAAAGCATTGTGAGATGCCTCTCCTCTAGGACCCCTAACAATTTCTTTGATCGTACAAGCATTTCTTTTTGTAATACAAACAGTTGATGACTGTGCCAGGCAATGACCATCTCAACAAGAGAGAATCTAACCATCTCCCCTTGACATTCAACGGCATTACCATTGCTGAATCCCCCACTATCAGCATCCTCAGGGCTTCCATTGACCAGAAACTGAACTGGAGTAGCCATATAAATACCGTGGCTACAAGAGCAGGTCAGAGGCTAGGAATCGTGAGACAAGTAACTCCCCTCCTCACTCCCCAAAGCCTGTCCACCATCGATAAGGCACAAGTCAGGAGTGTGATGGAATACTCTCCACTTGCCTGGACGGGTGCAGCTCCGACAACACTCGAAGCTCGACACCATCCAGGACAAAGCCGCCTGCTTGATTGGCACCCCATCTACAAACATTCACTCCCTCCACCACCGACGCACAGTGGCATCGGTGTGTACCATCTATAAGATGCACTGCAGCAATGCACCAAGGCTCCTTAGACAGCACCTTCCAAACCCGCTACCTCTACCGACTAGAAGGACAAGGGCAGCAAATACATGGGAACACCACCACCTGCAAGTTCCCCTCCAAGTCACACACCATCCTGACTTGGAACTATATCGCCGTTCCTTCACTGTCGCTAGGTCAAAATCCTGGAACTCCCTTCCTAACAGCACTGTGGGTATACCTGCCCCAAATGGACTACAGCGGTTCAAGAAGGCAGCTCACCACCACCTTCTCTAGGACAATTAGGGATGGGCAATAAATTCTGGCATGGCCAGCGACGCCCACAACCCATGAATGAATAAAAAAAAACTTGCACCTACCTGGTTAATTTTAGAGATCTCCTTTCTCTCCAGCATTTGTTTCAAGCCAGCAAGATCAATCTGCACTAAAAACAAGAAACGCTGGAAATACGCAGCAGGTCTGGCAGCATCTATGGAGAGAGAAGCAGAGTTAGCGTTTCAAGTCAGTGACTCTTCTTCAGAACTGGCAGATATAAGAAATGTAAAAGATTTTAAGCAAGTAAAGTGGGGGTGGGGCAAGAGATAACAAAAGCGAAGGTGTTGATAGGACAAGGTCACAGAATAGCTGACCAGAAGGTCATGGAGCAAAGGTAAACAATATATTAACGGTGTGCTGAAAGACAAAGCATTAGTACAGATGGAATGTTAATGGACTGAAAACTGAACAGCCACAAGCACAAACATGAAAAAAAAGTGGGTAGGCACAGTAGAAAAAACTGAACAAACTAAAAGAAAATAAACACAAAAAAGACAAAAATTACTATAAATAAAAGTAAAATGGGGGGGCCTGTCATGCTCTGACATTATTGAACTCCATATTCAGTCTGGCAGGCTGTAGTGTGCCTAATTGGTAAATGAGCTGCTGTTCCTTGAGCTTGCGTTGATGTTCATTGGAACACTGCAGCAATCCCAGGACAGATATGTGAGCATGAGAGCAGGTGGGTGTGTTGAAATGGCCAGCAACCGGAAGCTTGGGGTCATGCTTTCGGACTGAGCAGAGGTATTCTGCAAAGTGGTCACCCAGTCTGCGTTTGGTCTTTTACATTTCTTATATCTGCCAGTTTTGAAGAAGTGTCACTGACCTGAAACATTAACTCTGCTTCTCTCTCCAAAGATGCTGCCAGACCTGCTGAGTATTTCCAGCGTTTCTTGTTTTTATTTCAGATTTCCAGCATCCGCAGTATTTTGCTTTTATTTTTAAGGTCAATCTGTAACCTTTTCTCATTCACACTTTTTGTAGAGAGTACATTATCCCACAAGGAATGATTATTTACATAGCATTCAATGTGTATACTATCTTCAGTACGTCCCTTGTGTAGAATCTCATTTGACAAACAGAACTCCATATTCGCTGCCTGCACAAGAGCTCGTGTTTCCACAGCTTAAGTACTTTTAACAACCCTTTTTATTTTCTTGACTTCCCAAGCTAAAGGACAACATTTCCCATTTTCACTCATCAGAAATATTATGAAATCAGCTGCACTCGAATACCCATTAGGAAGATTAGCATATGAAACATCACTAAAAATGACTAGTTTCATGTGCTTTGGATCACCAAAGGATGGGAACTGAAGTATGCATTTCTCCAGATTTAATTTTTTCAATGTTTCATTTGCCCTTAAAACAAAACATTCTGAACTTTATGGTGTTTCATTGTAGTACTTAATTCCAGCACATTAAAACTAGCATCTGGTCCAGTCTGAGTGCACAACCAATTCAACTGATCAATCAAGCTTTGCAATTGCTCTGTCTCTTCTTTACACATAGAATTTTTCTGTGATGACCCACCACGATTAGCCAGGACGGGAGTAACACTCTCTAAATAGGATTTTTGCTTTCAAGTTATTCCAGACCTACTCTGCTTAATAGCTAAATGAATAGATTTAAAAACCTCAGAAGTCTGACTCCTAATCTTAAATTCTACACTAATCTTACTAACAATACATTTTTCCAATTCCACAGTATCGCCCCATAAGAAATCATCAATGTGTTTCACGAAGATGCCTGAATTTTTGCTTTATGATACCAATAAAACATTGCAGTATCTGCTTTTAGTTGAACACACCCTATTTTCAGCAAAACAGATCTCACTGAAAAATACCACAGCCTGGAAGCATCCGCATTTGTTTAGTTTTCATAGTTTCCTTCTGAATCTGCTGCCTCTTTGAGCTCTCTGAAAAGTATCACCCTGCAGAAATGTGGTTTTTTTGTGGATTGATCTACACTCCCATGAATATGTGGCCAAAAGAGCTAAAAGGATTTTCAAGGTTACTTTTCCAGCTGTGGGAGAGTCCACTCTAACATATGCCAGATTGTTCTTCAAACCCCCTCGCAACTAGTCTCACTTTAACCTTTTAAGCCCCATTTGCAAGGACATTTTCAGTATAAATCCATCTATGTGACAAGGCTAGCTGCCCCTTATCTGGTACCCCAGAATGAAGACCAAACTCTCTCCAATTATCTAGTTCCTTGTGTTCTGCCTCTCATTAGTTTATCCTCCAGATTATTGACAACTGCCAAAACTTCACGGTCATGAGGACTTCTGCTTCTGGTTTTATTGTGAGACTGTTCTGTAGCCCTCCTCTCATTGTATATTTAGCCTGTGGCCTGTACTTGCAATTTGATGTCTTTCGGGATTACTACTGTAAGATTTCCCTCTCACGCTATCGGAGGCTGTTTCTCCAGTATGTGATTGTTTTCTGATGCCAGACCCACTATTAGAACTTGCATTGTACTTTGTTACTCTCCACTGCTTCCCCCATTCTGACAGTCCATGGACTTCTCTTCTTGGCCATCATCCTGTTCATTTAACCAATATTTAAACTTGTCAGATTTTCCTTCTCATCCCTCCACTCATTAGATCCTCTGGAATATATGTCACCTGTTACCCACTCTGGGCAATTGGTTTTTGGATGCAATAGCACTGTCCTGCGCATCATGATCACTCACATATGATTATCCAACCCTTGATCTACCATATTCTAATCCCCAAGACCTTCGCCACAAAATACACGAGTATTTGAGGTACAAAGTGCCTCATTTACTTCTCTCAGCTACTCAGATTCTGAGATTTTGCAATTAATCCTGATTAATTGTAAGAAATGAACCTTAACAGTTTGATTGCCATATTTGATAACCACAGTCTTACCATCACAGCCTATTACCTTAACAGGGTCTTTCCCTTCCCTATTGTTATGACTGAGGCGGGAATAATGCACTGTCAATTCAATCCCAATACTCCATGTCAGTTGTGTGTTAATTGTGTGATTATATGCAAGTGATGGGAGTTAATTGGGTTTTAGTTGAACACTTAAAAGCAGACACTCATTGGGACTGGGAGAGGGATTTGTATGAAGACCTTTTATGTTTGTAATCCTTTTCCAGCCTTATCCTTCTGTAATAAGCTTTCTGGAGTTTAACATGGTAGCAGAGTTGCCTAAAGCTGAAGGTTGGAAAATAAGAATTTTTTTTTGGATAGAAAACTGAAGTCTCAAGGGCAATTGTGAAAATAATTGGCAGAAAGTAAGTGTAAATTGGCAGGTATGATTACCCTCCGGTGTTTTTGGAGTCTGAACTATATGACCAGTGGAAGAACTAAGTTGCTATGTGGATACTGCCAAAAAGGAAACAAGGTTGGAGTTGTCACTTCCTACCAAAAGTAAAATCAGGACTAAAGTGTTTTCTAAATTGGATGCTCGTCAGTTGGATACTGATGAAGGGTTGGATCTTCTGTCAGAATTCTTGGATGAAATTTACAAGAAAGATGACCTATTGAACGCGTATGAGGTATGGTCAGACTTTGATAGATTTCGGAAAACAGATGGTTATTCAGTAGAGGAATATATCATGGACTTTAACAGACTGTATAAAAGATTGAGGAAATTCAATTTGGAGATCCCTCATTCAGCGTTAGCTTTTAAATTGCTAGATTGTGCTAGGGTGTTGCATTTGGACAGGCTCCTACTTCTAACTGGGGTGCGGTTCTTGGACAAAGACTCCTATTGAACCAAATGTCTGTAGCCTTAAAAAAAAATTCCTGGGGAAACAGTCATTTCCTGCGGTTCTGGTAGAACAAGCAGGACACTCTGCGGCGGCACAAAGAATGGAGGACTCCATGTTTACAAGATTTAGAAATAATCCAGGTACTGGAAGTAGGCCTAAGTACAACAGAAGAGTTAAAGACAGGAGGAATGAGGATGAAAGCACTTTTAGCAGGTCTGAATATTACAGTGCAAGACAGGGTTGGAACCACAATCAAAGGTGAATGAATCTCAGGAATACCCAAAGAATAGTGCTTCAAATGTGACACTCTAAACGTATCACTAGATGCAACTGCCTTAAGCGGAGGGCAGAGTCCTTGAAATAATACATGATGCGGAATATTCTGAGGATGGATCTGAAAGAATTTTACCAGTCACCAGGAGTTTTAGTCCTGCGATGAATGTGTTGGTTGCGGATTCGTTCAACTGTGCGGTACTGCGTAGTGCTTGTACATCAGCAGTATGCGGAACTTGTTACAATGTTATCTAGATTCAGTCAGTAGCGAGGATCGACACAAGGGTAAGGAGTATAAAAGTACTACCAGCATTAGGTTTGGTGATGACAACACATTGAAGTCACTGAAGAGAGTAGTAATCCCATGTAAAATAGCTGGGGTAAGCCACTTTATCAGTACTGATGTAGTCTCCAGTGAGATACCTTTTTACTCTTGAGTAAGCCTTCAATAAAAAAGGCACAGATAAAACTTGATATGGAGCATGATAAGGCAATTGTGTTTGGAAAGCCAGTGAATTTGCAGTTTACCCAGTCAGGGCATTATTATATCCCCTTAACAAAACCTGATATTTCTAGTCAGTGTTAGAGAAGTGTTGAAAGCATCAGGTGTTATGAATCAGAGATAAAAGGCAAATTGTCTTCAAGTTGCACAATTTGCTCGCCCTTGCTGTCCGAGATTAAAAACCTTACTAAAAGATGCAGATGTGATTGATGGAGAGTATATGAGGATAATGGAAGAGATTAGTGAAAAGTGTGAGATTTGTAAAAAGTATCGGAGGACACCATCACCTCCTGTTGTCAGCCTTCCACTGGCACATGATTTTAACGAGGTAGTTGCCATGGATTTAAAGGTATGGGACAAAGCCATGAATATTTTCATTCTACTTTTTATAAACCTAGCAACTAGATATAGTCTTTATACAATAACAAATAGTAAGGACAAAAGGGTGATTATAGACAAAATTATGGAGAAATGGATAGGGATTGGACTTGGGGCACCAGCTAAGTTTCTGACTGATTATGGAGGCTAATTTGCCAATGATGAGTTCAGGAATATGTGCAAAAACATGAACATTATGGTTATGAATACTGCAGCTGCAGAGAAAGAACAGTGGGCTCTGTGAAAGAAATCATGCAGTGGTGGATGAAATAATACATAAAATCTTGGCTGATCAGCCAAACTGCAAATTGACAACTGCCCTGGCATGGGCGGTTCATGCAAAGAATTCACTTTAGATGGTTGGAGGATATAGTCCCTATCAGTTGGTCTATGGGCGGAATTCAAAATTGCCTTATGTACTGTGCGACAGTCCTCCTGCTTTAGAAGGTACTATTAGTTCCATTTTTTCTTTCTACACACTTGAATGCTTTACATGCAGGGAGACGGGCTTTCATCAAGGCTGAGGTCTCTGAGAAAATTCGCAGAGCTCAGGCTTCGTATAAGGCCACCTGAGGCAGAATTGAATTCAGGAGATTTGGTCTATTATGAAAGAGAAGGCCATAGGGAATGGAAGGGCCCTGGTAGTAATCGGTCGGGATGGTAAGACAGTAGTTATCAAGCATGGAAATCAAACTGTTATGGTTCATTCTTCATGTTTAATCGGGGTTGACTACAAAATCTCAAAATCTGAGCAGCTGATAGAGGAACAGAGGCACCTTGTTCCTCAAATAATCATGTGTTTTGTGATGAAGGTCCTGATGCACAGGTGGATCAAGATATGGATAGTAATGTAACCGATTGTGATGCTCAAAAACGAGCTATTGCATCCAAAGGCCAATTGCTTCAAGTAGGTACTTGGGTGACAAGGAACTTGGAGTGGGAGGGGAAGGATCCTATTGTCGTGGTCCATGTAAGTACCAAATACATAGGTATGACTAGGAAAGAGGTTCTGCTGAGGGACTGTGAGCAGCTCGGGGCTAAATTTAAAAAGCAGAACCTCAAAGATGATAATCTCCAGATTACTACCTGAACCACGTGCAGATTGGCATAGGGTAAATAAGACTAGAGAGGTAAACACGTGGCTCAAAGATTGGTGTGGGAGGAATGGGTTCCGATTCATGGGGCACTGGCATCAGTACTGGGGAAGGAGAGAGCTGTTCCATTGGCCGGGCTTCATTTAAAACCTGCTGAGACCAATGTCCTTGCGAATCGTATAACTAGGGTTGTAGACAGGACTTTAAACTAATGAGTCGGTGGGAAAGGTTCAGTTGAAGGGAAGTTTAAAAAATCAAAAAGAAACGAGAGAGCAGAGGTGCAGGGTAGTGAAGAGGCGGACCATAACCAAAGTGTGACAGGGAGGGGGAGAAAATGTAAGCAGAAGAGTGCGACAGAAATTAGAAGCAGAATGAGTAATAATGGTAAAAAGTCAAACCTGAAGGCTCTTTTTCTGAATGCATGCAGCATTTGTAACAAGATAGATGAGTTGACAGCACAAATAGAAATAAATGAATATGACTTTATAGCTATTGCAGAGACGTGGTTGCAGGGTGACCAAGACTGGGAACTCAATATTCAGGGGTATTCGATGTTCTGGAAAAATAGGCAAAAAGGAAAAAGAGGTGGGGTAGCTTTGTTAATAAAGGAAGGTATCAGTGCAGTGGTGAGTATTGATATAGGTGCAATAGATCATGATGTGGAATCAGTTTGGGTGGAAATAAGGAATAGCAAGGGGAAGAAGTTATGGGGGTGGTGGGGGTGGGGGGTAGTCATCTATAGGCCCCTGAAGAGTTGCCTCACTGTAGGACCAAGTATAAATCAGGAATAATGGAGCCATGTAAGAAGGGCGCTACAATTGTCATGGGTGATTTTAATCTGCATATTAACTGGACAAATCAGATTGGCAGAGGTTATCTGGAAGATGAATTTGTAGAGTGCATCAAGGATTGTTACTTCGAGCAATACGTTGCAGAACAGGCTATTTTAGATCTAGTAATGTGTAATGAGGTAGGATTAATAAGAGATATCGTAGTTAAGGATCCTCTGGGGGGTAGCAATCACCATGGTAGAATTTCAAATTCAGTTTGAGGGTGAGCAACTCTGGTCTCAAACCAGTGTCCTCAACTTCAACAAGGGCAATTACGGAGGTATGAAGAAAGAGTTGTCTGAAGCGGGCTGGGAAAATAGACTAAGGGGAAGGTCAGTGGCAGACATTTAAGCAGATATTTCATAACGCTCAGCAAAAATCTATCCTGGTCAAAAAGAAGGACTCGATCAGAAGGATGAACCACCCTTGGTTAACAAAGATGATCAAGGAGTGCATCCAATCAAAAACTAAGGCATACAAAACGGTGACAACTAGTGATAGGCCAGAGGATTGGGAATCTTTTTAGGAACCAGCAGCGGATGACTAAAAAGCTAATACAGTGGGGCGGCACAGTGGCGCAGTGGTTAGCACCGCAGCCTCACAGCTCCAGTGACCCAGTTTCAATTCTGGGTATTGCCTGTGTGGAGTTTGCAAGTTCTCCCTGTGTCTGCATGGGTTTCCTCCGGGTGCTCCGGTTTCCTCCCACAGCCAAAAGACTTGCAGGTTGATAGGTAAATTGGCCGTTATAAATTGCCCCTAGTATAGGTAGGTGGTAGGGGAATATAGGGACAGGTAAAGATGTGGTAGGAATATGGGATTAGTGTAGGATTAGTATAAATGGGTGGTTAATGGTCGGCACAGACTCGGTGGGCCGAAGGGCCTGTTTCAGTGCTGTATATCTAAATCTATAAAAATCTAAAATAAATTGGCAAGAAATATAAAAACAAACAGCAAGAGCTTCTACGGGTATATAAAAAGAGAATATCTAAAGTGAGCGTGGGCCCCTTGGAGGATGTGACTGGAGAGTTGATCACGGGGAACAGGGAAATGGCAGATAATTTAAACCAATATTTTGCATCGGTCTTCACGGTGGAACACGCTATAAATGTCCCACAGATATCAGATAATGGAGGTATTGGTCGAAATGTTCCAGAACTCACTGGATTCCGGGAGGGTTCCAGCGGATTGGAAAACTGCTAATGTGATGCCCCTGTTCAAGAAGGGAGGGAGACAAAAAGCAGGAAACTATAGGCCAGTCGCCTAACATCGTTTGTTGGGAAAATGCTAGAGTCCGTTATTAAGGAAGAAATAGCAGGACATTTAGAAAAGCTTAACGCAATCAAACAATCAACATGGTTTTGTGAAAGGGAAATCATATTTGACAAATTTGCTAGAGTTCTTTGTCAACACTGCTTGTTATATCCTCAAAGGGGAACAGGTAGATGTAGTGTATTTGCACTTCCAGAAGGCATTCAATAAGGTGGCTCATAAAAGATTATTGCACAAGATAGGAGCTCACGGTATTGGGGGTAATGTAATGGCATGGATTGAGGACTGATTAACTCATAGAAGACAGAGAGTCGGGATTAATGGGTCTTTTTCAGGTTGGAAAGACATAACTAGTGGAGTGCCACAAGTATCCGTCCTAGGGCCTCAATTGTTTACCTTCTATATTAATGACTTGGAGGAAGGGGCAGAGTGTAATATATCCTAATTTACTGATGATACAAAAATAGGTGGGAGGGCATGTGATGAGGACATAAGGAATCTGCAACGGGGTATAGATAGGTTTAATGAGTGGGCAAAAACTTGGCAGATGGAGTTTAATGTAGGAAAGTGTGAGCTCATGCACTTTGGTAGGAAGAATCAAAAGGCAGATTATTTAAATGCAGAGAGACTTCCAAAACAGTGTAACACAGAGGGATCTGGGTGTTTTTGCGCATGAAACACAAAATGTTGGCATGCAGATGCAACAAGTAATTAAGAAGGCAAGTGGAATTTTGTCCTTTATTGCCAGGCGGTTGGAGTTTAAAAACAGGAAAGTCTTGATACAACTGTACAAGGTGTTGGTGAGGCCATACCTGGAGTATTGTGTACAGTTTTGGTCCCCATATTTAAGAAAGGATATATTGGCATTGGAGGCAGTTCAAAAGAGATTCACTAGGCTGATTCCTGGGATGAAGGGGTTGACTTATCAAGAACGGCTAAACAGGTTAGCCCTTTATTCATTAGAGTTTAGAAGAATGAGGGGTGATCTTAATGAAACGTATAAGATTCTGAGGGGGCTTGACAGGGTTGATGAGAAGATGTTTCCACTAGTAGGGGAAGCTCAAACTAGGCAACATAGTTACAAAATAAGGGGACTCTCAATTAAAACGGAGATGTGAAGGAATTTCTTAGGGTAGTGAATGTCTGGATGTCTCTACCCCAGAGAGTTGTGGACTGAAATACTGAAAGTATTTAAAGAGAAGGTAGATAGATTTTTTTGAAATATTGGGCAGTTGAGGGCTATGAGGAGCTGGCACGAAAGAGGAGCTGAGATCTGGGGACGATCAGCCAAGATCTTATTGAATGGCCTGCTCCTGCTCCTATTTCTTATGCTCTTGTAATCCAGAGCGTTGCGACAATTGTGGGGCATGCAGGAAAATCTACAGGCAAGTTTAAATATTGGTTAAATTTTCAAGATGATGGCCAAGAGCCATGGACTGGCAGAATGGGGTGAAAGAGTGGAGGGTAAGAAAGCGCAGTGCAAGTTTTGATAGTGGGTTAGGAAGTGTGGCTTGCATTAGGAATCGATCACTTACTGGAGAAAGAGCCTCCGATAAAGTGCGAGGGAGATCTTCTAGCAGTCGTTATGAAAGACATCAAAGTGCTAATAGAGGCCATAGTATGAACAGATTACACAATGAAACGAAGGCTAGAGGGCAGTCTCGGAATAGAACTAGAAGCAGAAGTCCTCATGATCGTGAGGTTTTCATGGCTGCCAATAAACTTGAGGATAAACTAATAAGAAAAGCAAAACATAAGGAGTTAGAGAGTTTGAAGTCTATTCTGAGGTACCAGATACGGGACAGCCGGCCTTGTCACATAGATGGATTTGTACTGAAAAAGCCCTTCCCGATGCAACTTATGAGGCTAAAGCAAGTTTAGAGTGGACTCTCCCACAGCTGGAAAAGTAATCTTGAGAATCTTTTTGGCTATTTTTGCCACATATTCATGGGAATGTAGATCCATTGACATAAAAGCTGCATTTCTGCAAGATGATGCACTTCTATCTGAAACCACCTAAAGAGGCAGCAGATACAGAAGAAAAACTGTGGAAACTGAACAAATGCATCTATGGCCTTAATGCTTCCAGGGTGTGGTCTTTCCTAGTGAGATCTGTTTTATTGAAAATTGGTTGTGTTCAACTAAAAGTAGATCCTGCGATGTTTTATTGGCATCATAAAGGGAAACGTTCAGGCATCTTCATGATGCACATTGATTTCTTATGGGGTCGTATTGTGGATTTTGAGAAATATATTAAGATTAAGGCAGAATTTAAGATTGGGAGTCAGGCTTGTGAGGTCTTTAAATATATTGGTTCAGATATTAAGTGTAATAAGTTTGAACCAACAATCCTATTTAGAGAGTGTTACTCCCATCCTTCGCTGGTTAATCGTGTCAGGTCATCACAGAAAGATGATGATCTGTATAAAATAGAGATTGACCAATTGCAAAGCCTGGTGGGTCAATTAAACTGGTTGGGCTCTCAGACTAGGCCTGATGTTGGTTTTGATGTGCTGGAGTTAAGCAGGATGATGAAACATCCAAAAGTTGAGAATGTTTTAAGGGCAAATAAACCATTGAAAAAACTAAATCTGGAGAAATGTGTACTGAGGTTCCCATCCTTGGGTGACCCAAAGAACATGAAGCTAATAATTTTTAGTGACACTTCACATGCTAATCTTGCTAATGGGTATTTGAGTGCAGCTGGCTTCATAATATTTCTGATGGGTGAAAATGGGAAATCTTGTCCTTTAGCATGGGAGGCTAAGAAAATAAAAACGGGTTGTTAAAAGCACGGTAACTGCAGAAACACTGGGTCTTGTGGAGACAGTGGACATGGGGTTCTATTTGTCAAATATTTTGGGTGAAATTATGAACAAAGGACATCCTGAAGATAGGATACCCATTGAATATTACGTGGATAATCAGTCTTTGTGGAACAATGTACGCTGTACAAAAGGTGAGAGTGAGAAAAGACTACGTATTGACCTTGCTGGATTGAAACAAATATTGGAGAGAAAGGAAATCTCCAAACTCAAATGGGTAGATGCAAGTCATCAGTTATCAGATTGCACTCGCATTTCTCTTTGTGAAACAAAGAAATTGTTGGAGGTGCCAGATGAGGGGTGTCTCAGAATGTTTAAAAAAAATTTGTGCCCAATATGGAATTTAGTTTTGAAATATTCTTTAACCATGTTAATCTAAGTTGTTTTGTAAAAGAAAGAAGGGAATCTGTTAATTGTGTGATTTATATGCAGGTGAAGAGAGTTAATTGGGGTTTTAGTTGAGCACTTAAAAACAGACACTGACTGGGAGGGGGATTTGTTTGAAGAGCTCCATGTTTGTAACCCTTTTTACTTTGCACAATAAATGTGTAACTGAGTAAATATAGGCTGCAGCTTTAACCTTCTCTAATGAGCTATCTGGAGTTTAATATTGCATAGGTTGCAGCATATTATTAAAGTTTTCCCACCTGACCAGAAAACTGCCAAATTAAACACTTTAGTAACCCCCAGAATAAAACAGAACAAGCCAGGTATCGTTAACAACAAAAAAAACTATCTATTAATAAACTAAATCATAACACTATTAAGATAAACCTATATCTAAAGACTTAATAACTTATTTCTCTTAACCCTAATGCGCGCAAACACACATACATTCAAAAATCAACTGTTAACCGGTTTTAAAAATAGTATTTCTTAGGAATAAAATAAGTAGCTGGGTTGTAAGTCCCAGTGAGTTACGGTCCTGGTTGGTGAGGTGTCCCAGATTAGAAGAATCAGATGGCTTTGGAAATCTCCAGACGAATTCGACAAAAGTCTTTTAATAGTCATTCGAAGCACTTTAGTTGCAGCAGGCATCACACAGTTCTTTTAACAAGGAGTATAGCCACAGGTCTATTTGGATTCTAAAATTGGTACTTTTTCAGTAGAAACTTTACTGAGAATTCCAACCAACACAAACAAATGACAGAGACTCCCTCTTGAAGGCAAATGTTTTTTTTTTCCAGGGTATTTTTTTCTCTCTTTAGGCAATACAGAGCCTGAAGATGAATGTAGATTTTCCTGCTAAGAGAGAGGGATCCTTCCTTTCAGTGAAGCACGCTTCGCTGGAGTCTAGTTCAAACCAGTTGAAGCCAGTCTTCATCCACCGTTAAAAATTACTGTATACTGTGTGACCTCTCGCTCTCTTCTACTATGGCCTAGGAAACATGTGCAGCTGCTGGCACACTGTGCTTAGTCTTGAAGGCGAACTGTTTTAAACAGGAGAAAAACATATTTCTGTGACACTGTGACCCTCTCTGTTATAATACACCAAATCTCCTGAATTAAATTCTGTCTCTGAAGGCCTTATACAATGCCTCCGAGCTCTGCAAATTTTCACTTGAGACCTCAGCCTTGATGGAAGCTCGTCTCCCTGCATGTGAAGCATTCAAATGTGCAGAAAACATGGAACAACTTGTGGAGCAGGACAACAATTGCACATCACAGAGGGCAATTTGAGATTTTGCCCATAGACCAGTTGATCGGGACTATACCTTCCAACTGTCAGAAGCAAATTCTTTACATGAACTGCCCATTCCAGGGCAGTTGTCACCTTGCAGGTCGGTTGATCAGCCAAGATTTTATGCTACATTTCGTCGATTACTGTGTGATTTCTTCTAGAGTCCATTGCTGAAAGGACTTTCAGCTGCAGTATTCAAGACCATAATGTTCATGCTTTCACATGTCTCTAAACTCTTCATTGGCAAATTCCCCTCCATTATCAGTCAGAAACTGAGTTGGTGCCCCAAGTCTGGTCCCTATTCATTTCTCCATGACTTTGGCTCTAATCACAATTTTGTGCTTGCTATGTATTTTTGTAGAAAGACTAAATCTGATTGCCAGGTCTAAAAAATATATAGAATGAAAATATTTGTCTTTGTCTCAGACCGTTAGATCCATAACAACTGCCCCGTTCAAGGGACATACCAATGGAAGGCTTACAATGGCAGCGTCCTCCAATACTTTTTAAAGATTTCACACTTCTCACCAATCTCTTTTATTAGCCCTTGTATACTCTTCATCAACCACACCTGCATCCTTTAGCAGGGTTATTAATCTTTGACAAGAAGGGTGAGCAAATTCTGTAACTTTATGACAATTTGCTTTTTTTTCCCTGATATCACCTGTTGCCATTAATACTTCTCCAACACTGACCAGAAATATCAGTTTTCTTGATTGGGTAAACTGCAGATCCACTGACTTTCCAAAAACAATTGTCCTATCATGTTCCATGTCAAGTTTCATTTGTGCCGCTTTCATCGAAGGTTTACTGAACAGCAAAGGTATCTCACTAGAGATTACATCAGTACTGATAAAGTGGCTTACTCCAGCTATTTTACAATGAATTACAATTCGCTTTAGTGATTTCAATGTGTTGTCATCACCAAACCTAAAACAATTATACTTTTATATTGCTTAACCTTGCTTTGATCCTCACTACTGAGTGGTTAAAATATTATCTAGATTCAATGGGCGGCGCAGTGGTTAGCATCGCAGCCTCACAGCTCCAGCGACTCTGCCTCTCCGCTTTGGGCAGTTTATCATCTTGTAATGATCCCGTTAAGGACTGAATTCCCAGTTATTGCTGAAAGAATTAATGCCACAAGATTTCATGTTTTAAACAAAGCTTTACTTACAAGAGTTAAACAAAGCAAAACACTTCTAACAACCCTACAGTTTGGATCCATACATATGAACTAGGAGCAGCAGTAGGCCATTCGGCCCCTCGAGCCTGCTCCATCATTCCATAAGATCATAGCTGATCTGTTTGTGGATTTAACTCCCCTTTCCTGCCCACCCCCGATACCCTTTGACTCCCTTGTTTGTCAAGAATCTGTCTACCTCTGCCTTAAAAACATGCAACGATCCTGCCTCCACCGCTGTCTTGGAAAGCCTGTCAAGTCCCTTCAGGATCTTATGTTTCAATAAGATCACCTCTCATCCTTCTAAACTCCACTGAATACAGACCCAACCTGTCCAACCTTTCCTCATAAGATAACCCTCTCATCCCAGGAATCAGTCGAGTGAACCTTCTCTGAACTGCTTCCAATGCAATTATATCCTTTCTTAAGTAAGGACACCAAAACTGTACACCATATTCTAGATGTGGTCTCCCCAATGCCCTGTACAACTGTAACAAACATCTTTTATATTCCATTCCTCTTGCAATAAACAACATTGCATGTGCCGCCTTAATCACTTGCTGTATCTGCATACTGTCTTGTGTTTCGTGTACTAGGGCACCCAGATCCCTCTGCATCTCAGTTCTGCAATCTCTCTTCATTTAAAATATGTTGCTTTTCTATTTTTCGGCCAAAGTGGACAGATTCACACTTTCCCACATTATACGCCACCTGCCAAATTTTTGCCCACTCACCTAATCTCTTTGCAGACTCCTTATGTCCTTTTCACAACTTACACTCCTACCTATATTTGTGTCATCAGCAAATTTAGCAACCTTAACATTCTGTCCCTTCATCTAAGTCATTGATATAGATTGTAAATATTTGAGACCCCAACACTGATGTCAATGACACTCCACTAGTTATAGCTTGCCAACCCAAAAACGACCCAATTACGCCTACTGTTACCTGTTGGCTAACCAATCCTCTATCCATGCTATGTTATCCCCTATACCATGGGTTCTTATTTTATTTAGTAACCTTTGCAGCAGCTTGTCAAATGCCTTTATGTAAAGACACATATTTTAAGTTTAAAATATAACATACTGTAAACTCTAAATCTCAACAGAACGCACCTGTTTGACTGTTATTTCCATCCCAAGAATTTCTTTATATGTTAGAGGATCTTGGCAGTTTGATCATTTCTCCTGAGACCAATCCAAAGTGTACCACAGCTCCTCGGAATTCACTTCGATTTCCTTTAATTTTTCAGTTGTCTTCCAAGGTATGAGATCTCCTGGGGATTCTCCCTCTAACTTCAGCTAGGCAACTCTCCAGTTCTCTTCAACACCTCACAAATCTGGACTTCCCAGCTTGAGCCTGGACCTTACTCAAAACAGAAATGCTCTCTTTCCTGATGGCCACTCTGCTCTAGAGTCCAGCAGCTCCCAAATCCAACTACCTTCTGTGACCAACTGCCTGACTGTCAGCAAGTGCAATGATTTGTAAAAAAAGCACCTGATCAGAAGGCATATTCCTGCATCATCTATCGCCATTGCATGTGGTACATATGGGATGTCCCAGATAGCAATTTAAGCTAATTACTTCCAAATCCCAAAACATCTCTCAGTCCTGATACCCACATGAATAATTGATATTCCTAACAATGACAGAGCAACCTCTTCCAGACTTTCTGGAACCTTCTTCCAGACTTTCCGGTTCCAACTTCAAACTAAGCATTCCTCTTGCTGCTTTATGGTTCTCACCTCTCTATCTCTGTCAGCACTCCTGGAGAGATCTTTGACCTTCAAACCTTGGGTGGTCTGCAACCTTTTGAAATTCTTACAACTACACATTTAATTCCCCCCCCCCAAACTAAAAGTGACTTCTAAAATATTAATACAAACCATGAACCAGGTAATCGTAACACCATTATGATACTTTGAGTCACACCTGAAGCACCTATTAACTGTTCCTTGGGCATTCCTGGGATTCATTTGCCTATTTTTGCTGTTCCAATTCTGTTCCCAGCTGTAATCACCAGATCTACTAAAGGTGCTTTCATCCTCATTCCACCTATTTGTGACTCTTGAATTGTACTGACATATGCGTCCAGTATCCGGACCATTTTGAAATCTGGCAATTTGAGTCCTCTATTCTTAGTGTCACCACTGAATGTCCCATTTGTTCCACCAAGGCTGCAGAAAATGACCATTTCCCCAGAAATTTTTTCAAGGCAGCAGACATCTGATCCAGCAGGGAATCTCTCTCCTAGAACCGAACCCCTTTTGGAACCAGCAGCCTGTTCATAAGTGATACCTTAGCACAATCCAGCAATTTAAATGCTGGCAGTGAACCAGGGATCTCTAAGTTGAATTTCCTCAATCTTTTATACCGTCTGTTAAAGTCCATGATATATTCTTCCGTTGAATAACCATCTGTTTTCCGAAATCTATCAAAGTCTGAACATGCCTTCATAGGCATTTAATAGATCATCTTTCTTGGAAGTTTCATCCCAGAACTCTAATAGAAGATCCAAACCTTCATTAGTATCCAACTGATGGGAATCCAGTACAAAATATTTTATTTCTGATTTTACATCTGGTAGGAAGCGATAATGCCAAAGCCATACCATGTTTCCTCTTTGATAGGGACGTAACCCGCATTCACATGTCCAATTCATTCTTCCACTCGTCACATGGTTGAGACTCAAAGAACATCGGAGGGTATTCATAACCCAACAATTTATAATTGCTTTCTCATATTTCATATAATGACTACAAGGATTGTAGTCTTTTATCAGGAAAAAAAATGCTTGGTTTCCAACCTTCACCTTTAGGCTACCATGTTATCATAGGAAACAGGAGCAGGAGTAGGCCGTTTGGCCCGTCATGCCTGCTCCACCTTTCAAACAGATCATGGCTAATTATCTACATCTGTGCCATTTGTCCCCACTATCACCATATCCCTTGATGTCATTAGTATCCAGAAATCTATCGATTTCTGACTTGAATGTGCCCCATGATTTAGCTTCCACAGCCTTTGGGGTACAGAAAGCCAGTTGGTGAAGGATGATACTGGAGCCAATCTTTACTCAGCCCCATTTATTTACAGCGTGAAACATTACAAGCATATTCCTCCGAACTCGACTCTCACACACTTTCAGTGTCTCTTTCTATGTGCGCAGAGTAAGACCCCAATTAATGCCCTCCACCTGTGTATAAATGAACAATTGATATACAGAAACCTTGGACTGCATTACCTGCATTTTATTCATTCACGAGATGTGGGTGTCACAGGCAAGGTCTGCATTTATGCCCATCCCTAATTGCCCTTGAGAAGGTGGTGGTAAGTCGATTTTTTTTTGAAGTGCTGGAGGGCATAAGGTGAAAGTACTGTTAAGGAGAGGGTTTGAGGATTTTGACCAACCATGATCAAGGAACAGCGATATATTTCCAAGTCAGAATGGTGTGTGAGTTGGAGGTGATGGTTTTCCCATGAGCCTGCTGTCCTTGTCCTTCTAGGTGGTAGAAGTCAAGGATTTGGGAGGTGCTGTTGAAGTCTTGGTGGGTTGCTGCAGTGAATCTTGTAGATGGTATACGTGGCTGCGCCAGTGGTGGAGGAAGTGAATGTTTAAGATGGCTGATGGGTACCCATCAGTCAGGCTGTTTTGTCCTGTAGACTATCGAGCTCCTTGAGTTGTGTTGAAGCAGCACTCACCCAGGCAAGTTAACAATATGCCATCATATTTCTGGCTTGTTAATGATGTACGTGAATTAGTGTAAAGGATAGACTTCAGTTTTAACTATTACTATTTGGACCTGTATATTACATACTCTTTAACAAAAGTAAAACTGCTCTTATCAGGCTTATAGTTTGTTTCTCCTTTTGTTATGGAGAATAGGTGAAATCGTCAATTTGGAGTTGTACACCTTAACTTCAACCTTGATCTCCAGTAGCTGAGGCTGAATATCCTTAGCTTCAGTATTAAAATAGTTTTAAACTATCAGCTGCCCTGCGGAATAATTGAACAAATGTATAACATAGGCTGCATAATGATTCAAAGCATCTAATTCAGTATTTCATACAAAATGTTTGTCACTCTGATTTCAGTTGCCATTGATATAGATTCTCGTTTCCTTGTGAACAAATGTCAAATAATATGGGATGTAAGGTTAAGTGCACTAACAAAATACTATTCAGATTCTCAGTGTAGCCTATGTATCCTTTTATACTGTTTCTGCTTGCTTTTCATTCTGCCTTTTAGTATTAATATCTGTTCTTCAGTATCAGATAATACATTGAAATTGTTATTTCCTATTTTTCTGGCAGTTTGGCCTAGTGATAGCAGTCTTGCCTCCGAGTCAGAAAGTGTGAATTTAAGCCCCATTCCAGGGACTTGAGCACACAATCTAAGCTGTCACTTCAGCGCAATACTGAGCAAGACTTGCAATGTTGAAAGTGCTGACTTTTTGTTGAAACATTAAATCAAGGCTTGTTTGTCTGTTCAGTTGGACACAAAAGATATCTTGGCACTATTTGAAGAAAAGCAGCAGAATTCTTTCAGTTTCCTCGTCAGCATTTATCAATCATTTAAAACCTCCAAAAACAGATCAGCTGCTCATATATCCCATTGTTATGTGTGGGACCTTGCTGTGTGAAAATAGTATGCTACGGTTGCCTACGCTATGGTGACTATACTTCAAAAGCAATTAATTGGCTGCGAAGCACTTTGAGACGTCCTGAGGATGTGAAAAACATTATATAAATGTAACTTCTTCCTTTTATGTTGTTATGATCGAGGATGGAATAATGCACTGTCTTTCTCTAGTGCGGCCAGTTATATACCTTATCTACATTTAGTTTCAGAATAAAAATCAGCCAACCAGGTTTCTTTAATAAACAACAAAATTATTAATCTATTATCAAACAAGACACATTCAATAAAGATTCAAAGATTGAAATATGAAAGTATAAGTATACTCCCTTCTAAATAACCTTCAACATGCGCACGCACACACACACACACCGGTTAAAGGAAAAATAAAGAAGCTTTCTCTCCAGCGATCAACTTTACAAAGAAAATAAACAAGTACTTGGGCCAAATACTTGATAATCTCTGAAGAAAAAGGATAAGATATGGAATTTTCCAGATGGTTCTTTGGTCTGGCGGCCAGGTACACGTAGACGGGTGTCACTAGACATATGCAGTGATCGTGGGGATCTTTTCAGAAGCAGTTCGTTCAGGAGATGTTAAGAGAAAGTCTTGCAGAAGCTTCTCAGGAGAAATGCTGCATCAGTTTCTCCAGTTCTCATGCTGGATTCTCAGGTTTTCTCCAAGAGGTGGAACAGGATGAACTTGTAGCCTCTCTCCCCCAGCAGGATTACAACTCAGCTGCCCATTCAAACAGTTCAAAAACAAAATTAACTCCTGACCAACATAAATCTAGACATGTGACTTCTTTGTAAATAACTCCAATAGCCAGACAGGCCTCTGCTGTTTACTTAAAAACATAGAAAATAGGAGCAGGAGTAGGCCATTCGGCCTTTCGAGCCTGCATTTCCATTCAATGGCTGATCGTCCAAACTCCGTACCCTGTTCCCACACTCTCCCCGTATCCCTTGATTCCTTTAGCCCTAAGAATTATATC
Source organism: Heterodontus francisci (assembly GCF_036365525.1). Classification (NCBI taxonomy): domain Eukaryota; kingdom Metazoa; phylum Chordata; class Chondrichthyes; order Heterodontiformes; family Heterodontidae; genus Heterodontus; species Heterodontus francisci. The sequence continues at coordinate 53,926,219 of NC_090376.1, read as the reverse complement.
TGACTCTTGAATTTTTTTAATGATTTGGCCTCAACTGCTTTCTGTGATAGAGAATTCCACAGGTTCACCACTCTCTGGGTGAAGAATACTTAGCTGAAAGACATGTGACTTCCAATGTTTGTTTTTAAACGAAGTCCCAAGTGCCCTTTCAGTTAACCTTTTTTTAAAAAAAAAAATCCAGCATCTCCTCAAATACTCTCCAGTCTTTTACAGACAAGTCCTCAAAAAATATTAACAATGGAAGCATGTTCATGACAATGTTGTTGAAAATGCATTGGTAAATATAATAAACAGTTTATTCTAAAAATTCACATTAACAGCAACAAAGATGCAACTAAATATTGAAATTCCTCAAGAAGAGATGCAAGGTCATGCAGAAAACTTTAGGTATGTTAGATTTTATTAATTTTGGCGCATTATTATATACCAATGTTGAGAATATAATTGTGATAACTGTAATTTTAAGTTAATTATTTATTCTTATAGCCCCTTTTTCTGCTTGCATAGTGCACCATCCCTATCCAAGGACAAGCAGATGATATCCTTTCAAATGTCCATCAGTCTCTGTTGGTGCTACAGTATAACCAGCCACTCTAAGTAGTGCCCAAGAGTAGTATGGAGGCAGACTCTTTCTACGATTTTTCCTGCTTCATTGCGAGGAAAGAGTGTCTCCTAATGATTTCATAGCTGATATCAGTAATTCATTTTTGGGGAATTGTGGGTGTGAGTCTAGATTAAATCACTCTGTCTTCCTATGTGTTTGTATCCCAGTGCACTACATTACTTCATTATTCAGTATGTGTTAATTTAAATAATTATGCAGACTAATCAGTAAATATTCATTGTTTATGTACTGCATAAATAGTGTAATTTTGTATTTTTCTCCACAGATTCATTTCTGCATATGACAACAATATTCCTCCTTTTCCACCAGATTTTGAGGTGGTGAAGTATTCTATATTGGCAAAGGTTTGCTACCCATCAATTCATTTCACTTATATTTGTTTTCCGTTTTCTTTGATCGCTTTTTTTTTAACAGATATTTTATTGGCTGGGAGTGATAGACAAATTTATGGAGATATTATGTACTTTATAGTCTGTATAGCATCAAAGCTACAGTGGGAAGGCATATGCTTTCCATTTTACAATAATCTGAAAAACATTGAGCATGATCATGGCTGGCATTCACTCCCCGCCACTTGATTGCGAATGTCTGATGTGAGCTGCCATATTGTGGCATATATTTAACTGAAAACACTTGAGACTGGTGGTGCAATATGTTGGAACGCCAATGCATGGTCCTGCATGATTAAACATAGGTTACAACATGTAACCCTCTGTTGGTGAGTTCTAAATCACAGCATTGCAGTGTGAAAGCACAGAGCAGATAAAGGGAACTACACCAAAGAAGGAAAGCAAGTAAGAGGTAATGGTCCTCTTGGGCAGTGCAATCGAAGCAGTAATGGCATAGTCTAGGGAGTAGGATGCTTGCCTGACTTCTTGGTTGCAGATAGAAACATAGAAGCAGGAATAGGCCATTCGGCCCATTGAGCCTGCTCCGCCATTCATTATGATCATGGCTGATCATCCAACTTTGTAACCTGTTCCCACTTTCCCCCATATCCTTTAATCCTGTTAGACCCAAGAGCTATATCTAACTCCTTCTTGAAAACATACAATGTTTTGGCCTCAACTGCTTTCTGTGGTAGCGAATTCCACAGGCTCACCACTCTCTTGGTGAAGAAATTTCTCCTCATCTCATTCCTGAAAGGTTTATCCTGCATCCTTAGACTATGACCCCTGGTTCTGGACTCCCCACCATTGGGAACATCCTTCCTGCATCTACCCTGTCAAGTCCTGTTAGAATTTTATAGGGTTTCTATGAGATCCCCCCCGCCCCCCTCATTCTTCTGAACTCCAGCGAATATAATCCTAACCAACTCAATCTCTCCTCATACGTCAGTCCTGCCATCCCAGGAATCAGTCTGGTAAACCTTCGCTGCACTCCCTCTAGAACAAGAACATCCTTCCTCCGCTAAGGAGACCAAAATTGCACACAATATTCCAGGTGTGGTCTCACCAAGGCTCTGTATAGTTGCAGCAAGACATCCCTGCTCCTGTACTTGAATCCTCTCGCTATAAAGGCCAACAGTGGGCGGCACAGTGGCGCAGTGGTTAGCACTGCAGCCTCACAGCTCCAGCGACCCGGGTTCAATTCTGGGTACTGCCTGTGTGGAGTTTGCAAGTTCTCCCTGTGTCTGCGTGGGTTTCCTCCGGGTGCTCCGGTTTCCTCCCACATGCCAAAGACTTGCAGGTTGATAGGTTAATTGGCCATTATAAATTGCCCCTAGTATAGGTAGGTGGTAGGGAAATATAGGGACAGGTGGGGATGTGGTAGGAATGTGGGATTAGTGTAGGATTAGTATAAATGGGTGGTTGATGGTCGGCACAGACTCGGTGTGCCGAAGGGCCTGTTTCAGTGCTGTATCTCTAAACTAAACTAAACTAACATACCACTTGCCGTCTTTACTGCCTGTTGTACCTGCATGTTTACCTTCAGCGACTGGTGTACGAGAACACCCAGGTCTCGTCGCATATTCTCCTCTCTCAGTTTACAGCTGTTCAGATAATAATCTTCCTTCCTGTTTTTGCTACCAAAGTGGATAACTTCACATTTATCCACATTATACTGCATCTGCCATGCATTTGCCCACACACTCAATTTGTCCAAATCACCCCGAAGTCTCTCTGCATCCTCCTCACAACTCACTCTCCCACCCAGTTTTGTGTCATCTGCAAATTTGGAGATATTACATTTAGATCCCTCATCTAAATCATTAATATATATTGTTAATAGCTGGGGTCCTAGCACCGATCCCTGCGGTACCCCACTAGTCACTGCCTGCCATTCGGAAAAAGACCCGTTTATTCCTACTCTTTGTTTCCTGTCTGCCAACCAATTTTCTGTCTATCGCAATACACTACCCCCAAACCCATGCGCTTTAATTTTACACACTAACATCTTATGTGGGACTTTATTGAAAGCTTTCTGAAAGTCCAAATAAACCACATCCACTGGCTCCCCCTCATCAACTCTCCTAGTTAGATCCTCGAAGAATTCTAGTAGATTTGTCGAACATGATTTCCCTTTCGTAGATCCATGCTGACTCTGTCTGATTCTACCACTGTTCTCCAAGTGCTCTGCTATAATAGTGCATAGCAAGGCAAAATCTTCAAATTTTATTGCTATATTCCTATATAATTTGAGTTTTAATTACTGGTTTGTGCCATCATTTGCAGCCTTTAGGAATCAAGGGGCAGAACATTTATCTCAAAACTATGCAACCATCATACAAAAGTGGGGTTTATTAAATTTAATTGACATAAAAAATTATTTGCAATACAAACATCATACCTGTTTTTGCACTACTGTGGAGCAGGTGAGACACAGTTAATGAACAAATTAAGTTCAGGATTTTACTAAAGCATCCAGCCTACACTTCAGCGCTGCTTAGGGCATGGGTTGTTTTTTCTAATCACAATGATTGCTTTAATTGTTTTCTGGAAGTTGGGGCAAGGTTGTTTTGAAGTGTCATTGGAGGAATTCCATGATAAACTTTAAAAAGCACCTACAAAGCAACAAAAAATAATGTATAAGTTGGTAAATAAAAACACAGCAAAAATATAGAATGCTGAACTTTCAAGTCACTGCCCCCCAGATGGACAAAAGCTTAAGAACTTCCTGTGATGCTCGTTAACGCCCTAGGATCGAACATCACAATTTACGTACTGATGCCTTGCCTTGCCTTACGCTCTTTAAATTTTACAACTTCTTCTGGATCTCTGAGCAGGTCATCTGAGATGTTGAGACAGGATTCAACAGGTCTGTCATTTGCCTTATGCTGCTGCTTTTTTGGCATGCTGGTGATCTCCCTCCCCTACCAAAAATGGACACTCATTACTCCATCAAAGTTGCCAGAATTTGTAGGGCTTTATCAGTAAATTGGCATTTTCCTTGTTGGAGTTCAAACATTGTTGCCAACAAATTCACATTCCATAGCTATGTTTCTGAAATGTTTTGACATTCAGAATGGTTTAGTGATCCCTTGGCTGCTTTAAAAGTGTTAAAGATTCTGTATTGTAGTTTTTAATTGCTGCTAATGAAATCACATTCCCACAAAGTGCACACTTGCAAACCATCCACTGCTGTAATTTCAGTGGCATTTTATTAATATCAGAGATTTTTTATTGGAATGACACTTAATGCTCGTTAAATCAGTATCTAAAGACTGAATTTTCAAATGCCACTGGGGACAGGAGCGGGTGCAGGTGTGATTTGAAAATCGCAATCTCAGAGGTCGACTCTGGGTCCTGCCATCTCCAGAACATGAAGCAATCTTCAAATGGGAAGGCAGGCGTCGGGGGCAGTGGTACACATGCTCCTGTAGCTAAGTGCTTGTTGAGCTCATTGTGCTCATTAACAGACCTCAGAGAAGCAGTCTCAAATTTTCAATTGGCAGGCACGGGCAACACGCAGTGTGTGGGACATGTCACAGTTCAGCTGGGTTGAAGACAGCAGGAAGCCATGAGGGTTCATGGATACACTGGTCAACTCATTTAAAACAAGGAGAACAAAGCTCAGTTGCACAACCAATGGCACAGTGCTGCCATTTCTGGTACTGAGGGGCTTGTATTTGTAAACAGTGAGGGGTAGGAGTCGTGAGAGAGGCATCAGGCTGCTGGCATCACTTGGGCAGCAGAGATTGACAAATGAAGCCCTGGTGAACAAACGAGTGCCAGCTGTGGAAGTGGAAATGGGAGCATGCTACTCTGACATTGAATAGAGTAGTGAGGCGAATCTTCAGCAGAGGCATCCTTCTGATCTGGAGGAGCCCAGAGGAACACAGAAAGGGGCAGCAAGGGGAAGAAGGCGCTATCCAAGACATTAGGTGTATTACTGGAGTCAGCTATCTGCAAATGACAGAGCGCTGGTGCCTTAGGACGCTATACCTGTCTAGGCTGTTGGTCTTGGACATTTGCGTTCCAGTCCACAATGACCTGAGCGCAAATAGCCCCCATGGAAGTCCCCTACCTGCAGCCATCAAGGTCACTGTAGCCCTGAATTTGTATGCATCTGGGTCATTCCAGGGATCAACTGTGGACCTGGGTAGTACTTCACAGTTGACAGCTCATGGCACCATCAGGCAGGTCATGATGCCCTATTCCAGAGGGTGGGGAAATACATCCATTTTGGGACAGATGAGCAGTGCAGGGACAGGGCATTGGGGTTTGCATCCACCGATTAATTCCCGCAGGTCCAGGGGGGTCATCGATTGCACCCACATAGCCATCAAGGCACCAACAGACCATCCAGCCAGATTCCTGAACAGAAAAGGCTTTCTCTCACTGGATGTTGAGCTGGTCTGTGACCACAAGAAGTGCATCTTGAAGGTCTGCGCTCGATTCCTGAACAGCTGTCCTGATTCCTTCATCCTGCAAGAGTCCCAGGTACCACACCTTAGACTCCATGCATGGCTGCTGGGAGATGAGGGTCATCCCATTTTTAAAAAAATGGCTCCTGGCGCCCATCCAGTACCCAGATACGGATGCAGAGAGGCATTGCAACTAAAACTATCTACTGTATGTACCTGCATTGAACAGACCATTGGCATTTTGAAGATGTGCTTCCATTGCCTTGACCAGTCAGGTGATGCTCTCCAGTACGAGCCAACTAGGGTGTCTCATATTGTGGTCGTCTGCTGCGTGCTACACAACATGACGAGACAAAGAGGACTGGAGCTGAATGAAGAAGAGGACCTTGAAAGCCACTCTACCTCAGAGGAGAATGAGAAGGAGGAAGAGGAGGATGAAGGTGGCACAGCAGAGGAGCCCAGTGCCCAGGTAATGGAGAAAGACCTCCAAGGACATCCTGGGCGATTGGCAGGCTGGCCTGGCCTGGCAAGGGCCATGCTAATTCAGCAACATTTCATGTGAACGCCTCTCATTCCTATGACAGATGACTAACTCACCTTCCATCAGAGAGAGAAAATATGCTTGGAACATACACATCTGAAGAATCCCATTGCCGCTAGAGACTTTGAGAATGGGGTCTCTATAGCCACCATTGCCCCAGATTACTGATCATGTAACCGCTACAAGCCCAGCACACCCCTCTTTTCCACCACCACCCTCCCCAACTTTAACCTTCATTTCACTTTTCTCAATGAGCTTTAAAAACCCACAAGTCTGATAGAGATCATCAAAGGTTTTCGTTCTCACAAAAGATGAATCAAAGACAAAACAAAGAGAGAACGTCACCCAGGTGACCCATCAAGTGAAACTAACGCCGTGGCGCCTCGTGCTCACGTCCAGTCCCTCGAGGTGCTCCCCCTGTGTCTGAGGATTTGGGTGAGGCAGCCTGTTCCATTGTGTTAGCATCTGGCTGAGATGCCCGAGGCTTCCAGCCTCGTCGCGGAGGTGCCTCTGGGGACTCCTCCACAGGCTGCTATGCCTGCATCATTGCAGGGGCAGCCTCTGTCACAGGATCTTGCAGCATGGATGATTCCTTGGTCAGAGAGGCCAAGGAGGTGAAGGATGGTGCTGGTGGCATCTGAGGGGTTGCCCCCCCCCTCATTAGCCCCCTCGACTACCTTAGCCTTGTATGCTGAATGAGGCTATCGACTAAGTCTCAGCTGGCATCCCCTCTCGGCAACACTGAGGAGTCCATATTGCAGAGCATTTTATTCTTTGTGTGTCAGCTCACTGCTCCTGCATCCACAGAGTGGTGCTGCATATGGCTGTCCAAGAGGGTGGCCACTCTTAATGGAGGGGCTCAAGCACTCAAGTCCCTGAGCCATGACGGAGCACATGTGCTGCATGGATTCCTCCATTGTCTTTCCATGGCTCTGCAGTGCCTCAGGGAATTCATTTGCCACTGATGCTGTAGAAAGACCCTCCTTGTGCGTGACACCTGAGGTCCAGCATCTTCATCCAGCGAAGCATGAGTGTATCTGTCCTTAGTCCTCCAAAAAGGACTGCCCACAGCTGACTCTTCCTCACTCTCCTCCTCACTTGTTGCTCTCCCTTCTAATCTTGATTCAGGCCCAACTGAAGTGCGTGTATCTGCTGGTGAATGGTACAGAGCTATGATGTGACTGTGTGCAGGCTTTGTGGCGTCTTCCCCCACACCACCACCCCACTTCCTGAGGAGGTCGGTAATGTCTGTGCAGGACAACGCTGCTCCACCTCTGTGGGAAACACAAGAAGGTGGTGATGAGAACTCTGGCAACTCGGGTGCATCAGCACAATCAACCGCATAGATAACAGCGGTTGAAAAGCCACAAATCGCATTGGGCAGCAGTCTTCTCCGTGTCCTTCACCTGAAGGTGGAGAACTTAAATTACCCTGCCCTTCACAGCTTCCAGTCTTGTAATCGCCGATGGCCTGCTACGATGGTACCGCACAACATCAAGCACCATCTCCTCCATCAGTGTCAGGTTGTGAAAGTTAGTACCGCCCGTTCGAACCATCTCGCGTCTGTTGAATGAGGACAGAAATATGTTTGAGTAAGCTCCCCTCCCTCACTTTTATTCCCACATGACAACATGACCTGTTGCGCTCCTCAGTGATGCCCCCTTCTCAGTTATGCCCCACATGTGAGGGAAGCTGATGTCGCAGTGATGCAACTGGGCACTTGCTCTGACAAAGTTAGGGAGACCAATGGGCACTCATTCTGCTCATCTCGTGTACATGCTGTTGCATACAGAATAAAAGGCCTGTCATCCTCTGTGTCACTCCTCTACTGCTGACCTCCGTATCAACCTCTATCCAGGGCCTTTTGGTCTCCTGAGGTGCCTTTCTTCTATTGGACGCCAGAACGAGAATTTCTCGCCTCACGGTGGCTACCTCTGTCAATGCCTCAAGAGATGCATCGGAAAACCTTGTCGCCACACGTGGACGCCTGCACCGGCCCATTCTCCCTACAACAGCAGAGGCATCATGCAATAGATAGAGCTAAGCAATCCCACAACCAGTGGACCAGATCAAAGCTCTGCAATCCTGCCACATCCTATCATGAATGGTGGTGAACAATGAAACAACTAACAGAAGGAGGAGACTCCACAAATATCAGTGCAAAAGAAAAGGCTGAAGCATTTGCAATCTTCAGCCAGAAGTGCCGAATTTTGACCCATTTCTGCCTTCTACTGAGGTTCCCAGCATCACGGATGCTAGTCTTTAGCCAATCCGATTCACTCCACGTGATGGCAAGAAACGGCTGAAGGCACTGGAGGGTCCTGACAACATACCGGCTGTAATACTGAAGACTTGTGCTGCAGGACTAGCTACACCTCTAGCCAAGCTGTTCCAGTACAGCTACAACACTGGCTTCTACCTGACAATGTGGAAAATTGCCCAAGGTATGTCATGTGCACAAAAAGCAGGACAGATCCAATCTGGCCAATTACTGCCCCATCAGTTTTCTTTATTCTTTCAAGGGATGTGGGCGTCACTGGCAGTGCCAGCATTTGTTGCCCATCCCTAGTTGCCCTGACAACTGAGTGGCTTGCTAGGCCATTTCAGAGGGCAGTTAAGAGTCAGCCACATTGCTGTGGGTCTGGAGTCACATGTAGGCCAGACCAGGTAAGGACAGCAAATTTCCTTCCCTAAAGGCCATTAGTGAACCAGGTGGGTTTTTACAACATAGCTTTATGGCACCATTACTGAAACTAGCTTTCAATTTCAGATTTTTATTAATTTAATTGCATTTAAATTCTACCAGCTGCCATGGTGGGATTTGAACTCATGGCCCCGGGGCATTAGCCTGGGCTTCTGGATTACTAGTCCAATGACATTACCACCATTTACTTTCGATCATCAGCAAAGTGATGGAAGGTGTCATCAATAGTGCTATCAAGCACCACTTAAACAGCCATAACCTGCTCACCGATGCTCAGTTTGGTTTCTGCCAGGGCCACTTTGCTCCTAACCTCATTACAGCCTTGGTCCAAACATGGACCAAAGAGCTGAACTCAAGAGATGAGGTGAGAGTAATCCAGGGCAATTACAATCACTGAATCCCCCACTATCGACATCCTGGAGGTTACTATTGATCTGAAACTAAACTGGACCAGCACCAAAAACTGTGGCCACAAGAGCAGGTCAGAGGCTGGGAATTCTGTGGCTAGCATCCCATCTCCTAAGTCCCCAAAGCCCGTCCACCATATACAAGTCACAAGTCAGGAATGTGATGGAATATTCTCCACTTGCCTGGATGAGTTTGGCTCCAACAACACTCAGGAAGCTCAACGCCATCCAGGACAAAGCAGCCTGCTTGATCAGCACCCCTTCCACCAGCTTAAACTTTCACTCCCTCCACCACCGTCGCATAGTGGGAGCACAGGCAGCACTGGGCAACAAATGCTGGCCTAGCCACTGACGTCCACATCCCATGAAAGTCCCTTTTTAAAAAAAAAAGTCCTCAACGAACAGCAAGCCCAGTGATGGCTGCCACACACCTTTTCGAAGGGCCCTCGGATCTATGACTAGCCTCCAGGTTGCTGATTGGGCCCTGAACATGCCTCTGGACCAGTTACCTACTTTGAATTTGAAAATCATTAGTGACGCTGCCACAGTGCGGGATCGAGACCCGGAAATTTATCTGGGCATCGGGGTCCTGTCCCCGATTTGAAAATCCAGCCCTAAGGGTCTGTTCTAAGTTAGTCATGCCATTCAGCACAAGGAACATTTTATAAGGTATGTTTGGGCAGTAGGGAATGCACGCAGCTACATTCGACCTTTTCACACAAATGCCGTCAATACCTAATTTCCTGGATCTCATTCCACACCCACATTGTGCTGACAGAATCATTCCTCCCATTGGCCTTTTGTTCAGTTACAAAAAATCTATTTTGAAGAATAAGAATACAGAAATTATAAAATTTCACCCGACTAGCTAAAATTTACAAGCTACAACGTGACCTGCCAGATTGTGAAAGCTGGAGGTTCTCCCTAACACTAAACCAAAGAGAGCCCATGCACACATCTATACTTTTTCTTTTACACCTTTTTATGGAGCAGATATAAGTCTCTGTTTATTTTTGTCTTGTTTTATATAAAATGGCCAACATTTCTTTGAAGTTTTTTTTAACTATGCATGAGGGGGCTATCATTAATAAAGGGCAAAATTTGTTTCTCTGATTGGACATGCTACATATTGTGAATATCAACAGGAAAAGACTCAAACAACATTAAAAGTAATCCATCCAGGTTTGTATGCACTTCAGCCTAAAGGTAGTAAGTTGAACCAATATTTAACATTTAGCTTTGTCATGGGATATTCTATTTTTCTCAACCAGAGATACAGCAAGCAAGTTTTTACTGACACAATTTCTTACATTTTCTATCAGAATGAAAATGGAGCTGGTGCAGTGGTAGTGATTGAACTGCAAGTCTCTAAGAAAAATGGCAAGTTTCCTTTTCGAATATCATCTCACTTTGAAAAGGTCAGTAACTTTGCAAATCGAGCAGCTCCGTATTATTTCCATTTTGTTCTGATTGCATATGTGCTAAAAGATTTATTGTCACCCGAGCCAGAAGGTCATGGTGGACTGCGTGGACTTGCTAGTTGTCTTTGTTGTGGGGAGCTAGACAGCAATAGAAAATTTTAAGAAAGGGTAATCTATTAACATATACCACCATTGAGAAAATAAGCTTTATGTGAATTATTAGTTACGTATCGGGTATATGTTTTGTGCAGACAATAGAAAAGCTTTTGGGGACAAATCATGATGCACGAGTTCCTCTGTTGGTAATTTGAGGAGAAATCATAACCACTTTGTTAATGTACATTAAGAAGTAGGAGCAAGAATAAAAACAGAAAATACTGGAAATACTCAGCAGGTCTGGCAGCATCTATGGAGCGAGAGAGACAGAGTTAACATTTCAGGTCTGCAACCTTTCATCAGAACTTTAGAAGAGTTCGAAATGTAATAGGTTTTGAGCAAATGCTTTTGTCAATTACCTTAAATTTGTGTCCTCTGGTTACATCTGTGACTGGAAACATAACCATTCTTGATTCTGAACACCTCTATCAGGTCTATTTTAGTAAATCTTTTCTGCACCCTCTCTAAGGCCTTGACATTCTTCTTAAAGTATGATGCCCAGAATTGAACACAGTCTTCAAGCTGAGGACAAATCAGTGTTTTATAAAGGTTTAGCATAACTTCCTTGCTTTTATATTCTTTTCCTCTATTAGTAAAGCCAAGGATCCTGTGTGCTTTTTTTAACCACCTTCTCAACTTGTTTTGTTACCTTCAAAGATTTGTGTGCGTGCACCCCCAAGTCTCTGTTCCTGCACCCCCTTCAAAAGTGTACCATTTAATTTATATTGCCTCTTCTCTTTCATCCACCCAAAATATTTTACTTCATACTTCTCTGCCTTAAATTTCATCTGCCATGTCTCTGCACATTACAGTCTGTGTCCTTCTGAAGTCTGTTACTATCATCCTCATTGTCCACTACATTTCTGAGATTTATGTCATTTTCTTTCATTCTTTAATGGGATGTGAGCATCATTGACGAGCTTTTGTTGCCCATTCCTAATTGCTCTTGGGAAGGTGATGGTTCCTTCTTGAACCACTGCAGTCCATCAGCAAACTTGGAAATTATGCCCTGTAAACCCAAGTTCAGGTCATTAACATATATCAAAACTAAAGCAGCAAAAACTCAACTCCTGCAGCGGTTCAAGAAGGCAGCACACCACCACCTTCTCAAGGGCAATTAGAGGTTGGCAATAAATGCTGGCCTTGCCAGCAATGCTTAAATCCCATGAATGAATAAGAAAATCTCCTCGCCAGGAAGAAATTACCTTAGTAACTAGGGTAAATGACTGGTATATTTGCTGTAGATTTTGCAACTGGCAGCTGGCCCACTCATGCAATCTTAATCAATGATCAGGAAGTGCTGTGTGAATTTTTTTTATTCGTTCATGGGATGTGGGTGTCACTGGCTAGGCCTGCATTTATTGTCCATTCCTAATTGCCCTTGAGAAGGTGGTGATGAATTTTAAGGAGTGAATCAATATTTGCAATGCAAAATGCTTCCTAAACTTAAAACAAAAGTCAGCATCATTGGCCTGTGTGTTAAGAGATATTGCTAATTGAGCACAATATTTCTCCATGTAGACCTACCATTTTGGGTCACTGCATCCTGAGCTGCTCCAATTATGCAAATTATGGAACTACCCCATCTGTATTTTGGAATTTTAAACCAACCTAGAGACTCATTGAGAAATGCACAAGCTGTAATAATTAGCTGTTTTTGACTGGATATCTACTATTCCAGTCAGAGACACATTCAAATTGGCTTCCTGGTTGTTACAAAGCACCAGCTCTTACAGAAACAAACCCAGTAGTTTATGTTCATACCCTGGTAGCCCCTGAAACATAGTTCACCAGAGCAGCTTATTCTTTTCTTTCTTTCTTTTGGGCCTCCTTATCTCGAGAGACAATGGATACGCGCCTGGAGGTGGTCAGTGGTTTGTGAAGCAGCGCCTGGAGTGGCTATAAAGGCCAATTCTGGAGTGACAGGCTCTTCCACAGGTGCTGCAGAGAAATTTGTTTGTTGGGGCTGTTGCACAGTTGGCTCTCCCCTTGCGCCTCTGTCTTTTTTCCTGCCAACTACTAAGTCTCTTCGACTCGCCACAATTTAGCCCTGTCTTTATGGCTGCCCGCCAGCTCTGGCGAATGCTGGCAACTGACTCCCACGACTTGTGATCAATGTCACACGATTTCATGTCGCGTTTGCAGACGTCTTTATAACGGAGACATGGACGGCCGGTGGGTCTGATACCAGTGGCGAGCTCGCTGTACAATGTGTCTTTGGGGATCCTGCCATCTTCCATGCGGCTCACATGGCCAAGCCATCTCAAGCGCCGCTGACTCAGTAGTGTGTATAAGCTGGGGATGTTGGCCGCTTCAAGGACTTCTGTGTTGGAGATATAGTCCTGCCACCTGATGCCAAGTATTCTCCGAAGGCAGCGAAGATGGAATGAATTGAGACGTCGCTCTTGGCTGGCATACGTTGTCCAGGCCTCGCTGCCGTAGAGCAAGGTACTGAGGACACAGGCCTGATACACTCGGACTTTTGTGTTCCGTGTCAGTGCGCCATTTTCCCACACTCTCTTGGCCAGTCTGGACATAGCAGTGGAAGCCTTACCCATGCGCTTGTTGATTTCTGCATCTAGAGACAGGTTACTGGTGATAGTTGAGCCTAGGTAGGTGAACTCTTGAACCACTTCCAGAGCGTGGTCGCCAATATTGATAGATGGAGCATTTCTGACATCCTGCCCCATGATGTTCGTTTTCTTGAGGCTGATGGTTAGGCCAAATTCATTGCAGGCAGACGCAAACCTGTCGATGAGACTCTGCAGGCATTCTTCAGTGTGAGATGTTAAAGCAGCATCGTCAGCAAAGAGGAGTTCTCTGATGAGGACTTTCCGTACTTTGGACTTCGCTCTTAGACGGGCAAGGTTGAACAACCTGCCCCCTGATCTTGTGTGGAGGAAAATTCCTTCTTCAGAGGATTTGAACGCATGTGAAAGCAGCAGGGAGAAGAAAATCCCAAAAAGTGTGGGTGCGAGAACACAGCCCTGTTTCACACCACTCAGGATAGGAAAGGGCTCTGATGAGGAGCCACCATGTTGAATTGTGCCTTTCATGTTGTCATGGAATGAGGTGATGATACTTAGTAGCTTTGGTGGACATCCGATCTTTTCTAGTAGTCTGAAGAGTCCACGTCTGCTGACGAGGTCAAAGGCTTTGGTGAGATCAATGAAGCAATGTAGAGGGGCATCTGTTGTTCACGGCATTTCTCCTGTATCTGACGAAGGGAGAACAGCATGTCAATAGTCGATCTCTCTGCACGAAAGCCACACTGTGCCTCAGGGTAGACGCGCTCGGCCAGCTTCTGGAGCCTGTTCAGAGCGACTCGAGCAAAGACTTTCCCCACTATGCTGAGCAGGGAGATTCCACAGTAGTTGTTGCAGTCACCGCGGTCACCTTTGTTTTTATAGAGGGTGATGATGTTGGCATCGCGCATGTCCTGGGGTACTGCTCCCTCGTCCCAGCACAGGCATAGCAGTTCATGTAGTGCTGAGAGTATAGCAGGCTTGGCACTCTTGATTATTTCAGGGGTAATGCTGTCCTTCCCAGGGGCTTTTCCGCTGGCTAGGGAATCAATGGCGTCACTGAGTTCCGATTTGGTTGGCTGTATGTCCAGCTCATCCATGACTGGTAGAGGCTGGGCTGCATTGAGGGCAGTCTCAGTGACAGCATTCTCCCTGGAGTACAGTTCTAGGTAGTGCTCAACCCAGCGGTTCATTTGTTTGCGTTGGTCAGTGATTATGTCCCCCGATTTAGATTTGAGGGGGGTGATCTTCTTGATGGTTGGCCCAAGAGCTCTCTTCATGCCATCATACATTCCTCTGATGTTTCCGGTGTCTGAGGCCAGCTGAATATGACTGCATAGGTGTTGCCAGTAGTCGTTTGCGCAACGCCTAGCTGTTCTTTGTGCAGTACTTCTGGCTGCTTTAAGTGCTGCGGATGTTAAATCGCTGGGGGCTTTCTTGTAGTTCAAAAGTGCAATGCGCTTAGCGGCTATGACAGGTTCCAGCTCTTCATTATGAGATTGAAACCAGTCTGCATTTCTCTTCGCACTTTTGCCGTAGGTGGTCAAAGCTGACTCATAGATGGCGTCTCTGATGTGGGCCCACTTGGTCTCAGCATCCCCTGTGGGAGTGTTTTGAAGGGCTGTTACAAGTGAATTTAGAAATTTTTGTAACAGCTGTGGGTGAGAAATTCTGCTCGTGTTGATGCGCGGGTGGCCCTTCTGCTTGGAATGATGCAACTTCTTTGGTCTGAGTCTAACCTTGCTGCACACCAGGGAGTGGTCGGTGTCGCAGTCCGCACTGTGGAAGCTGCGTGTGATTTGAACACTGTTTAAGGCGGCTCGCCTTGTGACAATGAGGTCTAGCTGGTGCCAACGACGTGATCTTGGGTGCCTCCATGAAACCTGGTGACAGGGTTTAGTGTGAAAGAACGAGTTGGTGATGCAGAGGTTATGATAGGTACACAACTCAAGCAGTCTCTGCCCGTTCTCATTCATCCTTCCAACGCCATAGCGCCCAAGGCAGGAGGGCCATGAGTCATGGTCGGCCCCAACCCAACACCAGAGCAGCTTATGGTGTGAGTGAAACCTGAAAACAAAAACATTTCTTCGTAGTTATTTTCAGTACTGAAGATTTCCCTTAATGATTAAGAGATGCACTGCTGAAGTTTTTTAAAATCATACTGAAATAATCATTATTTTATGTTGTAAATATTGCACACTGGGCATTACGTTCACTTTTTAGTTAATCATCAGGAACCTGCATTTACATCGCACCTTCAAAGCAGAAAAACATGCATCATAGAGAGGTAATAAAATAAACCTGATATCAGAAAAATAATCCTCCCTTAAATTATGTATCCTGAATCCCATAATGGGTTGTTGTGAAGTAGCTAGTTATCTACACTCTAACCCTCTTTTCATAAGAGGGTTATGTGGATGTAAGCAGTGCCTGCAGGGGGAAGTCTGAAGGAAAGTGGAGGGGAAAGAATTAATGAAGCCTTTTGAATAATAAGCACAAACAGTTTAAATCTATCCTGAGCAAAACTCAAAAAGCATGAGACTTTCATAGAAAATGGGTATCACAGTCTATGTGTTATATGAACTGCACTGATGTTGTTTTTTTTTTTCTTTTCAAATCATTCTTTTAAAACTAATTTTGTACAACTTCTTCACCTAATTCAAATGATACCTATTCGGTATTTTGCCATCTATACCATAATACTATTTACTTCATGAAATGTCTTTGCTTGTCGTTTACTACTATATGTCTAATCTGTGATCTAACCCACAGATGAAGTAATTAAAAATAAAAAGAAGAAATGCTGGAACCACTCAGCAGGTCTGGCAGCATCTGTGGAAAGAGAAGCAGAGTTAACGTTTCGGGTCAGTGACCCTTCATCGGAATCGATGAAGGGTCACTGACCCGAAACGTTAACTCTGCTTCTCTTTCCACAGATGCTGCCAGACCTGCTGAGTGGTTCCAGCATTTCTTCTTTTTATTTCAGATTTCCAGCATCCGCAGTATTTTTTGCTTTTATTTTATGATGAAGTAATTAAATCTGGTTAAAATACATGTGGGGAATTGCATTTGTTTTATGAAATAAAAAATACTCATTTATGTACACTAGAGTCAGCAGCAGAATAAACAGTTCATTTTCACCGCGATTGCTGAGGAAGCTGAAGAAGCCTATGATTGGTGTATAAAGAAACTCATAGCACAGGAGTTCACAGTGAAAATTAATCATCTATCTGCAGTGCAGCACTTAGCTTCTGAGAAGCTGCAACAGGTGAGTATAGTGTTTACAATCCTATAATATGGACTTTCTCCTGAACATTATGACATACATACATTGTAAAAGCACAAATACTGTATGAGGACTGCACGGTGAATAATAATCTTTCAGGAACACAGATATGTACATGTCTGGAAAGGACTGTAGCATTCCATCTGGCAAATCGCAAAATTCAGAAAATGCCATAATATGCCCCTCTGTTGCTGCTTTTACCAAAGAAAAATTTAAGTCCCTGTTGGATTTGCTAGCATTATCCACCTCCTCTATCTCCTTGGGCGGTCTATTCCACACTTTTTTGTGTGAATTAATGCTCCCTTTTTGCAGTTTGTATTTATGTCAAACAATTTATTATGGCTTGGTTTAGGTATACTTTTTAAAATCAAAACCATTTCAAAAAGGTCTCCATTGACATTTCCAGTTAACATGTAAACATTTCCAGTTTTCCTTGGTCTCCCTTTTGTGACTCAGATGCCCAAACCTGGTATAATATATATTCCCTACCCACTCCCCATCCATCTGTCTCAAAGCCAGGATGACACCTCTGTAGTATGGTGACCAGAACTATATGTAGAGGTTGAATCATGGCTCTGTACAAGCTCGCTATTCCCTTCCGAAGACTCGGGTTCTATACCTCAGGTTATATATCCCAAGATCTTGTTTGCTACCTTTTGTATTAAATGAGCTATCCATTAGTAACCCACACCTGTTATCTAGATTCCACTGTATTTGATCCACATATTGACTATCAGTAAACTTTCCCAGCTTGCTTTCTGCTCCCACATCCAAATAATTTTTGTACAATGTAGAAAATAGTAACAGGAGTAGGCCATTTAGCTCCTTGAGCCAGTTCTGCCATTCACTGAGATCATGGCTGATCTGCGACCTAACTCCATATCCTTATACCTTTGCCCCATATCCCTTTGTACTTTTGGCTAACAAATATCTCTCAATCTCCATTTTAAAACTAACAATTGAGCTTGCATCAATTGCTGTTTACAGAAGAGAGTTTCAAACCTCTGCCATGTAGAAGTGTTTTCTAATTCGGAGTGTCTCCTGACAATGCAGAGCATGCGCAGAGCGATGGCCGACGTCATCAGTGCATCCAAATATTTGCCAGCTTTCCGGAAGCTTATGAATCTGCGCATGTTTGCATTGACATCACCACGCAATGAAGCCAGACGTTATGACGTTCAAGAGTCGCTTCACTCCTCATTGGCTGCAATCATCGCCTCCATTCCCCCATAACAGTACCCCACGGCTGCTCAATTCCCGCCTCGTCGCTTCTCCCCCTTCGCCCGTATTTTCCCAGCCTCATTGCTCCCCCAATCCCTCTCGGGCACTTGCTCCCTGCCTCGCTGAATCTTCCTTTGCCAGTTGCTCCATGCTTCGCAGCCTTGTTGCTTCCCCTTCTACCAATCACTCGCAGCCTCACGCTTCCCCCTCTGCCAATGCTCGAGGTCTTGCTGCTTCCCTCTCTGCCAATCACTCGCAGCCTCGCCTGTTCCACCTCTGCTAATCGCTCGAGGTCTTACCGCTTTCCCCTCTGCCAATTGCTTCCCGCCTCACTGCTTCCCCCTCCACCAATCACTCCCTGCCTTGCTGCTTCACTCTCCGCCAATTGCTGACCATCTCGCGGCCTTGCCGCTTCCCCCACCTGGGCCGATCGCTCTTCGACAGTGGAGTGAGCAGCCAAGGGATGACGAATGGAGCGAGTGGCCAAGAGGGGCGGTAGCAGCGAGACAGGGAGCAAGTGGCTGAGAGAAGGGAAGCGACAAGGCCAGGAGCGAGCAGCCAAGAGAGGGGAAGTGGCAAGGCTGGGAGCGAGCGGCCAAGGGGTTGAAGCAGTGAGGCCGGGAGCAAGGGGCTGAGGGGAGGCAGTGGCGAGGCGGGGAGCGAGTGGCGAGCAGACCGGTGCAGGAGGGAGTGCCGAATAGAAGCGCGATGACAGGAGGGAGCAGGATGCTGTTGGGGGTGGGATGGAGGCGATGATTACAGCCATTGAGGGGTTTGGGTTTAATTTGTTTTTTGTGACAAATTGAGTAGTGCCATTTTTATTCCTAGCAGCTGCCTGAGATGTCGCAGACAGTGACGTTTCAGTTAATGAGGCTGCATTTGTGCATGTGCCAGTACTGTACCACTGTGTTGTCAAGAGACACAACCTTTCCAATTTCACTCCTAAGAAGCCTGGCTCTAATTTTTAGACTATGCCCTCTAGTGTTGGGCTCCCCAACTAGCCAAAATAGTTTCTCCCAATCTACCTCTATTTGTTCCCTTAATATCTTGAATATTTCAATCAAATCACTCCTTAACTTTCTGAATTCCAGGGAATACAACTCTACTTTGTGTAATTTCTCCTCACAGATTTGCCCTGGAGCCCAGGTATCTTTCTAGTAAATCTATGCTGCACCTCCTCCAAGGCCAGTATATTCTTCCTAAGGTGTGGTGCTCAGAACTGCTCACAGTACTCCAGATATGATCTAATCAAGGATTTATGTAGCTGAAACATGACTTCTGCCCCTTGTTCCACTAGATAAAAAGGGCAGCATTCCATTAACCTTTTTGATTATTTTCTATACCTGTTCATGAAATTTTAATCTATATACCTAGACCCCCACAAGTCTCTTTGGATCTCCACCGTTTCTAGCATTTAACCATTTAGAAAGTACCTTGTTCTACCTTTTTGGGTGCAAAATGGATGACCTCCCTTTGCCAACATTGAAATACATTTGCCACAGTTTTGCCCCTTCACTTAATCTATCAATATCTCTATCTCCAAGTTATTTTATGCTTCCATCTACACTGCTTACAATACCGTCTACCTTTGTATCATTGGCAAATTTGGGTATGTGGCTTTCTATCCCATCACCTAAGTTGTCAATGAATACAGTGAATGGTTGAGACCCTAAAACAGATCTTTGCAGGACACAGTCAATTAGAGTACCTGTCCATTATCCTTGCTCACTGTCTCCCTCTGCTCAGCCAACTTCCTAACCTGGTCAATAATTTGCTTTCAATTCCATGAGCTTCAACATTAGCTAACAGTCTCTTATGAGGAACCTTATCAAATGCTTTCTGGAAGTCCATAGAAGTAACATCCACAGACATTCCCCTGTCCACTACTACATTCAGCTATTCAAAAAATTCAGTCAGATTCATCAGGCGTGATCTACCCTTTACAAATCTGTGCTGGTTTTCTGATCAGCTGAAAGTTTTCAAAATTTTCAGTCACCCGCTTCTTAATTATAGACTCTAGCAATTTCCCAACAACAGGTGTTAAGCCAACTGGTCAATAATTCCCTGGTCTTCCTCTTGTTACCTTTCTTAATTAGCAGAGGGACATAAACAGTTTTCAAATGTAAAGGAACAGTTCCCAAATCAAACGGCCGATGAGAGTTAATTGCACACAGAGATCTCTGTTTTTGTTGGCTATCCAATTTAGCCCTCCACTTGACTTCAAGCAACAAAAAAGATTTGGAGGAACATAACATAGGAAGTAGGAATAAGCCATACAGCCCCTTAACCTGCTGCCTGCTCTGCCGTTCAGTAACCTCATGGCTGATCTACCTCAACCCCACATTCCTGTCCAGTCCCCATATCCTTTGATTCCCTTTGTGTCCAAAATTAAATGTGATCCAGTTCTTTTCAATGCTGAAAACATTAATGATGTAGATGTAAAGAAACAAATTGACTTAAACTGAGCAACGAAATAGAGAGCACAAGCCTCAACTGAAATAAGAGGTTTAAACATTTTTTCCTAAAGAATAGTGGATATGTGGAACAAATTCCACGCAAAAGCAGTTGAAGCTGAGATGATTTAAATAAAAGTTTGGACAACTATTTGATTGGAATTATGATTAGTGTTTACATATATATATAGATATATACTGAAATGACCACATACCTCATGGTAAGCATTGGAACCTGTTATGCTGGAGGAAGAGGTTGATGTCTGAAGGATAGCAGATCAGGTTAAGTAAAAGGTGTGGGAGGGGATAAATTTTCTCAAATTTTGTCTGACAATCTTTGGAACTAGGGATGATTTATATGGTGTTTCTCGTTGGTATATGAATGGCGTCTGCAAGGGGCTGGTTTGATGAGGTGAATAGCCTTTTCTCGTTCATGCACTCTTGCATGCTTATGGAATTCCAAAATTAAGTTATTGTTGCAATAATCCCGATCTCTGCAGAAGAAGTCAGATTTCAACATTTAATGTAGTTAAATTCTGTAAGCATGATGCATTAGACTGGCAGTTTAGTTACAACAGATTCAAGACTTTTCATGTCCCAAAAATAGATTGAAACAGTGGCATGTGAATAATGGAGGTGAATTTCCTTGGGGCTTCTTGCACCTTAACTTCAGTGTGCATTAATGCACTTTTTGCCAATATAATAGCAAGCCCCAAGGACATTCACCACCAACCTTTGTCAGTTATATTTAAAAATTTGAATAGGCTCCCAGTATCAAGAATACCATGTCTTGAAGGATTTAACTTACAGCACTTCCCCATCTTCCCTCTCTGGACTATTCATTTCTATTTTTTAATCTGACCAAGTAATGGAATTGAGTAAAAAATGTTAAATATTAACAGTTGAATATGCACTGTTCAATAATTATTATGCTATCTTAAAAAATACACCCATTCATGAGTAAATATGCTGTCCAATTTATTACTGAGCCATACAAAGCAGGAATGTCCAATTTTTGATTCTATGTCTTGAGTTAGTTGATCTCAACTCGAGCACTGCCTATGTTATTACCGTTGGTCTCATTGGGAGAGCAAGTTGATAAAACTGCTTTTTAAAACAAAACTGTGGTCCTAGATTTTATAAGTAGGGGCATAGAGTACAAAAGGAAAAAAAGTTTTGCTAAACCAACAAAACCGCTTATTAAGCTGTACTTAGAATATTGCACACAATTTTGGCTGCTGTACATTAGGAAGATCACAAACCGTGCAGGTGCAAGAATACAGCCCTGTTTCACGCCACTCAGGATAGGAAAGGGGTCTGATGAGGCACCGCTATGCTGAATTGTGCCTTTCATATTATCATGGAATGAGGTGATGATACTTAGTAGCTTTGGCGGACATCTGATCTTTGCTAGTAGTCCAAAGAGACCACGTCTGCTGACGAGGTCAAACGCTTTGGTGAGATCAATGAAAGCAACGTAGAGGGGCATCTGTTGTTCGCAGCATTTCTCCTGTAGTTGGCAAAGGGAGAACAACATGTCAATGGTGGATCTCTCTGCTCGAAAGCTGCACTGTGCCTCAGGGTAAACACGCTCAGCCAGCTTCTGGAGTCTGTTTAAAACAACTCTAGCGAAGACTTTCCCCACTATGCTGAGCAGGGAGATTCCACGGTAGTTGTTGCAGTCACTGCGGTCACCCTTGTTCTTATAGAGGGTGATGATATTGACATCATGCATGTCCTGTGGTACTGCTCCCTCATCCCAGCACAGGCGAAGTAGTTCATGGAGTGCTGAGAGTATAGCAGGCTTGGCACTCTTGATTATTTCAGGGGTAATGCTGTCCTTTCCAGGGGCTTTTCCACTGGCTAGAGAATCAGTGGCATCACTGAGTTCCGATTTTGTTGGCTGTTCATCCAGCCCATCCATGACTGGCAGAGACTGGGCTGCATTGAGGGCGGTATCAGTGACAAAATTTCCCCTGGAGTACAGTTCTAGTTGGTGCTCCACCCAGCTGTACATTTGCTTGCGTTGGTCAGTGATCGTGTCCCCTGATTTAGACTTGAGGGGGTGATCATCTTGATGGTTGGCCTAAAAACTCTCAATGCCATCATACATTCCTCTGATGTTTCTGGTATCAGAGGCCAGCTGAAAACAACTGCATAGGTGTTGCCAGTAATCATTAGCACAGCGCCTGGCTGTTCTTTTGTGCAGCACTTCTGGCTACTTTAAGTGCTACGGATGTTAGCTCGCTGGGGGCTTTCTTGTAGTTCAAAAGTGCAGTGCGCTTAGCGGCTATGACAGGTTCCAGCTCTTCAAAGTGAGATTGAAACCAGTCTGCATTCTGCTTCTCATGTTTGCCAAACCTACACTGTTTGGGATCTTCTCACTGCTGCTCTCTCATGCGTTCAAATCTTCAGAAGAAGGAATTTTCCTCCACACAAGGTCAGGGGGCAGGTTGTTCAACCTTGCCTGTCTTAGAGCAAAGACCAAAGTACGGAAGGTCCTCATCAGGGAACTCCTCTTTGCTGACGATGCTGCATTAACATCTCACACTGAAGAGTGTCTGCAGAGACTCATCGACAGGATTGCAGCTGCCTGCAACGAATTTGACCTAACCATCAGCCTCAAGAAAACAAACATCATGGGACAGGGCGTCAGAAATGCTCCATCCATCAATATCGGCGACCACGCTCTGGAAGTGGTTCAAGAGTTCACCTACCTAGGCTCAACTATCACCAGTAACCTGTCTCTTGATGCAGAAATCAACAAGCGCATGGGAAAGGCATCCACTGCTATGTCCAGACTGGCCAAGAAGGTGTGGGGAAAATGGCACACTGACACGGAACACAAAAGTCCGAGTGTATCAAGCCTGTATCCTCAGTACCTTGCTCTATGGCAGGGAGGCCTGGACAACATATATCAGCCAAGAGCAATGTCTCAACTCATTCCATCTTCGCTGCCTCCGGAGAATCCTTAGCATCAAGTGGCAAGACTGTATCTCTAACACAGAAGACCTCGCGGCGGCCAACATCCCCAGCATATACACCCTACTGAGCCAGCGGCTTAGCCATGTGGAAGATGGCAGGATCCCCAAGGACCTATTGTACAGCGTGCTCGTCACTGGTATCAGACCCACTGGCCGTCCTTGTCTCGGCTTTAAAGACGTCTGCAAACGCGATGTGAAGTCCTGTGACATTGACCACAAGTCGTGGGAATCAGTTGCCAGTGATCGCCAGAGCTGGCGGGCAGCCATAAAGGCGGGCTAAAGAGTGGCAAGTCGAAGAGACTTAGCAGTTGGCAGGAAAAAAGACAGAAGTGCAAGGAGAGAGCCAACTGTGTAACAGCCCCGGCAACCAATTTTATCTGCAGCGCCTGTGGAAGAGTTTGTCACTCTAGAAGTGGCCTTTCTATCCACTCCAGGTGCTGCTCCACAAACCACTGACCACCTCTAGGCGCATACCCATTGTCTCTTGAGACAAGGAGGCCAAAGAAGAAGAAGACATTAGGTAGAATGTCAAAGCAATGGATAAAGTGAAGAGGTTCAGTAAAATGGTATTGTGAATGAGAGGCTTTCATAATGAGGTGACATTAGAGACACTGATTTTTTTTTTTCACTAGAACAGCGAAGTTTAAATGAGGCTTTGGAAGGATTTTAATGAAGTCTGTAGAGAGAAACTATTCCCACTTATTGGCATAAGTTTAAATTCATAACTAAAAGAACAAAGGGGTTAGGAGAAATTCTTTTATGTAGAGAGTTGTTCAGACATGGAATGCCTAATCAGAAATTGGTAGAAGCAAAACCATAATAACATAAAAGTAGATAAATATTTTTTTTAAATGGGGAAAGGCCAAAGGAATCAACTGAAGTGATTTGTTCTTTCAGAAAGCTGGCACAGATTGACCTACTTCTATGCTGGAATATACCCATGTTGAAACCACCAGCCATTACTTGCTCTGCAACCACATTTTAAAAAACAGACACTTGAGAGATGTACCTGAGAATGGTTGTCCCCTTCCAAACCCCACAGAATCATAGCTCAGTATAAGTCACGTGTTCAGAAACAGAAGAGGTAATTGAAAAACAAATTAAACTAACCTGGTATGAGATCATGTTTTAGTCTGTAGACTTGTTATTTTGGGTTTCCTTCCCTCCTCAGCTGCTCCAACAATACATGTTGATAGGATCTCAGTATGACTCTTGGAAAGGCTTTGTTTTCTTCAGTTGGTAAAGGCATACAAAACAAGCAACAATCATTACAGGCTGAGTACTGCAACATATCAAGGCCAGCAGAAAGTTTCAAATGCATTGTGCAGTTTCAAGAGATACATTAGTGACAAATACATAAAATACACAGAACAGAAGCAAGCCATTTGGCCCAACAGTTTTATACTGGTGTTTATGCTCCACATGAGCCTCCTTTTGCTCCTTACACCTAACCCCATCAGCCTGCATGGAAACATAGAAAATAGGAGCAGGAGTAGGCCATTTGGCCATTCGAGTCTGCTCTGCCATTCATTATGATGATGGCTGATCATCCAGCTCAGTAACCTGTTCCCGCTTTCTCCCCATACCCTTTGATCCATTTAGACCCAAGAGCTATATCTAACTCCTTCTTGAAAACATACAATGTTTTGGCCTCAACTGATTTCTGTGGTAGCGAATTCCACAGGTTCACTACTCTCTGGGTGAAGAAATTTCTCCTCATCTCAGTCCTGAAAGATTTACCACATATCCTTAGACTATGACCCCTGGTTCTGGACTCCCCCACCATCGGGAACATCCTTCCTGCATCTACCCTGTCGAGTCCTGTTAGAATTTTATAGGTTTCCATGAGATCCCCCCTCACTCTTCTGAACTCCAGCGAATATAATCCTAACCGACTCAATCTCTCCTCATATGTCATTCCCGCCATCCCAGGAATCAGTATGATAAACCTTCGCTGCACTCCCTCTATAGCAAGAACATCCTTCCTCAGATAAGGAGACCAAAACTGCACACAATATTCCAGGTGTAGCCTTCAAGACCCAGTATAATTGCAGCAAGACATCCCTGCTCTTGTACTCTAATCCTCTTACTATGAAGGCCAACATACCATTTGCCTTTTTTACTGCCTGTGGACCTGCACGCTTACCTTCAGTGACTGGTGTACGAGAACACCCAGGTCTCGCTGCGTATTCCCCTCTCTGTTTATAGCCATTCAGATAATCTGCTTTCCTGTTTTTGCTACCAAAGTGGATAACCTCACATTTATCCACATTATACTGCATCTGCCATGCATTAGCCCACACACTCAACTTGTCCAAATCACCCTGAAGCCTCTCTGCATCCTCCTCACAACTCGCCCTCCCACCCAGTTTTCTGTCATCTGCAAATTTGGAGATATTACATTTAGCTCCCTCATATAAATTATTAATAAATATTGTGAATAGCTGAGGTCCTAGCACCGATCCCTGCGGTACTCCACTAGTCGCTGCCTGCCATTCGGAAAAAGACCCACTTATTCCTACTCTTTGTTTCCTGTCTGCCAACCAATTTTCTATCCATCACACACTGCCCCCAATCTCATACGCTTTAATTTTACACGCTAATCTCTTATGTGGGACTCTGTGGAAAGACTTCTCAAAGTCCAAATAAACCACATCCACTGACCCCCCTCATCAACTCTACTAGTTACATCCTCGAAGAATTCTAATAGATTTGTCAAGCATGATTTCCCTTTCGTAAATCCATGCTGATTCTTCCCGATTCTACCACTGTTCTCTAAGTGCTCTGCTATAAAATCTTTGATAATGGACTCTAGAATATTCCCCACTACCAACGTCAGGCTGACTAGTCTATAATTCCCTGCTTTCTCTCTACCTCCCTTTTTAATTAGTGGGGTTACATTAGCTACCCTCCAATCTGTAGGAACTGTTCCAAAGTCTATAGAATCTTGGAAGATGACCACCAATTCATCCACTATTTCTCGGGCCACTTCCTGACGTACTCTGGGATGCATACCATCAGGCCCTGGGGATCTATCGGTCTTCAATCCCATCAATTTCCCAACACCATTTCTCAACTAATACTGATTTCCTTCAGTTCCTCTCGCTCACTAAACCCTGTGTTTCTTAACATTTCTAGTATGATATTTAAGTCCTCATTTGTGAAGACAGAACCAAAGTATGCATTTAGTTGGTCAGCCATTTCTTTATTCCCCATAATAAATTCCCCTGTTTCTGACTGCAAGGGACCTACATTTGTCTTCACCAATCTTTTTCTCTTCCCATACCTATAGAAACTTTTACAGTCAGTTTTCATGTTCCCCGCAAGCTTGCTCTCGTACTCTATTTTCCCCTTCTTAATCAATCCCTTGGTCCTCCTTTGCTGAATTCTAAACTGCTCCCAATCCTCAGGTCTGTTGTTTTTTTCTGGCAGATTTATATGCCTCTTCCTTGGATCTAATGCTATCTCTAATTTCCCTTGTAAGCCATGGTTTGGCTACCTTTCCCGTTTTACTTTTGCGCTAGACAGGGATAAACAATTGTTGCAGTTCATCCATGCGCTCTTTAAATGTTTGCCATCATCCCTTTAAGTAACGTTTCCCAATCCCTCATAGCCAACTCGTGCCTCATAACTTCGTAGTTTCCTTTACTAAGATTCCGGACCCTAGTCTCAGAATCAACGACGTCACTCTCGATCTTGATAAAGAATTCTATCATATTATGGTCGCTCATCCCCAATGGGTCTCACACCACTACATTGTCAATTATTCCTCTCTCATTACACAATACTCAGTCTAGGATGGCCTGTTCTCTAGTTGGTTCCTCAACATATTGGTCCAAAAAACCATCCTATATGCACTCCAAGAATTCCTCTTCTACGGTATTGTGACTAATTTGATTTGTCCAATCTATATGCAGATTAAATTCACCCATAATTACAGATGTTCCTTTATCGCATGTGTCTCTAATTTCTTGTTTAATGCCATTCCCAACATCACTACAGTTTGGGGGTCTATGTACAACCCCCACTAACGTTTTGTGCGACTTAGTGTTTCTCAGCTCCACGCATACAGATTCGACATTGTATAATATCTTTCCTCACTATTGCATTAATTTCCTTTTCAACCAGCAACTCCACTGCTTTTTGTTTTTTGTCTGTCCTTCCTAAATACTGAATACCCCTGGATGTTCATTTCCCAGCCCTGGTCACCTTGCAGCCATGTCTCCATAATCCCGACTATATCATACCCGTTTACATCTATTTGCACGATTAATTCATCCAATTTATTGCCAATGCTCCCTGCGTTAAGGCACAAAGCCTTATGGCTTGTCTTTTTAACATTACTTGTGCCCTTCCCACTATTTTTCACTGTGGCCCTCTTTGATTCTGGCCCTTGATTTCTCTGCCCATCACTTTTCTTATTCCCCTTACTGTCTTTTGTTCTTGTCTTTGATCCCCCCTCCTCTGATTCCTTGCAAAGGTTCCCATCCCCCTTCCATTTTAGTTTAAACCCTCCACAACTGCTCTAGTAAATACTCCCCCTAGGACATCAGTCCCGGTCCTGCCCAGGTGTAACCCGTCTAGTTTGTACTGGTCCCACCTCCCCCAGAACCAGTCCCAATGTCCCAGGAATCTAAAACCTTCTCCCTCACACCATCTCTTCGGCCACGTATTCATCCGACATATCCTGCTATGGCACTGGTAGTAATCCTGAGATCACTACCTTTTGAGGTCCTGCTTGTCAATTTCCTAGCTCCCTTTATTCTGCTTTTAGGACCTCATCCTTTTTTTTAACCTATGTCGTTTGTAGTATAACATTCTGATCCTTTCTCCCCCATAGGTTTATCTAGCTTTCCCTGAAATGCATCTATGCTTTTCATCTGAACTGCAAGTTCTTTTTTTTTCAGCCTGATTAATCTGAGTCCCTGCTTTGTGTACCTCAGGCCCCTTTGCTTCATTCCCCCATTTATGCTGTTATTTTTCGAAAATTACATGATCTCATTAATCTTCCTACCAAAATGCACCCTCTCACATTTATCTATATAGACATTTGTTTGTCAATTATGCACCCATTCTTCAAGTTTATTCATGTCTTCTTGTATTTTGTCACAGTTCTTCTCAGTATTAACTATACCCCTGCCCCCCACGCTCTCCCCCGCCACAATTTGATGTCGTGCGCAAATTTTGATGATATACTTGCAACTCCCGAGTCCAAATTGTTTATGTAAATGGTGAATAACAGTGGTCCTTCACCAATCCCTGTGAAATACCACCTCCCACCTACCGTCAGTCTGAATAACTTTCTTTAACCTCTGCTTTCTGTTTTGAAGTCAGTTTGCCAGTCAGTCTGCGACTTGGCCCCTGACCAGGTGCTAGGACCTTAGGAACCAACTATGGTACCTTATTGAAGGCCTTTTGAAATTCCAGGTATATTACATCTACTATGTTAATTTTGTCTACTCTTTCTATTACATCTTCAAAGAATTCAATAAGGTTGGTCAAACATGAAATTCCCTTTTGGAATCTGTGCTATTGTTTATTGTATTTTCTAAATAGACAACGTGTGAGCTATCTGCTTGGATTTTTACTCCCTCAGGGGTGACTCTTCTCATTCATTTTGTGTTTTCCTGACAACAGCTTATAATCGAGGAAGCTCTGAATACCAGCAGAATTTCAAATGAAGTTGGAGTTTTCGTAGAAATGGTTTGGGCAGAAGCTCAAGGCCATTTAGAAGATCAGTTGATCAGTCCAACCTCCATCACTCTCAATGATGTAAGAGATCGTTTTGTTTAACTTTTCTAGAGCCATTAGAATATATATCAGAAGTGCACTGCATGGTATGATTCTTGAGCTATACAAGCAAGAGCTAATCATAGGGCAGCAGTGAGGCATAATAGTTGGTCTTGTCTTTTGGGGTTTTTTACACTGGATATACTTGGGTTTAGTACTCCTGTAAACAGACCTCATTTTCCTCTATGAACTTTGTCTTTTCAATGCACAATATTTAGGTAAATGTAGTGCGGTCCAGAGATTGAACAGAGAACCCTTCCTGGTATATTCAGCCTTACTGAAATAATCACATGCCATCATATGACCCCTGGCCTTTGGTAGGCATGCTGAATATACATTCCATCAGAAGGTTGTTGGCCAGGGCACCAGAAGGACTCTATGGTTTTCAAATTGTGTTGTGTGATCTTTTACATCGATCTGATCTAATAGAACACACAGATGGGGTCTTGGTTCAGTGTTTTTCCAACACTTCCTCAGTAATGCATTTAAGTATGAGGGTATATTAGGTATTCAGATCTTTCAGTGAGACTTGAAAACACAACCTTCTGGTCCAGAGATGAAAATGTCATTAACTGAACTAAACTGGCACTAAGAAAGTTAAATGTGTGACTCAGAGGGAAAAATTGAAGAAAATGAAGTGATGATGCCATTACAAACCCCATGTCTAAAGTTCAATGACAAAAGTGTGTATTACATTTCACTTAACATTTTACACAGCCGGTTAAATCTGTTCATTACTTTTGTTTGACACTTTTAGGTAACCAGAGCAGAAGGGCTCCTCCTGCAGATGAAAAAAGCTATTGATGATAAAAGTGAGGAAGAAACTTTGAGAGATTTGATGTCTCAATTCTATTCCATTTTGTTAATCAAACCTGAGACTGACTTTAGAGTTAACAAGAGAAAGATATCTGAGAAACAAGATCTCTGTCAGGTAATAACAACTTTGTGTACATTTGCCCAGTGAAGTTGCTGCCGTGCTGATGTAGATAGGTCATTCCTACTTATGAACGACTTGTTCAGGAGTTAGCAGTTAATGAAATAAGCCATTAACAAGTAAGGTTGGTCCAGTGTTTAAATGTTTTGCTACTACATCAAGGATACCAGAAATATCACTTTTTTTTATGGCGACACTCACATGGAAACAATAAGCATGGAGTAGCGTAATGGAATAGCAGAGTCAGGATGGCACCTGTGAATTCCCCTTAGTGAATTACCAATTTGTGTTACTGTCAGGAAAAGTACCTGGGTATTGAACACAGGGAACAAGGAAAAGTCAAAAGATGCTGCATAAAGCAGTTCAAATCACATCTTCAAAGGCCACAGGTTGTCTGCTCTTATCTAGGAAATAAGAGGTTTGGGGAGAACCCCTGGAATGAGACAAAAAAAGTAATTGAAATTACATTATGGGGTCTTAGTGTATGAATACTTAACTCATTTAAATTAAAATGCTGAACATCCCTGCTAAAACAGCAGGGAAAGGAACTTCAGATAAACTTACTAAGCATTTATATCCACAGTGCTATTTTGAAGTCAAATAACTTACAAAACTGCAGTTTTAGTGGGTTAGCCATTGATTTGTTCTGCCTGCTTTTTGTGTGTAAGGGCTATCCTCCACTAGTGCTTTTGCCTGTACAAAAACCAAGGTAAAGAATTCACTCTGCCTAATCATGTGGGACAGGCCAAAAGGAATCAAAGTATAAGATTTATGTGCTTACTGTTAATATATATGTAAAAAAGATCAAGGGAAAAATATGTAGATATAATACAATTTAAAAAGTCTAGAAGATGGGGGATACTGAGTGTTTTTTTTTGTGTTTCAGCTGATAAGGGATGTCCTTAATGCAAGTGAGGCTACTTCATGGACCCCTGTACCTTCATCACTTACTAAATGTCATGCTCTGAGATGTCAGATTGAATATGTTGATCTAAATAGTGATGAATTTCTGCATGTGAAAAATCAGTTATTGAACACCAATAAAAGGTAAAGTTGTATTTAATGTAATATTGGAGTGGTTTGTTTGCTAAGAATTTTTTTCAAATCCTTTTCAGCTCTGACAACTTGCATTCCACAGTGATTATTCATAAACCATCCCAGCACCTCCTGAACAGTCTTGTTCCATAGAATATTGAATCATCTCTGTCTATAGCTATCCTTATAATTTGCAATTTCATTCCCAAATGCAGATTCAGGGTAATCAACACCAACATCAACTGCTTTAACTGGGAGTCTGTTCTATATATCCGCTGCCCTTAAAAGGGAGAAACCATTGTAATCTCAAGTGCTGCCTGAGACTTGCTAATTTTTATCCTTTCTTTGGCAATGAAATTTCAAATCAAGTAACCTCACATCCACATTATTCATCTTCCTGTCATCATTTGAAAGTCCCTTGGTCTTTTCTCTGAAAGCAAACTCAGAGTGTGAGTCTCTCCTAGTTACTCTTCTTTGAACTCTCAATTGATCAATGTTTTTTACAACATAATTACAGTTGAAGAAGACGATTTGACCTACCTAGTTTTATCCATCCAGAGATTCTAAAGTCATCCCACGTAACATCCAGTTGTTTCTTAAATGATCCCAGAGGTTTTGCCTCCACTACTCTTTCAAAAAATTTATTCTTGCATAGCGAGCCAGAATTTGCTGTGAAAATAACGGTGAGGCTAACATCACTCACTGATAATTAACCGCAAGATGGACAGCAACTTCCAGTGAGTGCGTGGTTAAATACAACAATCTAGAAGTTGCTGTATGAGATACACAAAAGCGGCATCCCTCATGACAGTCTCCATTCGAATATATTGAATGGTGTGATGTTCCCCTGGACTGATGTTGTAAATGCAGACTAAATTCGTCACAGAAAGTTGGAGCTTTTTTTATTGCAGTCTAAAGGACCCTTTTAATAGCATGGTCAGTCTTAATTACTTGCAAAGAACCTCACTGGTGTTGGAAATGAACTTTTACAAGTGTGTAGTCTCATTCCTTCAGCTTTTAATTATTGGAGATTTATTTGAAAAAAATTAACTTTTTTTTACTTTCCATTTCTGTCTTTTATCTCTCTCGTGCTTGCTCTCGCTCTCTCTCTAACTTAATCCATTCTTTCCTTCCTGCTCTTTGTATTTCACTTTTTGTGCCTGGTTTGACATTGAATTCATTATTCTAATTAATACTGCCTGGGTTAAAACTCTGCACTGCTCATTAACAATTCTTCAATCGTTACACAGTTGCTTGTCCGCTTCATACAAGATGCCCTGTAAAAGGTGTCACGCCATTCAGATGTCCCACTGAAAGCAACTTGCTCTGCAAAAGCTTATTTGTTCACTGCTCATAGTAAAGTCCAGCCCATTCTCATGAATACAATCTGTCCTAAAGGCACCTTTTCCTAATTTGAATCTATGCCACCTGCCAGTTTAATTTCAAGTTATTTTCTGGATTAAGTTTTTCTATAACCTTCACAGTCTTATCACAGGGGGTGGTTGTAAATGGAGTGCATCGCAAACAGAGTGTAAAAGTTCGTGTCTGGCAAAAGAAAAAAATGTAAAACAAATTTTAATGATATATCTAATATAAACAATCTAGACGAAAGCATGGCTGAGGAGGTTGTGTGTCTGCACTGCAGTATGTGTAAGTTTATGGACAGCAAGACTATCCCGAGTGAACACATCTGCAGTAGATGTCTCCATCGTGAATCTCTCCAGCTAAGAGTTATTGAGCTGGAGTGTGAGTAGGAGACACTTCACATAAGCGAGGGGGAGGTGAAGTATCTGGACATTTTGTGCCAGACCTTAGTCTTGCCTTGTAGAGATGTGCAGGATCACAACAGGGTTCGTGTAACCAAAAGTGTACAGAGTAAGGGAGCCCAGATGAGATAGAGAACAAGGATCCACAGAAACTAATCATCTCAAACAGGTACATTGTACTTGCTACCTGTGAGGATAAGGGTAAAGACTGTCCAGAGGTCAGCCAGAATGCTGAACAAGGTACCATAGAGCAGGAGATTGTCCGAAGTGGGGAGGAGGGGAAGTGCAATGTAGTAGTTATAGGGGATTCAATAATTAGGGAGAATGGATAGCAGACTTGAAAGCAGGATCGAGAGTCCCACAGGTTATCTTGCTTACTTGCTACCAGGGTGAGGGACCTGTTGAATTGGAGAGGGAGGGAGAGGATCCATGTTGGTACCAACGACATAGGGCAGAGTTGACAAGAGGTCTTGTTTTGAGAGTATCAGGAACGAGAAGCTAAATTAAAGAACAGGACCTCAAGGGTTATAACCCCTGGATTATTACCTGAGCCACGTGCAAATTGCCATAGGGATAAGCAGATTAGAGAAGTGAACATGTGGCTGAAGAAGTGGTGTCGGAAAGAGGAGTTATATTTCATGGAATACTGGCACCAATACGCAAGCAGAAACTGTACCATTGCGACGGGATGCACCTGAACCGGGCTGGGAGCAGGGTCCTAGTAGAAAGGATAAATAGGGCAATCACAAGGATTTAAACTAGTAAATAGGGCAGGGAGGGCTTAAGTTGAAAAAATTAGGATAAATAATTGTTCCACAACAAACGAAAGGGAAGAGAGTAGAGTTATAGGCAGAAATTGTGCTTTAGGCACTAAAGGTAAAAGGAAAACCAAAAGATTTAAGTAAAATAAATCTATGAGTAAAACATTGGAGCAGAAGGACAGTTTAGGGTATGTGACCTAAATAATTTTTCACACAAATGCACAGAATATAAGGAACAAATTGAATGAATTTCGGGTACAAATTCACCTGGGAGGGTATGACACTGTAGCCATTAATGAGTCAAGTTTGCAAGGCATCAGGACTGGGAATGAAATACATCAGTTCATCAGTTTACCAGTTTGTAAGGGAAAGTGGTACAGGGCAAGGAGTAGCCTTAGTGATTATGAATGAAATAACTTCCATAATATCAGAGGATATAACAAGAGGTAAGCAGGCAGTGGAGATTTTATGGATAGAATTAAGCTGTAGAAAAGGATTTAAGACTGTTGTGGGAGTTGTGTAGCAGCTCTGAAGTGGCAGAATGTATACATGCAGAGATTATCCCAAGATAGTCTATAAATATATCAATGGGAAGAGGATAACCAGGGAAAGAGTAGGACCCATTAGGGACCAAGGGGGAAATTTGTGGGTGGAGCCAGAGGACATTGGTAGGGTGTTGAACGAATACTTCACATCTCTCTTCACCCAAGAGAATGAGGAAGTAGATATGGAACTCAGAGAGAGACTGTGAGGTTCTTGAGCAAATTGTCAGAGAGTGACAAGGTATTGGAGGTTTTGGCAGGCTTAAAAGTGGACAAATCTGCAGGCCCGGACGATTTGTGTCCCAGGATGCTATGGGAGGTGAGGGTGGAGATTGCAGGGGCTCTGACCCAAATTTTTAATTCCTCTCTGGCCACGGGGGAGGTGCCAGAGGACTGGAGAACAGCTAATGTGGTCCCACTATTTAAGAAAGGTTGTAGAGATAAGCCAGGGAACTACAGACCAGTGAGTCTCACGTCAGTGGTCGGGAAACTATTGGAGAAAATTCTGAAGGAGAGAATCTATCTCCACTTGGAGAGGCAAAATTTGATTGGGAATAGTCAGCATGGCTTTGTCAGAGGGAGATCATGCCTAACAAATTTGATTGAATTTTTTGAGCATGTGGCCAGGTGTGTAGATGAGGGTAGTGCGGTTGATGTAGTTTACATGGATTTCAGCAAAGCCTTTGACAAGGTCCCACATGGGAGACTTATCAAGAAAGCAAATGCACATGGGATACAGGGTAACTTGATAAGGTGGATTCAAAATTGGCTTAGCTGTAGGAGACAGAGTGATGACAGATGGCTGTTTTAGTGACTGGAAGCCAGTGTCCAGTGGCGAACCTCAGGGAGCTGTGCTGGGTCCCCTATTGTTTCTCATTTATATAACTAGATGACTATGTGGGGGGTAGGATCAGTAAGTTTGCGGATGACACAAAGATTGGCCGAGTGGTTAACAGTGAGGTGGAGTGTCTTAGGTTACAGGAAGATATAGACGGGATGGTCAAATGGGCAGAAAAGTGGCAGATGGAATTTAACGCTGAAAAGTGTGAGGTGATACACTTTGGAAGGAGTAATGTGACATGGAGGTATTCAATGAATGGCCTGACACTGGGAAGTTCCGAGGAACAAAGGGACCTTGGCATGCTTGTCCATAGATCTCTGAAGGCAGAAGGGCAGGTTAATAGGGTGGTGAAAAAGGCATGTGGGACACTTGCCTTTATCAATCAAGGCATAGATTACAAAAGCAGGGAGGTCATGTTGGAGTTGTATAGAACTTTGGTAAGGCCACAGCTGGAGTACTGTGTGCAATTCTGGTCACCACATTATAGGAAGGATGTGATTGCATTGGAGTGGGGTGCAGAGGCGATTCACCAGGATGTTGCCTGGGATGGAACATTTAAGCTATGAAGAGAGGTTGGATGGGTTTGGGTTGTTTTCACTGGAGCAGAGAAGACTGAGGGGTGACCTGATCGAGGTGTACAAGATTGAGGGGCATGACAGGGTGGATAGGGAGCAGCTGTTCCCCTTAGTTGAAGGGTCAGTTACGAGGGGTCACAAGTTTAAGGTGAGGGGCGGGAGGTTTAAGGGGGATTTGAGGAAGAACTTTTTTACCCAGAGGGTGATGACGGTCTGGAATGCCCTGCCTGGGAGGGTGGTAGAGGCGGGTTGCCTCACATCCTTTAAAAAGTGCCTGGATGAGCACTTGGCCCATAGCCTTTAATGTTATGACGTGCTAAGTGCTGGCAAATGGGATTAGGTAGACAGGTCAGGTGTCTTTAATGCATCGATGCAGACTCGATGGGCCGAAGGGCCTCTTCTGCACTGTATTATTCTGTGATTAGCCAAGCATGTAACAAAGGCAGAGTGGTTTTAATAGGGAATTTTAACTAGCATACAGATTGAATAAACTGACTAGCTCATGAATGTGTTCAGAACAGTTTTCTGCAATTATATGTTCTAGACCAACAAAGGAGCATGCCATTAGTAGTGTGTTGTGACCTAGATTTACTTAACAGCCTAACAGTACATGAGCATTTACCCAACAGCAATCATAATATGATCGAGTTCAATGTACTGTTGGAAAAAAGAAATGTGAAACAGCTACTAATGATGGAATCTTAACATCATAAGCCCACATACGGGGGATGGGAGGGAGGGGGGGGCTGGCAGCTGTTGAGGAAATCATTTGTAATTGAAGTGGGCTTTGCTGCAGCTGTTTAACTAAGCCACAGCATTAGCATCCCGATTCTGGGTTTCCTGCCCAATGACCGAGGGCAGGCATGATGACGCACTGCATCTGGCAAAGGAAGGATTTCTAGCTAAAGCGACCCCAGTAGGGGTCAGAATGGCTGAACTATATATTGAGGCTTCAGGAACCATAGGAGTTGAAAGGAGACCTGGGAAGGCTATTTCTCCACTGTCCCACCCCCGAGTCTCTGACTCACCTGGAGGTCCTGCTGCAGGATCTGAGGGACTTAAGTGAAGTGATACCCAAAGACGGGAGGAAGAGGCCTGCCTCTCAAACCAAGCAGGTGTGTACAAAAGTGGCCAGGGAAATGAGCAGCAGGAATGTGGTCCTCGAACCTGCATATAGTGCTCCAAGATGTTCAACTGCCTCAGGAGGGCAGGAAAGGTGAAGAACATAGCACTTTCAGGTGCCAACCTCCCACAGACTGTGTCTTTCCCAGCATTAACATGCACAACACTCCTCAGACCAACATACCTTGCAGCTGCACTCATTCCTGTCTCTCAAAACGCCTCCTCACAACCCTATCTGAACAGCCAACACTGACACTCACTCTCATCCTTGTGCCATCTCACACTCGTGCCCCACAGTTCAGAATGTGGCCTCAATTCCAGTTTCCTGTCTGCCTGTCATAACTCTTGACTCCCTTGTCTATCAAGAATCTATCAAACTCAGGCTGAAGTCTGTGGTTGCACGACTTTCCTTTGGTGGTCCTGAGGCTTTGGGTTTGAAATTGTGGACACTGATTTGGTGGTTCTCCGGGCGGCATCAGTGCGGCTAATTTCCTTCGAGAGTGGGTTTCTGTGTTCTTTACGGAAAGTTCTCCAATCTCAGTAGTTCCCCCATCATGCTTAAGTCATCAAGCACAGTGAGCATCGATCGGTGAACAGACTAACACAAACACAGATCAATTAAACCACTGAACATTACAGTTTGCAACAGGGAATATGCCTCTGTGCTCACGGTCAGCAGGCAGAGTTTGAAGCTTGCAAGGTTTGAGTGGTTCGTCTCCACCAGTTTAATATTCAGGTTTCCAGCTGATGGATTTAAAAAAAGTTATCATTCAATCTAGCAGCACCTTTTTGTGACTAGAGCACAGTCTCAGAAGTGCTGTGAGCACTAACCTCTCACATCGGCAAGGCAGCAGCTGTTCAATTTCATTATTTGAAGGCTTCCCAGCCTGTCAGTTCACTGAAAAAGTGCTCCCCACTGCGCTGTCACCTCATTGACCCTGTCAAGTACCACACAGCTTGGGAAACCCATGCACTGGCTGTTAAAGCCTGGAATCTGGGTTAAATTCGGAGTGAATTGGGGTATTAAATATTTCAATTACTTACCTAAAAAATCAACTGCAAACCTGCCTGGATTAAACCCGGAAGTGGGTGGGATCATATAGAGTTTCCAACCTGGCTTTTTGGGGCTTTAACCCCTAAGCCTGCACCTGACCTGCCCCCTCCACTGCCGGAAGTTAAGATTTTGCCCAAGGTTATAGATTTAGTTAAGGCTGACTTCAATGCAATGAGACAGCAACTGTTTACTGTAAATTGGACAAATCCTTTAGTGGGTAAAACGACAGATCAGTGGGAGGTGTTCAGAAAAGTTATGATACAGAATCAGTTTATACCCCTAAGAGGCAAGAGCTCTACTTGCCAAGAAAAACGGCCATGAGGAATAAGAGATGAGACAACATAAAACTAAAAGAAAAGCAGAAAGAAATGTAAAATATAGCACAGATCTTCGCAAATGGGTGGGATGTAAAGAACAGCAAAGGGTGACAAAACAGACAGTAAAAACTACAAAAAGGAGTATGTAAAGAAACTTGCAAGGTATCAAAACCAACACAAAAATTTACAATTTATGTAGTGTATTTGGATTTCCAAAAGACATTTGATAAAGTGCCACATAAAAGGTTACTACACAAGGTAAGAGCTCATGATTAAAAGATTAGCATGGATAGAGGATTGGCTAGCTAACAGCAAACAGAGAGTCAGGATAAATGGGTCATTTTCAGGTCGGCAAACTGTAACTAGTTGGGTGCCACAGGGATCAGTGCTGGGGCCTTAACTACAATCGATATTAATGACTTGGATGAAGGGGCAGAGTGTATTGTAGCCAAATTTGCTGACAATACAAAAATAGGTCGAAAATCAAGTTGTGAGGAGGACACAGAGTCTGCAAAAGGATATAGACAGGTTAAGTAAGTGGACAAAAATTTGACAGATGGAGTATAGTGTGAGAAAATGTGAGGTTGTCCACTTTAATGGGAAGAATCAAAAAGCAGAATTTTATTTGAACAAAGACAGTGTGCAGAATGCTGCAGAACAAAGGAATCTTGGTGTCCTCATACATAAATCACAAAAAGTTAGCATGCAGGTACGGCAATTAATTAGGAAGGCAAATGGAATGTTGGCCTTTATTGCAAGGGAGATGAAATATAAAAGTAAGGAATTCTTGCTACAGCTGTACAGGACGTTGGAGAGACCACACTTAGGGTTTTTTTGATCTCCTTATTTAAGGAGGGATATACTTGCATTGGATGCAGTTTAGAGAAGGTGTGCTAGGTTGATTCCTGTGATTAAGGGGTTGTCTTGTGAGGAAAGGTTGAGCCTATAGTCATTCTTCTTTAGAAGAATGAGAGGTGATCTTATTGAAACATATAAGATTCTGAGGGGGCTTGACAGGTTCAATGCTCAGAGGATGTTTCCCCTCATGGATGAATCTAGAACTGGAGGGCAGGTTTCCAAAATAAGTAGAGAGGAGGAGGAATTTCTTCTCTGAGGATTGTAAACTTTGGAATATTTATTTATTTAGAGATACAGCACTGAAACAGGCCCTTCGACCCACTGAGTCTGTGCCGACCATCAACCACCCATTTATACTAATCCTACATTAATCCCATATTCCTACCCCATCCCCACCTTTCCTCAATTCCCCTACCACCTACCTATACTAGGGGAAATTTATAATGGCCAATTTACCTATCAACCTGCAAGTCTTTGACTGTGGGAGGAAACCGGAGCACCCGGCGAAAACCCACGCAGTCACAGGGAGAACTTGCAAACTCTATTCTACCCCAGACAGCAGTGGAGACTGGGTCATTGGATATATTCAAGGCTGAGTTAGATGCTTGATCTACAAGGGAGAAAGGGGCTATCCTTGGGACTCGGCGGGCTCCCAAGAAGCCATGGCTAAACTGAAGTCAGTGGGATCAAAAAATGGGGGAGTGGGGCTGGGTGAGTTGCTCCTGCAGAGAGGCGGCACAGACACGATGGGCTGAATGGCCTCCTTCTGTGCTGTAACCATTCTATGATTCCCCGGGCAGGCAGGAAAGTGGAGTTAAGGCCTCAGAGATCAGCTATGATCTTATTGAATGGCAGAGGAGGTTCAAGCGGCCAAATGACCTATTCCTGCTCCTATTTCTTATACTATGTTTTTCTGTTCTTCATATGGACTTCCAGTAGGCATTTGATAAAGTCCATAAGAGACTGTTAACAAAATTGAAGCCCATGGGATTGAAAACAAATTATTGACCTGGTTAGGCAATTGGCTGAGTGGCAGGAGACAGAAAGTAGGAATAATGAGCAGGTACTCTACTTGATAGGATGTGACTAGTGTCAAGGATCTGTATTGGGTCCTCAAATATTCACTATATTTGTTAACAATTTAGATGAAGGAATAGAAAGCCACAGATCCCATTTTGCCAATGACAAAGGTGGCATTGTAAATAGTGTACTTGGAAACATAAAATTACAAAGGAATACTAATAGATTAACTGAATGGGGAAAAATTGTGTTTTCAATGTAGGCAAATGTAAAGTCATCCACTTTGGATCTGAAAAGGATAGAACAGCGTACTTTCTAAATGGTGATAAGCTTGAAACAGCAGAGGTCCAGAGAGACTTGCAGGTCCATGTATATAGATAAGTAAAATATCATGAACAGGTACAGCCAATAATCAAAAAGGTTAATGGAATGCTGGTCTTTACATCTAGAAGACTAGAGGGTCGAAGTTATGCTACAACTGTAGCCCTGGTTAAACCACCCCTAGAATACTGTGAGTAGTTCTGGACACTACACCCAGGGAAGGATACATTGGCTTTGGAGGGAGTGCAACGTAGAATTACTGGAATTATACCTGGACTCTATGGGTTAAATTTCAAGAAGAAATTACACAAACTAGGATTGTATTCTCTGGAATTTCTGAAGAAGGGTTACTGACCTGAAACGTTAACTCTGCTTCTCTCTCCACAGCTGATGCCAGACCTGCTGAGTATTTCCAGCATTTCTTGTTTTTATATTGTATTCTCTGGAATTTAGAAGGTTATGGGGTGCTTTGATCGAAAGTTTTCAAGATATTAAGAGGAATAGATAGAACCTAATTTAGCTGGTTGGAGATTCTGAGGCTTGATGTAAAAATTAGAGCCAAACCTTTCAGGAGTGAAATTAGGAAACACAAAGGGTGGTAGGAGTGTGAATTCCTTTCTGCACATGTCAATTGATGCTAGATCGATTGTTAATTTTAGTTTTGAGATTGATAGATTTCCGTTCACCAGAGGTATTAAGGGATATGGGGCAAAAGTAGGTATATGGAGTTAAGTTGCAGATCAGCCATGACCTCATTGAATGGTGGAATAGGCTCAAAGAGCTAAATGGACAACTCCTGTTCTTACGGTCACCTCTCGGTGACCTCCTTTCCATCCTGGAAAGCCCAAATCTGTCAAGGATTTCCTCATAACTGAGACTGCAACACTGGGGATTAGATTTGTGGCTCTTTTTTGCACAATCTACTGCACTTGAATGTTTGCCTTGCTTTTTTTTGAGCAGGCCTTAGCACAGTATTCAAGGTACAGTCTTACTGAAACGCT
The DNA here is from genome assembly GCF_036365525.1 of Heterodontus francisci. Classification (NCBI taxonomy): domain Eukaryota; kingdom Metazoa; phylum Chordata; class Chondrichthyes; order Heterodontiformes; family Heterodontidae; genus Heterodontus; species Heterodontus francisci. Next base: position 53,885,152 of record NC_090376.1, on the reverse strand, counting down.
ATTAAGTTGGACCATTACCTCATGACTTGTATTCTACTATTTTGCAATGTAATGTATCATCCTATTGGATTTGATGATTGCAGCTGTGCATTGGTTGGTCATGTTTAACATTGAATCCACTAAGCCTCTTCGGTCACTTTCAACTTCATTCTTTGTTATTTCCATATCATTCATGGAGTACACATGCTAGCTTTTTTCTTCGCTTGTACTTTTCATTTGTCTGTTAAATTTCATTTGCCTATTTATATATCTTGTCTAACTCCTTCTGTAGTTTAGGGGCTGCCTCTTGTTTGATCACATCTGTAAATTTGAGTTTCTGATTCAAGGTAATTAATGTAGTTTAGAAAAACCAGTGATTCCAGCACTGAACCCTGAGGCACCTACTCAGTACTTCCCCTTGCACACCCCTCATGCTGATATAACTTCACTAATGAGTACTCATTGTTTCCTACCCTTCAAAGAGTTTCTTATCTATTCTCACGATTTACTCCAAATCCCCATAGCACTATATTTAATTAATAGTCTCCATCTGTAAAGTCAAAGCATGAAAAGTGTGCAAGCACAGTACCACACAAAATGCAGCCAACTGGGACATTGTGGATAGTAGGAATTAGACACAAACATGCAGGATGCATTATGAGGACAATATAGTTGAAGATATAAAATATTAGAATTGACTTTATTGATTTGAATGCAATAGCTTCAGTGTGATGTTATTTATGAATGTTTTATCATGGTGAATATTAATGGTTGATTCTTATTAATCCTTAGAAATTTTGGTTGGGACCCCACAATCCAGAACTAACCTTCCCAAGGGTATCTAAAATTCTGAATATGGTTTTTTTTTCCGATGTACTTGTAGGGTGATGGCCATCGAGATAGCATTTGGATATATTTAGAGTTAACAAACTGTAGTCATGGTAAAATTGTATATTTTAATAAAATGACATGGACTTTGCCCTTTCAACTGTCAATCGTAAAGTGAAAAAACCTGTATTCCACGTAGATTGAAAGAGGAACAGATCTATAATAGTGTGAAAATATAACTACAGATCTATAATAGTATACAAATATAACCAACTCTAATCATTTTCATCTACTTGCAATGCATTCATAAGTTTTTAGTGTGTACAATTCTGAACTTATTTGTTTTTTCCAGTAGTTATTCAGTCAAGATTTTGCAGATTTTTCGTGTTGCTAGACTAAGTGAAACTAAAAATTTTCAAAGCCAACTGGGCAATATTCAGCAACTGTACCATGCCTCTTCTGGGAGCAACTTTGTTGGTATATTGTCTCGGTAAGTGTGAGGTTAAGTAACTTATGAGTTTTATATAGGTGTGCTTTTTAACTTGCACCATCTGTTGTGACTGTAATAAGTTTGATCTGTTGGTTAAAAAAAATGAACATACCATAAAGTATGAAAGAGACCAATTAGTCTATCAAGCTTGTTACATCCCTGCATGACACAACTTCAAGACATCATCATGTAAGTTCTTTCCCATCTCTTTCTCTCCATCATTTTCTCTCTCACACACATCAATACACACACAAACTAATGAGAAATAAGTAAAAACCTTGGACCAATTTAGGAAAAATCGAAGTAATTCCTCTTGATGGGTGACAGAACTCCCAAAGGTTCACCCATTTTCTATATGTTTGCAGAAATTGTTTGCTTCATCTTAATGCTTTCAGTGAATGTACCAGCAACTTTTTCCAGAGGTTGACACCTCAGCAGAAAGAATTACCTAGGCTTAACCTAGTTCCATGCTTGCGTAAGTTATTCTTGTGTCCCATGGTTCTCTGAACCCATTTATCTTAATTGCCTTATTCATAGGACCTGAAAGTCAATGCTTTTCCATCCCCAGCCCCCTCGGTTTGTCCTTGATTCTAAGGTCCCTTAAACTAGGTATTAATCAAGTGGCCTTCCTCTGAACCTTTTCTAAAATCTCTGTATTCCTATCATTTTAGGAGACTAAAACTAATTTTCTAAATGTGGCCTGAATAAGGCCTTATACAAAGAAAAGATAGTATGTCTTGTTTTATATTTAAATGTCTTGATAATACGTCTTAACACTTTTTTTTCCACATGACTTAAGAACATAACGGGAAATAAGAGCCAGAATAGGCCATTTGGCCCTTTTGAGCCTATTCTGCCATTCAATAAGACCATGGCTGCTCTGCCACCTCAACCTCACCTTCCTGCACTATTCCAATATCCCTTAATTCCCTTAGTATCATAAAGCTATCGACCCCTGTCTTGAATATATTCAATGACGAAGCATCCACAGTCCTCTGGGTTAGGGATGTCCAAAGGTCCACAATCCTTTGAGTAGGGACATTTCTCCTCATCTCAGTCCTAATTCCTTATTCTGAGACTATGGTCTCTAGTTCAATACTGCTCAGCCAGGGGAGATACACTCCAGTATCTATCCCATCAAGCTGCATGAGAATTTTTAATGTTTCAATCTTCCACATTCTAGGGAATATAGGCCCATTTTACTCAATCTTTCCTCATGGACAACCCCCTCAACCCAGCAATCAGTCTAGTGAACCTTTGTTGCACACTCTCTAAGGCTAGTAAATCCTTCCTTAGGTAAGGAGATCAAAACTATACTTAGTGCTCTAGGTGTGATCTCATCAAGGCACTATACAATTGCAGTAAGATTTCTTTACTCTTATACTCCAATCCCTTTGTAATAAAGGCAAACATACTTTTTACTTTACTAATTGCTTGCTTTACCTGCAAGTTAATTTTTAGTGATTATTCAACAAGGACACTCAAGTCTTTCTGAATGCCAACAATTCCGAGTCTTTCACCATTTAGATATTCTGCTTTTCCATTTTCCTTCCAAAGTGGATAACTTCACATTTCCCCATATTACATTCCATCTGCCATGTTCTTGCCCATTCACTTAACCCTGTCTATATATCTTTACATCCTGGTCACAGCTTACTTTCCCACTAACTTTGTATCGTTAGCAAACTTTGATACATTACACTCGGTCCCCTCATCTAAGTCATAAGAACATAAGAAATAGGAGTATGAGTAAGCCATATTGGTCTCGAGCTTGCTCTGCCATTCAATAAGATCATAACTGATCTGATCTTGACCTGAGCTCCATTTTCCTACCTGTTCCCCATAGCCCTTGACTCCCCTATAGTTGAAGAATCTGTCTGTCTCAGCCTTAAATATATTCAATGACTCAGCCCCCACAGCTCTGTGGTGAATAGAGAATTCCAAAGATTCATGACACTCTGGGAGAAGAAATTCCTCCTCTTGCTGTCTTAAATGGGCAACTGCATATTCCGGAACTATGCCCTCTAGTTCAAGATTGCCCCACAAGAGAAAGCATCTACCCTGTCAAGCCCGCTCAGAAACTTATATGTTTCAATAAGATCACCTCTCATTCTTCTAAACTCCAATGAGCATAGGCCCAACCTGCTCAACCTTTTCTCATAAGACAACCCCTTCATCTTGGAATCAGCCTAGTGAACCTTCTCTGAACTGCCTCCAATGCAAGTATATCCCTCCTTGAATAAGGAGAGGCACTATACAATTGCAGTAAGGCTTCTTTACTCTTCTACTGATGCCCTGTATAGTTGTAGCAAGACTTCCCTACTTTTATACTCCATTCCCTTTTGCAAAAAAGGCCAACATTCCATTTGCCTTACATACTAACTTTCTGTGATACATGTACGAGGATACCCAGATATCTCTGTACTGCAGCAGTCTGCAGTCTTATTCCATTTACATAATTCCTTTTCTATTCTTCCTACCAAAGTGAATAACCACATATTTTTGCTCATTATACTCCCATCTGCTAAGTTTTTGCCTGATCATTTCACCAAGCTATATCCTTTTGCCGATGCTTTGGACTGAATTTTCGGGGCCCCCTAAAGGTGGAAATGAAGACAGGGGAGCCCTGAATAATACCAGCATCGGGCAGCAGGTCAATTTCAAGGCGCCAATCTCAGCGCTAGCATTGATCACCATCGTGGGCAGAGTGTGGGACAGGAATCCTACTCTTGTCCCAATTGAGACCAGTTAAGACTGTTGACTAGCTCTTAAGCCGGACAGGTTGCCCGCGCCTTCAGAAACAGTTCATCTGAGGGGACGTGGGTGCAAAGTGGGGAGCTAGCTGTGGCTGCCTCAGGGCATCACCCCCGGCACCATAAGAGGTTCAGCTGAGCAAAGGGGGACTGGGTAATGGGAGTGCCCTTGGCGCTGCACAGCTGGCAGGGAGAGTGGGTATAGTACCTGGGATTTGAATGGAGCTGACATTCCTCCTGGCAGAACAGGCACAAAGGAGTAGGGGCAAGGCGGCCAAGGGAAATTGGGTGGCCACTTGCCCAGAAGAAAGTCTCCAGTTGGCAATGGGGGCATGGCTCTCAGATTTTGGGCCCAATGGCGATGAGGGGCAACACCTTCAGGCAGGGCAGAATCCCGGGCATCAGGAGGATACTCAAGGGGAAAAAGGGGCAAGAAGGCAATGGAGGCCAAACTCTCAACACAGGATCTATTGCCGAAGATCGTGCTACCTTGGGATGACCAGCAACCAGTGCTACAGGAGACTGGCTCTACAGGCAGATGGTGACAGACATCTGTGCCCTCGTCGCCAAAGACCTTGCACCTTGTAGCACTGGATGCCATGCCCTGCCAGTGGCTGTTGAAGTCACTGTGGGCTTGAACTTCTTGGCTTCTGGCTCCCTCCAAGGATCAGCTGCAAACCTTTGGTGGCATCTCAAAAACAGCTGCACGCCACTGCATCTCATTGGCCCTCTTTGCCGGTGTTGGACAACACGTTCATTTAATGAAAGACACGGCCTCACAGGGACAGAGATGGCTGAGTGGTAATTTGATAGAGATATTCAAAATCATGAGGGATCTGGACTGAGTAGATAGGGAGAAACTGTTCCCACTCATGAAAGGATCGAGAATGAGAGGGCATAGATTTAAAAAAGGAAAAACATTTTCACACAGCGAGTGGTTCAGGTCTGGAATGAGCTGCCTGAAAATGTGGTGGAGGCAGGTTCAATTGAAGCATTCAAAAGGGAATTAGACTGTTATATGAAAAGGAAGAATGTGCAGGGTTACGGGGGAAAGCTGGGGAATGGCACTAAGTGAATTGCTCTTTCGGAGAGCTGGTGCAGACACTATGGGCTGAATGGCCTCCTTCTGCGCTGTAATGATTCTGTGGTTTTTGTCTCCATTGCTGGACTCCCCCAGGTACAGGGCATCATCGATTGCACCCATGTGACCATCAAGGCACCCAGTGACTGGCCAGTGAGATCCTTCAACAGGAAGGGCTTTCACTCCCTCAACGTCTGCGACCACATCAAGAGATTCTTCCATGTGTGTGTTCGCTTTCCTGGCAGCTTCCATGAGTCCTTCATTCTCCACCAGTCCTGTCTGTCTCAGATCTTTGCCCCAGCCCCATAGTGCATGGATGGATCCCAGGGGACAAAGGATATCCCTGGAAGAGATGGCAACTGACCTATCTGCAAGAGCGCCAGACAGAGGCAATAGCAACCAATGCCACCTGCTCAGTAGGACAACCGATGATGATGTACAGATCAACGGGTTTCTGAAGATGTGATCCCTCCTCTGTGCTCCTGCAAGCGTCTCTGTCATTGTGGAGGTCTGTTACTATCCACATAACCTATCTCTCCAGAGGTGTGGAGCTTTAGGACAGTGAGGACTTCAAAGGAAGCAGCTCATCGGGGGAGGAATGGGAGATGAGAGAGGAAGCAGTGGGAGATGACGCTGAACAGAGAGGTGCCCCTGCTGCATGAAGTGCTGGCTGCCTCCTGCTATCCTTCAGGAAGAGGACCTTCCTCCTCTCCCTCAAGGCCTCCTGCATTGGATCCAGGTTGGCATTGATGAAGTAAAGGGCTGCTCTGCCCTGGCTGCCAGGCATCTGGCTCCACTGTGACATCTCGCTGCCTTCTGGTGAAGTGGAAGACTTGGGCATAAACCACAGATATCTCCCTCAGGGCAACAAGCAGCCTCAGTGATGGCTGCCATGGGAGTCTAAATGAGTCTCACACTTCATCTGATGCACCTCTGTTCCAGCTCCCACTCGTTCGAAGTGGACAGGAAACCCATCTCCCAACTAATTAAGGGCTCACCCCCACAAAAATCTGAACTTTAATAGGTTTCCACCAGAGGTGGGTTTCTGACCCGAAAACAAACTTGACTGCTGTTTCCCACCCTGTTGCGTCACCCTCACAAGTTGCTTTCCCATCAAAAAAAAGTCTGAAAATGCTAAAAATGCTCAGCAGGTTTGGCAGCATCTCTCTCCACAAATGCTGCCAGTCCTGCTGAATATCTCTAGCATTTTCTGTCTTTATTTCAGATTTTCAGCATCTGCAGTATTTTGCTCTTACTTTGTATCATCAGCCAATTTGGCTACAGTACACTTGGCCCGTTCATCCAAGTTATTAATATAGATTGTAAATACTTGAGGCTCCAGCACTGATTCCTGTGGCACCCACTAATTACACTTGGCCAACCTGAAAATGAGTCATTTATCCCAACTCTCTGTTTTCTATCAGTTAGCCAAACCTCTATCCATTATCCTCAATGCCATGAGCTCTTATCTTGTGCAGTAACCTTTTATGTGGAACCTTATCAAACACCTTTTGGAAATCCAAATACACTACCTTTACTGGTTCCCCTTTATCCCCCCCTGCTTGTTACATCCTCAAAGAATTCTAATAAATTTGTCAGACATGATTTCCCTTTCATACAATCAGACTGAGTCAACATAATTTTATTATGACGTTTTTAAATGTCCTGCTACTGCTTCCTTAATGAAGGATTCCAGTATTTTCCCAATGACAGATGTTAGGCTAACCGACCTGTCGTTTCTTGCTTTCTGTCTCCTTCCCTTCCTGACTTGGGGTGTTACATTTGCACTTTTCCAATCTGCTGGGACCTTTCCAGAATCTAGGGAAATTCTGGAAGATTACAACCAATATCTCTGCAACCACTTCTTTGAAGACCCGCAGGCCATCAGGTTCAGGGGACCTGTCAGCCTTTGGTCCCATTAGTTTATCTAGTACTTTTTCTCTAGCGATAATTGTTGTATGTTCCTCCCTCCATGTTGTCCCCTGATTTTCTACTATTATTGGGATGCTTTTCATGTCTTCTACTGTGAAGACAGATACTTGTTCAAAGTCTCTGCCCTTTCCTTCTTTTCTATTAATTCCTCAGTCTAATCCTCTAAGGGACCAACATTTTACTTAGCTACTCTCTTCCTTTATATAGACTTGTAGAAGCCCTTGTTTTTATATTTCTTGCAAGTTAATTCTCATAATTTATTTTCTCCCTCTTTAGTTTTTTAAGTCATGTTTTGCTGGTTTCTGAAATGTTTGCAATCTTCTGGCCTACCAATAATATTCGCAACATTCTGTGCCTTTTCTTTCAATTTGACATCCTTAACTTCCTTAGTTAATAGCTCCGACCCGAGCACTGATCCTTGCAGTACCCCACTAGTTGCAGCCTGCCAACTCAAAAATAACCCATTTATTCCTGTTCTGTTTTCTGTCCCTTAACCAATCCTCAATCCATGCTAATATATCATTCCCAGTCCAATGAACCCTAATTTTGTGTAACAACTTCTTGTGTGACACATGTCAAATGCTTTTTGGAAATCTCAATACCCTGTTTCCATGAGTTCCCCCTTATCTACCCTGCTAGTTACATCATAAAAAAAACTCCAACAGATTTATTATACACAATTTCCCTTTCATAATTCGTGTTGACTACCTAATTATATCATGATTCTCTAAATGCTGTGTTACCACGAATCAATAATACATTCTAGCATTTTCTCCACTATGGATATTAGGCCAACTGAGCTGTAGTTCCCTGTTTTCTCTCTCCCTCCTTTCGTGAATAGTGGAGCTATGTTTGCTGCCTGCCAGTTCATGGTGACTGTTCGAGAGTCTATGGATTTTTTTTATTATTATTTTATTTTATTTAGAGATACAGCACTGAAACAGGCCCTTCGGCCCACCGAGTCTGTGCCGCCCATCAACCACCCACTTATACTAATCCTACATTAATCCCATATGCCTACCACATCCCCTCAATTCCTCTACCAGCTACCTACACTAGGGGCAATTTACAATGGCCAATTTACATATCAACCTGCAAGTCTTTGGCTGTGGGAGGAAACTGGAGCACCCGGCGGAAACCCACACGGTCACAGGGAGTACCCAGAATCGAACCTGGGTCACTGGAGCTGTGAGACTGCAGTGCTAACCACTGTCTGGAACAAAAAAAAAACGCATCCACAAATCAAGGATATTTGTCAACTTTAAGTCCCATTAATTTCTCCACTATGATTGCTGCATTGGTCAGGCTCCTCCACTGAGTATAACCCCCAATTCCTCTGCTCAGCTTGAGCTCACAGCCCTGCATGGTTTACAAATGCTTTTTGTTGCTTCTTAAGTGCTTCACGCTAAATTTGTCTGCATTGAAAGACATCTGCCAGAAACGGCCTGTTTCCCGCCGCCACCACCCCCCCCCCACCCCCCATTGCATCTATGTCTAACTGCAATCTCTTTTGTTTTTGAGGCCCTTGCATTCACACAAATCTTTGTGTTATCCGCAAACTTGCACATAATTCACCCGATGTCTTTATCCTAATCATATGATGATGAAAAGCAACAGCTTTAATACAAATCCCTGCAGCACTTCACTGTTAACCAGCCCCACATAGATTATTTGCAATAAACAAATGCCTTCTATCTTCACAAATGCAACCAGTTTAGACTTGAACTTGAATGATCCCAGTTACCTCCTGGGAGCAGGTTACAGGTGTCAGGCTATGCAGGTGAAAAAAGGGAATAAAATTACAGAAAAGACATTTTAAAAATGGAGAAGGATTTATATTTCTAAACCTTTTGGAAATGATCATTGGGACCATTTAATTCTTTATGCAAGCATTTTGATATGAAATCGATTTCCTGTTCTACTTCAAGCTGAGCATCCGACCCCATATAGTCTCCATCACAAAGACTGTCTACTTCCACCTCCGTAACATTGTCCACCACAACCCCTGCCTAAGCCCATCTGCTACTGAAACTCTCATCCAGGCCTTGGTCACCTCCAGATGACTAGAACCATAGAAAAATTATGGCACAGAAGGAAACCATTCAGTTCGTCGTGTCTGTGTCCCCGGTAATTGACCTCTCCACAAGGGGAAACTGATCCTTCTTGTCTATCTAGGCCCTTCAATTTTGTACACTTCTATTAAGTCATCTCTCAGCCTCCTCTGTTCTAAGGAAAACAACCCTAGCCTTTCCAATCTTTCCATATAGCTGCAACTTTCCAGCCCTGGCAACATTCCAATGCTCTCCTGGTCAGACTCCCATCCTTGAAGCTCTGTAAACTTCAACTCATGGCCGAATGGCCTCCTCCTGTGCCGTAAATCACTCTATGACTGACTCCATGACTCATCCAAAACTCTGCTGCCTGTTTCCTATTCTGCACCAAGTCCTGCTCACCTGTCACTCCTGTGCTTGCTGGCCTACATATTAGTACCCACATACACTACTGTAGGTGCATGGATGTTGGTTCACATCCTTCTTTCCCACGTGTCGATCCCAGCCACATCAGTGTGGGGAAGAACTCAGAATTGAAGAAGACCAGGTGCTTTATAAAACAGGGATGGAAAATCAGAGGGAAGCCAGCTAGTATCTGATCTAGAATGTAATAAAGGCAGATAAACTGCCATTTCATACTTAACTTTTTGTCACAATTTATGATTTAATACTTCTAAAGTAGATACACATTTTGTAAGACTCTTAATATATTATGAAGCTGCAATCTAGTGGGATCATAAATGGAAATAGTCAATTGTAGATGGAATTCTAATTCCATGATGTCAGTGAGGTCGACTACTTCGATGAGCAATCACTGTTGCCCAAATCTGTACTATTGGTAGGCTAGTCTTTGTCATGGATTGCCTTTTACATTATTAAAAATGTGTACTTGGCATAGCCATAGATTTTTAAGGATTCAGACTTGTTATCAGTTGGTTATAGTCAATCTTTTATTAGGACACAGCAAAGATTAATACATTACAGTACTGCATGGTAGCAGTTTACAGTACCCGAATCATTATCACCCATTCAGTCACTGGACAGAGTAGCATGCATTGTTATAATTGGTAGCTTAGTAATTAACAACTAACTGGAGGAGGTGGCTCCACAAATATCCCCATCCTCAATGATGGGGGAGCCCTAGCCAAGCTGTTCCAGTACAGCTACAACACTGGCATCTACCCTGCAATGTGGAAAATTGCCCAGGTATGTCCTGTACACAAAAAGCAGGACAAGTCCAACCTGGCTAATTACTGCCCCATCAGTCAACTCTCAATCATCAGTAAAGTGATGGAAGGTGTCATCAACAGTGACATCAAGCAGCACTTGCTTAGCAATAACCTGCTCAGTGATGCTCAGTTTGGGTTTCGCCAGGGCCACTCAGCTCCTGACTTCATTACAGCCTTGGTTCAAACATGGGCAAAAGAGCTGAACTCAAGAGGTGAGGTGAGAGTGACTGCCCTTGACATCAAGGCAGCATTTGACTGAGTATGGCATCAAGGAGCCCGAGCAAAACTGAGGTCAATGGGAATCAGGGGGACAACCCTCCGCTGGTTGGAGTCATACCTAGTGCAAAGGAAGATGACTGTGGTTGTTGGAGGTTAATCATCTGAGCTCCAGGACATCACTGCAGGAGTTCCTCAGGGTAGTGTCCTAGGCCCAACCATTTTCAGCTGCTTCATCAATGACCTTCTTTCAGTCATAAAGTCAGAAGTGGGGATGTTCGCTGATGATTGCACAATGTTCCACACGATTCGCAACTCCTCAATTACTGAAGCAGTCCGTGTAGAAATGCAGCAAGACCTGGACAATATCCAGGCTTGGGCTGCTAAGTGGCAAGTAACATTTGCGCCACAGAAGTGCCAGGCAATGACCATCTCCAACAAGAGAGAATCTAACCATCTCCCCTTGACATTCAATGGCATTACCATCGCTGAATCCCCCACTATCAACATCCTAGGGGCTACCATTGACCAGAAACTGAACTGGAATAGTCATAGAAATACCGTGGCTACAAGAGCAGGTCAGAGGCTAGGAATCCTGAGGCGAGTAACACCTCCTGACTCCCCAAAGCCTGTCCACCATCCACAAGGCACAAGTCAGGATTGTGATGGAATACTGTCCACTTGCCTGGATGGGTGCAGCTCCACCAACACTCAAGAAGCTCGACACCATCCAGGACAAAGCAGCCCGCTTGATTGGCACACCATCTACAAACATTCACTCCCTCCACCACCGACGCACAGTGGCAGCAGTGTGTACCATCTACAAGATGCTCTGCAGCAACGCACCAAGGCTCCTTCGACAGCACCTTCCAAACCCGCGACCTCTACCACCTCGAAGGACAAGAGCAGCAAATGCATGGGAACATCACCACCTGCAAGTTCCCGTCCAAGTCACACACCATCCTGACTGGGAACTATATCGCCGTTCCTTCACTGTTTCTGGGTCAAAATTCTGGAACTCCCTTCCTAACAGCACTGTGGGTGTACCTTCTCACATGGACTGCAGCGGTTCAAGAAGGCAGCTCAGCACCACCTTCTCAAGGACAATTAGGGATGGGCAATAAATGCTGGCCTAGCCAGTGACGCCCATATCCCATGAATGAATAAAAAAAAGTTAATCAGTCTTTTACAGACAATAGCAATTGCTGATGTGGCTCACAAGTTTCATTACTCAGTAATCATAAGATCTTCCCTAAGACCGCTAGCCAGTCTGAACAGCAGGTTTTTAAATAGTCCCTTGTCCAGACAGACAGTTTACACTTAATAATTACTCAGATTACTGCCCTATCAAAGACAGAGTCCTATCCTTACAACAGTATATTGGTATATGAATTTTATGTAGTCTCTCATAGGGTGAGCATGTATAGTGCTGTTCATCAATCAGTGGTTTAAACGGTATTCCTGTATTACTGTTCTGATTTCACAGAGGATTATTGTTGCCAAAGACAGTAGTGGAAAATTATGGGGTGGAGCGAACAGATGTTGGCAATCTTGGAAGCGGAATTTACTTCAGCAATTCAATCAGGTCAGTTACAATTTGTTCAGAATTGTTCTTATAAAGGAAAGCCAAGTTCAACAAATCTGAACAGAAGTTCTGATGAAAGGTCACAGACCTGAAACGTTAACTTTGCTTCTTTCTCCACAGATGCTGCCAGACCGGCTGAGTATTTCCCGCACTTTTTGTTTTTATTTATGAACAGAAGTTTTGTTGTTGGTCGCAGTTGAAAGTTTAGTTCATTATTTTTATTTTAAAGCATATGTATCTGTTATCAACTGCAGCATGAATTTTTTGGACAGGCAAAATGGCATCTGGAAATGATTTGCTCAACCTATCCAAAAACTCTGTGGAAGGGCTACAGTATCCTTTAATAATTTGTGTTCTTTTCACGTGTTATATGTACTAAAAACATATATTTAAATTGCAGCACAAGCGCTAAATACTCCGAGCCCAATAGAACTGATGGGAGCCGTCTCTTGGTGATTTGTGATGTTTCATTGGGTAAATGTAAGAAATACTACAAGAAGAACTTGACCTTATCTGTTGCACCAGCAGAGTACTCGAGTGTACATGGAATCCGTAGAACTGAAAGCATACGCTCAGAGTTTGAGGTGTGTCAAGTATTGCCATCTACAGTGAACATGAAGTTTGTCTTTGTGCCAGTTTTGTAAATGTTTTCTTCTATGCACTATCCAGTGTTGGCTAAATAGCATAGTACTAAGATATTTGTTAATGTTAATACTAATGGATGCACTAACCCTTTGTTCACAGCAACTAGAATTATATGCACTGAAAGAAAAGATGATTGCAATGGATTAAATGTCTTCAGTCCCAGTGGAAATGCTCAACTTTCTGTAGTCTGTAAAGAGTTTTGAATGACTTGTAACAAACTTATGAATGGGTACAGGAGTTTTATTTTTTGCAAAAACCTTACCAGGAGTGTGCTCATTTCTCATCAAATCCCTAAAAGGGCAACTGCACTATCATCGGACCCTTGATATTGATGGATCTTATCTCTCTCTTTCACAATTCTTTACAACCATGCAAAAAGAAAAATGCCAACTGATGGGATGCCATGCCTGTGTTCAGCCCACACTCCTAGAGCCCGCCCAGAAGCTATCCTGAGTTTACACTACTAGTGGGAGCAAAAGGATCAAAAGTGGATTAAAAGTAGTTTTGCATTTGTGGTGAAGCACAGCATTGAAATTTAGGACCCAAGAGCACTCTCTTTACACTGGAGCCATCATAGTTATCCATTTCCTGAACATGATGGTTATTAAAGACCTTTATGAAAAATTCCTAAAAGGGCAGCTGCATTGTCACATGGAAGGAATCTAGGGATATGGGAATGGAGTGGGAAGTGTTGTTGAGGAAGAAGAGGTAAGCCAAAGAATCACCTGCAATGGCTTATCTTCCCACTCTCACACCATTACCTCTGGTATTCCCCCAAGGATCTATCCTTGGCCCTATATCTCATCTACATGCTACCCCTCAGCTACATCATCCAAAAACATATCAGTTTCCACATATCAGTATGCTGATGACACCCAACTGTATCTCACCACCAGCTCTCTTGATGCCTCCACTGTCTCTAAATTGTCACACTGCTTGTCTAACATTCAGTACTGGATAAGCAGAAATTTCCTCAACTAAATATTGGGAAGAGCAAGGCCATTGTCTTTGGTCCTCACCACAAATTCCATTCCCTAGCTGCTGACTGCATCCCTCTCCTTGACCACTGTAGAGGCTAAACAAGATAGTTTGCAACCTCTGTGTCATAACCGAAGATGAGTTTCCATCCACACATTTGCACCATCACTAAGACTGCCAATTTCAACTTCCAAAACATCACCTGACTCCACCCCCTGCCTCAACTCATCAGCTGCTGAAACCCTTATCGATGCTTTTACACCTCTACGCTTGACTATTCTAACGCATTCCTGGCTGGCCTCCCACATTCTACTCTCCATAAACTTGAGCTCATCCAAAACTCTGCTACCCGTATCCTAACTCGCACCAAGTCCTGTTCACCATTCACCCTGCTCGATGATTTACATTGGCTCCCAGTTAAGCAACGCCTCGATTTAAAAATGCTCATCGTTTTCAAATCCCTCCATGGCTTCACCCCTCCCTATCTCTGTTATCTTGTCCAGCCCTGCAACACTCTGAGATATCTGTGTTTCTCCAGTTTTGGCCTCTTGAGCAACCCCAATTTTAATTTCTCCACTATTTGTGATCTAGCCGTCAGCTGGCAAGACGCTAAGCTTTGAAATTCCTCCCTAAATCTCTCCACCTCTCTAGCTCTCTTTCCTCCTTTAAGGCGCTCCTTAAAACCTACTTCTTTGAATAAGCTTTTAGTCATCTGTACTACTATCTCCTTATGTGTCTCTGTCAAATAACTTTTTGTAATTGTGAAGCACCTTGGGACATTTTAATACACTAAAGTGCTATATAAGTACATGTTGCAGATTGGCCATGATCTTATTGCATTGCGGAGCAGGCTCAAGGGGTCATATGGCCTACTCCTGCTCCTATTTCTTTTGCTCTTATGACAGTGTGGTGTTACATTACTTGGAGTTATATTATCCTTTGTTCAGTAATTTTATTGAAATAGTAGAAGTAAGTAAAAAGAGGCAAAAATGTTGGCAGGATGTCCTGACTATTTTGTTCATGTTTAGTATTGATGTGAGGATTATCGCCCTCCAAACTGGGTGGACAAATGTTAGAAAAAAATGAGGGGAGAAGTTTTTTTTTCTTTTGGCTTATCGAAGCTTTAAGGTTATTACCAAGGAGCTTATGCAGATTTCTTCAGCTGCAAAGTCAATGGAAAAGTGAGTATTTTGGTTCAGGTTAGATGTGGAGAGTTTTTTTAAAAATGGTAATGTTTGAACTCTAACCACAGCAGTTACAGTAGTGAACAATACTGAACAAATTTACTTTGGCTCTTCCCTGATCAACTATCTGCAAAGTTATGTCGGCATAACGATTATTACTAAAGTTAATAACGTAAGACTATTATATATTCGCTGTGGAATTAAGGTAAATACAAATAGATTTTAGAAATGGGAAGTTCTGTATGATAATAATGGGACCGGGCCCAGAAACAAGCACTTTTTAAACAGTATTTAGTGCCAACATTTTGCTGTCACACTTCATCTCAAACAGCAAGTGTGAGAAGCTCATAGATTTCTTGACCACAAAGATCAAGACCATTCATAAAGTTCTCTGTACTGTTTCCTCTGCTTCTCCTTACTACCAAAGGCCTCCATCCCCAATTTCTCCAAGCTCATCCTATTCATGAGACCCATCTCCTGATCCCTTGGTTCACTTCCTATTCATTGAATTTTCTTTCTTATTCATCATGTAATAGAATATATTTTACATTAGTGGTACCCTGTGTGTTCTGCAAATCTGGTGCCCTTGCCAGTTTCTGCCACCACTGCCAGTTCCCATAGCTTCTGCTTCCTGCCTCTAGTACCTGCATACCTGCAGCCCACCACCCCCCAGCCCCCCCAGCAGTTCTCACCACTTTGAGACCTTGAGTGCATCCACCTGCCACGTCTTCCCCCTTAGGTCTCCAGCTGCCTTCACGCAGCACACCTGTCACTCTCCTGATTCTTTGATTGGGCCTTGGTCCGCTATGAATAGATAAATATTGCAGTTCAGGATTTATACTAAAAATACATTGGGGCCACTAATAATAATCAAACCAAAAATATGTAAACTACTTATGAATTTCTTAACAAAAATAATTGTTTCAAGGTGTTTGTGAAATGAACACTTTAAATTTAATTAATAGGAAATGTTTTCATTTAGCTGAGTGATTTATTTTGTAGTGAAATGTGCTACAGATTTGTTTGATACCTTTTTCCTTTTGTGTACAAATAATTTAAACCAATGTTATTTTTCTTTTCAGGATGATGAGTTTGTTGTTTATAGCACTTCTCAAGTGAAAATGAAGTATGTTGTTCAGTTCTGCATTGGTGAAGACCAACTGAAACCATTCCATCCTCTAATTAATGTAACTCCTGAAGAAATCAGCGCTTCAACATTTACATCTGCAGTCAGTGATATAGGTCAGAATTACTTCATGTATGTTTTTAGCTTATAACTTAAAATTAATAAATTAGTGGCACAATTAATTAATCGTGAGCTAGAATCTCAATTGTAAGTTTTCCATCATTAGATGTATGCATAAAGTTTAGTGGCAATTAATTGTACAGAAAATAAGTTAGTGTGATGCTATCATTTGCATTTTCAAATGATGCCCTAAAATGGTTTATCACCATAAAAGTAGATTGAGTAAATTGATTTGAGAGGCACCTGCTATAGATCCATTTCTGAGGAGGAAAGAAATATATTGAGTAGTTAGTTGCTATGAATTTAGCTTTTCTGTAGTGATTACTCAGGTTCTGTGGTGTCAGACCCTGCTGTGAGTGGTCTGAACCATCTTGCTCTTATTGAAATGACTCCCACTGACTTGTATCTATATCAGTAGTAGAGGGACCTGGTGGTGTAGCAACCTGATCTCTTTCTGTCTTTTGCATATGTACATCTTCAGTCTCTCCACGTGGATTGAGTTAACACTAGTTAAGGCAAAGTTTGGTTCAAATCATAAACTGTTTTATTCTGCATACGGTGAGACATGATCAGAGTCACTTAGTTCAATCAATAGAACTTGGCCTTGCATAATATAAAAATATTGAACACTATTACACTTTGGTAGACCATCATCCTTTACTTAAACAGAATAATTCCACCACATCCTATCCTATCCTGTATGGGACATGGGCTTCATAATTCTATCCCTCCAATACTCTCCTGCAAGGGTCTCGGTCATTGTGGTGGGCTGCTGTGCTCTCCGTAACATGGCTGTCCAGAGAGTTGTAGACAGAATCTTTCTCCTTGAGGTCTCTTTGCCTTTTTTAACATTGTCATAACAAATTACTTTGTCACACACATGCAATACGAACTTATGATCTATAAATTGAACTTAAGAAATAAACTTGAAACTGACACTTTTCCTGTAAAACAAAATGGAGTTGAGAGGTCAGGTGACCTTTTCTTCCTTGCCAATTGCCTTGAGCTAATTTTCATGTCTGGACAAATTTTGGTGCAGTCATTAAAATACAAATAATCTTTCTGACCATATCTTTGAGAAGTTATTAAAATGCAAACAACCCTCTGTGGTAATGGCTGCATCTCTCCAACCAATTGGTTAACAATACTGGAGCAGACTTTCTGCCTCCAAGCTTAAACTCCTAGAAAATGGGTGTGAAAAGCTCAACATTATCAATATGGTATGTGATTGAGTGACTCCCAAACTTCATTGTCTGACAATGCCCTAACCATCAGAAACTAATTATGAATTCAATGAAACTCTGGTCATAGACGGAAACTAGGTTTCTGATAAGTTTTAATGAAGGTCTATTCTGGGCACACAAAGATGGAGAGAAACATCTGTGCCATTGAAGAGAAAGGACCCTGCCTACACCAAAAGCTTTTAAGCCACATGTAGACAGAGACTGGAGTTGGCCTCCAACCTCCCATCTGAGAAATCGTACCAGGGCTTTGCCACAGAACTTTGACTGGAATATAACAGGAGAGATCAACATACGTCCTCTTAAACCTCCCAAGCTTGACCTCAAGGCAGCATTTGACCGAGAGTGGCATCCAAGGAGCCCTAGTCAAACTGAAGTCAGTGGGAATTGGGGGAAAACTCTCCACTGGTTGGAGTCAAACCTAGCACAAAGGAAGATGGTTGTGGTTCTTGGAGGCCAATCATCTCAGTCCTAGGACATCTCTGCGGGGGTTTCTCAGGGTAGTGTCCTAGGCCCATACATCTTCAGCTGCTTCATCAATGATCTTCCCTCCATTGTAATGGTGTGAGGTTTTAGATTCCTGGGGAGGTGGCACCAGTACAAACTGGACGGGTTGCACCTGGGCAGGACGGGGACTGATGTCCTAGGGGGAGTATTTGCTAGAGTGGTTGGGGAGGGTTTGAACTAAAATGGCAGGAGGATGAGAACCTTTGCAAGGAGTCAGAGGAGGAGGGGATCAAGACCAAGAACAAAAGACAGTAAGGGGAATAAGAAAAGTGATGGGCAGAGAAATCAAGGGCCAGAATCAAAGAGGGCCGCAGTGAAAAATAGTGGGAAGGGAACAGGTAATGTTAAAAGGCAAGCCTTAAGGCTTTGTTCCTTAACACGTGGATGATTCGCAATAAGGTGAATGAATTAATTGCGCAAATAGATGTAAACGGGTATGATATTGTCGGGATTACGGAGACATGGCTGCAGGGACAGACAAAAAGCAAAAGGCGGTGGAGTTGCATTGCTGGTTAAAGAGGAAATTAACGCAATACTGGGGAAGGATATTGGCTCTGACGATGTGGAATCTGTATGGGTAGAGTTGAGAAACACAAAGGGGCAAAAAACATTAGTGTGAGTTGTAAATAGACCCCCAAACTGTAGTGGTGATGTTAGGAATGGCATTAAACAGGAAATTAGACATGCATGTGATAAAGGAACATCCGTAATTATGGGTCACTTTAATATGCATATAGATTGGGCAAATCAAATTAGTCACAATACCGTAGAGGAGGAATTCATGGAGTGTATACGGGATGGTTTTCTGGACCAATACGTTGAGGAACCAACTAGAGTACAGGCCATAATAAAAGCAAAATACTGCGGATGCTGGAAATCTGAAATAAAAACAAGAAATGCTGGAACTACTCAGCAGGTCTGGCAGCATCTGTGAAAAGAGAAGCAGAGTTAACGTTTTGGGTCAGTGACCCTTCTTCGGAACTGACAAATATTAGAAAAGTCACAGGTTATAAGCAAGTGAGGTGGGGGTGGGGCAAGAGATAACAAAGGAGAAGGTGTAGATTGGACAAGGCCACATAGCTGACCAAAAGGTGATGGAGCAAAGGCAAACAATATGTTAATTGTGTGTTGCCAGACCTGCTGAGTGGTTCCAGCATTTCTTGTTTTTATTTTATATTAGAGAACAGGCCATCCTAGACTGGGTATTGTGTAATGAGAGAGGAATAATTGACAGTCTAGTTGTGCGAGATGCCTTGGGGATGAGCAACCATAATATGATAGAATTCTTCATCAAGGAGGAGAGTAATGTAGTTGATTCTGAGACTAGGGTCCTGAATCTTAATAAAGAAAACTACGAAGGTATGAGGCATGAGTTGGCTATGATGGATTGGGAAACGTTACTTAAAGGGATGACGGTGGATAGGCAATGGCAAACATTCAAAGAGCGCATGCATGAACTGCAACAATTGTTTATTCCTCTCTGGCGCAAAAGTAAAATGGGAAAGGGAGCCAAACCCTGGCTTACAAGGGAAATTAGAGATAGCATTAGATCCAAGGAAGAGGCATACAAATTCGGCAGAAAAAACAACAGACCTGAGGATTGGGAGCAGTTTAAAATTCAGCAAAGGAGGACCAAGAGATTGATTAAGAAGGTAAATATAGAGTACGAGAGTAAGCTTGCGGGGAACATAAAAAATGACTGTAAAAGTTTCTATAGATATGTGAAGAGAAAAAGATTGGTGAAGACAAATGTCGGTCCCTTACAGTCAGAAACAGGGGAATTTATTATGGGGAACAAAGAAAAGGCTGACCAACTAAATGCATACTTTGGTTCTGTCTTCACAAAGGAGGTCACAAATATCATACCAGAAATGTTGGGGAACACAGGGTTTCGTGAGCGAGAGGAACTGAAGGAAATCAGTATTAGTAGAGAAATGGTGTTGGGGAAATTGATGGAATTGAAGTCCAGAGTAATTAAGGAAGTAGCCCTAGAAATAGTGGATGAATTGGTGGTCATCTTTCAAGATTCTATGGACTCTGGAACAGTTCCTGCAGTTTGGAGGGTAGCTGATGTAACCCCACTATTTAAAAAGGGAGTTAGAGAGAAAACAGGAAATTATAGACCAGTCAGCCTGACGTCGGTCAAGTCCATTATCAAAGATTTTATAGCGGAGCACTTGGAGAACAGTGGTAGAATCGGATAGAGTCAGCATGGATTTATGAAAGGGAAATCATGCTTGACAAATCTACTAGAATTCTTCGAGGATGTAACTAGTAGAGTTGATGAGGGGGAGCCGGTGGATGTGGTTTATTTGGACTTTCAGAAGGCTTTTGACAAAGTCCCACATAAGAGGTTAGCGTATAAAATTAAAGCACATGGGATTGGGGGTAGTGTATTGCGATGGATAGAAAATTGGTTGTCAGACAGGAAACAAAGAGTGGGGATAAATGGGTCTTTTTCCGAATGGCAGGCAGTGACTAGTGGGGTACCGCAGGGATCGGTGCTCGGACCCCAGCTATTCACAATATATATTAATAATTTAGATGAAGGAACTAAATGTAATATCTCCAAATTTGCAGATGACACAAAACTGGGTGAGAAGGTGAGTTGTGAGGAGGATGCAGAGAGGCTTCAGGGTGATTTGGACAAGTTGAGTGTGAGGGCAAATGCATGGCTGATGCAGTATAATGTGGATAAATGTGAGGTTATCCACTTTGGTAGCAAAAGCAGGAAGGCAAATTATTATCTGGACAGCTATAAACTGAGAGAGGGGACTATGCAAGAGACCTGGGTGTTCTTGTACACCAGTCGCTGAAGGTAAGCATGCAGATGCAACAGGCGGTAAAAAAGGCAAATGGTATGTTGACCTTCATAGCGAGAGGATTAGAGTACAGAAGCAGGGATGTCTTACTGCAATTATACAGGGCCTTGGTGAGGCCACACCTGGAATATTGTGTGCAGTTTTGGTCTCCTTATCTGAGGAAGGATGTTCTTGCTATAAAGGGAGTGCAGCAAAGGTTTATCTGACTGACTTCTGGGATGGCGGGACTGACGTATGAGGAGAGATTGAGTCAGTTAGGATTATATTCGCTGGAGCTCAGAAGAGTGAGGGGGGAATCTCATAGAAACTTATAAAATTCTAACAGTACTTGACAGGGTAGATGCAGGAAGGATGTTCCGGATGGTGGGGCAGTCCAGAACCAGGGGTCATATTCTAAGGATACGGGGAAAACCTTTCAGGACTGAGATGAGGAGAAATTTCTTCACCCAGAAAGTGGTGAACTTGAATTTGCTACCACAGAAAGCAGTTGAGGCCAAAACATTGTATGTTTTCAAGAAGGAGTTAGATATAGCTCTTGGGTTGAAAGGGATCAAAGGATATGGGAGAAAGCGGGAACAGGCTTGAAGGGCCAAATGGCCTTTTCCTGCTCCTATTTTCTATGTTTCTATGTAAGGTCCGAAGTGAGGATGTTCACTAATGGTTGCACAATGTTCAGCACCATTCACGACACCTCAGATATTGAAGCAGTCAGTGTCCACATGCAGCAAAACTTGGACAACATTCAGGCTTGGGCTGATGTGTGGAACGGATGTAATTTGCCACTTAAGTGCCAGGCAATGACCATCTCCAACAAGAGAGAATCCAACTGTCTCCCCTTGACATTCAATGGCATTGCCATCGCTGAATCCCAACTATCAACATCCTGGGGATTACCATTGACCCAAAACTGAACTGGGCCAGCCATATATGTTCTATGGCTACAAGACCAGGTCACAGGCTGGGAATTCTGCAGTGAGTAACTCCCCTTCTGACTCCCCAAAGCCTGTCCACCATCTACAAGCCACAAGTCAGGAGTGTGATGGAATGCTCCCTACTGGTCTGGATGAGTGCAGCTCCAACAACACTCAAGAACTCGACACCATCCAAGACAAAGCAGCTCACTTGACTGGCACCCCATCCACCACCTTCAACATTCACTCCTTCCACCACCGATGCACAGTGGCAGCAGTGTGTACTATCTACAAGATGCACTACAGCAACTCACCAAGACTCCTTTGACAATATCTTTGAAACCCACGACCCCAACCACCTCAAAGGACAAGGGCAGCAAATGTATCGGAACACCACCACCTGCATGTTTCCCTCCAAGCCACACACCATCCTGACATGAAACTATATTGCTGTTCCTTTATGTCACTGGATCAAAAGCCTGGAACTCCCTCCCGAACAGCACTGTGGGTGTACTTACACCACATGGACTGCAGCAGTTTAAGAAGCAGCTCACCACCACCTCTGGAGGACAATTAGGGATGGGCAATAAATGCTGGCCTAGCCAGCGATGCCCTGATCCCCAAAAGAATTTTTAAATAAGTACAGGCCTACACCGTTTCAAGTCTTCATCCCAGGGTGAAGCAGTGTAACAGAGAACTCTTAAAATCATAAGGCCTAAACGTATGTTACTTTATAATCTCTATCTATCTTTTCTTGAGTGTGTGTGTGTGTGTATCTGTATGAGTGAGAGAGTGGGTGTAGTTGTGTATATTTTGGGTGTTGTACAATATGCATTTAACTTTTAAAACTTATGAGAAAACCTGTCATTTTTCTGTTCTTTTCAATGAAAGCACTCAGAGGTTAAAACACGTTTTTTATTTCATACACGCTGTCTTCAATCAGTTGAGATGTGAAAAGGGGGGAACCATCCCTATCATCTCTCACCTGTCCATAACTACTGCCTGACAGCCTATGCAATCCTATTTCCAAAATGCAGACTGCTTTCCTTGTTGGCTCTGCTCTGCTTTATTTCTGACTGTTCAGTAAGGAAGAGGTCAAAATCCTCCCAACACAGTAAGAACAAGTTGTTTGATTTATTATGGAGACGAGCAACAAATTGCTTATTGTTTGGATTCTGGAAAAAATAAGAACTATCTTTCATTTCACTTTGGAGTCACAACCCTGCCATCTCAGGAAACCAACCCTTTAAAGCAAGCTTTAACTATTTTTTCCATGAAAATTGGGCAGAAAACCTGAAACACGATAGCAAGTTTGAGATCTATGAAAAAGGGACAGGTTACTTCAACCTAATGCATTTTTTTTCTAAAAATGCTTCCAATTTTTAGATCAAAGCCGACAAGTAAATGGAAATCGCATTGTTTTGCCAACTAGTCATATTACTCAGTTTTATTATCTTTGTCCAAAGTATTAGCTTGTGTTTGGTTATCAGATTAGCCTGTGTTACTGCTGAATTGCAAAATTTTAGCTGATGGACAGCATATTCAGCACAAAATGTCCGTTCAATAATGAGCGAGGCTGGGAAAGCAATATCTGCAGAGGATGGAAAGAGTAAACCTCGAAGAACATTTTCAGCTGCAGTCTAAGAAGGCAGTTTCAGGATTGTGAAGGACACATTTAGGAGACAACAGAAAATATCTCTTTATACATAGGGTAACCAGAAGACTGGTTTCAATCTCATAATGAAGAGCTGGAACCTGTCATAACCGTTAAGTGCACTGCACTGTTGAACTACAAGAAAGCCCCCAGCGAGTTAACATCCATAGCTCTTAAAGCAGCCAGAAGCACTGCACAAAGAACAGCCAGGCGCTGCGCAAATGACTACTGGCAACACCTATGCAGTCATATTCAGCTGGCCTCAGACACCGGAAACATCAGAGGAATGTATGATGGAATTAAGAGAGCTTTTGGGCCATTCATCAAGAAGATCGCCCCCCTCAAATCTCAATCAGGGGACATAATCACTGACCAATGCAAACAAATGGACCGCTGGGTTGAGCACTACCTAGAACTGTACTCCAGGGAGAATGTTGTCACTGAGACTGCCCTCAATGCAGCCCAGCTTCTACCAGTCATGGATAAGCTGGACATACAGCCAACAAAATCGGAACTCAGTGATGCCATTGATTCTCTAGCCAGCGGAAAAGCCCCTGGGAAGGATTACCCCTGAAATAATCAAGAGTGCCAAGCCTGCTATACTCCCAGCACTACATGAACTGCTTTACCTGTGCTGGGACGAGGGAGCAGTACCTCAGGACATGCGCGATGCCAATATCATCACCCTCTATAAAAACAAAGGTGACCGCGGTGACTGCAACAACTACCGTGGAATCTCCCTGCTCAACATAGTGGGGAAGGTCTTTGCTCGAGTTGCTCTAAACAGGCTCCAGAAGCTGGCCGAGCGCGTCTACCCTGAGGCACAGTGTGGCTTTCGTGCAGAGAGATCGACCGTTGACATGCTGTTCTCCCTTCGTCGGATACAGGAGAAATGTCGCGAACAACAGATGCCCCTCTACATTGCTTTCATTGATCTCACCAAAGCCTTTGACCTCGTCAGCAGACGTGGTCTCTTCAGACTACTAGAAAAGATTGGATGTCCACCAAAGCTACTAAGTATCATCACCTCATTCCATGACAATATGAAAGGCACAATTCAACATGGCGGCACCTCATCAGACCCCTTTCCTATCCTGAGTGGCGTGAAACAGGGCTGTGTTCTCGCACCCACACTTTTTGGGATTTTCTTCTCCCTGCTGCTTTCACATGCGTTCAAGTCCTCTGAAGAAGAAATTTTCCTCCACACAAGATCAGGGGGCAGGTTGTTCAACCTTGCCCGTCTAAGAGCGAAGTCCAAAGTACGGAAAGTCCTCATCAGGGAACTCCTCTTTGCTGACGATGTTGCTTTAACATCTCACACTGAAGAGTGCCTGCAGAGTCTCATCGACAGGTTTGCGGCTGCCTGCAATGAATTTGGCCTAACCATCAGCCTCAAGAAAACGCATGGGGCAGGACGTCAGAAATGCTCCATCCATCAATATTGGCGACCACGCTCTGGAAGTGGTTCAAGAGTTCACCTACCTAGGCTCAACTATCACCAGTAACCTGTCTCTAGATGCAGAAATCAACAAGCGCATGGGAAAGGCTTCCACTGCTATATCCAGACTGGCCAAGAGGGTGTGGGAAAATGGCACACTGACACGGAACACAAAAGTCCGAGTGTATCAAGCCTGTGTCCTCAGTACCTTGCTCTATGGCAGCGAGGCCTGGACAACGTGTGTCAGCCAAGAGCGACGTCTCAATTTATTCCATCTTCGCTGCCTCCGGAGAATACTTGGCATCAGGTGGCAGGACCGTATCTCCAACACAGAAGTCCTCGAGGTGGCCAACATCCCCAGCTTATACACACTACTGAGTCAGCGGCGCTTGAGATGGCTTGGCCATGTGAGCCGCATGGAAGATGGCAGGATCCCCAAAGACACATTGTACAGCAAGCTCGCCACTGGTATCAGACCCACCTGCCGTCCATGTCTCCGCTTTAAATATGTCTGCAAACGCGACATGAAGTCCTGTGACATTTATCACAAGTCGTGGGAGTCAGTTGCCAGCGTTCGCGAGAGCTGGCGGGCAGCCATAAAGGCGGGGCTAAAGTGTGGCGAGTCGAAGAGACTTAGCAGCTGGCAGGAAAAAAGACAGAAGCGCAAGGGGAGAGCCAACTGTGTAACAGCCCCGACAAACAAATTTTTCTGCAGCACCCGTGGAAGAGCCTGTCACTCTAGAATTGGCCTTTATAGCCACTCCAGGCGCTGCTCCACATACCACTGACCACCTCCAGGCGCTTACCCATTGTCTCTCGAGATAAGGAGGCCAAAGAAAAAAAAAAGAAAAAAAACAGAAGCTGGGACAGGTTTGAAGGAAGGATGATTGAGGCACGAATGCTATGAAAAAGCTAGATGCTGCATTGGGAAGATAGTAAAATTAGTATTGTTGAAGGATAAGATCTGATGGGCCGAAGGGAATCCTTCTGCTGAATATTTCCAGCATTTTCTGTTTTTATTTCAGATTTGCCGTATCCACACTAGTTTGCTTTTGTCCTCATTGCACAACTCTGATGCCTAGATAGAGATAAAAACAATATACAAATTGTTTTTCATAAAGTACTTTAAACGGAATTGTGTTTAAATAATCTTTGTTTAAATATGAGCTAAATCTAAACTGGTTTTCTGCATTAGCCTAAATTTATTGTTTTACTTTTATCAGGTTTATGTTCAAGTCTTAAGATTATTTAATTCCAAGTTTTTCAGTTCCTTTGCCCCATGTGGAATTGTGGCTAGAATTTTACAGGGTCTTTTAGAACGCGCTCGGAGATGAGTAAGGGGGGGATGGGGGGCACATAAAATTGGAACACAAGTCATCGGACCAGAAGTCCTATGCCGTCACCTCGGCTTCCATATTTTACCAACGGCAGCCTACATGGAGGGCAGACTTCGCGCATTGACGTGGTGGGAAGGTAATGAAGGCAATTAACTGGCCAATTGAGAGCAATTTTACGGTGCTTTTTGAATTTTATTAACGGCACACGAAGACCACGGGGCTTCAGAGCCTCACCCGGTAAAAGGAGGCAGCAAGTAAGCGGGAGCTCAAGGCTGGCTCTGTCTGGCAGCCATCAAAAAAGCCAACGTGCCATGCCAGGGAAAGTGGAGCAGTGCAGACAGGAGCAAATGAAGCCAGGAGTGGGGCAGATAAGGTATCAACTCTATGGGGGCATGCTGCCAGGGTGCCATTGGGGCAGTGGCACTTGTGCAAAGGGAAGGGGTGGAGAGCCGTTTGTATAGCTAAGAAAGGCCACACTAACAGGTGCCACCTGCCATGGGCCTCATTCACCCAGGCTTCAGGGCCTCTTTGAGGAGGAGAAGCAACAAAGAGGGAGGAGGTGCAGGCACAGGCAACAGGAGATCAGCAACCTCAGGGCTGACTGGAGGGCCCGCCTCGGGGTCGAGACACTGGAGAAGGGGGCAGAGGGGCACGCGAACAGCCTCCTGTGCAAAGAGGCTACCCTTCAGAGACAGTCTACCGTCCAGGGCTCAACTTCTTTTCATGCGTTTGTGGGATGTGGGCGTCAGTGGATAGGCATACATTTATTGCTCATCCCCTTAATTGCCCTTGTGAAGGTGGTGGTGAGCTGCTTTCTACCTGCAAATGTCTGAGCAGCAGTGTCTGCAAAGACTGTGCCCTTCCAGGGAGGCCGTCACTGATCTGTGTGCCTTGCTGCAGGACGAGCTCAGCCTCATGAGATTGGTGGACACCCAATGCCAGTGGTGCTGAAGGTTACCATGGCACTGAACTTCTGCACCCCTAGATCTTTCCAAGGATCCACTGGAGATGTGTGTGGGATCTCGCAGCCTGCGGCACATCGATGCATCAAGGTGGTGACCAATGACTTTCTCAGGAGGGCCGGTGACTATGTGTGCTATCACTTACACTCAGATTGTGCAGCTGAGAAGTCCATTGCATTTGGGGCCATCGCTGAATTCCCTCAGGTGCAGAGTGTGATAGACTGCACACATGTGGTCGTCAAGGTTCTCACAGACCGGCCTTCATCAACAGGAAGGGCTTCCACTTGCTCAGTGTACAACTGGTCTTCAACCGCTGCACATAGATCCTCCAGGTGTGTGCACAGTTCCCAGGAAGCAGCCATGGCGCCTGCATACTTTGACAGACCCAGGTACCACTGCTTTTCTGGCCTCCGCGTGCCTTCAGGCACAAATACTCTGAGACAACGGCTACCCATTGAGAGCATGGCTGCTTCATTCCTGTGAGGAACTCGTGCATGGAGGCAGAGCGACCATCGAGCAGGCGATTAGTCTCCTGAAGATGTGATTCAGATGCCTCAGTCAATCTGATGGAGCCCTTCAGTATGCCTCAGTGAGGGTCTTGCATATTATGGTGGTCTGTGCACTGTACAACCTAGTACTGCAGAGGGGGAGGAGTTAAACAGTGAGGATCAGATGGACTGCAATGCCTTCTCCAACGATGAGGATGTGGAGGAGGCTGCTGACCAGGCGATGCAAGATGAAGGACCACAAACAAGGTGTAATAAGATACGCACAAGGGAGATTGGGGATGCATTTTGTAAGCTTTTTTGTTTGTTTAGATGGGATGTTGACTAGCTTTTGACCCACAAGGTACAAACTCTAGTTTCTTAATCAAGATAGAGAGTTTATTAAGTACAGCAAGAATATGCAAACAATAGTTAACCAACGGCTGTAGTTATTCAGCAGGATATAGGGTGTCCTCAGTTCTTGCGTTCTGAGCTGCTGTGACGCCGACTTCTTTCGTGAGGTGTTCTGTTGACTGTAGGTTGGTTTCTTCTTGAATCGGTGTGCCCCGAGTTGTCCCAGCACCTGCCATTTTTGGCCTCCTTCGAGGATTCCTTCCTTCCATATTAGGTTATAGTCTACCTTATCCCTTTGGTCAGTTATGACCTCAACTTCTGTACATTGTCCCTTCTTGATTAGTTTATAATAATCAGATTACAGCAGATATGACTCTACCCTCTGTACATAGTCTCTGCAGACAGCTTGATGGCCCAAGTCATTGTCACACAATGGGGAATGATTGTTGTCCCCATCAACATTCCAGTCTCAAATGGTCTCTGAATATCTTAATTTGCATTATCATCCTTCATGGGGCCTACAAATCTATCCCTTATTGTGACTAAGTCTGTCTTAGTTGAATTGCAGAATGGGCATCCGGTCTCATAGCAACGCTACTTCTGCTTTTGTTGTTACAGTAAACACCATCTCCCACCATCTACCCACTACAGTATACAAATATACATTTCACATTTAGTAACATGATTCTAAACACAAAGTCCATAACTTAGTTCTAATCTGATACATTGATGTACAAAATATAACTATTTCCAAGCATAACCGCAACATCACTTAAAATCATTCTAATTTAAAGCATAGCATCTCACGTGAGTTTTATCAAACCATAACTTACATAGATTCATCCAACAGATAAAACATGGCAGAGGTTAACCCTTTAGTTCCTACAATTTATACATAGATGTTTCTTGTGATCCTTACTACCTTTTGGAACAATAACTTTATGCACCCCTGCTGTCCCTTCCTTCATTTTGCTATCCATCACCAACATCCAAGTGCATATTGCACAGTGGCAAGGTTGAAGCATTGACTGCACGCAGAGTGGTCCCTCACATCCAGCCCCTTGAGGAAGCCAGGGTGTAAGTGAAACCCCAAAGGGCAGCAAGAAATGGAAGGAGATGCAGCCCCAATGCGTTAATCCTTTATTAAGTGGCACAACAGACACAAGGTTTAACACTTCGATGCACTATTCAGCCATGAACCTCAACTGCAGCTAGGGGTCTTCCTAAATCTCTTTTGCATGCTCCTTTATTGGTGCTCCCTCTGTGCTTTCAGCTTAACTGGAGACAGGCTGCTGACCTTGCTGCCCCATGGCCTGGGGTGACCTTGCCGGCCATCCTTTGGTGCTCTGATGTGTGTAGCCTCTTGAAGCTCCGTCAGATGGTCCCTTACATCATGCTCCAGCTGCAGCATTTGTCGTGTTGCCAATAACTCCAGAGGCACATCATGAGTCTGGGGCTCCGCATTGGTCTGGCTTCCCACAGTCTTCTGACTGTCAGGGGCCTCGGCTGTCACAACCTGCATCAGCTGCTCAGTCTTGTCAGTGCTGTGCTTCCCAGGTTGTGTGCCGAATCTACATGCAAACAGAAACCCACTGACTTGACAGTGTCTGCGCTAGTGGCAGATGCAAGCATAGGATGTGACAATCCTGTAAGGCTCCCTTCTCTTCCTCAGAGGCTGCCAGCGGTCCCCCAGCCTCTCCAGCTCAATGCTCTTCAGCCTGACCCTGAACTGCATGACAGAACAGATAGATTGAAGGGTTATGGATTTCCCATTGTGTCATTCCAGCTGTGGAACTCCATGTGACCAGTGGTGGACACAAAGACGCTATTCCTCATGTGTACCAGATGCACCCTTGTGCACCTGCATTTGTACACTCACCCTTTCGGGTGGGCACTCCTGCCTCCCCATCGGCAACGGAACAACCGCTGCGCTGCTCTGCCAGCTCAAAGACCACCTCCTCCTCCTCCATTGAGATGGGTAGGATAGAAAGAAAATGACACCCCTCAGCCTGTCTTGGCCCTTTCCTTCATGTTATGGGCTATCTTCTCCTGTAAGCACATAGATGAACACTGTTAGTTTACACACGGAGACAAGCACAGCAGCTATGCTGGTAGGAGTCCAGCAGTCCAAGAGTCATACCTCTATCCCTTTGGGGCTTGGATGTGGCAATGCGAGAGTGTGCGTTTGGTGGAAAGGGAGTGACCATCTAGTCCATGGCAATTTGGTCAGGTAGCAGCCTATACTACCAGAGGCATGGCTGCATCTCGGTGAGAGGCACTCATTTGTCATTGCTGACCCCCCACAAGGTCACTCGAGAGTGGCCGCATGCAAGAGGTAACTGCAGAGATAGTGGATGCACTGGTTATGATTTTCCAAAATTCCCTTGATTCTGGAATAGTTCCAGCAGATTGGAAGTTAGCAAGAGTACCATCCCTATTCAAGAAAGGAGGATGAGAGAAAACCAGGAACTACAGGCCAGTTAGCCTGACATCAGTCATCTGGAAAGTGTTGGAATCTGTTATTAAGGAAGTCTTAACAGTGCATTTAGAAAATCGTAATATGATCAAGCAAAGTCAACATGGTTTTGCAAAAGGAAAATCGTGTTTGATATAATTTGTTAGAGTTTTTTGAGGATGTAACTAGGAGAGTAGATAAAGGGGAACCAGCCGATGTAGTATACCTGGATTTCCAAAAGGCATTTGATAAAGTGCTACACAATAGGTTAATAGGCAAGATAAGGACTCGTGCAGTTCAGGGTCATATATTGGCATGGACAGAGGATTGGTTAACAGAGAGGAAGCAGACAGTAGGCATAAATGGGACATTTTCAAGTTGGCAGGCTGTGACTAATGGAGTGCCGCAAGGATCAGTGCTGGGGCCTCAGCTATTTACAATCTATATTGATACCTTCGATGAAGAGACAGAGTGTAACATATCTACGTTTGCTAGTGACAAGCTAGGTGGAAAAACAAGCTATGAGAGACTCGGGTGTGCTCCTACAAGAAACACAGAAAATTAGCATGCTGGTACAGCAAGCAATTAGAAAGGCAAGTGGCATGTTGGCCTTTATTGGAAGGGGGTGGAGTACAAGAATAAAGAAGTCTTGCTGCAATTGTGCAGGGCTTTGGTGAGACCACACCTGGAATACTGTGTGCAGTTTTGGTCTCCATATTTAAGGAAGCAGATACTTGCATTGGAGGCAATACAATGAAGGTTCACTATATTGGTCTCTGGGTTGAGAAAGTTGGTCTATGATCATAAGGTACTGGTGAGGCCGCACCTGGAGTACTGTGTGCAGTTTTGGTCTCCTTACTTGAGAAAGGATATACTGGCACTGGAGAGGGTGCAGAGGAGGTTCACTAGGTTGATTCTGGAGTTGAGGGGGTTGGTTTATGAGGAGAGACTGAGTAGATTGGGATTATATTCATTGGAATTCAGAAGAATGAGGGGGGATCTTATAGAAACATATAAAATTATGAAGGGAATAGATAAGATACAAGGAGAGAGGATGTTTCCACTGGCAGGTGAAGCTAGGACAAGAGGGCATAGCCTCAAGATTAGAGGGAGCAGATTTAGGACTGAATTAAGAAGGAACTTCTTCACCCTGAGGGTTGTTAATCTATGGAATTCCTTGCCCAGTGAAGTTGACGCTTCTTCAGTAAACGTTTTTAAAGCTAAGGTAGATATCTTTTTGAACAATAAAGGAATTAAGGGATATGGTGAGAGCGCGGGTAAGTGGATCTGAGTCCACGAAACGATCAGCCATGATCTTATTGAATGGCGGAGCAGGCTGGAGGGGCCAGACGGCCTACTCCTGCTCCTAGTTCTTATGATGAGAGGCTGAGTCATATTCTGTGGCGTGTAGAAGAATGAAAGAATTGAATCATACAAGATTCTGAAGAGGCTTGACTGGTCGACACTTGAAAGGTTCTTTCGGTTGGCTGGGGAATCTAAAACATGGGAGCACAGTCTCGCGGTAAGAGGCTGATCATTTAGGACCGAAATGAGGAGAAATTTCTTCAATCAGAAGGTTGTGAACCTTTGGAGTTTTCTATCCCAGAGGGTAGTGGATGCTCCATCGTTGAATATATTTAAGGCTGAGATAGATAGATTTTTGGTGTCTCAGGGAATTGAGGGATATGGGGAACGGGTGGGAAAGTGGTGTTTATTCAGCCATGACCACATTGAAAAGCGGAGAAGGTTCAACGGGCATATGGAGACCAAAACTGCACACAGTATTCCAGGTGTGGCCTCACCAAAGCCCTGTACAATTGCAGCAAGACTTCTTTATTCCTGTACTCCACCCACTTCCAATAAAGGCCAACATGCCATTTGCCTTTCTAATTGCTTGCTGTACCAGCATGCTAATTTTCTGTGTCTACTACTGCTTCTATTTCTTATGTTCTTATGTTCTCATGTTGCTTGGTTAGGTGAGCCAGTCTTCTCCTCCTGTTCCTGAGGAACAGGACCTCCCCCTGCTCCCCACCTTGCCCTTGCAGTCTGGAGGAGAGCCTGCAGAGAGGCTTCGCTGAATCATGGCCCACCCGCGGTCTTCCATCTGCCATTGTGGCTGCAGGTTTCCTTTAAAATTTTCAGCAGTATATGCAGGCAGGCAAACAGTCACCGATGAATGGCAGGTAGTCAGCAGCAGATGCAGAGCTGACAGCCCTTTAAATATGATACCAGCATCTTCCGCGACGTTAGGTGACGCCGCTTCCGCTGCCTCACTTACCACCTTTGCGCTCTATATGAAGGCGGCCGTGCCTCTCCACTGTTATTTGGCCGACCACCGGAAGATGGCATGTGGCTGGCCGTACCCCGCCCGAACAGAAGCGGCACCTGCCTCTGGTCCCAATGTTCGGACCAGTAGCCTCGCCACAAAATCCGACTCAGTGATTCCCAATTGGCGGTGTAATTCAGGAGTAGGATGACCCAGCTGCCAAGAGGTGGCCATGTGTGTGTGGGTAATTCCATTTGTTATTGCATGGATCTTTGCTTGTACCTGTGTAGTCACAATCAGTGGTGTCGATTTGGAGCAAAATTGTTACTCCAGAATCATTGAAACAGACCAATGCACCACAATGTTCTTTTATATTGGCTCACTTTCTACTTCAAATTTTCATCTGATTTTAAGAAACACTTTTTTTTTTCTCCCTCTCCCACTTTCAGATATCCTTGTGCTATACACTGAGACAACTGATCTTTTTCCATACCTTTGCTAGCCAGCCTTTTTGAGGTATATAAGGATCATGCACAGCTATTCAAACTTTTGTTCAGAACAGTCGCAACAGGACTAGAGCACAGAGTTGGGAAATCAGAACTGGCATTTAACTGCATATACCCACAAAGCCATCAGAAGCGCTCCTTTAATGGGTCAAATTTTCACCACAGAGGCAGGAAACAGGAGCCGGGTCTGTTTTTGGGTCAGAAACCCGTCTCTGGGGGGGGAAACTGATAAAAGTTCAGATTTTCGTGTGGGGAAGTCCCCAGGGCCTGATGGGATCTACCCAAGAATACTGAGGGAGGCAAGGGAGGAAATTTCTGGGGCTTGACAGAAATCTTTGTATCCTCATTGGCAACGTGTGAGGTCCCAGAGGACTGGAGAATAGCCAATGTTGTTCCTTTGTTTAAGAAGTGTAGCAAGGATGATCCAGGAAATTATTGGCCGGTGAACCTTATGTCAGTGGTAGGGAAATTATTAGAGAGGATACTTCGGGACAGGATTTACTCCCATTTGGAAGCAAATGGACTTATTAGCGAGAGGCAGCATGGTTTTGTGATGGGGAGGTCGTGTCTCACTAACTTGATCAAGTTTTTTGAAGAAGTGACGAAGATGATTGATGAAGGAAGGGCAGTGGATGTTGTCTACATGGACTTCAGTAAAGCCTTTGACAAGGTCCCGCATGGCAGACTGGTACAAAAGGTGAAGTCACACGGGATCAGAGGTGAGCTGGCTCTGTCATAGAAGACAGAGGGTAGCAGTGGAAGGGTGCTTTTCTGAGTGGAGGGCTGTGACTAGTGGTGTTCCGCAGGGATCAGTGCTGGGACCTTTTCTGTTTGTAGTATATATAAATGATTTGGAGGAAAATATAGCTGGTCTGATTAGTAAGTTTGCGGACGACACAAAGGTTGGTGGAGATGTGGATAGTGACGAGGATTGTCTGAGGATACAGCAGGATATAGATCGGTTGGAGACTTGGGCGGAGAAATGGCAGATGGAGTTTAATACAGACAAATGTGAGGTAATGCATTTTGGAAGGTCTAATACAGGTGGGAAGTATACAGTAAATGGCAGTACTCTGAGGAGTATTGACGGGCAGAGAGATCTGGGCGTACAGGTCCACAGGTCACCGAAAGTGGCAACGCAGGTGGATAAGGTAGTCAAGAAGGCATACGGCATGCTTGCCTTCATCGGTCGGGGCATAGAGTATGAAAATTGGCAAGTCAGGCTGCAGCTGTACAGAACTTTAGTTAGGCCACACTTAGAATATTGCGTGCAATTCTGGTCGCCACACTACCAGAAGGACGTGGAGGCTTTGGAGAGGGTACAGAAGAGGTTTACCAGGATGTTGCCTGGTCTGGAGGGTATTAGGTATGAGGAGAGGTTGGATAAACTTGGATTGTTTTCACTGGAACGACGGAGGTGGAGGGGCGACATGATAGAGGTTTACAAAGTTATGAGCGGCATGGACAGAGTGGATAGTCAGAAGCTTTTTCCCAGGGTGGAAGAGTCAGTTACTAGGGGACATAGGTTTAAGGTGCAAGGGGCAAAGTTTATAGGGGATGTGCGAGGCAAGTTTTTTTTACGCAGAGGGTGATGAGTGCCTGGAGCTGCCGGGGGAGGTGGTGGAAGCAGGTACGATAGCGACGTTTAAGAGGCATCTTGACAAATACATGAATAGGATGGGAATAGAGGGATACAGACCCCGGAAGTGCAGAAGGTTTTAGTTTAGATAGGCATAGAGATCGGTGCAGGCTTGCAGGGCCGAATGGCCTGTTCCTGTGCTGTACTGTTCTTTGAAGCCCTAAATTGTTTTGGAGGCAGTTTTCCTGTCGTTTAGAGCCAGTGGGGACCAGAATGGAGGTGGGTCAGATGAAGTGTGGCACTCATTTAGTCTCACAAAGCAGCCATCACTGAGGCTGGTTATCCTGAGGGAGATATCTGTGGTTTGTGCCCAAGCCTTCAATTTCACCAAAGGGAAGCGAGATATTACAGTGGAGCCAAAAGCCTGGCACCCGGAGCAGAGCAGCACCTTGCTTCATCAATGCTGAACTGAATCTAATGCAGAAGGCCGTGCGGGCGAGAATGGCAGGAAGAGGCCACCTTGTCGTGCAGCCACCCCTGCCTCCTCTTCCTCTTGTTCTTCCTCCTCCTCTCTCACCTCCTGCTCCTACCCCAATGACCTCATTATCCTCAAGCTCCACATCTCTCTGGACAGCCATGTTATGGAGAGCATAGCAGGCCACCACAGTGACTGAGACCCTTGCAGGAGAGTATTAGAAGGATTGCATCTTAAAGCCCGATGGCCTGTTCGATGGGTGTCCGACTGAGCAGGTGGCATTGGTTGTATCGCCTCTGTCTGGGGCTCCCATAGAAGGGTGGGTAGTCATGTCTTCAAGGGATATATCCCTTGTCCCCTAGGATCCATCCACGCACTTTGGGGATTGGAGTGAAGATCTGAGGCAGCCTGGACTGGCAGAGGTTGAAGGAGTCATGGCAACTGCCAGGAAAGCAAGTACACACATGGTGGAAGCTCTTGTTGTGGTCAAGACATTAAGGGTGTGGATGCCCTTCCTGTTGATCTCACTGGCTGGTCACTGGGTGCCTTGATGGCCACATGGGTGTAATCAGTAATGCCTTGCACCCATGGGAATCCAGCGCTGGAGGCTGAGTGCAATGCCCTCTGTCCCTGCGAGGCTGTGTCCATTGTCAAATGAATGTGCTGTCCAGCTCTGGCAAAGAGGTCATCATTGACCAGCGAGATGCAATGGTGTGCAACTGTTTGCGGCACGCCACCAAGGTCAACAGCTGATCCTTTGAAGGAGCCAGAAGCGAAGATGCTCAAGGCCATAGTGACTTTGCCAGCAACTGTCAGGGCATGCTGACCAGTGCTGCAAGGTGTGAAGTCTTTGGCATCATGGGCACAGATGTCAGTGACTGCGACTCTCCAGGCACACGGTCTCCTGCGGCACAGAGTCTCGGTCATCGTCAAGTAGCTCCATCTTCAACTGTCGATCCTGTGTTGAGGCTATGGCCTCCGTTGCCTTACTGCCCCTCTTTCCTCTCCTGTGCCCTCCTGCAGAGGGTGTTGCCCTTCATTGCCACTGGGACCAAAATATGACAGTCGTGTCCCCGATGCCAGCTGCAGCCTTCCTTTCAGACTGATGGCCGTCCTGTTGTGATTGGCAGTCTTGCCCCCTGCTCTTCTGCCCCTGCAATGCCAGGGGCATGATGACCCCATTTGATGCCCAAGCATTGTGCCCACTCTCCCTGCCACCTGTGCAGCACCAAGGGCACCGACTTATCTTTACACCGCTGACCTGCTTATGAGGTCAGGGTGATGCCCTGGCGCAGCTTTGATTGGCTCCCCACTATGTACCTGCCTCCCTCAGCTGTTCAGAAACTGACAGCTTCTGAAACCCATGCACCCTTTAAATATTCCATCCTCTTGATTCAGCAACCTCAACAAGCTTTTTAACTAGTTTAATTGGCCTCACTTGGGAGGAAAGCAGGATTTCAGTCCCGTCCTCCACCCCGCGCTGGTGATTATTGTTGGTGCCAGGATCAGCACCTTGAAAGTGACACATCGCCTAGCGCCAGTATTTTCGGGCCTCCCCCCACCTCCATTCCCATTTTCAGGGACCCTGAAATGTCAGCCCATTGACTTTATTAATAAAAACCTTAAGATGTGTAAAAAGTTGTAGTAATTTAATTACTTTTACTTACAGATGATTTGGAAGCTGCTCAGGATCCTTTGAAGGACATTCAGCCTGGTCTTCAGGACAGTGCTGGCAATGTGATTCCTCTGCAGGAAATCCATGTAGAGGCAAAGTTAATGGATCTTGTTGCACAGGTACCAAGTGATTGATAAGAGTCCTAAGACTTAAGAAGACAGGAAGATTTATTAGATTTTAAAATAATGTTTATTACAGCAGCTTCCCTCAAAAATGCAAAGGACAGGAGTTTTCCTCTGTGTTCTAGGTGTAAGGAGATATATAAAAATGAATTTACAATATTTTTACAGCTAGCACACAGGAAAAAAGTAATGTGCACACCCATCCCTTCCCCTCATCAATTTTTATTTTGGGGGGAATGAATGGAGCTCAACTATATGAGGCATTGGTAACAATTCTTCCCACTTTAAATTAGTACACTATTGACGTACAGAACTCTCTTGAAGTCCATTAGTAACTACATCTTTTTGTCTTTTAGGTTATGGTTTTTCAGTCCTACACAAACCCCAATATTTTTCCTATAGAGGCCAAGTATGTATTTCCTTTGGATGATACAGCAGCTGTGTGTGGATTTGAGGCTTTCATAAATGGAAAGCACATTATTGGTCAGGTACTGAACCAAAACTTGCTAAGTTTGTTTAAAAACGTGTAGAATATGGTTATTTCTAAAGATCTCTCAATAGTTAATGTTTCATTTATATTCTACTGTATACTTCGTGTATGTCTTCAGCTTCAGCTGACCTACTACGACTCCTGTTTGTTATGTTCTTTCATCCTAAGTTTCCAACTAATGTTAAATTACAAGAAATGCTGGAAATATTCAGCAGGTCTGGCAGCATCTGTGGAGAGAGGAGCAGAGTTAACGTTTCAGGTCAGTGAGTTCTGACCTGAAACGTTAACTCTGCTTCTCTCTCCACAGATGCTGCCAGACCTGCTGAGTATTTCCAGCATTTCTTGTTTTAATTTCAGATTTCCAGCATCTGCAGTATTTTGCTTTTATATTACTATTAAATTACATTTGTTCAAGTGTTCATTCTCATTAAAAAGAACTTATTTTTCTATTTCGATCTAGTATAGTAACTAGTTTTCATTTAGTATATGCACTATTGCACTTCTAGGTGAAAGAAAAACAACAAGCTCATCATGAGTACAGACAAGCCATCAAACAAGGTCATGGGGCCTACCTAATGGATCAGGCTGCTGCTGTAAGTATTAAGTATCCTTTTTCCTGGTGGTATACCTCTTAACAATAGCCATAACAGTAAAAGAAATTGTTGTTTTTAGGATTATCTGACTTCAGTTGGAGTTTAATCCATAACTTGGTTTGATACAGGGCCCTGCATCCAGCAATAAATTTTAGCTTATTTAATAATTTTATTTTATTACATATTTTTCTGTCTGTGATAGTACACAAAACTCCCATGACAATGAAGTAAAGTCTCCTGCGGGGGTGTGGGGTGGAGTTGGAGAGGATGGAGGGAGTTATGTACCTCTTGCATTGCAAATAGGAGGTTAACCATTTTCTCCATAATTAAATGTTTCAAAGCCATACATTCACAAACAAGATTATTGTTGTGCTATTAATTATGGAAAAAATGGGCTTTCTCTTATTTTTCATCATAGGGAAATTCCAGGTCCTCTTTTGGGTTTAAACTCAGAGTATTGGTTTGTTAAAGTATTGGCGCACCAAATATAAAACTTCCACGATTCTGACACGAGGAATTCCTACTCTTGGCTGCCATTGAGCAGCATAACACGCACCAAAATTGTACTCGGCAGATCCTCCAAGATTTTCAGAGATTGGCTTTGTTCGCTAGTCATAGCAAGCTCCTAGGTCAGGTATTAATTACTGTTCTTGTGGTGCTGTTGAGGCAGCATTTAATGGCCACCCATAGTTATCTTAATAAGATTGTGGTGGGCCTTCTCTTTGAATCTTTGTAGTCTTTGTGTTAATGGTGCTTCCAAGGTAGTGGTGGTAGGGAGTTGTCATCGAAGGCAGGAAATAGCACATAACTGCAGATCTTAAAGGCTGCAACTGTTAGTTGAAGTGGTTGCTTCCTTTTGTTGGAGATGAATCAACAAGTACTCACATTGTAGCTTTAATATAGAAAGAAACTCGAGGCATTTCACAGAGGTGTTATCAGAAAAAAATGGATGACGAGTCAAAGAAGGAGATATTAGATGAGATGATAAAAAGCTTGGTCAAAGAAATTACAGACCATGGGCCCAAGATGCTGAAGGCATAACTGCCAATTGTGTGATGAGAAGGTTGGTGCATAACAGGCCAGTTGTCACACTGGAGGAGGTTACAGAGATTGGAAAGTGGAAGCAATGAAGAGGTTTTAACATGAGGATGAGTATTTTAAATTGGAGGTATTGGGGAGAAAGAGCTAGGAAAGTGTAACTCACCTCCATTTTCTGAGGCAAATTTGAAAGTGGTTGTGGAAAAATGGCAGCAAGGTTTTCCTCTGGCATCCCAGGGAATACTTCTCACAGGCTGCTTGGCATGAAATGGCTACCAGAGTTAATACAATATTAAAATACAGAAAACATGGAAGAAAATGAGAAGTTTAATAGCTTCTTGAAGACTGCCAAGGTGAGGCTAGTCAACACTGCATCAAGTAGACGCACTAATTTACTCACGCAAAGAGAGAAGCAGGGCCACCAATTAGTTGTCACTTGTCTTTGTTTTTCCAAGCTTGCAACATCTTAGCATTTCTTCTAGGCTGACAAGACAAAGGGACATTAAAAAAAAGGAATGGGCCAGAACCGGAAAAAGTCCCCTAATTTCAGAACCAGTTAGTATGAACATGCTATACTGGATGTGGTGGAGCATAAGAACATAGAGGGAGTAGGTCATGGGGAAGCTGGAGCATTTCTTGGATTGTGTCACAGGAAATTGCATTACATTAGTGTTGGTTTGCAGCCTTCAGTATTCTCCACCAAATGATAACAATTTTGCTCTAAATTATTACCAGCATGTAATATTTTAACATTATATCAACATTTTACAATGATGTTCTTGTCTGTTTTTGCAAATGGCTTAGGCCCACTTTAAGGCTGACTCGATGCTCACAATAATAGAGATCCAACTAGATTAATCTCCTCCCTATTCTCCCCTGTACTCATTCTGCTTTAGAGTGAACACCATTGGCAACTGGAGAATATAATCTCTGTTGCCAACAAGAAAATGGAAGTTCCATTAGCTTTGCAATCCTGAAATTCCTGGTTGTAATAATATTCACGATCATTTTCAAACCTCCTATTCATATTTTAATGGTAGAACCTTCGTAACTTGGAATATGGTGTAATTGCAGAAAATAGATGGCAGAATTTATTCGTGATGCTACTAAGTGGACACCTAACAACTAAGAGTGTTCTGTGCTATCAGCACAACTACTGTTCTCCCTTACAATATTATACATTCCTTTATTCCTTTGAAAATAGTGCTCTGCTTATTGTTCTTATGGAAAATATTACGTGCTGGTAATAATTTGGAGCAAAATAGTTATCATTTGGTGGAGAATACTGAAGGCTGCAAACTAACACTAATTTATTTAAATGTGTTGTGTCACGTATTGCCATCTTGTTCACTTTCTCAAACTCCTGATATAAACAGCTAAGTTCAGATCTTGTGTTTTTATCTGATCTGTCTATATGATTCATTTTGTACTTAATATTTCAGGATGTTTTTACCATTAGTATTGGAAATCTACCACCAAATGCCAGTGTTATCATTAAAATCACCTACATAACTGAGCTCTCCGTTGATCGTGAATACATTTCCTTTGTGCTGCCTGGAAGTGTGACATCCCAACAACGTGACAAAGCATTGCAAGAGAAAACTCAGGTTCAATTTCCAATTATTTCTTTTGACCAACCTATCATATAGAACTAATTGTCCATGATTGTAGCCTACAGGTTATAACAAAGTCAAAGAACAAAGAACAGTACAGCACAGGAACAGGCCATTCGGCCCTCCAAGCATGCGCCAATCTTGATGCCTGCCTAAACTAAAACCGTCTGCACTTCCGGGGCCCATATCCCTCTATTCCCTTCCTATTCATGTATTTGTCAAGATGTCTCTCAAACGTCGCTATCGTATCTGCTTCCACCACCTCCCCTGGCAGCAAGTTCCAGGCACTCACCACCCTCTGTGTAAAAAAACTTGCCTCGCACATCCCCTATAAACTTTGCCCTTCGCACCTTAAACCTATGTCCCCTAGTAACTGACTCTTCCACCCTGGGAAAAAGCTTCTGACTATCCACTCTGTCCATGCCGCTCATAACTTTGTAAACCTCTATCATGCCGCCCCTCCACCTCCGTCGTTCCATTGAAAACAATCCGAGTTTTTCCAAACTCTCCTCATAGCTAATGCCCTCCAGACCAGGCAACATCCTGGTAAACCTCCTCTGTACCCTCTCCAAAGCCTCCACGTCCTTCTGGTAGTGTGGCGACCAGAATTGCACGCAATATTCTAAGTGTGGCCTAACTAAGGTTCTGTACAGCTGCAACATGACTTGCCATATTTATACTCTATGCCCCAACCGATGAAGGCAAGCATGCCATATGCCTTCTTGACTGCCTTATCCACCTGCGTTGCCACTTTCAGTGACCTGTGGACCTGTACGCCCAGATCTCTGCCTGTCAATACTCCTAAGGGTTCTGCCATTTACTGTATACCTCCCACCTGCACTAGACCTTCCAAAATGCATTACCTCATATTTGTCCAGATTAAACTCCATCTGCCATTTCTCCGCCCAAGTCTCCAACCGATCTATATCCTGCTGTATCCTCTGACAATCCTCATCATTATCCACAACTCCACCAACCTTTGTGTCGTCCGCAAACTTACTAATCAGACCAGCTACATTTTCCTCCAAATCATTTATATATACTACAAACAGCAAAGGTCCCAGCACTGATCCCCGCGGAACACCACTAGTCACATCCCTCCATTCAGAAAAACACCCATCCACTGATACCCTCTGTCTTCTATGACCGAGCCAGTTCTGTATCCATCTTGCCAGCGCACCTCTGATACCGTGTGAATTCACCTTTTGCACCAGTCTGCCATGCAGGACCTTGTCAAAGGCTTTACTAAAGTCCATATAGACAACATCCACCGCCCTTCCCTCATCAATCATTTTCGTCACTTCCTCAAAAAACTCAATCAAATTAGTAAGACACGACCTCCCTTTTACAAAACCATGCTGTCTCTCACTAATAAGTTTGTTTGTTTCCAAATGGGAGTAAATCCTGTCCCGAATAATCCTCTCTAATAGTTTCCCTACCACTGACGTAAGGCTCACCGGCCTATAATTTCCTGGATTATCCTTGCCACCCTTCTTAAACAAAGGCACAACATTGGCTATTCTCAAGTCCTCTGGGACCTCACCTGTAGCCAATGAGGATACAAAGATTTCTGTCAAGGCCCCAGCAATTTCCTCCCTTGCCTCCCTCAGTATTCTAGGGTAGATCCCATCAGGCCCTGGGGACTTATCTACCTTAATGCTTTGCAAGACACCCAACGCCTCCTCCTTTTTGATAATGAGATGACTGAGACTATCTGCACTCCCTTCCCTAGGCTCATCATCCACCAAGTCCTTCTCTTTGGTGAATACTGATGCAAAGTACTCATTTCGTACCTCGCCCATTTCCTCTGGCTCCACGCATAGATTCCCATCTCTTTCCTTGAGTGGGCAAACCCTTTCCCTGGTTACCCTCTTGCTCTTTATATACGTATAAAAAGCCTTGGGATTTTCCTTCATCCTGTTTGCCAATGACTTTTCATGATCCCTTTTAGCCCTCCTGACTCCTTGCTTAAGTTCCTTCCTACTGTCTTTATATTCCTCAAGTGCTTCATCTGTTCCTAGCCTTCCAGCCCTTATAAATGCTTCCTTTTTCTTTTGACTAGGCTCACAATATCCCGTGTTATCCAAGCTTCCCGAAACTTGCCAAACTTGTCTTTCTTCCTCACAGGAACATGCTGGTCCTGGATTCTAATCAACTGACATTTGAAAGATTCCCACATGTCAGATGTTGATTTACCTTCAAACAGCCGCCCCCAATCTAAATTCTTCAGTTCCTGCCTAATATTATTATAATTAGCCTTCCCTCAATTTAGCACCTTCACCCGAGGACTACTCTTCTCAACTTCTGCTTCTGAATACATTTTTTTTTAATACAAGTGCTGTCCAAAGTATTGATGCCTTTTGCTCTAAGACAAAGCTATTATTTAGTTTCCAGTGAAGAGTAGCAGCCTATTAGTGTTAACCTATTTTGTGTTTATTGTAAGTGGGGAATGTGAAGCATATGTAAAAGCCAATGGAGT
Organism: Heterodontus francisci; assembly: GCF_036365525.1. NCBI lineage: Eukaryota > Metazoa > Chordata > Chondrichthyes > Heterodontiformes > Heterodontidae > Heterodontus > Heterodontus francisci. The sequence goes on along the minus strand of NC_090376.1, from coordinate 53,841,953 downwards.
GAAAGTTGAATAACTTCTATTCAAATAGTGTACTTTGTTTTATCCATTTTTCTTTTACTTTTGATTTTATAGAGAACAGTTTCCCAGAGCTGTTTCTTAACTAATTCCCAATAATTCTTCAGTCACAGTTTTATTTTGCAGTATATCACTTGCAGTTACTATATTTCTAATAGTGTAGGAGTGAGCATTTGGCTCCCCTAATGCTCTGGTATCCTGAAATCAAAACATTAAGAAACAAATTGGAACTAAACAGAAAGAGCCTGTTAAAATTGCCAAGGAAGTTTGTTGCCACAGTTGTTGGATGGAAAAGAAAATGAAACTTACAGAATTAAAAGTATTAATAGCAATGGAATCACGTGATGTCATGAAATAGGGAAAAATAGTTAATGTTTGGAAGGGTTTGTAACTTAATATTTCTGGTTGTACCATTTTCAGGAGAGATAGAAAGATAAAAAAGGCAGCAGTATTAATAAATAAATGTAAGAATGTTCAAGGAGATAGATGAAGCCAGAATCTACACGGATCATTGAAATGAAAGAAATTGTACAATTCTTGATCCAATTCATAATTGAATCCACAATAAAGTTCAAATTAGAGTTGCATGGAATAATCAAGGAAAGCCAGCATGGATTTAAAGGCAGTTTGTGCTTGTCAAATGTAATAGATTTTTGTAGAAGTGATTTTGTAACTAAAAGGAATGCAGTAGTCGTATATGGATTTTCAGAAGGAGTCTGAATAAGGTGTCTTGCAGGAGGCTTATTACAAAAATTTAGACAAAAGTCATAAGAGGGAATGTAGTAGCACGGATAGAAGGTTGGTCGATCGACAGGAAGCAAATGTGTCACATTTCAGGATTTTTGATCATGTTCTTCTTCACCAAAACGATTTTGAGATTGCAAAGGGGGTTGGGGGGGGTGGAATGCGCACAGGTGGTGGTGGCATTCCTGTTCTACTCTGGATTATGCTGTTGCATATTAGGTATATCAACCTAAGCTCAATGATAGCGTTCTTGCCTCTGAATCATATGGTTGTAGGATCAAGTCCCACTTCAACTTGAGCACACAATATGGGTTGACACTTGACTCCAATACTGAGAAAGTACTGCGCTGTTGGAGGTGCTGTCTTTTGCATGAGATGTTAACCCGAGGTCCTATATGTTCTCTCAGGCAGAGATAAAAAAAACATAGCGCCTCTTGGGGAACAAAAGGGAGTTGTTTTGGTGCCCTGGTCAGCATTCATCCCTCAACCAACACCATCAGTTTAAGACAGATTATTTAATCATTTATCTCATTCATGTTTGTTGGACGTTTCTGTGCACAAATTGGTTCCATGTTTCCCAACACTGCAACAGTGATTTTACTTTATTGACAATGAAGTCCTGTGGTTGTGAAATGCACTATAAATTCAGGTTTGTTCTTACTGGAAAATGTGGGCTCATCCTTAAACGGAAGATGCTCAGCACTTTTTTTTTATTTGTTCATGGGATGTGGGCATGGCTGGCTAGGCCAACATTTATTGCCCATCCCTAATTCCCCTTGATAATGACCAGGATTACCAGAATGACCAGTACCACAGTAGTTCAGAAAATATCTTGTCAAAATCTGAAGCTATTATACAGTAGTTATTAAGGAACTCCACTATTCTCACTCTCAAATACAAGATTGCCCACTTCATCCTATGTACGTCCATTCATTCTTTGAATATTTTGTTAATTTTTAGGTGCTTAATATTTCCCTTAAGGTTGATTGCCAATCTTCTTTCATGCTCCCTCTTGTCTTTAGAATCACGCTTTTGCTTTGTTTCTGTACCTTTTATAATTCCCAGAGTTTTCTTCTGTAATTCCCACCTCTACTTCATATTTATCATGTACCATTTACTAAAATCTAATATTTTGTTGTAATTTCTCGACTTATCCAAGGAACTGTAGCCTTTGATTTACTCCTTTAATTCCTAGTCCAGACGTATTTAACTTCAGGTATATAGTTTGGTATACCATTATTTTGCAACCAATTAATCTAAACTAGATTTCCTTTCAACTAAGTGAAGTTAGCTAATTTCCAGTCCAACACCTTTATCTTTGGTCTTTTTTTCTCTTTCTGTTTTCAATATGAACCTCATTAGGGTACAGTCACTATTTCCTAAGTGCTTTCCTGCCTTCATATCATCTACTCGTCCTGTTTTGTCTCCCATAATCTGATCTACAACTAATTCCTTCCTTTATGGGCATGTGACGTACTGGTTCAGAAAAGTATCATGGATGAATTCTAAGAACCCTTGCTCGTTTTGACTAATTGTTGTTGTATTCTATTCTGCTTTAAGATGGTTTGTGTCCCATAATTACAGCATTATTATCACTGCAAAATTATCTACATTGCCTGAAAACAACCTTGCTCCTTTTCTTTTCCATTATTTGATGGCCTACAGATCCATTACTATTTCTTAATTCTACAAAGAAGACTTTGATGGTTCAGCACCACCATCAACAAAAAGTGTTCTCTCCATGGCTGTAGCTTTGTCTCTAATTAATTTTGGCCACCACTCACTGCTTTGACCAAAAAAAAAAATTTATAGTTGGAAATATGTAATACCCAAACTCGTCCTGATTCTAAGCTCTGGAATTCCCTCCTTACACCTCTCTGCCTTTCTACTTCCCTTTCCTCCTTTGAAGACGCTGCTTAAAAACTGCCTCTTCGACCAAGCTTTTGGTCAACTGACCTAATATCTCCTTATGTGGCTTGGTGTCATATTTGTTTTACAATGCTCCTGTGAAGTGACTTTGGGCATTTTATTATGTTAGAGGCACTATATAAATATAAGTTGTTGTTGATTGAACACAAGTTTGTGTCGAGGTTACACTAATTCTAATTCATATTTACATATAAGCATTACAACAGTGACTCATCCCTATTCCCCAGTCATCTTGTTATTTTTTCTTATTTTTTTCCTCCACTATCTTTCACCTTCACTATCTTCTATCTCACAGCAGCTCCAAGTTACATTTCTCTCAAGCTATTGTTGTGCTTACTATTTGAGACATAAGAATATAAGAAATGAGAGCTGGCGTAGGCCATATTACCGTTTGAATCTGATCTGCCATTCAACAAGATTGTGGCTGATGATCTACCTCAACTCTACTTTTCCACACTATCCCCATATCTTTAATTCCTTTAGTACCCAAAAATCTATCAACCCTGGTCTTGAACATACTCAACAACTGAACATCCACAGCTCTCTTGGGGTAGAGAATTCCAAAAATTCACAACCTTCAAGTGAAGAAATTTCTCCTAATCTCAGTCTTAATTGGCCAACCCTTTATTCTAAGATCCCAGGTACTAGATTCACCAGCCAGGGGAAACATTTTTTCAGCATCTACCCTATAAAGCCCCTTAAGAATTCTTTATATTTTAATTAGATCACCTCTCATTCTTCTAAAGTCCAGGGAATATAGGTCTAGTCTACTAAATCTTTCCTCATAAGACAATCCCTTCATCCCAGAACCAGTCTTGTGAACCTATTCCCTCGAGGACAAGTATGTCCCTTAGGTAAGGAGACCAAAATTGTACACAGTACTCCAGGTGTGGCCTCACCAATGCCCTGTACAATTGTAGTAAGTCTTTATTCTTATACTCCAATCCCTTTGTAACAAAAGCGAACACACTATTTGCCTTCCAAATTGCTTGCTGTCCCTGCATGTTAACTTGCTGTGATTCATGTACGTGGACACCCAGGTCCCTCTGAATGCAAACATTTCCCAGTCTGTCATCATTCAAAAAATATTCTGCTTTTTTTCTTTTCCTACTAAAGTGGATAATTTCACATTTTGTCACATTGTATTCCATCTGCCATGTTCTTGCCCACTCACTCAACCTTTCCATATCCCTCTGCAGCCTGTTTGTGTCCTGTAATCTGTTTTTATGTTTCATGCTAATCTACTCTCAAATTTTTTCTTTTATCAATTTTCTGGTCCAAGTTCCTGACTTTAGCACTCTGTTACCAAAGCACCTTTTCACAACCACTCTGTGCTCCACACTCTTAGCCCCAAGTTACATTTCTCCCAAACTCCAGTTGTGCTAACTATTTGAAAATGCTGTAAGATTTTCTTTGGATATCTCCAGGATATTCAGTGTTCCTTGAACTACTGCTCTTGCCACATCCTGAGATTGATGCTCAACACTATATGCAGTCTCCAGACTTCTCTCTTCAGCAGCACTGATTCACTCTATCTCAGAACTGTCTTGGTCTGCAATTCCATTTCATCCTTTCGTTCATCTGCAAAAAAAAAACATTTTCTTCCTTTTGGCTGTCAAGAATCCCAAGCTTCAACAACTCCTGGTTACCTGCACCACTCCGGATCCTTGTTCCCCTTCACTTAACTCTGGGCCCATCCCTTCTTCCAGTCTCGCCCAATGCCATGTTTTCAATATCTCCTCTGATCCTTCTCTTACACCGAACAATCAGTCTTCAGCAAAGGTCTCAACTTTATCCCCTTACATCCCAACCTCAGTGAATTTCAAGCATGGCATGTGCTGAATTCTTCTTCCTTTGCTTCTGCACTCACTTCTTTGGCCAGGAGTCATCACCCTGCATAGTGGGCCCTTTCTTCTCTCTTCAGAATTTTGTTCAACCTGATTGTTTTTATATATTAATTTTATTTAATTGTATGCATTAACTGGGTATTCAGTTGTGCCCCTATAATTAGATATAGACCACAACTGTGGCGGTTGGGTTATGAGGTGCATGCTTGTAATCTATAACTCCGTAAATAAATGCTTATAAAAGTCTATAAAGATTGGGTCCAGTTCTCTCCTTCACCAACTGGCTTTCTGGAATATAACACTGGTTCCCACCCTGTGGCTTCTTACCCTCTCCAGATATTTTCATTGAGAACTGCCGGAGTGGCATCAACCGTCTCAATTTCTCTGCTCCTCTCCCTCGCTGTAGCCTACCTCCCTCTCGACTTGTAGCATTTTGTTCTCTCAGGTCTAACCCTAACATTGTCATTAAACCTGCTGACAAGGGTGGCATTGCTAATTGTTCGGTGAACTGACCTCGACCTGGTGGACGCTGTATGCCAACTCTCTGACATCTCCTCTTTCTTCCACCACCAAACATCAAACCATCATTTCCAAAACTGCCACTAAGCTCATCTCCTCTGGATATCTTCCCTCCATGGCCTCCAACCTTATAGTCCCCCAACCCACACAGTCCACTTCTATCACTTTCCCAAGATCTAAAAGCAGAACTGCTCTGGTAGACCCATAATTTCAGCCTCTTATTCCACAGAACAGCTTTCTTACTAAAGACTCTTGTTTTCTCCCCTTGTCCAGTTTTTCTTCCCACCTACATCTGCGACTCTTCCGATACTCTCCGCCATTTTAACAATTTCCAGTTTCCCAGCCCTGTCCCCTTTTCACTATGGATGTCAATCCCTCGACACCTCCATCCCCCACCAAGATGCCCTGAGGGCTCTCTTTCTTCTATGAATGGAGGCCCAACCAGCCCCCATCCACCACCCACCACCACCCTCTTCTACCTGGCTGACCTTGTTTTCACATTGGACTGCTTCTCCTTTGACTTCACTCACTTCTTCCAAATAAAAGGTGTTGCTGTGGGAACCTGTGTGGATTGTAGTTATGCGCACCTTTTCGTGGAATTAATTGTAATATTCTTTGTTCCGTAGTCATTGCAGCACAGAAGGAGGCCATTTGACCAATTGAGTCCATGCCAGCTCTCTAGAGCAACCCAGTCACTCATATTCCTCCATCCTACTTGAGACCCCCGCCCCCCCCCCCCTTCCTCATCTCTTTTTTTTCTGGTGCATTGATGACGATACCGGTGCCATTTAATGCTCTCGCCAAGACCTGGACAATCTGATCAACTTTGCTTACAATTACCATCCTTCCCTCATATTCACATGGTTCACTTACTTCTTTTCCCTTCCCTTCTTCAACTTCTCTGTCTCCATTTCTGCGGATAGGCTATTGACCAGTATCCACTATGAACTCATTAATTGCAACAGCTACTTTGACTACACTTCCTCCTACTCCCAAGGGGTAGGCGGTGGCGTAGTGGTATTGTCACTGGACTAGTAACCCAGAGACCCAGGGTATTGCTCTGGGGACATGGGTTCAAATCCCACCACAGCAGTTACTAAATCTGGAATTAAAAAGCTAGTCTAATGATGGCCATGAAACCATTGTCGATTGTTGTAAAAACCCGTCTGGCTCACTAATGTCCTTTAGGGAAGGAAATCTGCTGTCCTTATCTGGTCTGGCCTACATGTGACTCCAGACCCACAGAAATGTGGTTGACTCTTAAATGCCCTCTGAAATGGCCTAGCAAGCCACTCAGTTCGGGCAATTAGGGATGGGCAATAAATGCTGGCCTAGCCAGCGACGCCCACATCCCATGAATGAATTTTAAAGTCCTGTGAGGACTGTATTCAATTCTTCCAGCTTCTCTGTCTCTGTTGCATCAGTTCTAATGATGCCTTCTTCCATACCGTTGCTTCTGATTTTTCTTTTCCTTCAGCTGAGGATTCCCCTCCATCATGGCTTATGAGGTTCCCAAATGTGTCCAATTCATTTCCCACGTTGCTGCTCTCACTCCTTCCTTCTCTCACCCACAGCTGCAATAGGGTTCCCCTTGTCCTCACTTTTCACCCACTAGCCTCCACAGTCAATGGATCGTCCTTCGCCATTTCCGTCACCTCCAGTGTGATGCCACTAAACGCACCCTCCCCTCCCAGCATTCCGAAGGGACCATTACTTCCACCACACGCTGGTCCACTCCTCAATCAACCCCAACACCTCCTCCCCTTCCCATGCAAGCGCAGGAGATGGAACGCTTGCTCTTTTATCTCCTCCTTACCCACCATCCAGGGCCCCAAACACTCTTTCCAGGTGAAACAGTGATTCACTTGTACCACTTTCAATTTATTATACTTTATTCGCTGCTGAAGATGCAGTCTCGTTGACATAAGTGAGAGCAAATGCAGATTGGGTGATCGCTTTGCAGAACACCTCTGTTCAGTCCGCAAGCGTGACTCTGAGTTTCTGGGTGCTTGTCATATTAATTCTCCATCCCACTCCCAATCTGACCTCTCTGTCTTCAGTCTCTTAGACTGTTCCAGTGAAGCTCAAAGTAAGCTCGAGGACAGCACCTCATCTTTGAATTTGGCACCTTACAGCCTTCTGCACTCAACGCTGAGTTTCAACAATTTCAGATCATAACCACTGCCCTTTTTTCGGACGGCAGTTGTTGGTAATGATTCTGCTATGCTCGTTCATACTTAATATGGGCCCATCATTTGGTTCTTTACTTGTCCCATTACCATCTCCTCTCACCCTGCGTCATTATCCCTTTTGTCATTTAATCTCTTCTGCCTTTCACCCAATCACTGACCTTCCATTTTGTTCTCTTCTACCTTTCCCTCTCCCTGTCTCTTTACTTGTTCTACAGCTCTAAATTTTTCCAGTTCTGATGACAGGTCATCAATCTCCAACATTAACTCTGTTCCTCCTGCCACAGATGCTGTCTGACCTACTGAGTATTTGCAGCATTTATTGTTGTATACTGTATAAGACTTCCTTCTCTCACTAGTTTAAATCCTCCCCACTATTCTAAGGTGAAACTCATCCCTTCTATGAAGCTTCTCCTATTCCTAGAACTCATCCTATTGTCTTTAGCGCTGGATTTTACCAGCCCTCTAGGAACAGGCTGAGAGGCGTTGAGGGGATGTAAAATGGTGAGGGAGGGAGGGTGGGGAGATGTGGAGTGCGCGTTGCCTTCCCGCTGTCATGGCATTCTGCCAGCATCAAGGAACATGGAGGACAGCCCTTCCACCCAGAGGCCAATTGTGCCAATTAACTGGCCAATTAAGGGCCTTTTCCCACTGTTGTTGGCATTTTACCAGTGGCAGGTGGGCCCTCAGTCACGTGGGGAGACTGCCTGGTGAAACCTGGCTGCCTCCCTGCGAGCTCGAGGATGGGGGGCCTGCCTAATGAGGCACTCTGTGTAAAACAGGCAGATGTCCATTCACCAAAATGAAGAAGCCGATGACAGTTTCTGATCTACAACTGTTTTATTGTCAATTCATAGTTCAGTCCAAATATCAGTTCCTACTCTTCCCTTCTGGAGTAACACTCTGTCCAGAGGCATCTCCCCCACTGGGCAAAAACCTAGCCCTTAAATACAAAACTATAATTAATACTGAAATAAGTCCTGTTTAATTAAAGGAACCAGCATTTTCAATATTGTCACTCTGTGGCCCATGGAGGAGTTCTCCGCCCCCCCCCCCCCCCCCACCCCCCTCCATGGCAATGGCTGCCCCCACATCAACAACTCTGTCCATCATTGCATTGTTTGACTGGGTGCAGTACCAGCAGTGGCCACTGCTCACAGTGGCGGTGCTAGGACTGAAGAGCTGCCAGTCCTAGAAAATACATTTCCAAATGCAAAGGTTGCAATGGAGCTCTAATGTGTTACAAAATGGAAGCTGCACATACATGCCAATGATTCCTTGCATCATAAGTTCCTCATCTTAGCTGTGCTGCCAGGAAGAACAGACAGATAGATCCAGTTGGATAGCAGACAGATAGATCCAGTTGGATAGCAGACAGATCGATCCAGTTGGATAGCAGACAGATCGATCCAGTTGGATAGCAGACAGATCGATCCAGTTGGATAGCAGACAGATCGATCCAGTTGGATAGCAGACAGATCGATCCAGTTGGATAGCAGACAGATCGATCCAATTGGATAGCAGACCGATTGATCCAGTTGGATTGCAGCATTGGCTAAGGCATGGGAGCAGGATTTCTGCCTGCAATCTCATCCAGAGTATGGTTCATAATGTGGGTGGAACTGAGAGGGAGGAAGAGCAGCAAATATAAAATAATTTTAAAATAAAGCTTCTGGATGGAGGTTGATGCTAATGTAACTTGGGAAAATTTTTTTCAGGAATTTGTGAAAAATATCAATATGAAGGGACAAGAACCAGCTGGGTAAGTCTATCATCAAGGATTTTTGTAATCTTTGCAGTCATTATGAAAATATTAATTGTTCACAAATTGTTAAACACACCAGCCTGAAATTGGACTGCACCTGAATCAGGGTTTGATCCTGGTGCACTGTGCACTGCATGTGCCTGATGAGATTGGCAGCAAGATTCTGGCAGTTCGGCCTCATTTGTTTACTGTTGATGAGCTGCTGCTGCCACTAGTCACTGAGGAGGAGCGAATTCAGCTTGGACACCGGTCAAACTCTTTGGCAAAATTCCAAGAAGTAAAGGGAATATGATCAGATTGGGGGAGATGGGGAGGGGCACGGTGGTGGGTGACAGGAAAAAGAGAGGTGGCTGGCATTGGCCTACCGAGTTAATTTAGAGCCAGGAGGAGAACTCCTGCTGCTCACAGCTCCATGATAGGGTAAGTAAAAAATCTTAAACCTTGCCTTTCACGTGACAACCTCGCATGGTCCCTTTAAGACATGAAGAAGTCATTCATGATCAAACTTCACAGCATAAGCATGAAACGGGCATTAATCCTGCAATTTGCATAGACAATGGAACTAATGCCAATTTCAGGCACTGGCAGAGGAACCCTAACCAATATGATGCATGGCACACCAGTGACATGGAATGAGCTTGCGTATGCTGTCTGCCATATTGGATCCTTACGTGCCCTTTTTAAGTCTGTAAAACGGGTGAGGCATAATCCAACTTCTAGGCCAGTAAATATTATCTGTCATGCTAGATAAATGATATACAAGCCATATGGGCCAGGAAATCCCAGGTTTGATCCCTTGTCTGTGCTGAGTTAGTTGAGAACAGCCAGCAAAGGTGGAAGTGCTACAATTGGCCTTCGTAACCCTGGACTGAGACAGGGAACAATCAAAACAGTACTTCTGATCACTGTCTAGTGATTCTTACTGGAAAGTGCAAGTATGTTGACATTGTATGAGGATAGCATCATGCTCCACTGTAATGCTCACCCTTTTTCCTCCTCACCACAGCCCCCCCCCCACCCCCAATCCCACGCAGTTACCGGTGGTTGGTTGATTAGAATGCCTGCCTCATTGCCCAAGCTTATGCATGAAGGATGGTTACTGGAGGATGCTGGCACTTATCAACAGCATAACTCACTATTTTCAGGAGATAAAAGGGAGAAAATGTGGGGGAAGAAAATATCGGGGGAATTTTATTCTCTCTTTTTTCCCCCACCCCCCCATATCAGGTTTGGAGCCGGGCAGCCACCTTCCTGCCTCCACCCAAATTAAGAATAGGCCTTCTCGCCCCACTGCCAATTGAAGCCCTTAAGTGGGCAATTAATGCTTGTTTAAGGGCCTTATCCCCCCACCGCAAGTGGAATTAACTGAGCGGTGGACGAGCCTGTCACTGAAGAGCATGGCAAGGAAACCATGCGGGTTGTTTGCCAGCTTCAGGATCAGGGGTCCCTTGTTAAAAAGCATAGTGCCTGAATGAGGGGCCTGGCATCTGGAAGTGGGGGTGTGGGCCTACTGAGAGCCACCCCCGTGTCCTTGCTGCCAATACCCCCTACACACCATCCCGAGACCCCCACCCCACGAAACCCCTTCCACCCTGACTTAACTGTGGTCTGGTTCCAGCGCCTCGGGTCATTGGTCTACTGGCAGCACCCACCACCTCCAAGTGGCGCTGCTCAGTTAAAGAGCTGTCGGCCTCTGATTGGCCAGCAGTTCTCAGCAAGTGGGACTTCACCCACTGGGGTCCTCAATCCTGGGAAAGGCCCACCACTGTCCACTTAAGTGCCTAATTGCACTTGATCCGGTGGGTCTTCCCCAGAGGGCTCTTGCTGGTGCTTTTGCCAGTGGTCAAGACCTGTCACCAGGACAAAACCCTGGCCATCGAGTTTGACTGGATAAAATTTCCGTTGAGCGAGTCTTTAGCACATCAGTAAATATTTCACTACAACCACCTGCAGAATCATGCACTTCATTCCAGTCATCAGACACCTGAAGCAGAACTAAGAGTGTTCTGTTGAGCAACAAGCTGTACTGGATGTACAGTAATTCCAGGCAGCTGTATTTCTCATGATTGTCCTCTTTTGGGAAGGTCAGTGGTGTCTTTGGGGTTGAATTGTCTCCAAGTTGACATGATTGGAGTTGGAAAATGAAAAGTGATAGATTGAGTCTTCTCATACCTGAGCCAGGCAGTCCTGTGGGGCATAGCTGATGATTGGCTAGCCAGCTTGGCTTAGGAATCAGAGCAGAATGGGTAAACACGTCATGAAGGGTTGCAGTTCTTCTAATTAGCTGCAGATAACTCTACAAGTTAGAGCTCAACACCCAGGATGGCAGTGGCTGAACAAGCAAGGATTTTCAGAAGGCTTTTGATAAAGTCCCCCACAGGAGGTTGGTTAGCAAAATTAAAGCACATGAGATAAGAGCTAATATACTGGCATGAATTAAGGATTGGTTAACAAGCAGAGAGTAGGAATAAACGGGTTATTCTTGTGTTGGCAGGGATCAGTGTTTGGGCCCCCACCATTCACAATATATATCTTTTTTTTTGGGCCTCCTTATCTCGAGAGACAATGGATACGCGCCTGGAGGTGGTCAGTGGTTTGTGAAGCAGCGCCTGGAGTGGCTATAAAGGCCAATTCTGGAGTGACAGGCTCTTCCACAGGTGCTGCAGAGAAATTTGTTTGTCGGGGCTGTTGCACAGTAGGCTCTCCCCTTGCGCCTCTGTCTTTTTTCCTGCCAACTACTAAGTCTCTTCGACTCGCCACAATTTAGCCCTGTCTTTATGGCTGCCCGCCAGCTCTGGCGAATGCTGGCAACTGACTCCCACGACTTGTGATCAATGTCACACGATTTCATGTCGCGTTTGCAGACGTCTTTATAACGGAGACATGGACGGCCGGTGGGTCTGATACCAGTGGCGAGCTCGCTGTACAATGTGTCTTTGGGGATCCTGCCATCTTCCATGCGGCTCACATGGCCAAGCCATCTCAAGCGCCGCTGACTCAGTAGTGTGTATAAGCTGGGGGTGTTGGCCGCTTCAAGGACTTCTGTGTGGCTTCAAGGGGATTTGGACAGACTTAGTGAGTGGGAAAGAACGTGGCAGATGGAATCTAGTATGGGAAAATGGGAGGTTATCCACTTTGGTAGGAGGAATAGATGTGCAGAGTATTTCTTAAATGGTAAGAGATTAGAAAGTGTAGATGTAAAAGAGACCTGGGTGACCTTGTCAGTAAGTCACTGAAAGCTAACATGCAGGTGCAGCAAGCAATTAGGAAGGCTAAGAGTATGTTGGCCTTTATTGCAAGAGGATTTGAGTACAGGAGCAGTGAAGTCTTTCTTCAATTGTATAGAACCTTGGTTAGACTGCACCTGGAGTACTGTGTACAGTTTTGGTCCCCTCATCTTATTATTGCCATAGAGGGAGTGCAACGAAGGTTCACCAGACTTATTCCCGTGATGGTGGGACGTTCTAATGAAGAGAGATTGGGGAAACTGGGCCTGTATTCTTCAGAGTTTTGAAGAATCAGAGGTGATCTCATTGAACCCGTACAAAATATTTAAAGGGATAGACAGGGTAGATGTAGGTAAGATTTTCCCCTGGTTGAGGAACCTAGAACACAATTTCAAAATAAGGGGAAGCCAGTTAGGACAGAGATGAGGAGAAATTTCTTTACTCAGAAGGTTGTGAATCTTTGGAATTCTCTACCCCAGAGGGCTGTGGAAGCTCAGTCATTGGGTATGTTTAAAGCAGAGATTGACAGATTTCTAAATACCAATAACATAAGGAGGTACAGGGATAGTGTGGGAAAAAGACATTGAAGTGGATTATCAGCCATGATCATATTGAATGGCAGGGCAGGCTCGATGGGCTGAATGGCCTACTCCTGCTATGTTCCTAACATTGATGCAAAAGACACATTTAGTACCTCAGCCATACTTTCAACCTCCAACAATAGATTTCCACTTTGGTTCTTAATCAAGCCCACCGCTCCTAATGGCAACCCTCTACCGTTAATATGCCTATAGAGGTCCTTTAGATTCGCTTTTTTGCTAACCGCCAATCTATTCTCCGACTGTCTCTTTGCCCCCTTTCCTTTTTCACGTCACTTTACTTTTTATATTCAGCCAGATTCTCCCTTTGTATTGTCATGCTAACCTCTCTCATAAGCCCTTTTTTGCACCTTACTCTAACTCCTTCGTCATCCAGGGAGCTCTGGCTTTGATTGCCCTCCCTTATCCGCCTTGTGGAAATGTAACTAGATGTAACCAAACCATCTCCTCTTTAAAAGCTGCCCGTTGCTCCGTTCAAGGGTTGAGTTTGAGGAAAAAATTGTCTATCCTGAGATTTTACTCTTTAAGGGAGAGAGAAAGATGAGGGGTGATTTCATAAAGGTTCTTATGATGTACTGGGTATGGAAAATTTGGATCCAAGCAAGTTTGACATGGACATAACATGAAAGAACTGGTATGCACAGTTTAAAGTTAAGCATGTCAAAAGAAAAGAGGAAATTTACCCAACTTTTTTAATGCAAGAGAGAATAATAAAAGAAATTACCATTGATGGATCATGGAATGGAAAGACATGCAGGTTTGAAAAAAGGCTTGGCTTAACTCCTATTAAGAAAGAGGATATAAGGCCATCAGTTCCAGAATTAAAATGAGGGAACTGATGAGATACCTGGAAAGCTAAGTTCGATCAATCAATGACCATCTTCTACCCAAAACGATACTCTGTTACTTATAACTCTGTGACTCTATATGTTCATGTTTATTTGGACAATAATGAGCTAGACCCTTGTCTGCAATGTAGAAGTTAGTACACTAGGGTTCGTCTCCTTCCGGCCATACTCCTTTGCTGCCTATGTTTCTGTTCATTTCATAGCAGGAGCTTTCAATACACAGTAATAATTTCTAAAGTTGCTTTAATATTTGCCGTATTTAAATATCATCCATCAACATCTGTGACTTGGCACCCAACATTCACACTGCCAAATCCAACTGCCTTACCCTGTTGACAAACCCATAGATTTAATCTCTCAAGATCTAAATTAACACGAGGCTGAATAAAAGTTGCTTAAAGGTAAGGGACATTGCATCTAACAGAAGTTTTGCAATTGGATCCTTCATTAGGTCTTGTCTACTTGGCCAGAATTTTTTATTTTTAAGATGTAATTTGTAAATTAAAATTCTGGATTTCTTTTTTCATGTGATGTTACAAAGAGTATGTTTGTATTAAGTGATTCATGTACATTCTCAGTAATACCACCTTGCTGCTGCTTTATTTCTGGACAAGGTGGTATCAAGTAGTGCTGTCAAATAAGGAGAAAGCATATGTTTACTTAACATGCCAGTGAACTTCAATGGTGTTAGCTCTCAGCTATCCTTTTCCTCCCATTTTCTTTACCCCTCTGCCTAACGAGTGAGTGCTGATTATCTATTCTCTTGGGTGAACATCAGATTAAACTTCATTTAATGTCCAGATATGGACACTTTCCTGACATGGTCACAGGATAGAAATCAGGAACTCTAAATGATTTCCCCTCCACCACCCCCGGCCAAAGGCTGAAACCAATTGTAGTGCCCTTATGGCTCCCTAGCTGACAACAGTTAACTGAACACAGATTGAAGAGATGGAGCTGCCTTAGGCAGTATAGCCCAATAGCACGCAGCTCTTTTCTAATGTTAAAAACTTAAAAGCAGTTCAAGTGACCACTTTCAAACATTTTAAACGTTAAACTTTTTTCTTCAAAGTGGGTTCATAACCAATGGCAAAAGCAGTTTGGCTACAGTTAAACTGCACATTTTCCATCATTGAGTCTAAAATCAATTTGCAGTAGCACAGAAAAACTGTCTTATTAATTCTAATTTGTCCATAAAGAAGGTGAGATGAAGTAACTTTCATTTATAATGCTGTAACATTTTAATTATTATCATGCATATATGAAATTGCTACCCACTGTAATTTAACTACATTATAAAGTACCAAGGTAAAGATTTGTAAACACTGTTCTTTTTTTAATTTATATGTAGCAGTTTGTCACTTAACTTATCCCTAGAGATGCCATATGAGATAAAAGAAATCTCATCTCCAACGCACAGCATCAAAATAAAGGTAATAATTTTTTTTCCGCTCTTTGCTTTACCAGGTGACTGAGAGCAGTGTTTTAGTTTAAATGACGTGCTTAAATCGGGTTTACCCATTGTATAAATATTTTTCAGCGGACAGACTGTACGGCTGTTATCTCTGTGGAGCAGAACAGTTGTCTAGGAAATGGTTTCCAGTTACTGATTTTATTGGCTGAAATCCATGCGCCAAGAATGTGGGTGGAGAACAATCCAGAAAAAGACAGTCAGGTATGATTTGTACCATTTGAGTATCTGTCGATGGTGAGCTTTAAGCAAAGAAAATGACTATTATGGCACATTAATCTTTCACACTGTGTAAATGATTGTTTTGAATTACGAGGATCGTCTGTTTTGCACTAGTTAATTATTAAAAATTGTTTGGAGGTTTTCATGGTGAAAACGATCATGTTGAGTAAGACGATTTTACACCGTGTGAATTTCTCTGAAAAGAGCAGTTGTTTCCATGAAAAAGGAGTTCTTAAAAGAACTGGCAGGCCTCAACATTTCGAGTGGTGTACTCTGCCCATTGTCTGTAGGAATAACTGAAACAGGTGGAAACAGTAAGTTCATATGTGACAGAGAATGGGAATATGGCCACGATCTTACTGCTGATAGATCATTATATGTTCTTGTTCGTTCTACTGTTGGTCAGCTAATTGTGTTCCATAGTAGGTCGGTTCTTAAGAACATACGAATTGGGAGCAGGAGTAGGCCACTCGGCCCTTCGAGCCTGCTCCGCCATTCAGTAAGTTCATGGCTGAACTGATTACTCCACATTTCCACATCCCCCGATAACCTTCCGCCCCCTTGCTTATCAAGAATCTCCCTCCGCCTTAAAAATATTCATACTTTGTACACATGCTATTGTTCTTGCTGCTGATTGGGCAGTTATTGTAACAATTATTCCCAAAATTTACTGTTTTGATTTTTCAAAATAGCACTTTTATTGTTAATGTCAAAGTTGCAGTTTCATTGCAGCTGCTGTTAACCCAAGTGATAGTGTTCTGTAAATTGAGGCCGTCGTCAGTTTGGTAACTTCACACATAGTCATATTGCACATATTTCATGAAGGTAATACAATCCCTATGTAAAATATCCTAACCATATGAATGTTAGATTAGAATAAATCCATGGAAACTTGAGTGCAGAAGGAGGCAATCTGGCCCAACTTGCCTGTGCTAGTGCTAGCTTTACATCAGTCTTTCTACTTCTGTTTCCCTTCTCTTTCCCCTTGATCTTTAATATTATTCTTTAAATCTTTTATCTAATTCTCCCTGAAATGTTATGATTAATTTTGCTTCAATATTCATTATGCTAAGTGGCCACCCACCACGTAATCGTGGATCACAGGTGGGACCACCGCTGCTCTTGGCAGCGGGATAATAAAATCCAGTCCTATATCGGGGCTAGAGCTTTGCAAGCATTCAGTCCCAGATATAGAAAGATTTTTCTGCCACTTTGAATGCTGGGTAAAGAAATCTGCAGTACACAAAAGCCATTTTTTTCACTTGTAACCTGCATGCTGCTTGTTTTCAGTTGTGAATGGACTTGGTGCTTTGAAGGCTGTCCGTAATTCATAATCTCAAGTGTCCATAGTTTCAAGGCATGGTTTGTATCCACTATAATGTAAGTTATTTGGGACTGTCGGTAAGTGTGCGTTATTTGCAAGTGTCTTTTTTGAGGGGCATCTGTTTGTACAGTTTGCCCCATTAAACCCACTTAACTTTCTAAGGAAGATAACTAGCTATAGAAGTAATCTTAGTTGCTCTTGTTTGAACTCTACAATATATTAATATCCTTTTAGAAGTATAATACCCACAATATTCTAAATGTGGCCTCATCCATCTATATAGATGTATAACTGGCACATGTCCATTGTGCATTGGAAATACCCTTAGAGCAAAAAGTCCTGAATAACTCATTGATCATTGACCCATTAATCAAAACCCAGCAAATGGCAAATTACTATCCATTATACAAAGTATGCTGATTGACTCAATTCCCATCTTTACTTAAAAAAGCTAGTCAAAAGCCACAAGCTGTAAAATACAGTTCACCACATTTTCTTTGTTCACCAAAAAGCTACCAATGATCAAATGGCAAACACAATAAAATCAACCAACTAATAAAATTGCTATATTAAAAAAAACTCCTGTGAATGATTACATGGCTTCCCTCCCAACCACTCCCGATTGTCCCAACAGAAATTAAAAGTTACACGATTGTGGAAAAAAAATAATAAACGTACCAATTAATTGACGTATTGCAGCTTGCAGTACCTAAAATAACTTTCACCCACATTGGCCTTTGCTGTGTCCGGGGAACCTGGACTTATCATCTGCTCCCTTCTTCAATTCAACCTTGAGTCGTAATATTTTTCAATTATAGAAGGGAGTCTGAGTTCACATCTATAATTACTGAATGTTAATAGCATTGTTGTGAAAGTGCTTCTGTTTTTCGTTAAATTTTTTTTGAGGAATTCATAGTCCAACTGAATAAATGTTGGATCAGTTTTTTTTTCAAGAGGGTAATTAAGAGGACACTGAAAGAACTAGTTTGGCAACAGCACTTGCTGGTTGTCACATGACAAGTTAAAAATAGAACAGAAACCCTGGTAACTGGGGAAGATGTGGGCAGAGAAGTCAATCACACGCCCCTTGATAGGACAAACCCGGGAACAAGAGCGTGCACCTGAGAGAGCAGCAAACGTGCAAGCTTTTGGTTGTAGTGTCAGAGTATTTACCTTCTGGAAGGAGATAAAGTTAGCTCCTGCTGCTGAAGAAGTGTCACTGAGGAAGAGAGCGGATTCATGTTGAATATTTAAAGAGTCAAGCCTGCTACATTAATTCTCAATGCCACCTGAGAAGAACTGTTCTAAAAGATCTCAGTGACCCATCTACATGTACTGGGAAGTTAGACTGTATGCTAGTTTTGGAACGCAACATATCTCATCTGCAGTTTTCTTAAGGAATGAGCAAGTATTCAGCCCAAGTGGGTTTTTTTGTCTGTAATAGAGCTCTGAACAAAAATCCCTTTTTATTTTTCCGGGTAACCAGTGTATATGTGTGTGTGTGTGTGTGTGAGTATGAGGGGCAAAGGTAAAAGGGGAACTTGAAAATTTCAATGTGTGTGTTTATGCTTTACTTCATTACTGGTTAAGACTTGTTTTATAATAAACTGATAATTTTGTTCTTCATTAAAGAAACTTGTTAGTGTGTTTTATTCTGCGAAAAATAGAGTGTGATTGACCGTATCGGTAAGTGGGAAAATTTAAATATATGTTGTGACCTGTGGAGAAGTGGGACTAGAATAGACTCCTCCTGCCCCAGGCATAACAGTATGCTTGCTAATAGTTCTGCCATTATTCTGGTCTCAACACATTGTAGTTGAATGTAGGGAACATAATTCTCCTGACCAGGAACTTAACGAGTAAAAGATTCTTAATGAACATGGCTGTCAACCTCAGCCTCTCGCCTGATACTAAATTCACATAATTGGGGATGACAGCAATGTAGTTATGCAAAGCCACATATATCTTACAAGATACGAACTGGCCTGCACAATTGCTTTTGTAGTAGCAGCTACAGCAGTGGCTGCTTTATGATGGCTGATGGCAACATCTAGTGAATTGAAGTAGTTACATTTTTTAGAGATGCAAGGGCAAATAAATCAAGGTGAAGTGCAATGAGCCAGCTTAAAAATACTAATTAAAAACAAAATTCCTTTCTCTGGTTTCTCTTCCATTTATCGCCATGTCCTTCCTGACCTCATCTCATCCATGAAACTCTTCTGCTTGCTCAAACCCAAGCCACTAAACTGCTTGGCACCCAGCTTCCATTTTTGCTGCCATGTTAGCTGACATTGAAAATTGTACTCAACCGTTTCAAAACTGCCATCATCACCA
Source organism: Heterodontus francisci (assembly GCF_036365525.1). Lineage (NCBI taxonomy): Eukaryota > Metazoa > Chordata > Chondrichthyes > Heterodontiformes > Heterodontidae > Heterodontus > Heterodontus francisci. Next base: position 53,822,920 of record NC_090376.1, on the reverse strand, counting down.
CTTCCTGAAAAAAAAACACTCCTGACCATGGTTGCTGTCCCATTGGTTATTTGCACAGCCTAGGGCTACAGGTTGTTTCCTGAAAGATCTGTGTGGCTTCATATGATTACATAACTGATAATTTCCAACTTCCTTTTCCTCTCTGGGTCCTTGAACTTGTTATCACTTTAGAGATCTATGCCCATCTCTCCCATAGCTCCCTGTCTGAATCCATTCAATTAGGTTTTAACCTCTCCCGGAGGACTGAAACAGCCCTATCCCAAGTCATGAATAACATTCTCTGTGACAGTGACTATGGTGCATTTTCCAGCCTTGTCCTCTTTGCCCTCTCTACAACCTTTGATATGGCTGACCATATCATCATCCTGCAATTAGTCTCCTCTGTTAGCCAGTTCAGTTGACTTGTTTGTTTCCACTTTAGCCTATCTAATAGTATCAGAGCACCTCTAGCAGTGGCTTTCATTCCCATTGTGGACTGTCATTTTGGACATCTCCCAAGGATCCATCTTTGGCCCCATCCTCTTCCTCGTTTTTATCCTGCCCTTTGACGACATCATCCACAGACATAAAGTCAACTTTCTCGTGTATTGATGGCACATCTCAATAATAAAGAGTCTTGTACTGGGGATTTGAACATAGTCAAATCCATTTCAATGGCAATACTTTAGAGCTAGTCCTTTAACTAGTTTGATGTTGCCTATTATTACCATTTGTTTCTACCACTGTTTGAGCCCAAATCTGGTATTCTGGTCCATTCTGTTTTTCTAAAATAATTTATTAATACAGATGAGATTTTTGACTGTCACTGCTTACACAATGTAGAGAGTAATTGATGCCCTGTATATTAGTGTATTTTGTATATCAAGAATATCCTCAACCTAATGTAACTATGTAGTGTTCAGCCAAATCACAGAATTGTTACAGTGCAAAAGGAAGCCATTCGGCCCATCATGTCAGCACCGGCTCTCTGAAAGAGCAACTCCCTCAGTTCCATTCCTCTGCCTTCTCCCCATAACCCTGCATATTCTTCCTTTTCATATAACTGTCTAATTTCTTTTTGAATGCTTCAGTTGAACCTGCCTCCACCACGTTCTCAGGCATCGCATACCAGACCCTAACCACTCACTGCGCGAAGAAGATTTTCCTCATGTAACTTTTGCTTCTCTTACCAAATACTTCAGATGTGTGCCCACTCGTTCTCGATCCTTTGACGAGTGGGAACAGTGTCTCTCTATCTACTCTGTTCAGACCCCGCATGATTTTGAATACCTCTATCAAATCACCTCTCCAGCCTTTTTTTCTCCAAGTAAGACAGTCCTACCTTCTCCAATCTATCTTCATAGGTGAAATTCCTCATCCCTGGAACCATTCTTGTGCATCTCTTCTGTACTCTCTCCAGTGCCCTCACGTCTTTCCTCAAGTGCGACACCCAGAATTGAATGCAATACTCCAGCTGAGGACAACCTAGTGTCTAATACAAGTTCAACATAACTTCCTTGCTCGTACTCTAAGACCCTATTAATAAAGCCCAGGATACTGTATGCTTTATTAACTGCTCTCTCAACCTGTCCTGCCACCTTTAATGACTTATGCACTTAGACACCTCGGTCCCTCTGCTCCTGCACCCCCTTTATAAATTTTCCCTTTACTTTATATTGTCTATCCATGTTCATCCTAACAAAATGAATCACCTTGCTTTTCTCTGCATTGAACTTCATCTGCCACCTGTCTGCCCATTCCACCAACTTGTCTATGTCCTTTTGAAGTTCTACACTATCCTCCTCACAGTTCACAATGCTTCCAAGTTTCTTATCATCTGCAAACTTTGAAACTGTGCTCTGTACACCAATGTCTAGGTCATTAATATATATCAGGAAAAGCAAGGGTCCCAACACTGATCCCTGGGGAACTCCACTACAAACCTTCCTCCAGCCCAAAAAACATCCATTAACCATTGCTCTCTGTTTCCTGTCACTCAGCCAATTTCATATCCACAATGCTACAATTGAATCAATGCAATAAGTTTTGTGATCGATAATGTCCAAATAGGGGGTTGGTTGGCTCAGTTGACTAGATGGCTAGAGTGTGATGCCGAAAGATGCCAACAGCACTGGTTCGATCCCGTACTGGCTGTGGTAGTTCATGGAGACCTGTCTCCTCCCTTTGCCCCACACTTGAGGAGTTATGTCCCTCAAACTATATATTAGCAACTGTCTCTCTCTAATGGAGGGAGATGCCTATGGTCCTTTGGGACTATGGCTAGAACAACAATGTCTAAATTGTAGTGTAACTGATCAGGAATGCCACCCATTAACAACTCCATCCATTTTCTACATAGGTCATAGTAACAACTTCACTTGATTGATTGGCATGAAGCTTGCTCGATTTATTTTCTGAACAATGTGGGAAAGTTTTATCTATTAAAACTTGTATATCTTGCTGAAACCAAGTTCACTTACTATGTTTTCTCGCAGGCCTGTATGCTGGCATTTTATCCAGAATTTGATGTGGGCACTCTCTCTGACTGTGAGGCTATCATTTGTTTGGATTGTTCCTTCTCCATGAGAGGCTTAGTTCTTGAACAGGCTAAGAAGGTAGCACTTCTTATACTCCGATATCTTCCAACCACCTGCAGGTTCAATGTGATTACTTTTGGCACAGGTTTGCAAAACAATTGTATCATTCCTATTTTGTGATGTGATCATATTTAATATTTTTATTATGTATGAAGTAATAATTGCTTGAGGTTGCAAAACACTTAAGGTTGCATGATTAGTAAATGATTAAGGGTGCATCCCAATCTGAATCCTAAGCATATTAAAACCAATCACTGTGAGACCCCTCCAAGAGACTGTATCGTGCTAGTTAGACTTCATACCACCTGCAGTGTAACGCCAGTGCAGTACAAAGCTACATTATTAAAGTACCCAAGCAGACCATTTGGCATGTGGGTCCCTAAGATACTTTGTTTAGAATCATTTTAATATTACGAAAAAGTAAAATGCTGTTTCAGATCTACAACAAATATTCGCTACCTCCAGCAATACAAATGGTCTCTTCAAAGGTTTTTTCCCTCCTTAGGCAATTAACATGGCCTGTAGCTCATTGTAGAATTTATGCTGAGAGAAATAACTCCTTCCTCCAGTAAGCACTCTTCGCTAGTGTGTCTCAAAAACTGATTTTAGCTGATTTTTTATAGTCAAATTGAAACATTATACCATGTGACCTCCTCACTCTCTTGCTGTTGCCTAAGTAACAGCTGGCACACTGTGCCTCTTTGTTTTTAAAGACACACTATTTTTAAACAGAGTCTTAAAGGCACACTGTTCTAATCCAAGAAGAAAATAAATACAGTTTTGTGACACTATCTACATTCACACTTTAAAAAGGGCAGTGGCACTGAAGGGTATTTGGGCGCATGGAACCATAAGTTAACATGATCCATCCGATGCCTTCAGGAGAGGAGGGAGAAAATTGTGAACAGACAGAATGTTGAAACCAAGAAAGAAGTGCGAGTTGACTCTACTAATTTTGCAGTTTTCATAGCAGGAACAAAGCAATGGAATATTAATACATGTGCCTAATTGATTTCTGGTCTCATTGTGGCATTAAATATTACTGAGTTCTGTTTGGCATTCAGTGAGAATCTCATTCTGATGTTTTCTTCCTTTAGATTACAAAGAACTCTTTTGCTGTTCACAACAAAGAAATTCTGAAGATGCAGCAAATGCTGCATGTAATTTTATTCTGGTAGGCATGTTATGTGTACTCAATGTTTTATTTTCTTCCTAAAATTTAAAAGATTGAAATAATCAGAATAACTAATCTTTTAAAATATCGTAAAGTGCCTTGTTATTGATTTGTTACCATTGGTTCTTCAGATGTGCACATCAGAGATCATGAATGATTTGTCCAGTAAATGTTCTTGTTTGCTGAGTTGAAATAATAAAAGATCCTGCAGCTTTTAATTTAAAATTTACATGCATAAAATTAAAATGGAATATGCAAGACATGGACAGCAGATGTTGCGGCATTTGAAAGTGAATGATGTCTTAAGTGGTCAGTTATACCCTTCATCAGAATATGTACATCCATAAGTCTTAGTGAATATCTCTTGAACTTTAATACCAATAATTCATACTTACTTACAGATGAGGATTTGTTATATTTTGGAGCAGCATTTTAAAGTAGATGTACAGGTTTGTTTGTCGTAAAAGCAATGACTTTCTTTTTTAAAAAGGTCCCAAAAGGAAATTACAAAAACATGTAAACATACATAAGGTAGCCAACAACAGTTGCAATAAACTGAGTCCTCTGTGTTTGAATGGGAATGACAGTGTCATCAAGGGAGAAATTGGCTAACCCTGAAAACAGACCTGGACATTGCAATACACAATTAACCTCGCCCATTCATTACGTTGCAGGCAGCACATTAAATTGGTGCTGCTTGCTCTTTTTAATGAATACTGTGTGCAGCCATGCTCCCTGCACTATTCATTGGCTGCACACATCACAGGGGGCCTGATGTTGCGAGTGGCTCGTGGTACTTAAAGGCGTCCTGCAGCTCTTAAAAGGGAGGTGCATTGTGGCTGCAAGAAATTATGGGAGTTTTTTCAAAGTCAGTCTGAGCTGTGAGAGTTTGAGCAATAGCTGAACATGTGAGAGAATGAGCACCAAGGTTTTCAGACATTGCAGTGAAGGTTTTGAAAGAAAAGGTGGAAATAAGGAAAGCTATATCTGCAGAAGGATAAATTACCCTTGCCCTGAATTCGCGTTGCTCTCCAGTTTCTCTCCTATCTCTCCTCGTGCCCTCCCCTCGAGCTTATCATGTCCCTGAGATCCACCTCCTGCTCCCTCAACCTTATTCCGACGAAATTACTGACCACCCAACTTCTCCTCCTGTTAGCGGATATTGTTACCAGTTCTCTCTCTTCAGGAATTGTCCCTGTCCCCTTCAAATCTGCCATCATCAGCTATCTCCCCAAAAACGATCCTTGACGCCACCATCCTTGCAAATTGCCACCCCATCTCCGACCTCCCTTTCTTTTCCAAAGTCCTGAAGCTTCTTGTCTCCCAAATCCGTGCCCATCCTTCCTGGAGCTCCATGTTTGAATTCCTCCAATCATGTCTCTATTTTTAAACAGAGTCTTAAAGGCACACTCTTTTAATCCGAGGAGAAAATAAATACAGTTTCGTGACACTATCTACATTCACACTTTAAAAAGGGCAATGGCACTGAAGGGTGTTTGGGCGCACGGAACTATAAGTTAACATGATCCATCCGATGCCTTCAGGAGAGGAGGGAGAAAATTGTGAACAGACAGAATGTTGAAACCGAGAAAGAAGTGCAAGTTGACTCTACTAATTTTACAGTTTTCATATCATGAACAGTACCGAAACTGCTCTTAAAGTCATAAATGACTTCCTACGTGACTGTAACAAAGGTAAACAATTCCTCCTCATTGTTCTCGACCTGTCTGCAGCCTTTGATATGGTTCACCACACCATCCTCCTTCAACGCCTTTCCACCGTCATCTAGCTGGGTGGGACTACACTTGGCTGGTTCCATTCTTAACTGCCTACTCATAGCCAGAGTATTACCTGCAATGGCTTCGCTTCTTACTCACACACCATTACCTCTGGTGTCCTCCAAGGACCTATCCTTGGCCCCCTCCTATTCCTCATCTACATGCTGTCCCTCAGTGACAACATCTGAAAACACAGCATTAGTTTACACATGTATGCTGACGACACCCAGCTTTTTCTCACCACCATCTTTCTTGACTCCTCCACTATTGCTAAATTATCGGATAGCTTATCTAACATGCAGTGCTGGATGAGCATAAATTTCCTCCAATTAAATATTGGAAAAACTTGAAGCCATTGTCTTTGGTGCCTGCTCTGTTCCCTAGCTACCAACTTCATCAGACCTGAAATATTAACTCAGTTTCTTGCTCCACAGATGCTGCCAGACCTGCTAAGTATTTCCAGCACTTTCTGTTTTTAACTTCATCCCTCACCCTGGCAACTGTCTGAGGCTGAAACAGACTGTTCACAACCTTGGTGTCATGTTTGACCTTGAGATGAGCTTCCAACCACATCTCTGCACTATCTTGAAGACCGCCTATGCCTTCCTCTGCAACATTGCTCGACTCCACCCATTCCTCAACATATCTGCTGCTGAAACCCTCAGCCATACCTTTGTTACCTCTAAAGTTGATTATTCCAAAACACACCTGGCCGGCCTCCCACATTTTATCCTCTGTAAACTTCAGGCCATCCAAAATTCTGCTGTATGTGTTCTTACTCCCACCGAGTCCCATTCACCCATCATCATCCCTGCGCTCACTGACCTATGTTGGCTCCCAGTTAACACCTTAATTTTAAAATTCTCATCTTTGTTTTAAAATCCCTCCATGGCTTCACCCATCCCTATCCCTGTAATCTCAACCAGCTCCACAATCCTCTGAGATATCTGCGCTCCACCAATTCTGGCCTCTTGAGCATCCCCAATTTTAATTGCTCCACCATTGGTAGCTGTGTCTTCAGCTGCTAAGACACTAAGCTCTGGAATTCCCTCCCTAATGCTCTCTGCCTCTCTACCTCACTTTCCTCCTTTAAGAGACTCCTTAAAACCTACAACTTTGACCAAGCTTTTGGTCATCTGCCTTAATATCGCCTTTTGGAACCCGATGTCAAAGTTTGCTTTATAATGTTCTATAAAGTGTTGGGATGCTTTATTATCTTAAAGGCGCTGTATAAATCAAGTTGTTGTCGTCATCATCATTCAGGGGGCCCTCTCGACGTATGCTGAGGAGGCAGTGGGAGCACCTAGTGGCAGAGTTCAATGCCATGATTATTGCTGTAAGAATGTGATTGCATGCTGGAAGAAGTTTAAAGCTCTGACATGAGTTGTCAAGGTGATTGAGTTCATGCTACCAACACCAATAACCTCAATCACTGCTCAATTCACTACACCCCCATCACCCACATACCAACATTGTCTATCAATCAGTACTCAACCCTTCAGTTCATATGTTTATTTCAACTTCATGCACTTAGCGCTGTTGCAAGCCTTGTACCTAAAACCCACAGCTCACACACCCCAGCAGCTAATTACCATGCCAACCACGTCACCCAAACATATTTCAGGATACTTACTCACTGGCACATTTCCCTCGTCCCTGCAGGAGAAGATGGTGCATAGCAGCAGGAAAGAACTGGAGCAGGGCAAACATGCCTCCCGTGGAGGGGACAACATTGCTGGCTATCATGGGAAAAGCATGTTAGTGAGGCCCTGGCCACCAGCGATGCTGAAGAGATCAAGGATAAGGGTATCTGCATACCTATTCCCCCTTTGCTCATCCTACTTCTCCCTCATCCCACAATGTCTTCTGACTCACAAGCAGCAGATGGTGTAAGCATGCACATCTTACTTTTACCTCTCCCCTCATCCCAACCCAACCATTGACCCGTTTTCATTTCAGGCGCCCAAAAACTGGAGCCTTGCCAGTCAGTGGAGGAAAAGGAGGAGACAGTGAAAATGAAGAGATACCATCGCTTGATCTTATACTCTCACCCAACAATTCAGAGACTGATACTGCAGGTACTTCAGAAGCTAGGATAGAGAAAGGAGTTTCACATGGGACACTGGGCACACGTGCACAGAAGCCTGGGTGGAGTGAAAAGATGGCGCAGGTGTCAGCTCTCTGGAGGGCATGTTCTGATGCTGAGGATTCAGATGAGGACTTTGATGGACAAGCTACAAAAAAAGTTGATGTTTATACGTAACCAAATGCTTGGTGCACTGGAAAGTCTGCTAATTTGGCACAGGGCTTTGCACAGACTTTGGAGCTCATCCTTCCCAACATTTAGCACTGTTGCAAGCCTTGGGGAATGGCTGGTTACCTCCAACAGTACAGCTGTGGAACCCATCATGAGGCAGCATCTGATGGCCAATGTCACTGCTTTCAATGCAGGACAAAGCTTCCATCAAAGGTCTGTGTGCTGCTATGGAAGCTCAGACTGCTGCCATCATGGCTCTGGATATCACTGTTCATAAGGGTTTCCAGGGCGTCATAGCAATTCATCAATCTGTTCTCCAACAGGTTACCAGGATTGTTGAGGTGCTGTCCCTGGAGAGTAACAGTGGCTCATGCTGCAGTTACTTGGGAGGCAATTCACTAGAGCACTAGGGGAGGCAAAGGCACATGGAAGGCAGCCATTAAGGGAATGTATGAGGGTTATTAGTTTATTTCTGTATGAATTATGTAATGATTGAATTTATAAAATTGAATAGAATGTGCACTTTTTTTATTTTTGTGTTGTTGGAAAGAGGAAAATGTGATGGTCAGTGATGGAGGAAAGCTAAGGCGCATGTGACTGTTGGTGAATGAGGCGTGGTTGAGATTACTTGTATCTCTCATGAATTATTTGATCACAGAGAGGCCAGGCAGGAAGAGGCTGTCTATGTTGTATCCTCCCTTCCACTTTCTGTTCGTTCGCCTCTTGTTGCACTTCTTCCTTCTTCACTTCCTTATCCTTCTCTTCCTTGTGCTACTGGGCCTAAGTTTCTCACTGATAGGTGGTGGCAAGGGCTGTTCCCTCATAATGGCCAGGTTATGCAGCATGTAGCATCCTACCATAAATCTTGATGCCCACTCAGCTGAGTACTCCAGAGCAGTCCAGACAGCAGGAGCGATGCCTGAGGATGCTGATGGTGTGCTGTATAATGTCCCTTGTGGCTGCATGGTGCTCATTGTTGCTCATGGTGCACGTGTGTATGGGTTCTGGACTGGAATCATGTGCTGTGTCAAGAGAGGATTACCTTTCTTGCCCAGAAGCCACTCATCGACTTGCCATGTTGGTTTAAGTACAAGTAGCAAAAGCACAAGACTGCCACAGAATGAAGGAACCGTGACTACTGCCAGGATAACAGGCATTCACCTGCATGGTGAGCTTCCTGCAGTCATGCATCAGCTGCACATTAAGAGAGTGAATCCCTTTTGGTTCATGAAAATGGCTGAGTTTACATGAGGCTCATGAAAGACGACTTGCGTGCAATCAATAACAAAACTGCACCATGGGGTAGCCTGCAAACTGTGCAAACCCTCGTGCTCCCTCCACCTGCTTCTGTCTGGCAAGAGAGAATGAGATAAAGCTGACTCTGTGTGTATAGAAAGCCTCAGCCCTTGGGCAGCACTAGAAGAGTAGAGTACAAAAGCATGGAAGTTCTGCCACACCTTTATAAAACATTTGAGACCTCAACTGAAGTATTGTGTTCGATTCTAGGCACCACTTTTTATGAAAAATGTCAGTTAGAAAGGGCGCAGAACAAATTGGCTGGAATGGTCCGACTGTTGAGGGACTTGAGTTATTTGGAGAGACTGGCGAAACTGAGGTTGATCTCCTTAGAGATTTAATAGAGGTGTTCAAAATCATAAATGATTTTGATAAAGTAACTAAGGAGAAACTACTTCCAGTAGAACAAGGGCCGGTAACCCGAGGACACAGATTTAAGATTATGAGCAAAAGAACCGGAGGCAACATGAAGACATTTTATTTACACTGTGAGTTGTTGTGATCTGGAATGCAATGCTTGAAAAGGTGGTGGAAGCAGATTTCTAGTAACATTCAGAAGAGAATTGGAGAAATACTTGATGGGGAAAAAAATTTCAGGGCTCGGGGAAAGAGCAGGAGATTGGGACTAATTGCATAGCTCTACCAAAGAGCTGTCACAGGCACAATGGACTGATGGGCTTCCTTTGGTGCTGTTCCTTTTTTTTTTTGATTGTTTGAAATGTAGGACTGTTTTGAGAATAAGGTGATAATAGTCTGCTTTCTATGTTCTTGCATTCTTATATTTAAATTGGCATGAGGATCTACACTCCAAAATAAAATCTGCCCATTCAGGTGCCATAGACATCAGTACAAATGGATGTTGAAATGGTCAGAATACCCATTTGAATTTGGAAAAGTTTCTGTAACATGCTGGTTACTACTGTCAGATTACCTCATTAAACTTTCCACTAGCTATCCACAATGCACTTGATTCGCGATCTAGTGGTAAAGGCACGCAACTTGAAACACACAGGTTGGCATCCTTCCATCTACGAAAGATGATGGACACGCAGAAAACAATCCATTTAAGTGGGGTGTCTTCTTTTGGTGCACCTTTGTTGATGACTGTGAAGGCCAATCCTTGAGAGGCAGGTTCTGCCACAAGTGCTGCACGTGAAGCTGCCAAGTGACACTGTGAGTTGTTTTTGACATTGGCACCAGTTGCCAAGATGTTGTAGTAATTGGTCATCATGGTAGTGCACACCAGTCCACAGGATGTGTTGCCAATTCCCCCTTTTGCGAGTTAGTGATTCCCAAGTGCGATAGTTGACATTTAGGGCCTTCATGTCACACTTGCAAGCATCTTTGAAGCGGAGCTTTGGACACCCCACTGGTCGTTTGGCCCCAACTACCTCACTATACAGAAGGTCCTTGGGTATGCTACTGTCTTCCGTCCTGCGGACGTGCCCAATCCACCAAAGCCGCCAATGTTTGATTTGGGAGCTCTGCCTTTGAGAGGACTGTCACATTTTGTGATTTTGTCCTGCCAGGATATACCCATAATGTGCTGCAGACAGTGAAGATGGAAATTTTTGAGCTTCTTTTCCTGGTAGCTGTAAGTCACCCATGTTTCACAGCCAGGTGCTGAGAACGCAGGTCTTCTAAACCATCAGTTTGGTCCCAGGGGTCAGCTTGGTATTATCCCATGCGTGTTTCACACATCAGCCAAAGGTGGTAGCTGCTTTCCCTATGCGTGTATTGGGCTCTGCATCAAAGGACAGATTGTCTGTAACCATGGGCCCAAGGTATCAGAATTTGCTAACCACTTCCGGTGGGGTTTTATTTAGTGTGATCAGGAGTGTAGATGAACACCTTGTCCCATGACTACGGTTTTCTTGACGCTTATAGTCAAGGAGAACAAGTTACAGACACGGGAGAGACGGTCCGTGAATCTTTGTAGCTGAGTTTCTGTGTGAGCGACTAGCGCAGCATCATCAGCGTAGAGGAGTTCTCTGATCAGGACGTGGTGTTTTTTTTCCTTTTGCTTTCAGCCTCGATAGATTGTAGAGCTTTGGAACACTCAGTTATCCAAATAATGCTCTAGTTAACCAATATTAATTTAATTTTCATGTTCTCTCAAAAGTCTGTACAGAAGCCAATGGGAAACACAGATTTCTGGAGACCATTACTGAGTCTGAACTTGCTTGCCCCATCCAAAAGGATACGCAATGTACTTTTGATTTCTGATGGACACATTCAAAATGAGGCTCTTACACTGAAGACAGTACACCAGAATGTCAAACACACCAGGATATTTACCTTCGGTGTTGGGTAAGTCTTGTTGTTGAGCAGATGGTTACAAATAAATAGAAGCTGTTTTACTTAAAGAATCTTGTCCAGTTTGCACCAAGATACTCATGACATCCGGTGTTCCCATAAACAAATTATGTTATGAGTTACAGACCTCGAGTGTCATTGTGGAGATGTGCGAAGTGAATGCTGCTCATTGCCCGAACACATGGACAGAGCGGCAGTGTCATGTGGAAATGGTTACAAATTCATCATTACAGCAATGAATGACAGATGAGGATTCCAAAGGAGTGGAGAGGGAGTAAATCAGGAAGAGGGCTCTCCCCTTGTGTTTACAAATATTCCTGTGTAGAAGGACTTTACTAATTTCTAAAAAAAAAAATTTTAATTCTAAAAGGATTCAATTTGATGCATTGAAATGCATTCTTTGTCAATGTGATAGGTATGCTTGTGATTATTAGGTTGTTGTCCTTGTAATGTAGCTACAATCCTTAGCTTTAGCTATCTTTCCCTCTGTGACTTCCAATCCAGGATTCAGATGTTGAAACCAACCCAAGGTTAGTTTGTGCCTGGCTGTGACCACTTGGGTGCACGTAAAACTGGTGTATTTGTCAGTGTTTTTGTTTTCTATTTTTATTTTATATACTCCCTGCATACCAGACCCTATATAAAAATGTGTAGTAACCTATTCAAATGCCAATCTTAAGTTGGTTACAAATAGTTCAGAAGATAATTACAGAGGAGAAAGGCTATTAAGCCCATCCTAACTCATCCATCCAGAAAGACCCTAAAGTCCCCTCATTGCAGCTTCCAATGGTTTTTAAATTATTATAGTGTTTTTGTTTCCATTACTCTCCATGTCCATTCCACGTGTTGATCTCTGCTCTTCAGGAAAAGCTTCCCTTTGTTAGTCCAGTTTTTTTTTTGACTAGCTTAAATCAATGAGGCCTTGTTTTATTCTTGTAGTTTAATTTTTAAGAATTACCAATTCCATACACTTTACAATATTGTATATTTCTGCAGTCATTTCTTGGATATCATCCTTCAAGGCTAAAGAACCAAAGTTTCTCTAATCTTTTAACTGAGACCTTTGAGGGAAGAGCCTTACTCTTCATATCTGTACTGCCTCCAATGCTTGATTGAATGTCCCTGGTGTCTCAGTGACCAAAACCGACATTGCGCTCCTGGTGTAGTGTGCCCAGTTTTATCATCAGTTCAACTGACTTGTATTATATTATTTTAGCTATATCGTTCAACATTCTATTGGCTTTGTTTATTGCTGCTGTGCATTGGTCAGTCAGTTTATAGAACATTACAGCGCAGTACAGGCCCTTCGGCCCTCGATGTTGCGCCGGCATCTGACCTACACTATTCCATTTTCATCCATATGTCTATCCAATGACCACTTAAATGCCCTTAAAGTTGGCGAGTCTACTACTGTTGCAGGCAGGGCGTTCCACGCCCCTACTACTCTCTGCGTAAAGAAACTACCTCTGACATCTGTCCTATATCTATCACCCCTCAACTTAAAGCTATGTCCCCTCGTGTTTGCCATCACCATCCGAGGAAAAAGACTCTCACTATCCACCCTATCTAACCCTCTGATTATCTTATATGTCTCTATTAAGTCACCTCTCCTCCTCCTTCTCTCTAACGAAAACAACCTCAAGTCCCTCAGCCTTTCCTCGTAAGACCTTCCCTCCATACCAGTGAACATCCTAGTAAATCTCCTCTGCACCCTTTCCAAAGCTTCCACATCCTTCCTATAATGCGGTGACCAGAACTGCACGCAATACTCCAGGTGCGACCGCACCAGAGTTTTGTACAGCTGCAGCATGACCTCGTGGCTCCGAAACTCGATCCCCCTACTAATAAAAGCTAACACACCATATGCCTTCTTAACAGCCCTATTAACCTGGGTGGCAACTTTCAGGGATTTATGTACCTGGACACCAAGATCTCTCTGCTCATCGACACTACCAAGAATCTTCCCATTAGCCCAGTACTCTGGATTCCTGTTACTCCTTCCAAAGTGAATCACCTCACACTTTTCCGCATTAAACTCCATTTGCCATCTCTCAGCCCAGCTCTGCAGCCTATCTATGTCCCTCTGTAACCTACAACATCCTTCGGCACTATCCACAACTCCACCGACCTTCGTGTCATCCGCAAATTTACTAACCCGCCCTTCTACACCCTCATCCAGGTCATTTATAAAAATGACAAACAGCAGTGGCCCCAAAACAGATCCTTGCGGTACACCACTAGTAACTAAACTCCAGGATGAACATTTGCCATCAACCACCACCCTCTGTCTTCTTTCAGCTAGCCAATTTCTGATCCAAAGGGTGCTCCGGTTTCCTCCCACAAGCCAAAAGACTTGCAGGTTGATAGGTAAATTGGCCATTATAAATTGTCACTAGTATAGGTAGGTGGTAGGGAAATATAGGGACAGGTGGGGATGTTTGGTAGGAATATGGGAATTAGTGTAGGATTAGTATAATTGGGTGGTTGATGTTCGGCACAGACTCGGTGGGCCGAAGGGCCTGTTTCAGTGCTGTATCTCTTAAAAAAAAAAAAATCACCTTCAATCCCATACTTCCGTATTTTCTGCAATGGCCTACCATGGGGAACCTTATCAAAGCCCAGTTATCAAACGCCTTACTGAAATCCATATACACCACATCCATGGCTTTACCCTAATCCACCTGTTTGGTCACCTTCTCAAAAAACTCAATAAGGTTTGTGAGGCACGACCTACCCTTCACAAAACCGTGCTGACTATCGCTAATGAACTTATTCTTTTCAAGATGATTAGAAATCCTATCTCTTATAACCTTTTCCAACATTTTACCCACAACCGAAGTAAGGCTCACAGGTCTATAATTACCAGGGCTGTCTCTACTCCCCTTCTTGAACAAGGGGACAACATTTGCTATCCTCCAGTCTTCCGGCACTATTCCTGTCGACAATGACGACATAAAGATCAAGGACAAAGGCTCTGCAATCTCCTCCCTGGCTTCCCAGAGAATCCTAGGATAAATCCCATCTGGCCCAGGGGACTTATCTATTTTCACACTTTCCAAAATTGCTAACACCTCCTCCTTGTGAACCTCAATCCCATCTAGCCTAGTAGTCTGTATCTCAGTATTCTCCTCGACAACATTTTCTTTCTCTACTGTAAATACTGACGAAAAATATTCATTTAACGCTTCCCCTATCTCCTCTGATTCCACACACAACTTCCCACTTTGAGAAATCTCGGATGCCGCATTTCACCTTGAAAGCCTGTCAGACTTATCCTTACCAAATGCCTTCTGGAAGTCTAAGTAAAATACATCCACTGGTTCCCCTTTATCCACAGCACGAACTCCAATAAATTGGATAAATATGATTTCCCTTTCACAAAACCATGTTGACCCTGTCTGATTATCTTGAATTTTTCTAAATGTCCTGCTATAATGTCTTCAATAATAGCTTCTAACATTTTCCCTAAGACAGATGTTAAGCAAACTGGCCTGTAGTTTCTGCTTTCTGTCTCCCTCCCTTTTTGAATTAAGCAGTTACATTCACTATTTTCCAATCGAACAGAACCTTCCCCGAATCTAGGGAATTTTGGAAAATTAAAACTAACGCCTCAACTATCTCACTAGCCACTTCTTTTAACACCCTAGTATGAAGTCCATCAGGACCCGGGGGCTTGTCAGCTGCAGCTTCCCTGGTTCAGTGCCACTTCCCTGGTGATTGTAATTTTCTTGAGTTCCTCCCTCCCTTCCATTTCCTGACTTACAGGTAATACTGGGATGTTACTTATATCCTCAATAGTGAAGACCAATGCAAATTATCTGTTCAATTCATCTGCCATCTCCTTATTATCCATTATTAATTTCCCAGGGTCACTTTCTATAGGACCAACGCTCACTTTGTTAACTCTTTTCATTTTTAAGTATCTATAGAAACTTTTACTCTCTGTCTTTATATTTCTAGCTAGCTTTCGCTTGTACTCTAATTTTACCTTCTTTATCAATCTTTTAGTCGTTCTTTGCTGTTTTTTATATTCTGTCCAATCTTCTGACCTGCCTCCCATCTTTGCACAATTACATCTTTTTCTTTAAGTTTGATACTATCCTTAACTGTTTTAGTTAACCACGGACGGCAGGTCCCACCCTTGGAATTTTTCTTACTCATTGAAATGGATTTATTCTGTGTATTCTGAAATATCCCCTTAAATGTCTGCCACTGCATCTCTATTGACCTATCCCTTAACCTGATTTTCCAGTTCACTTTAGTTAGCTCTGCTTTCATGCCCTCACAATTGCCCTTATTTAAGTTTAAAATACTAGTCTTGGACCCACTCTTCTCTCTCTCAAACTGAATGTAAAATTATTCATATTATGATCGCTGCTACCTAGGGGCACCTTAACCAAGAGGTCATTCATTAATCCTATCTCATTGCATAATACCAGGTCTAGGATAGCCTGCTCTCTGGCTCCAGAACGTATTATTCCAAGAAATTATCCTGAAAACATTCTATGTACTGCTCATCTAGGCTACCTCTGCCCATCTGATTTTTCCGGTCTACATGTAGGTTAAAATCCCTCCTAATTATCACTGTACCTTACTGATAAGCTGCCATTATTTCTTCATTTATACCCAGTCCTAAAGTGTGGTTAATGTTAGGTGGCCTGTACACACTTCCACAAGTGTCTTCTTGCCTTTATGATTTCTCATCTCGACCCAAACTGCTTCTGCATCCTAGTCTTCTGAACATGAGAACTAGAAGCAGTAGTAGGCAATTCAGCCCCTCGAGCCTGCTCCGCCATTCATTACAATCATGGCTGATCTCCTCTTGGCCTCAACTCCAATTTCCTGCCTGTTCTCCATAACCCTTCAACCCATTTCTAATTAAAAATCTGTTTATGTCCTCCTTATGTGTACCCAGTGTCCCTGCATCCCCCGCACTCTGGGGTAGTGAATTCCACAGATTCACGACCCTTTGAGAGATGTAATTTCTCCTCATCTCTGTTTTAAATCTGCGACACTTCATCCTAAAATTCTGACCTCTCGTTCTAGATTGCCCCACAAGAGGAAACATCCTCTCTATGTCTACTTTGTCAATCCCCTTAATCATCTTATATACCTCAATTAGATCTCCTGTCATTCTTCGAAACTCCAGAGAGTAAAGGCCTAAACTGCTCAATCTCTCTTCATTAGACAAGCCCCCCATCTCTGGAATCAATCTAGTAAACTTCCTCTGAACTGCTTCCAATGCAACTCCATCCTTTCTCAAGTAAGGGGACCAAAACTTTACGCAATACTCCAGGTGGAGTCTCACCAATGCCTTGTACAGTTGCTGCAACACTTCCTTACTTTTATACTCTATTCCTTTAGCAATAAATGCCAAAATTCCATTTGCCTTCCTCATCACCTGTTGTACCTGCAAACAAGTTTTCTGCGATCCATTCATAAAGACACCCAGATCCCTCTTCACTGAAGCACTCTGAAGTTTCACTCCATTTAGATAATGATTTGCCTTTCTATTCTTCTGACCAAAATGGATAACTTCACACTTATCCACGTTGAAATCCATCTGCCAAATCTTGGCCCATTTATCTAATCTATCCATATCCATTTGTCGATTTCTTATTTCTTTATTGCAACTTACTATCCCACCTATTTTAGTGTCATCTACAAATTTGGCTACAGTACCTTCTATCCCTGCATCCAAGTCATTTATATAGGTTGTAAATAATTGGGGCCCGAGGACCGAACCCTGTGGCACCCCACTAGTTACATCTTGCCAACCAAAACAAGACCCATTTATCCCGACTCTCTCTTTTTCTGTTGGTTAGTCAATCCTTTATCCAAGCTAATAAATTGCCCCAACCCCATGTGAACTTACCTTGTTTATTAACCTTTTGTGCGGCACCTAATCGAATGCCTTCTGGAAGTCCAGATAAACTACATCTACAGGAGACCCATAATCCACTTTACTTGTTACATCTTCGAAGAACTCTAGCAAATTCATCAAACACGACTTAACCTTCATAAAGCCATGCTGACTCTGATGGATTGCGTTTTGACTTTCTAAATATCCTGTTATTCCTTAATAATGGATTCTAACAATTTCCCAATGACAGATGTTAAACTAACTGGTCAATAGTTTCCTACTTTCTTCCTTCCTCCCTTTTTGAATAAGGGTGTTACATGAGCTTTTTTCCAATCCACTGGAACCTTTCCTGTATCCAGAGAATTTTGGAATATTATAACCAATGGATCCACTATCTACACTGCCACTTACTTTAACACCCTAGGATGTAGGCCATCAGGCCCTGGGGACTTGTCTGCCTTCAACCACAATAGTTTGCTCAGTACCTTTTCCCTAGTAATGATTGTTCTAAGTTCCTCCCTTTTTATAACCTCTCCATTACCTGGTACTATTGGGAGTGTCCTCCACCGTGAAAACTGAAGAAAAATATTGATTTAGTGTCTCTGCCATTTCTGTGTTCCCCTCTATTAACTCCCCAGTCTCATCCTCCAAGGGACCAACATTCACTTTAGCTACTCTTTTCCCTTTTATATACTTATAGAAGCTTTTGCTATCCGTTTTATATTTTGCGCTAGTTTTCTTTCATCATTTACCTTTGCTCTTTTTATTACTATTTTAGTAACCCTTTGTTGATCTTTAAAAGTTTCCCAATCTTCCAGCCTGCCACTGCAATATGGTATGCCTTAGTTTTTGTCTTTGTGTTATCCTTAACTTCCTTGCTTAGCCATGGATGTTTTTCCCCCTCCCAGAATCTTTCTCTCAAGAATATATTTTAGTTGAGATAAATTGAATATCTCCTTAAACATCTGCTACTGCTCACCAACTGTCCTACCTTGTAGTTTTCCTGCCCAGTCCACTAGGGCCAAATCTGTCCTCATGCCTGTATAATTATCTTTGTTTAACTCCAGAACGCTCGTGTGGGACTCCAGCTTCTCGCCCTCAAACTGAATTTGAAATTCTAGTATGCAATGATGACTTTTCCCTAGAGGATCCTTAACTATGAGATCATTAATTAATCCCACCTCATTACACAACACCAAATCTAGAATAGCCTGCTCCCTGGTTGGTTCCACAACATATTATTCCAAAAACAATCTCTAATCACAGAATAATACAGTGCAGAAGAGGCCCTTCAGCCCATCGAGTCTGCACCGATGCATTAAAGACACCGAACATGTCTACCTAATCCCATTTGTCAGCACTTGGCCCATAGCCTTGAATGTTATGACGTGCCAAGTGCTCATCCAGTTACTCTTTAAAGGATGTGAGGCAACCCGCCTCTACCACCCTCCCAGGCAGTGCATTCCAGACTGTCACCACCCTCTGGGTAAAAAAGTTCTTCCTCAAATCTCCCTTAAACCTCCTGCCCCTCACCTGAAACTTGTGTCCCCTTGTAACTGACCCTTCAACTTAGGGGAACAGCTGCTTCCTATCCACCCTGTCCATGCCCCTCATAATCTTGTACACCTCGATCAGGTCACCCCTCAGTCTTCACTGCTCCAGTGAAAACAACCCAAGCCCATCCAACCTCTCTTCATAGCTTAAATGTTCCATCCCAGGCAACATCCTGCTGAATCGCCTCTGCACCCCCTCCAGTGCAATCACATTCTTCCTATAATGTAGCAACCAGAATTGCACACAGTACTCCAGCTGTGGCCTTACCAAAGTTCTATACAACTCCAACATGACCTCCCTGCTTTTGTAATCTTATACCTCGATTGATAAAGGCAAGTGTCCCATATGCCTTTTTCACCACCCTATTAACCTGCCCTTCTGCCTTCAAAGATTTATGGACAAACACGCCAAGGTCCCTTTGTTCCTCGGAACTTCCCAGTGTCAGGCCATTCATTGAATACTTCCGTGTCACATTACTCCTTCCAAAGTGTATCACCTCACACTTTTCAGGGTTAAATTCCATCTGCTACTTTTCTGCCCCTTTGACCATCCCATCTATATCTTCCTGTAACCCAAGACACTGAACCTCACTGAACCACTCGGCCAATCTTTGTGTCATCCGTGAACTTACTGATCCTACCCCCCAAGTAGTCATCTATGTCGTTTATATAAATGACAAACAATAGGGGACCCAGCACAGCTCCCTGTGGTACGCCACTGGACACTGGCTTCCAGTCACTAAAACAGCCGTCTGTCATCTCTCTCTGTCTCCTACAGCTAAGCTCATTTTGAATCCACCTTATCAAGTTACCCTGTATCCCATGTGCATTTGCTTTCTTGATAAGTCTCCCATGTGGGACCTTGTCAAAGGCTTTGCTGAAATCCATGTAAACTACATCAACCGCACTACCCTCATCTACACACCTGGTCACATGCTCAAAAAATTCAATCAAATTTGTTAGGCATGATCTCCCTCTGACAAAGCCATTCTGACTATTCCTAATCAAATTTTGTCGCTCCAAGTGGAGATAGATTCTCTCCTTCAGAATTTTCTCCAATAGTTTCCCTACCACTGACGTGAGACTCACTGGTCTGTAGTTCCCTGGCTTATCTCTACAACCCTTCTTCAATAGTGGGGCTACATTAGCTGTTCTCCAGTCCTCTGGCACCACCCCCGTGGCCAGAGAGGAATTAAAAATTTGGGTCAGAGCCCCTGCAATCTCCACCCTCGCCTCCCACAGCATCCCGGGACACAAATCGTCCAGACCTGGAGATTTGCCCACTTTTAAGCCTGCCAAAACCTCCAATACCTTGTCACTCGCTATGAAAATTTGCTCAAGAACCTCACAGTCTCTCTCTCTCAGTTCCATATCTACTTCCTCATTCTCTTGGGTGAAGACAGATGTGAAGTATTCGTTCAACACCCTACCAATGTCCTCTGGCTCCACCCACAAATTTCCCCCTTGGTCCCTAATGGGTCCTACTCTTTCCCTGGTTATCCTCTTCCCATTTATATACTTATAGAATATCTTGGGATTTTCCCTACTTTTAGCAGCCAGAGCTTTCTCATATCCCCTCTTTGCACTCCTAATTGCTTTCTTAAGCTCCATCCTACACTTTCTGTACTCCACTAATGCTTCCATTGATTTGCTCTCCTTGTATTCGCTAAAAGCCTCTCTTTCCGTTCTCATTGTACCTTGAATGTTTCTGGTCATCCATGTTTCTCTGGGCTTGTTGCTCCTACCTAATACCCTGGAGGGAACATGTTGGGCCTGTACCCTCCCCATTTCCTTTTTGAATGCCCCCCACTGCTCTTCTGTAGATTTCCCGACAAGTAACTCTTTCCAGTCTACGTTGGCCAGATCCTGCCTTAGTTCAGTTCAGTTCAGAGATACAGCACTGAAACAGGCCCTTCGGCCCACCAAGTCTGTGCCAACCATCAACCACCCATTTATAGTAATCCTACACTAATCCCATATTCCTACCACATCCCCACCTGTCCCTATATTTCCCTACCACCTACCCATAAAATTCGCTCTCCCCCAATCCAAAACCTTTTTTTGCAACTTGTCTATTTCTTTCTCCATAACAAGCTTAAATTGTACCATGTTGTGTTCGCTATCACCAAAATGCTCCCCCACCAACACATCAACCACCTGTCCAGCTTCATTCCCCAGAATTAGGTCCAGCACTGCACCCTCCCTTGTTGGATCCTCTATATAATGAGTGAAAAAGTTCTCCTGTATACATTTTAAGAACTCCACTCCATCTAAGCCCTTAACACGATGACTATCCCAATTAATGTTGGGAAAGTTGAAATCACCTAATATAATTACCCTATTATTATTTTTACACACCTCTGCGAATTTGCGCACATACCTGCTCCTCAATTTCCCGCTGACTATCTGGGGGTCAATAATAAACACCGAGCAATGTGGCTGTCCCTTTTTTATTCCTAAACTCTACCCATAAAGCTTAATTTGATGCCCCCTCCAAGATATCATCTCTCCTTACTGCAGTAACTGACTCCTTAACGAATATTGCAATGCCCCCTCCTCTTTTACCCCCTCCTCTGTCTCGCCTGAAGATTCTATATCCCGGGATATTGAGCTGCCAATCCTGCCCCTCCCTTAACCATGTCTCCGTGATGGCTACCATATCACAATTCCACATGTCAATCCTTGCCCTTAACTCCTCCATTTTATCTGTAATACTCCTGGCATTAAAGTAGAGGCCATCCATCCTGGTCTTACTCCCTTGAAACATACTTCCGCTGTATTCCCTCTGACTTGTTTGCTTTCCTGTGTTTAGCTGTGTCTCTATTCTGCTAGGAGTCTGCATCCCCTCCCCCTGCCAAATTAGTTTAACCTCCTCCCAACATTCAATGAACTCTCCCTCGAGGCTCCCCTTGCCAATTTGACTAATCCAGTCTATATGCATATTAAAATCACCCATGATTATTGCCGTACCTTTCTTACGAGCCCCCAATAATTCCTGGTTTATGCTGTGCCCCACTGCAGAACTACTGTTTGGGGACCGATAGATTACTCCCACTAGTGTCTTCTTTCCCTTGCTATTCCTTATTTCTACCCAGACTGATTCTACGCCTTGATCTCCAGTGCCAATATCGTTTCTCACTACAGCACTGATCTCTTCCTTCACTAACAAAGCTACACCACCTCCTTTTCCTTCGTGTCTATCCTTCCGAAATACTGAGTACCCTTGGATATTCAATTCCCAAACCTGGTTTACCTGCAACCACATCTCAGTAATCGCTACTATATCATACCCATTTCTCTCTATTTGCGCTGTTAATGCACGAAGCATTCGGAATAAATGAGTTCAGATACAAAGCCTTTAAGTTTGTTCTCCTATTAAATTTCCCTACTCTTGTACGATTTCTTGGTGCAATGTGATGTTCACACATTCTGTCCCTTCCTTTTATTTTCTGGCAACAATCAGCCTCACCACTAACCTTCTCCTTTAACTTCCTGTTTTCCCATGCAACTGAACCCTCCCCGCCACACCCCCCCACTATTTAGTTTAAAGCCCTATCTGCAGCCCTAGTTATACGATTTGCCAGGACTCTGGTCCCAGCATGATTCAGGTGGAGCCCATCCCATCGGAATAGCTCCCTCCTTCCCCAGTACTGGTGCCAATGTCCCACGAATTCGAACCCATTTCTCCCACACCAATCTTTGAGCCACACATTTACCTCTTTAATCTTATTGACCTTTTGCCAATTTGCTCGTGGCTCAGGTAGTAATCCGGAGATTATTACCTTTTTGGTTCTGCTTTTTAATTTAGCCCCTAGCTGCTCATTTTCCCGTAGCAGAATCTCGAACCTCAAACTACCTATATAGTTGCTACCTACGTGGACCACGACAACTGGATCTTTCCCCTCCCAATCCAAGTTCCTCTGCAGCCCAGATGAGATATCCCGAACCCTGGCAGCAGGTAAGCAACAGAGCTTTCGGGATTCTCGATCCTGGCCACAGAGAACAGTGTCTATGCCCCTAACTATACTGTCCCCGATTACGACTACATTTCTCTTTTCTCCCCCCACTTGAATGGCTCCCTGTACCACGGGGTACAGTGCTGTGGTCAGTTTGCTCATCCTCCCTACAGTCCCTGCTCTCGTCCACACAGGGAGCAAGAATCTCGAATCTGTTGAACAAGGACAATGGCTGAGGCTCCTGCAACACTACCTCCTAGATCCCTCTACCTGCCTCACTCATAGTCACACCCTCCTGTCCCTGACCACTGGCTGAATTCAAGATAGTTAATCTAAAGGGTGTGACTGCCTCCTGAAACACAGCGTCCAGGTAACTCTCCCCCTCACTGATCAACTCTGAGCTGGAGTTCCTCGAGCAGCCAACGCTTGCTACAGATGTGTTCACCAGGAACCACAATGGGGTCCACCAGCTCCCACATCATGCAGGTACAACACATCACCTGGTCCTGCATCTCTGTTTTATATAATTAGATTTTAATTTATTATTTAAATTTCCGACTTTTTTTAATCCACTTTAGTCTTGAGTTTATACACTTATAAATCAATCAAGCCTTACTCTATGTTGATTAAATTAAATTAAAAACTTACCTGAATACTGACCCCAGCTGCTCTCTCTTTCCCTGCTCTCACTGTTCAATGTGATGTCACTCTGATGTCACTTTTCGAGTTTTCCCCGGCTTCTCGGGCTTCGCTCCTCTCTGCCTCTTTCCCACACAGGTTTTGGTGTGCTTTTTCAAATCTCTGATCCTGCTGCTCCTCTCAGCACTTACATCATCCCTCTCTGTTGCGCTAATACCATCATTAATTCACAGAGCTACCCTTCCACCTATTCCTAGCTTCCTGTCCTTTTAAATGCCATGTGCCCTTCAGTATTCAGGTCCCAATCTATGTTGTCTTGCATCCATGTCTCTGTAATGGCTATCAGATCATACTTATTTATTTCTGTTTGCACTCTCAGTTCATTTGCTTTGTTTCAAACGCTATGTACATTCAGATACAGAGCCTTTAGTTGTGTCCTTTTATTATTTTTGTAACCTCTTGCCTTATGTTGATTTACTCTTAGATTTGTACACTCTGTCTCTTCCTGTCACAGTCTGTTTATCATTTCCCATATTAATAACTTTCTGTCTTGCCTTGCCTTGTCTCTATTCCTTGAATTACCATATCTTCCCAAATTTGGAGTCATAGAGTTATACAGCACAGAAACAGGCCCTTCAGCCTACTAGGTCCGCACCAACCATCAAGCACCTATACATTCTAATCCCATTTTCCAGTACTATCTAGTGGTGCAAGACCCCTTGGGGACAAGCGACCATAATATGATAGAATTCTTCATCAAGATGGAGAGTGATGTAGTTGAATCTGAGACAAGGGTCCTAAATCTTAGTAAAGGAAACTACAAAAGTATGAGGCGCGAGTTGGCCATGACGGATTGGGAAACATTACTTAAAGGGATGACGGTGGATAGGCAACGGCAAACATTTAAAAGAGAGCATGGATGAGCTACAACAATTGTTTATCCCTGTCTGGCTCAAAAGTAAAATGGGAAAGGTAGCCAAACCATGGCTTACAATGGAAAATAGCATTAGATCCAAGGAAGAGGCATATAAATTTGCCAGGAAAAACAACAGACCTGAGGATTGGGAGCAGTTTAGAATTCAGCAAAGGAGGACCAAGGGATTGATTAAGAAGGGGAAAATAGAGTACGAGAGCAAGCTTGCGGGGAACCTAAAAACTGACTGTAAAAGTTTCTATAGGTATGTGAAGAGAAAAAGATTGGTGAAGACAAATGTAGGTCCCTTACAGTCAGAAATAGGGGAATTTGTAATGGGGAATAAAGAAATGGCTGACCAACTAAATGCATATTTTGCCACTGTCTTCACAAAGGAGGTCACAAATATCATACCAGAAATGGGCTTAGTGAGAGAGAGGAACTGAAAAAAATCGGTATTAGTAGAGAAATGGTGTTGGGGAAATTGATGGGTTTGAAGGCCGCTAAATCCCCAGGGCCTGATGGTATACATCCCAGAGTACTTAAGGAAGTGGCCCCAGAAATAGTGGATGCATTAGTGGTCATCACCCAAGATTCTAAAGACACTGGAAACAGTTCCTACAGATTGGATGGTAGCTAATGTAACCACTATTTTAAAAAGGGAGGTAGAGAGAAAGCAGGGAATTCTATACCAGTCAACCTGACATTGGTAGTGGGGAAAATTCTAGAGTCCATTATCAAAGATTTTATCGGAGAGCGCTTAGAAAACAGTGGTAGAGTCGGGCATGGATTTACAAAAGGGAAATCATACTTGGCAAATCTAATAGATTTCTTCAAGGATCTAACTAGTAGAGTTGATGAAGGGGAGCTGGTGGATGTGGTTTATTTGGACTTTCAGAAGGCTTTCGACAAAATCCCACATAAGAGATTAGCGTGTAAAATTAAAGCGCATGGGATTGGGGGTAGTGTATTCCGATGGATAGAAAATTGGTTAGCAAACAGGAAACAAAGATTAGGAATAAACGGGTTTCTTTCTGAATGGCAGACAGTGATAAGGGGGTACCTCAGGGATCGGTGCTAGAACCCCAGCTATTCACAATATATATTAATGATTTAGATGAGAGAACAAAATGTAATATCTCCAAATTTGCAGATGACACAAAACTGGGTGGGAGGGTGAGTTGTGAGGAGGATGCAGAGAGGCTTCAGGGTGATTGGGACAAGTTGAGTGAGTGGGCGAATGCATGGCAGATGCAGTCCAATGTGGATAAATGTGAGGTTATCCACTTTGGTAGCATAAGCAGGAAGGCAGATTATTATCTGAATGGCTATAAGCTCAGAGAGGAAAATATGCAGCGAGACCTGGGTGTTCTCATACACCAGTCGCTGAAGGTAAGCATGCAGATGCAATAGGCGGTAAAAGGCAAATGGTATGTTGGCCTTCATAGCGAGAGGATTAGAGTACAGGAGCAGGGATGTCTTGCTGCAATTATACAGGGCTTTGGTGAGGCCACACCTGGGATATTGTGTGCAGTTTTAGTCTCCTTATCTGAGGAAGGATGTTCTTGCTATAGAGGGAGTGCAGCGAAGGCTTACCAGACTGATTCCTGGGATGGTGGGACTGACATATGAGGAGAGATTTAGTCAGTTAGGATTATATTCGCTGGAGTTCAGTAGAGTGAGGTGGGGATCTCATAGAAACCCTATAAAATTCTAACAGGACTTGACAGGGTAGATGCAGGAAGGATGTTCCCGATGGTGGGGGAGTCCAGAACCAGGGGTCATAGTCTAAGGATACGGGGTAAACCTTTCAGGACTGAGTTGAGGAGAAATGTCTTCACCTGGAGAGTGGTGAGCCTTTGGAATTCGCTACCACAGAAGGCAGTTGAGGCCAAAACATTGTATGTTTTCAAGACGGAATTAGATGTACCTCTTGGGTCTAAAGGGATCAAAGGGTATGGGGCAAAAGCTGGAACAGGCTACTGAGTTGGATGATCAGCCATGATCTTAATGAATGGCGGAGCAGGTTTGAAGGGCCGAATGGCCTACTCCTATTTTCTATGTTTCTATTACTTGGCCTGTAACCTTGTATGCTATGGCGTTTCAAATGCTCATCTAAATACTACTTAAATGTTGTGAGGGTTCCTGCCTCTATCTTTGCCCCCACTCTTTGATCCCTTGCCCCCACTATTCAATTTAGAACCCTCACTACTTCCCTACTTATGCGGTTCGTTAGAACACCGGCTCCAGCATGGTTCAGGTGTGGACCATCCCAACGGTACAGCCACCACTCTCCCCAGTACTGGTGCCAGTGCCCCACAAACCGGAACCCACTTCTACCACACCAGTCTTTGAGCCATGCAGTAATTTCTCTAATCTTATTTGCTCTATGCCAATTTGCATGTGGCTCAGGTAATAATCCAGAGATTATTGAGGTACTGCTTAATTTGGCGTGTAGTTCCTCATACAGACTATGCAGAACCTCTTTCCTTGTCCTGCCTGTCATTGGTACCTTCATGGACCACGACGACTGGATCCTCCCCCTCCCACTGTAAGTTCCTCTCCAGCCCTGAGCAGATGTCCCGAACCCTGGCACCGGGCAGGCAACACAACCATCTGGACTCTGGCTCTTCGCTGCAGAGAACAGTATCAGTCCCCCTAACTATACTGTCCCCTACAGCCGCTACATTCCTTTTTTCTCTCTCCACTTGAATGGCTTCCTGTACCATGGTGCCATGGTCTGGTTGCTCATCCACCCTGCAGCTCCCACTCTCATCCAAACAAGCTGAAAGTACCTCAAACCTGTTGGACAATCGCAAAGGCTGAGGTTCCTGCACTCCTGCCCTCTGGGGCACATGGCACTCCTGCTTCAGCTGCAGCCACACCCTCCTGTCCCTGACCACTGACCAAATCACAAGACCCTATCCTAACGGGAGTGACCGCCTCCTGGTACAAAATGTCCAGGTAAGTTCCCCTCTCCGATGTGTTGCAATGTTTGCAGCTCAGACTCCAGTTCAATGACTCTGAGCCGAAGCTCTTCGAGCTGCAGACGCTTACTGCAGACATGTTTGTCCTGGATCACACTGGCATCCAGGAGCTCCCACATGCTGCAGCCTTGACACATCACCTGTCTTGCCATCCTTAATGTGTTTTAATTAACTACTTAACTATTTTATTCAATTATTTATTTTATTTTCCTTTTTTTATATATTAAGCTTACCACTAGTTCCTTTACTATTTTAAACTTTAGGATTAGAATGGATGTTAAGATAATCAGAGGGTTAGATAGGGTGGATAGTGAGAGTCTTTTTCCTCGGATGGTGATGGCAAACACGAGAGGACATAGCTTTAAGTTGAGGGGTGATAGATATAGGACAGATGTGAGAGGTAGTTTCTTTACTCAGAGAGTAGTAGGGGCGTGGAACGCCCTGCCTGCAACAGTAGTAGACTCGCCAACTTTAAGGCCATTTAAGTGGTCATTGGATAGACATATGGATGAAAATGGAATAGTGTAGGTCAGATGGTTTCACAGGTCGGTGCAACATCGAGGGCCGAAGGGCCTGTACTGCGCTGTAATGTTCTAATGTTCTAATGTTAATCACTTACCAGATTCTCACCAAACCAGTCACCCACCTTCTTGCCTGTGATGTTTGATGCTGTGTTTGATTTAAATTAAATTAAAAGCTTACCTGTATACTCACCCCAGCAGCTCTCTGTTTCCCTGCTGTCACTGTATCGTCACTGTGATGTCATTTTTTGATTTTTTTTTTTTCCCTGCTCCACTCCTGCTGCTCCCGCTGCTTCTCTCTCTTGCTCTGTCTCCAACTCTGGGCTTTTGGCGCGTTTTTTAAAACTCCACTCCCACCATTCAGCTAGTTTCTTATCTATACTGAATATTTACCCTGAATCTACGCAGCTGTAATCTTAACTAATAGCCTTTTTTGTGAAATTGCCAACATTTTATTTACTTTATTTTTGGAATGTGGGCATTGCTGGAATGCCAGTATTTATCATCTATCCCTAATTGCCCTCAGAAGGTGGTGATGAACTGCTGTAGTCTGTGTGGTGAAGGTATTCCCATGATGCTGTTAGTGAGGGAGTTTGGGATTTTATTCCTGTGACGATGAAGAAGCAATGAGATAGTTCCACGTCAGGATGGTGTGTGACTTAGAGGGGAAATTGGAGGTGGTGGTGGTCCAATGCTCCTGCTGTCCTCCTCCTAGGTGGTATAGGTCACATGTTTGGGAGGTGCTGTCGTTAAAGCCTTGGTGAGTTCCTGGAATGCATCTTGTATAAAGTACATACTGCAATCATGGTGCATCGGTAATGGAGGGATGAATGTGGTGCCAATCAAGTAGGCTGTTTTGACCTGGATGGTGTCGAGCTCCTCGAGTGTTGTTGGAGCTGCACCCATCCAGGCAAGTGTTCCATCACACTGCTGAATTGTGCCGTGTAGATGATTGAAAGGTTCAGGCATATTATGAGGTGAGTCATTTGCCACACAATACCCAGTTTATGACCTCCGCTTGTGGCCACCTTATTTATGTAGCTGTTCCAGTTAACCTTCTGATCAGTGGTGACCCCCAGAATGGTGGGGGATTCAGCAACGGTAATGCCATTGAACATTAAGGGAGGGTGGTTAGACTTTCTATTATTGGGGATGGTCATGTCCTGGCACCTGTATGACAGAAATATTACTTGCCATTTAACAGCCCAAACCTGAATGTTGTCAAGGTTTTGCTGCATGTGGGCATGGACTAATTCATGATCTGAGGATTTTAGAATGGAACTGAACACTGCACAATCATCAATAAACATCCCTCTTTCTGACCTTATGATGGAGGGAAGGTCATTGATAAAGCAGCTGAAGATGGCTGGGCCTAGGACCCTGCTCTGAGGAACTCATGCAGCAATGTCCTGGGGCTGAGATGTTTGGCCTCCAACGACTATAACCACCTTCGTATATGCTAGGCATGACTCCCGCCAATGCAGAGTTTTCCCCCTGATTACCACTGACTTCAATTTTATTAGGGCTCCTTGATGCCACATTCGGTCAAATGCTGCCTTGATGTTAATGCCTTCTGGAAGTCTGGGTACAATGCATTGTAGGGATGCAATTCCTCCAAAGAAGTTGAGGTTTGGCAGAATTTTCCTCTCTGGAATCTATTAATTAAGTTATTATTGGACAGAAATCTTCAAGTTCGTGTATAAGCCATTCCATTACTTTTTATTGGATTTCAGTAAGACTAATGAGTCTGTAGTTGCCTGAATCTGAAATGTCACCCCTTTTGAATATTGGCACCATGTTGGTCTGTTTCCAGTCTCTTGGTACCACTCTAGTGTTCATGAACTCCCTCGTAATGATTACTAATGCCTCACAAATCTGCTTCCAAGTCTCCCTACGACCTCTGGGAGAAATAACATTTATTCCTGGGAATTTATTGTTTTACCCAAAAGTTCTCCTTGTATAGAGCTTCCATTTCAGTTGTAAAGTCACTGGCTGGAAATTGGGCTCCATAGCGCCACTGGTGTTAGGACCCCATATTGGGAAGGGCGTTCGTGCCGGTTTGTGTTTATACCCAAAGCATCAGGACAGGTCTGATAGTGACGTTAATAAGCTGTTGCGGCTGATTTGGTGCAAGGGTTTCTAACATCGACTGCGCAGATCCAGTTAACACTTGTGTTAATCACTCACAGCTGAACATGCATTCAGCTGCATGAGGGCCTCTACTCGCACTATTTAATGGGCCAGCCATCCAACTTGCACGTGAGGTACTATTGACTTATTTTAGCTGTGGATGTATTGTGCCTTGTTTTTGCAAGTCTGTTGGTGAGTTGGTGTTTCCATTCAGGGAGAGCAGAGATTTTGGTCACCTGTACACACCAAGTCACCAAGTCTGCAACAGATATGGGTCTGTAATTGCAGTGCCTCTGGGTCTGCAATGTGACCGAGTAATGGAGCCCAAGCAGCACAGAGGGGAAGCTCTGCGAAGTGGGAGGAGGAGGAGGCCTCTCCATAGAAGGCCCACCATGTGTTTTCAGCGAAGACTTCTCCTACCTCCACCTAAACTAGTGCATGGACTCGATGGGCTGAATGGCCTCCTGCTGTTCCACAAATGCCTCTGACTGTATGACAATTCCTCAGGCAATTCAGATTCAACAAGGAGGTGGTCACAGAACTATGCCACCTCCTTCAAGAGGATCTACAGCCTCACACAGTTCAGTGCTGCCAGTGGCCATAAAGTCACAGTCGCATTAAACTTCTCTGCGATCGGATCATTCCATGCAGGAGTGGGCAACATATTGAACATCTCCCAGTAGGCTGTGCATTGCTGGATACGGGAGGTTAAAGAGGCCCTATATTTGAAGAGAGGCGATTACAGTGTGTTCTCTCTCTAAGCAGAGAGGAGCAGGATTAGAGGGCATGTGGCTTAGCCAGTGGTGCAGGGAGCCTTTGATTGCATGCACATGACTCTGTGGGGGCCCCCATGGTAACTCAGATGTACAAGAACCAAAAGGACTATTATTCCATCAATGTGCAGTTGGTGTGCAATCCTGCACACAATATCGGTGAATGCCTCCTATCCCAGTAGCAGCCACGATGCCTTCAGGCTGAGGCAGTCTGTCATTCCCGCTGTCTTTGGGAATCCAAGAAGAACCAGAGGATGGCTGCAAGAAGACAAGGTATACCCCCTCTACACCTGCCTGATGACTTCCCTCTGCCTCCTAGCCACATGAGGTGTTTTATGAAAGCCATGCAGCCACCAGAAATATTGTAGAGCAGACCATCGACCTGCTGCAGCAATACTTCCGCTGTCTGGACTGCTCAGGGAGAACCCTCCAATATATCCCTGACTATGTCTCCAAGTTAAAGATGATCTGCTGCATCCTCCACAATATTACCATCATTAGGGCACAGCCATTGTCACCAGGCATCCTGAGGCCACCACAGGAGGAAGAGGAGGAGGCAGGGAGCTTGCTGTCCAGACTCCTTGACTCTGGACGGGCTGTCCAAGAACACCTGCTCAGATTCCACTTCCCTTCAGGAAACAGCCATTCACCATCGCGACTGTACCATTCCCTAGCTTACCATTCATATGAGACTCCCCATCACTGTGTCCCCTGGGCAAGATCCTGCAGTAAAAGCCATCACCAATGACCTTTCTAGAATATCTTTACCCCAAAACACATCATTTATACAAAAAAAACTTCACCCTTGTACATTTCCTTAGTGCCAGTCTTACGGGTGCATTTATCTGTCCCAGTGCTACCCCAGTGACTGCAGCATGGCTGGTGGAAGGCTGCTGGCTTTCACTGAGGCAAACACCTGGTGCCCTAGCAGGACACTCTCTAGCAGCTCTGGGCCTAAAAAGCCCAGCTTTGGACTGCAGCATCCGGCATGGATAGCAGCAATCTGGGGTGGCTGGCTGACGGGCAACAGCAAGAGCACTGAACTAGTGGCAGTATGAGAGCACAAATGCTGTCATTCTGAGAGAGGTCAGCAGGTTCATGCTTGATGGTTCTAGATTTCTCTGTTTAATCATAGTTAGTGTCTTCAGGTTTCTCCATGTGATAATTGCTAGCAATGGGCTGAAATACATGGCACACATAGCATACAATGCAGCATCGTGATTAATGGAACACTTAATTACTGTATTTTCAATTAGATCAACAGCAAATCGCCATACACTTAGACTCTTGGCACAATATGGGGGTGGAGCATATGAAACTTTTGATAAGAATACCAGATTCAGCTGGAAAGCAAAGGTAGGTCTTTTTTGCTTTCAGGAACATCTATAATATATTTTCAATTTTGTTTTAATAGTTTTATTATGAGTGTTGAAAAGATGACCTTGTGCTCATCAAGATGATGAATTAAAATGATGGATGAAAAGCTTAAAGACTTCTTAAAACCTATTGGCGCCCTGAGTGGTATATTTGTTATTGAACCATAGAGACCAGGTTAAATTATTGGGGTGCTTATAATATTCTACTTCAATATCCATATGTAAAGGAAGGAAAAAGATCAGTCGGTGTTCATGCTCAATGATTTCTGCTGCGATGTGTACATAATGGATGTTGGCAAGGACAGAATCAGGCCTGGGTGTGATAATTGCATCCAACTCCAATAGAATAGTCTGCCAGCACTCATTGTTAGATTCACGTGTGAAGACTGGCCATGTCGTGCCGTTGAAAGTATGGCATATGGTGATTAGGTTTTTCCAGGAAAACATCCAAGATTATGCTTATCTTAATGAGGCAGTTAGGCTGGTTGTACCAGCTATCTTTGAGAATTAGAACCTAAATCTGCACTAGTCACTTACCAAGGTGAGGTATTTTCAGCTTTGTCTGCAGATGGAGGTGCATGGAATCTGACAGATGAGCACAAAGTATTTCTCATATAGGCCTGGCCTGCCTGATATTGCTTTGTTGTTTTTTCCATCCAAACATGTCAGTGAGGGATTCATATTGGGAAACAAATTTAATGGCAGTAACTATGCTGGGGACAGAAAGTTCTTGCCAACAATTGGTACAAAGGCTTGTGAGAATCTATGAGTCAGCAGGGAAAAAAGGAACTACGCTTGCCTTAATTTTACTGTTCCATTTTAATGATCTCTGGGATGTATACTGCCATCAAACAACTCTGCACACCTACCTCACATGGGCATGATTGATATCAAATATTCTGCCTGCCAGAACAGTGGCAAGTGATGTTCAGAACAGATACCATCATTGGTCTCACTCACTACAAAATATGTTAGGGCACAAAGTGAGCAAAATTCTAGTGGAGTAGAAGTACTAGTTCCAGAAGTTTGTTCTTTGCTGCTACAATTTGAAACCAGGATTTTTGTTTTGTACTTGCAGGAGAGGGTAAAATGTAGTCATTTTCTCCAAATGTAAGCTAATAGAACTATGCTCATATGTAATGCTATTGTTGCAGTATAATCTGTGCTTAGTTCATGCACAGTTATTAAAGGGGAGGGAAAGTCTAGGGGGAGAATCTTTTGTTCAAAGTACCTGCCTCTTTTATCACAGAAAATAATACTGATCATAAATTTATGTTATAAATAGCAGGGAACATAACTTTCCACTGATGTTTCCTTCAAAAATTTACTTGCTGTGCGTGGCCAGTTTTTTCAGTGGGGCTCCCTTCAAACTTTTTTGTGGGGCCACGCATTTACTACGGAGCAAGGCCTGTGTAGTATCTTACAGGCTCGCGCAGCTTAGTGGGGAATATGGCTCCCCACCTGTTTGAGACCCACTGTGAAGCTATTGACCTTGGAAAACCATAATGTGTGCAAGGAATTCTCCACTCTAGTATAGTTGAGAGTCTTCATATGTGGAGGAAATTGAAGTTTTTGATGTGAATTAGTTTCCTTTTGTAAAAGGTGAGAGTACCTTGAACAATCTTTGCTCTAGATTTTTCTTCCCCTTATAGTTATTGCTTAAAGAAGGAGAATTGATCACATTTTCAGCTTACTCTAAATTAATGCACACTTTCATTTATCCTGGCTGAATCTTAATTTTAGATAAGGTTTGACCTTATCATGTATCTCTTTGTGATAGGTTCTATCTCAGGTGGATCGAGTGACTCAACCAGGCTGCAATTCAATTTCTGTTAAGTGGGAGCAGTTCAGTCTCAATGCTTCAGGTCCAGTCCAAGCCCCTGCGCAGATTCATTCTGTATTCAGCAATTCAAGATTGCTTATCTACGGTTTTGTCCCGCATTGCACTCAGGTGAGATTGACTTTTTTCTTTAATAGATCATTACATTACTTCTGACCAATCTGTATTAAGATCTCTCTAGCGTTTACACTTAAAGATCCTGTAAATGTGGGCAAATAGTACGAAAATTGTCTGAAAATTACATTAGGGGGAGGCGGTGGCATAGTGGTATTGTCACTCGATGAGTAACCCAGAGACCCAGGGTATTGCTCTGGGGGCGTGTGTTCGAATCCCACCACGGCAGAAGGTGTAATTTGAATTCAATTAATAAATCTGGTATTAAAAGCTAGTCTAATGATGGTCATGAAACCATGTCGATCGTCGTAAAAACCCATCTGGTTCACTAATGTCCTTTAGGAAGGAAATCTGCTGTCCTTACCTTGCCTGGCCCACATGTGACTCCAGACCCACAGCAATGTGGTTGACTCTTAATGCCCTCTGAGATGGCCTAGCAAGCCACTCAGTTGTATCAAACTGTTACAAAGTCATTAAGGAATGAAACCGGACAGACGACCTGGCATCGACCTAGGCACTGGAAACGACATCAACAACCCCAGCCCTGTTGACCCTGCATAGTCCACCTTACTAACATCTGGGGGTTTGTGCCAAAGTTGGGAGAGCTGTCCCACAGACTAGTCAAGCAACAGCCTGACATAGTCATACTCACAGAATCATATCTTGCAGACAATGTCCCAGACACCACCATCACCATCCCCGGGTATGTCCTGTCCCACCGGGAGAACAGACCAAGCAGAGGTGGCGGCACAGTGGTATACAGTCAAGAGGGTGTTTCCCTGGGAGTCCTGAACATCGACACTGGACCCCATGAAGCCTCATGGCATCAGGCCAAACATGGGAAAGGAAACCTCCTGCTGATTACCACCTACGGCCCATCAGCTGATGAATCACTACTCCTCTATGTTGGACACCACTTGGAGGAAGCACTGAGGGTGGCAAGGGTTAGAATGTACTCTTGGTAGGGGACTTCACTGTCCATCGCCAAGAGTGGCACAGTAGCCTTATTACTGACCAAGTTCTAAAGGACATAGCTGCTAGACTGACTCTGCAGCAGGTGGAGGGAAAAACATACTTGACTTTGTCCTCACCAATCTGCCTGATGCAGATGCATCTGTCCATGAAGGTATTGGTAGGAGTGCCCACCGCACAGTCCTTGTGGAGACGAAAGTCCCGTCTTCACATTGAAGTTACCCTCCATTGTGTTGTGTGGCACTACCACCGTGTTAAATGTAATAGACTTCGAACAGATCTAGCAACTCAAAACTGGGCACCCATGAGGTGCTGTGGGCTATCAGCAGCAGCAGAATTTTACTCAACCACAAACTGCAACCTCATGGCCTGGCATATCCCCCACTCTACCATTATCATCAAGCCAGGGGATCAATCCTGGTTCAGTGAAGAGTGCAGGAGGGCATGCCAGGAGTAGCACCAGGCATACCTCAGCCTGGTGAAGCTACAACCCAGGACTACTTGCATGCCAAACAGCGTAAGCAGCCTGCAATAGACAGAGCAAAGTAATCTCACAACCAACGGATCAGATCTAAGCTCTTCAGTCCTGCCGCATCCAGTCATGAATGGTGGTGGACAATTAAACAGCTAACTGGAGGAGGTGGCTCCACAAATATACCCATCTTCAATGATGGGGCAGCCCAGCACATCAGTGCAAAAGATGGGGTTGAAGCATTTGCATCAATCTTCAGCCAGAAGTGCCAAGCATCACAGATGCCAGTCTTCAGCCAATTCGATTCAATCCACGTGATATCAAGAAATGACTAAAGGCACTGAATATTGCAAAGGCTATGGGCCCTGACAACATTCTGGCAATAGGACTGAAGATCTGTGCTCCAGAACTTGCTGTGCCCCTCGCCAAGTTGTTCCAGTACAGCTACAACACTGACATCTACCCGGCAATGTGGAAAATTGCCCAGGTTTGTCCTGTATACAAAAAAC
Organism: Heterodontus francisci; assembly: GCF_036365525.1. Taxonomy (NCBI): domain Eukaryota; kingdom Metazoa; phylum Chordata; class Chondrichthyes; order Heterodontiformes; family Heterodontidae; genus Heterodontus; species Heterodontus francisci. The sequence goes on along the minus strand of NC_090376.1, from coordinate 53,786,905 downwards.
GGGACAAACCCAACCCAGCAAATTACCACCCCATCAATCTATTCTCGATCATCAGTGAAGTGATGGAAGGTGTCATCGACAGTGCTATCAAGCAGCACTTGCTTAGCAATAACCTGCTCACTGACACTCAGTTTGGGTTCCGCCATGGCCACTCAGCTCCTGACCCCATTACAGTCTTGGCCTAAACATGGACAAAAGAGCTGAACTCCAGAGGTGAAGTGAGAGTGACAGCCCTTGACATCAAGGCAGCATTTGACCGAGTATGGCATCAAAGAGCCCTAGCAAAACTGAAGTCAATGAGAATCAGGGAAAAGTCTCCGCTGGTTGGAGTCATACTTAGCGCAAAGGAAGATGGTTGTGGTTGTTGGAGGTCAATTTTCTCAGTCCCAGGACATCACTGCAGGAGTTCCTTGAGTAGTGTCCTAGGCCCAACCATCTTCAGCTGCTTCATCAATGACCTTCCTTCAATCATAAGGTCAGAAGTGGGGATGTTCGCTGATGATTGTACAATGTTCAGCACCATTCACGACTCAGATACCGAAGCAGTCCATGTAGAAATGCAGCAAGACCTGGACAATATCCAGGCTTGGGCTGATAAGTGGCAAGAAACATTTGCACCACACAAGTGCCAGGCTATGACCATCTCTAACAAGAGAGAATCTAACCATCTCCCCTTGACATTCAATGGCAATACAATCTCTGACTCCCCCACTATCAACATCCTAGGGGCTACCATTGACCAGAAACTGAACTGGAGTAGCCATATAAATGCTGTGGCTACAAGAGCATGTCCGAGGCTAGGAATCCTGCAGTGAGTAGCTCACCACCTGATTCCCAAAGCCTGTCCACCATCTACAAGGCACAAGTCTTACCAGACGTCAGGGGCAGCGGCGGAACTGGGGCTGGAGTGGAGCTGTTAATTAAGAGAGCATGGTTCGAGGCCCTTCACTTAGAAGTCCAGGGCAGTGGCCGACCTGGAAGGAACTGGGACTGGAGTGGAGCTATTAAATGAAAGAGTGGGGCTTGAGGCCTTTCACTTACCTGAAGTCCGGGGCAGCGGCAGGCTCTCTGATTGTGTCAGCGTGCGCTCTGTTAAAGCCCTCTGTTAAAAAAAAACTAATAGGGACATCACTGAAATTCTGTGGGCTGATTGGTCGGTGGGCAGCAGCTGTTATTGCCTGTGGATAGCTGGGATAGACCAGAGTAAAAGAAAAGTTCCTTTTAAAATAAAGCCCTAGGATAGCTACACCTGTAATTTATTAGTGATTACTAGCTGTACTAGTGATGTTTGCACAGAGTGAGGCTGTAAGTTGAGTGTGGTTATTTTCGCTGGCTGGGGGCAGCGGGGGCATTGGAAGGTGCTCTTTGGTCTCTTTTTTTGCCTTCTCAGCCTCAGAGGTACAGGGGATAAAGCTGATTGTAAATATCTGGTAAGTTATTACACTAGCAAAATTTCATTGTAAAATTAAGTAATGGCAGGGCCGCTCGGCCAGGTGGGATGTGCCTCCTGTGCAGTGTGGGAAGTTGTGGATGTGCCATGTGACCTTGGCAATCATGTCTGCAGAAAGTATCTCCAGCTGCAGAAGCTTGAGCTTCGGAGCTCTAAGGGTGGCTGGAGTCACTGGCGCATCCGCGAGATGGAGGACTAAGTGGATGGCACATTTCAGGAAGTGATCAACCCGGTGCCGAGACAAGCACAGTCTGGGGGGGACTGGGTGCCTGCCGGACAGACAAAGCAGTCAGGGCAGGTAGTGCCAGAGTTTCCAGAGGATATCCCATTTTCTAACCGGTATTCGGTTCTGAGTACCGATGGGAAAGAGGGCTCCTCTGGAGAGTGCACAGAGAGTCATGACCGGAACGTGGGTGACTCAGCTATGCTGGGATGGAGAAAAAGGGATAAGGGAGCAGTAGCGGTGGGGGATTCTATGGTTGGAGGAACAGATAGGCGTTTTTGTGGTCTCAGACGTGATTCCAGGATGGTATGTTGCTTCCCTGGTACAAGGGTCATGGAGATCACCAAGCGGCTACAGAGTATTCTGGAGGGCGAGGGTGCACAGCCGGAGGTCGTGGTCCACATTGGTACTAATTACAGAGGTAGAAAGAGGGATGAGGTCCTGCAACAAGAATTTAGGGGACAAGGTAGCAGATTAAGAAGCAGGACCTCAAAGGGTGTAATCTCCTGGATTACTCACGGTGCCAAGTGCCAATGAGTATAGCAATAGGAGGATAGAGCAGCTGAATGCGTGGCTGAAGAGATGGTGCGGGAGGGAGGGCTTTAGTTTACTGGATCACTGGGTCTGTTTCTGGTGAAGTTGGGACCTGTACAAGTTGGACGGGTTGCAGCTGAACCGGAACGGGACCAACATCCTTGCTGGGAGGTTTGCTAGTGCTGTTCGGTGGGGGTTTCTAAACTAATTTGGCAGGGGGATGCGATACAGAGTGGAGGTACAGTAGGGGGTGATGCACAGTCAAATATAGAAGAGAAACTGAGTCAGTCTGGAGGGCAGAGCAAATATAGACCTGTTAAGGCACAAGCGAATAATGCAAGGCTGGATTGTATCTGTTTTAACGCAAGGAGTCTTACTAGTAAGGCAGATGAATTGGGGGCGTTGATTAACATATGGGAGTATGATATGATTGCTATCACAGAGACATGGTTGAGGGAAGGGCCTGTCAATATTCCAGGTGGTAGAATTTTCAGACATGATAGGGGAGGGTGTAAAAGAGGAGGTGGCATTGCACTGTTGATCAAGAAGTCAATTACTGCAGTAAGGAGGGATGATATCTTAGAAGGTTCCTCAAATGAGGCCATATGGGTAGAACTTAAAAACAAAAAGGGGGCAATCACTTTGTTGGGAGTGTACTACAGGCCTCCAAACAGTCAGGGAGAGATAGAGGAGCAGATATGTAGGCAAATCTCAGAGAGGTGTAAAAATAATAGGGTAATAATAGGGAATTTCAAATTCCCAATATCAACTGGGATAGTCTTAGTGCAAAGGCTTAAAGGGAGCTGAATTCTTCAACTGCATTCAGAAGAGCTTTTTGAGCCAGCACATAGAAAGTCCCACAGGAGATGGGGCAGTACTGGACCTAATCCTAGGGAATGAAGCCGGACAAGTGGGAGAAGTGTCAGTGGGGGAGCATTTCGGGGATAGTGACCATAACTCTGAAGATTTAAGGTAGTTATGGAAAAGGACAAAGAGGGACTGGAAATAAAAGTACTGAATTGAGGGAAAGCCAATTTCAATATGATACAACAGAATCTGGCCAAGGTGGACTGGGAACAGCTTCTTGTAGGAAAGTCTACGTCAGACCAGTGGGAATTATTCAAAAAGGAAACATTGAGAGTTCAGGTCCAACATGTTCCCGTAAAAGTGAAGAGTAGGACCAACAAGTCCAGGGAACCCTGGATGCCAAGGGATAAAGAGGATTGGATAAGGGAAAAAAAAGGAGGCTTATGGCAGATTCAGAGCACTGAAAACAGCAGAGGCCCTAGAGCAGTATATAGAGTGTCAGGGGGCACTTAAAAAAAGTAATTAGGAGAGCGAAGCGGGGGCATGAAAAAACACTGGCAAGGCATTTTGTAAATATATTAAGGCAAGAGGATAACCAGGAAAAGAGTAGGGCCCATTAAGGACCAAAGTGGCAATCTGTGTGTGGAACCCAGAGGACATGGTTAGGTTTTAAATTATTACTTTTCATCGGTGTTCATTATGGAGAAGGACGATGTAGGTGTCGAGATCAAGGAGGGGGATTGTGATATACTTGAACAAATTAGCATTGAAAGCGAGGAAGTATTAGCTGTTTTAGCAGGCTTAAAGGTGCATAAATCCCCAGGCCCAGATGAGATGTATCCCAGGCTGTTACGTGAAGCAAGGGAGGAGATAGCAGGGGCTCTGACACAAATTTTCAAATTCTCTCTGGCCACAGGAGAGATACCAGAGGACTGGAGGACATTGAATGTGCTACCATTATTCAAGAAGGGTAGCGGGGATAAACCAGGTAATTATAGGTCAGTGAGTCTAACATTAGTTGTAGGGAAACTATTGGAAAAAGTTCTGAGAGACAGGATTAATCTCCACTGAAGAGGCAGGGATTAATCAGGGATAGTCAGTATGGCTTTGTCAGGGGAGATTGTGTCTGACGAACATGATTGAATTTTTCGAGGAGGTGACTAGATGTGTAGATGAGGGTAAAGCAGTTGATGTAGTCTACATGAACTTCAGTAAGGCTTTTGATAAGGTCCCGCATGGGAGATTGGTGAAGAAGGTAAGAGCCCATGGGAGCCAGGGCAATTGGGCAAATTGGATCCAAAATCAGAGTAGTGCAGGGAGACGGAGGGGTGATGGTTGAGGGTTGTTTTTGCGAGTGGAAGCCTCTGACCAGTGGTGTACCGCAGGTATCGGGTGCTGGGACCCTTACTGTTTGTAGTATACAATAATGATTTAGATGTGAAAATAGGAGGTATGATCAGTAAGTTTGCAGATGACACGAAAATTGGTGGTGTTGTGAATTGTGAGAAGGAAAGCCTTAGGTTACAGGGTGATATTGTTGGGCTGGTAAGATGGGCGGCGCAGCGGCAGATGGAGTTTAATCCTGAGAAGTGTGAGGTGATGCATTTTGGGAGGAATAACAAGGCAAAGGAATATACAATGGATGTAGGACCCTAGGAAGTACAGAGGGTCAGAGGGACCTTGGTGTACTTGTCCATAGATCACTGAAGGCAGCAGCACAGGTGGATAAGGCGGTTAGGAAGGCATATGGGATACTCACCTTTATTAACTGAGGCATAGAATATAAGAGCAGGGAGGTTATGATGGAGCTGTATAAAACACTAGTTAGGCCACAGCTGGAGTACTGTATACAGTTCTGGTCACCACATTATAGGAGAAATGTGATTGCACTGGAGTGGGTGCAGAGGAGATTCACCAGGATGTTGCCTGGGTTGGAGCATTTCAGCTTTGAAGAGAGACTGGATAGGCTGGGGTTGTTTTCCTTGGAGCAAAGAAGGCTGAGAGGGGACATGATTGAGGTATACAAAATTATGAGGGGCATTGATAAAAATAGAAAGAAACTTTTTCCCTTAGTGGAGGTATCAATAACCAGGGGGTATAGATTTAAAGTAAGGGGTAGGAGGTTTAGAGGGGATTTGAGGAAAAATGTTTTCACCCAGAGGGTGTTTGGAATCTGGAACACACTGCCTGAAGAGGTGGTAGAAGCAGGAACCCTCACAACATTTAAGAAGTATTTAGATGAGCACTTGAAATGCCATAGCATACAAGGCTACGGGCAAAGTGCGGGAAAATGGGATTAGATTAGATTGGGTGCTTGATGGTCGTCATGGACACGATGGGCTGAAGGGCCTGTCTCTGTGCTGGATGACTCTGAATCTCTAAGTCAGGAGTGTGATGGAATACTCTCCACTTGCATGGATCGGTGCACCTCCAACAACACTCAAGAAGCTCGACACCATCCGGCCTAAGCAGCCCGCTTGATTGGCACCCCATCGACAAACTTTCACTCCCTCCACCTCCGACACATTTACAAGATGCACTGCAGCAACACACCAAAGCTCCTTGGACAACACCTTCCAAACCCACGACCTCTACCACCTAGAAGGACAAGGGCAGCAGATGCATGGGTACGCCAACACCTGCAAGTTCCCTCCAAGTCGCACACCATCTTAACTTGGAAGTATATCACCATTCCTTCACTGTCGTTGGGTCAAAATCCTGGAACACCCTTCCTAACAGCACTGTGGGAGTACCCACCCCACATGGACTACAGCGGTTCAAGAAGGTGGCTCATCACCACCTTCTCATGGGCAATTTAGGATGGACAATAAATGCTGCCCTAGCCAGCGATACCTACATCCCATGAATGAATAAAACAAATGTCCAATTTCAGTCATTATAGTTTTGGGACTCTGCAACCTTGGATTGAGAATGAATATATAGAAGAAAGTTATTGGTAAAAGCTTAGTAATTTGTAAGGTTTAAGATAACGCACATGTGCTTTAATCACTTTTTTGTGTACATCAGGCTACACTATCTGCTGTGATCAATAACCAAGAAGTTAGCACCATGGTTTCCACCACGGAACTGCAGAAGACGAAGGGAAAGGTAGTCAACTCTGCTCTATTAAAACAAATTTGAATGAACTTAAATGCCAGAATTGTTAGGAAAAATATGAATAAGATTAAACTGCTCTTGTGTGTTATACAGGATAATAGATGGGTGGTAGTGAGATACAAGACTTTCATTTCAGTATTGTGTTTTAACATGTTAATGAATATCATCAAAATTGGGACATTGATATTCAGCCTTAAATTTACATCCAACTGTTATTCTAATGTATTGATGATTATTGGGCAGAGGGCATATACAGGCTGCCAATATGTTAGGGTGATGGTGGAGGACAAGAAATTATTTCTGTGACATGTTAACACAGGAAATTGGAGCATCAGTGTAAGTGGGACTGAGTTTCTATCCTCAGCGGTGCTGGTGTAAGAGTTTACTAGCACACAGGGATCTGTTCATAGACAGAAGGGAAAATTGAAGAGAGCATTATCATTATGTCAGCCTTGTGCACCTCTTGGTGGCTGGAACAGATTGGTACTGGATGGAGGCCTAGGAGCAAGACACCTGGAGCTGGATTTTGTGGCACCAGCAAGGCTTCCGGCACTGGGCCAAAAAGGCGAGGGGAACCTCAGTGCAACCTTGCCTTGTTCCAGCACTTATGTGGCGGTGCCAGGATCCCTGTTCCCTTTAAAGATTGGGATCCTGCCTCCAAGAGCTGCCATTTCAATCACCAATTTGACCCTGACGTGGGCTTCAAACCACATATATCCTATCCATGAACAGGTTATCTATCTCCATTCTATAACATCACATTCTTCCATCTGTACTACAACCCACTGCTGCTGAAACTCTGGACAGTGCTTTCATCATCTCCAGGCATTAATCTCTGCTGGTTTCCAAAACGCTATGCTACACAAACTGCAGCCTGTCCGAAACTCTATTGCCTGCATCCTATTCCATATTATGCCATATTCGATATCCTCCTAATATCTACTGACTACTTATCCTTCAACACATTGATTTCAATATTGCCTATTAATTTACAAATCCTTCATGGGTGTATCCCACCCTATCTCTGCAACCGATCCAGATATATATCCAGGTGGGAATTCTTCACTGTTCTGACTCTCATTTACTTAAATGTTCTTCCTCCCATGTACTTAAATGTTCTTCCTCCCTCTGCTCCACAATCGTACAAGAATCCTTAGCTGTTACTGCCAAGCGCTCTGGATTTCTCTTCTGAACCCATCTGTTTTGCTCAATCTCACCCCACTGTCAACTACATCCTTCGAGCTCGTTCTTTTCAAACGTAATTTCTGGTCATCCTGCTGAACTCCTGCTCTTTGTGAAGTGCCTTAAAACATTTTTCTGTGTTAAAGATGCTACATAAGTGCAACTTTGTTGATTTCCTCTACTTGGTAAATCTTAGAAGATACACTTAGAATCTTGTGCCACAGAGGAGTATTTAGTGCATTGTAAGTTGGTTTATTTCTGGTGTAGACAATATAGGTTTTGCAGTTCTTAAGGGGTTTTCCCAGTCTCCCTCTGTATATCCAATGGGAGATTAGTAGCTCCTCTCGAGACATAATGGAACCAGCCATTTTCAGCTGTTTACACAGTCTGGGGTTCCATTGGTCGCCCACCAAAGTTATGGTGGAAGAAGTAAAGCAGAATTTCAGAACTCATTGGGCTGGATTTTCAAAGCACTTCTGGGGGAGAGCACATCTGGAGTTATGATCCTGGAAGGTGTCTCTGGATCCCAACACCTCTGGAACTTGATGCAATTTTCAAAGCGAGGGCAGTGGGTGGGAAGCTGGGAACTTGTTCACCTCCCATTAACTGCCTGTTAAGTTCCTTGAGGAGCTTGTTAACATATTGGGGAGGGCCAGAAGGGAATTTTCAGAGGAGACCGGGAGGAGCGAACGGTCCAGTGCATGTAAGCTATTAGCTGTCGAGAGCAATGTGGTTGGACATTGTTTGATGTCGATAATTATTCAAAGAAATTGTAAAGAAGTGTGATTGAAACATAGCACTTCACCTGCCTCCCTGTTCACCATTTGGCCACTTGTTTACACCGTAACACTTATCTGCTGATCTGCACCATTCTGCAAGGCAACAGCAAGCCCTGTCATGGCTGCCAACTTACTTTCAACATTGCAGTCTGGAGCCGCTTCCCGCTGCCATGCCAGTCCCAGTGCAGTTGATTGTACGCCCAATTCACCCCCAGTGCAGTTAGATCATTTACATTTGAAGATAGTGTTGCGTCAGTACGGGGTCGGGCAGCCAAAATTATCCAGGTGCTGGGGTCCCAATCTCACAATGAAAATCCAGCCTATAGTATGTGATTTCATGAAAACTTCATATTTGACGTATCAGTTAGAATTTGTTAATCCACAGGTTGTAAATTTATAATTTTTCTTAAAAATTACATTGGGTTATTTCTAGAACAAATGAATCACTACCCTCGCTAAGAACATCCATTTCAACACAAACTTGTGATTGAAGCTGGTCTCTCATGGTCAGCATGGCTCAGCTAAAACTGAGCAGCTAATTTACCAACTGAACCTTTGAGGGTATTTTAATTTTAATTTCAAATGCCTTTATAATAAATAGATTTTGCAATAGAACATTGGCAGAATTGCTACCTATTAGGACTGCAAAAATGCGCATCACATATTATGTGTTGTTTTGGATATTTGTATAATCTCCCTTTTCTGGTCCTATAGCAGGTAAATTTAACTTCAAAATCAATGGAAAGAAAAATCAAGCATAGTGTATAATGAACAACTAATTTGATGTCGCTCATGATACATCATCGCCTAAAGTTAAAATTATCTCCACAGGCTTTGGGTTATGAAGCAAAGTCTATTTAATCTTTTGTGAACCAAACAAATTGGTGCTACTACAGCCAAAGTACACCACAGAATCACTAAATACTCTAGTCTGGATTTTCCAAACATTATGCCAACAGTAACTCGTTTAAAACATCCTTCAGTCCTGTAATAGTTGGGCTAATTCCATGTTCACCAATACCACAAAGAACCCACTTTCTATCAAATAAATAAAAGCAAAATACTGCGGATGCTGGAAATCTGAAATAAAAACAAGAAATGCTGGAACCACTCAGCAGGTCTGGCAGCATCTGTGGAAAGAGAAGCAGAGTTAACGTTTTGGGTCAGTGACCCTTCATCGGAACTTTCTATCAATGTTTCTTATCTACTCCAATGAACTCTTTCATACTATATTGACATTTCTGCTTAGACAAAAAAATGAAAAGATTCTGTGTAAGTAATCGATATCTCCATGTTCCTAAACACCTTTTATGTGCAGATACTTCACCGCCTGACAGCAAGAGCTCTTATTGGAGATTATGAAAATGGAAGTCTGCACACAGATGAAAGTGAACATGAGGTGTGTACAGTGTTAACTGAACTATTTTACATGAATTGTCCATTGGCAGAGAACAGCGAGCTCTGTGCTGGCAGTCACTTAAATATTAGTTGCATCACTAGATATTTTTTTGAGACTTGAAATGTCAATATATAATAAGATCAGGGAGCAAATAAAGAGGCCACTGGAAAGCTGGCAACTCCTTAATTATTTTCAAGAACCCTGAGGACTCCATGCTGCTATTTGATTCTATTAGAACAAACCCAAGTGTTTTACCAATAAAACCAGAAAACTGTAGTCCCATAATTTCTGTAGTCATCAAGAGCCCATATAATAGCCATTAATGCTCCCCTTTCTGTTTTGCTGTTTTCTGGAAATATAGAGCTGTGCTGTAAAGAGCTGTGACAAAAGTAAAGCTTTTTTGTCTTTGTCAAATTATTGTATTCTTTATTGCTTGCCACATTATATGCTAGACTTTAATTAGGGACTGTGAGGTTGTTCCAGGCTGAATAGTATTAAGTTACAAAAACAGCAAATGCTGGAAATAATCAGCAGGTCAGGCAGCATCTGTGGAGCGAAAAGTAGAGTTAACATTTCAGGTAGATGACCTTTCATCAGAACTGTATTAAGTTACAGCCTAGCTAATATGCCCACCTCAGAACAAAGCAGAGACTTGATATATAAGACGTGATCCTTTGCATTTTACCTGGATGGGATACCCTGTAGGAGATCATTTAAAGTATTTGGCACAGAATCAAGCCATCCATTCAATTCCAAACATCCTATTTGATTTACATTCTGGGGTGTTTGATTACACGGTGAGTTGTTATGATCTGAAATGCGTTGCCTGAAAGAGCGGTGGAAGTCGGTTCACAGGAACTTTGAGGAGAATAGGATATATACTTAAAGGAGAAATTTGCGAAGCTGTGGCAAAATGTTACCACAGCTATGTCCGGTTGAAGATTTCAGTCCAGTCTATGATGGTGCAGGGGCAATGGTTCTACTCAGTCCTTTTGATGGACGGTTCAGTGTCCAAGAGCCTCCAATTTTGAAACATAGCAAATAGGAGCAGGAGTAGGCCATTCGGCCCTTTGGGCCGGCTCCGCCATTCAATAAAGATCATAGCTGATTGTCTAATTCAGTACTCTGTTCCCATTTTCTCCCCATATCTCTTGATCCCTTTGGCATTTAGAAATATATCTATCTCCTCCTTGAATATATTTAGTGACTTTGCCTCCACTGTCTTCTGCGGTAGAGAATTCCACAGGTTCACCACCCTCTGAGTGAAGAAATTTCTCCTCATCTTGGTTCTAAATGGCATACCCCGTATCCTGAGACTGTGCCTCCTGGTTCTGGACTCTCCAGCCATTGGGAACATCCTCCCTGCATCTAGCCTGTCTAGTCCTGTTCGAATTTTATAGGTTTCTATGAGATCCCTTCTCATTCTTCTAAATTCTAATGAATATAGGCCTAGTCTTCCCAATGTCTCCTCATATGCCAATCCTGCCATCCCAGGAATTAGCGTAGTAAATCTTTGCACTCCCTCCATGGCAAGAACATAATTTCTCAGATAAGGAGACTAAAACTGCACACAGTACTCCAGATGTGGTCTCACCAAGGCCCTGTATAATTACAGTAAGACAACCTTGCTCCTGTACTCAAATCCTCTTGCAATGAAGGCCAACATACCATTCGCCTTCCTAACTGCTTGCTGCACCTGAATGCTTGCTTTCAGCGACTGGTATACAAGGACACCCAGGTCTTGTTGCACCTCCCCCTTTCCCAATCTATCACCATTCAGATAATGTGTCTTTCTGTTTTTACAACCAAAATGGATAACCTCCTATTTATCCATGTTATACTGCATCTGCCATGCATTTGCCCACTCATGAGCTTATTGGTGGCTGCTGGGGAGTCAGTCTGAAGCCAGCAAGGGGACATGGCTCTTTGGTAGCATTTTGCCATGAAAGAATTAGCAACTGCATTTAAATTTTCAGTTTTAGTTGAGAAATAGTACAGGAAAGGGTCTTTGATGTTGTGACATTTCGAGGAGAATTGTAAAGAGAGTTGTAGTCATTGGGCAGGTAAAGACTCACTCTGGTTAATGGGGATGCTGGCCACATGCAGGCGTCATTAGCAATAAACCAAGTATGAAAACCCAAAAATATTACTGGAGCACTTGACATAAAATCAGATTCTAATATTCTGACGTTGCGATCACGTCAGAGGCTAAATTAGCTGGATTATGAAATGGGTTTCAGTGGTAATGTTAGGAATGGTGTAAATCAGGAAATTAGAGGTGCATATAACATGGGTAATACAATAATAATGGGCTGGATTTTGGCAGCGATCCGCCCGTTGCTGAATATTGTGGCGGCTCATTTAAATGTCTGGAGCAGACCGCCACCCACCCCCCAACCGCCGCCCCCCACCCCCGATGACATGGAAGGGGTGGGCGGTCTGTCCCCGGCAATGCATCCGGCGCCATTGCACGGATGCCAACGCCATTTTTAAGGAGTTTCCAGCCCTTACATTTTGTTTAAATATTTAAAAGAATAGGCATTTTACATTTAATTTTAAAAATTAAAGAAATGTTTCTATCCCCTCTCCCACCCCGCCAATATCCATTCAGTTTATTCCTTACCCTTTCACCCCCCCGCCCCCCAAACTACTTAGCTTATGTACCTAACCTTCCTCCCCAAAGTTCATAAATTTTAACTTCAACCCCTTCCCACCATCCCCTCCACCAATCAGAATACTTTGACCCCGCACTCCCCCAAACCCCACACTGAAATACTTAGCTGCTCCCACCTCCCCACCAGCGTCCTGCATCGGAACTCCAATGAGCAGATAAGTACTTAATTCATGTATTTGCATTTTTTTGACTATGTAAATGCTGCTCCCGTCGCCCGGTGGGTGGGGGTGGTGGCCACCACGAGTCCTCGCCACTGCCGGCAGTATCAGGCTGGGCTTTCCCGGCCTAAAGCCCGTGACATCTCCTAGAGACATTTTCCGGCCCCCCCGCACCACGACCCCCTACTGTGTGGGGGGGGGGGGGGGGGGGGGCTGAAAAATCCAGCCCAATGGCGACTTAATTTACATACAGACTGGATAAATCTAATCAGCGCTAATGCTGTGGAGGATGAGTATGTATGAGATGGGTTTCTGGAGCAGTACGTTGAAGAACCAAATAGGGATCAGGCTATTTTAGATTTAGTATTATGTAGTGAGAAAGGGCTAATTAATAACCTTGCTGTAAAGTAGCCTTTGGGAAATAGTGACAACAATATAATAGAATTTTAGATTAAGTTTGAAAGCGATTATAGTTCATTTTGAAACTAGGGTCTTAAGTCTGAACAAGGGAAACTATGAAGGTATAAGGGGCAAGTTGGCTATGATGAATTGGGAAAAGCACTAAAAGAGTTGACAGTAGACAGGCAACGGCTAGTATTTAAAGAAGTATTACATGATCTGCAACAAATATACATTCAGCTTTCCTTTTGGGTTTTTGTGTCTTAGAGGAATCAACTGTGGCTAACAAAAGAATTTGAAGACTGCATTAGATCAAAGGAAATGGCTTATTGGGTTGCCAGAAAAAGTGGCAAGCCCGAGGAGTGGGAGCAATTTAGAATCCAGCAAAGGATGACCAAGAAACTGATAAAGAAAGGGAAAAGAGAATATGAATGCAAGCTAGCTAGAAACATAAAGGCAGACTGTAAAAGTTTCTTTAGGCATGTGAAAAGGATAAGATTAACAAGGACAAATGTGGGTCCATTACAGGCGGAGAGAGGAGAATTTAGATTGGAGAATAGGAAAATGGTGGAGAAACTAAACAATTACTTTGTGTCTGTCTTCACAGAGGCAGATACAGAAAATTTCCCTGAAATGCCAGGGAACCAAGGGACTTGTGAAAATGAAGAACTGAAAGAAATCAGTATTAATAAAGAGAAAGTACTCGAAAAATTGACTCGGTTGAATATTGATAAATCCCCTGGACCTGATGAAACTACATCCCAGAGTTTTGAAGGAGGTGGCTATAGAGATAGTGGATTTCAAAATTCTATAGATTCTGGAAAGGTTCCTGCAAACTGGAAAGTGGCAAATGTAACCCCACTATTTAAGAAAGGAGGGAGAGAGAAAATAGAGATCTACAGACCTGTTAGTTTGAAGTCAGTATTCGGGAAAATGTTGGAATCTATTATAAAGGATGTGATAACTTGAAAAATAACGATATGATTGGGCAGAGTGAATTTTGAGAGGCAAGTCATGTTCCTGTTGGAGTTTTTTGAGGATGTTACTTGTAGCATAGATAAAGGAGATCCAGTGGATGTGATGTATTTGTATTTTCAGAAGGCTTTTGATAAAGTTCCACACAGGATGTTAGTAAACAGAATTAGAGCACATGGGATTGGGGTAATATGATGGTATGGATTGAAAATTGGTTAACAGACAGAAAGCAGAGAGTAGGAATAAATGGGTCAATCTAAGAGTGGCAGGCTGTTACTAGTGGGGTATCACAAGGATCAGTGCTGAGGCCACAATTGTTCTTAATCTATATATATGACTTGGATGTGGGGACCAAATGTAATATTTCCAAATTTGCTGATGTCACAAAATTAGGTAGGAATGTAAGTTGTGAAGAGAATACAGGGAGGATTCAAGGGGTCTTGGACAGGCTAAGCGAATGTGCAAGAACATGGCAGATGGAATATCATGTGAATACAAACATACGAATTAGGAACACGAGTCGGCCACTCGGCCCCTTGAGCCTGCTCCGCCATTCAATAAAATCATCGCCGATCTGATTGTAACCTCGACTCCAAATTCCCACATACCCCCAATAACCTTTCACCCCCTTGCTTATCAAGTATCTATCTACCTCTGCCTTAAACATATTCAAAGACTCTGCTTCCACTGCCTTTTGAGAAAGAGAAGTCCAAAGACCTACGACCCTCAGAGAAAAAATTTCCCCTCATCTCTGTCTTAAGTGGGCGACCCCTTAATTTTAAATAGTGACCCCTAGTTCTAGATTCTCCCACAAGGGGAAGCATTCTTCGCACATCCACCCTGTCAAGACCCCTCAGGAAGTTGTATGTTTCAATCAAGTCACCTCTTATTCTTATAAACTCCAGCAGATACAAGCCCAGCCTGTCCAACCTTTCCTCATAAGACAACCCACCCACATTCCAGCTATTATCTAGTAAACCGTCTCTGAACTGCTTCCAACACATTTACATCCTTCCTTAAATAAGGAGACCGATACTGTACACAATACTCCAAATGTGGTCTCACCAATGCCCTTTATACTGAAGCATAACCTCCACACCTTTGTATTCAATTTCCCTCGCAATAAACAATAACATTCTATTAGCTTTTCTCCTGAAGTCCCCAGCATCACAGATGCCAGTCTTCAGCCAATTCGATTCACTCCACGTGATATCAAGAAATGACTGAAGGCACTGAATACTGTAAAGACTATGAGCCCTGCCAACAATCCGGCAATAGTACTGAAGACCTGTGCTCCAGAACTTGCCGCGCCCCTAGCCAAGTTGTTCTACAGCTACAACACTGGCATCTACCAGACAATTGCCCAGATATGTTCTGTACACAAAAAGCTGGACAAGTCTAACCCAGCCAATTACGTCCCCATCATTCTATTCTCAATCATCAGTAAAGTGATGGAAGATGTCGTCGACAGTGCGATCAAGTAGCACTTGCTTAGCAATAACCTGCTCACTGGCGCTCAGTTTGGGTTCTGCCATGGCCACTCAGCTCCTGAGGTTGTTACAGCTTGATTCAAATATGGACAAAAGAGCTGAACTCCAGAGGTGAGGTGTGAGTGACTGCCCTTGACATCAAGGCAACATTTGACCGAGTATGGCATCAAAGAGCCCTAGCAAAACTGGAGTCAGTGGGAATCGAGGAAAACTCTCCGCTGATTGGAGTTGTACCAAGCGCAAAGGAAGTTGGTTGTGGCTGTTGGAGGTCAATCATCTCAGCTGTAGGACATCACTGCAGGAGTTCCTCTGGGTAGTGTCCTAGGCCCAACCATCTTCAACTGCTTCATCCATGACCTTCCCTCCATCATAAAGTCAGAAGTGGGAATGTTTGCTGAGATTGCACAATGTTCAGCACCGTTCACAACTCCAGAGATACTGAAGCAATCCGTATGGAATGCAGCAAGACTTGGACAATATCCAGGCTTGGGCTGATAAGTGGCAAGTAATATACGTGCCACACAAGTGCCAGGCAATGACCATCTACCACAAGAGAGAATCTAACCATCTCCCCTTGACATTCAATGACATTACGATCACTGAATCCCCTACTATCAACATCCTGGGGGTTACCTTTGACCAGAATCTGAACTGGTGTAGCCATATAAATACTGTGGCTACAAGAGCAGATCAGAGGCTAAGAATTCTGCAGCGAGCAACCCACCTCTTGACTCCCCAAAGTATGTCCACCATCGACAAGGAACAAGTCAGGAGTGTGATGGAATACTCTCCACTTGCCTGGATGGGTGCAGCTCCAACAGCTCTCAAGAAGTTCAACACCATCCAGGACAAAGCAGCCCGCTTGATTGGCACACCATGCACAAACATTCACTCCCTCCACCACCAGCTCACAGTGGCAGCAGTGTGTACCATCTACAAGATGCACTGCACAAAGGCTCCTTCGACAGCACCTTCCAAACCCGAGACCTCTACCAACTAGAAGGATAAGGGCAACAGATGCAATGGGAACACCACCACCTGCAAGTTCCCCTCCAAGTCACACACCATCCTGACTTGGAACTATATCGCCATTCCTTCACTGTTGCTGGGGCAAAATCCTGGAACTCCATTCCTAGCAGCACTGTAGGTGTACTGACCCCACGTGGACTGCTGCGATTCAAGAAGACCACCACCACCACCTCGATGACAATTAGGGATGGGCAATAAATGCTGGCCGAGCCAGCGATGCCCACGTCCCAGGAACAAAAAAAAAAGCGCAAAGTTATCCGCTTTGGTAGAACACACAGCAAGATAAAGTATTTCTTGGGAAGTGTTGCTGTCCAAAGGGACCTGGATGTCCTTGTTCATGAGTCACTAAAAGCTAGCATGCGGGTGCAGCAAGTAATTAGGAAGGCAAATGGTATGTTGGCGTTCATCGCAAGGGGTTTTGAGTACAGGAGTAAAGAAGTCTTTCGGCAATTGTATAATAGCCTTGGTGAGACCGGACCTGGAGTATTGTGTACAGTCTTGGTCACCTCATCTAAGAAAGGATTTACTTGCCATAGAGGGAGTGCAACGGCAGTTCACCAGACTAATTCCTGAGATGACAGGATTGTCTTGTGAGGAGAGATTGAGGAAACTGGGCCTCTATTCTCGAGAGTTTCAAAGAATGAGAGATGATCACATTGAAACTTGGAAAATTCTTAAGGGGCATGACGGGGTGGATGTAGATAGGATGTTTCCCCTGGCTGGTGAGAAGAACCAGGGGACATAGTCTCAGAATAAGGGGTAGGCCATTTAAGACTGAGGTGAGGAGGAATTTCTTCACTCAGAGGATGGTGAATCTTTGGAATTATCTATCCCAGAGGTCTGTGGAAGCTCAATCATTGAACATGTTCAAGATGGAAAATGA
The DNA here is from genome assembly GCF_036365525.1 of Heterodontus francisci. Classification (NCBI taxonomy): domain Eukaryota; kingdom Metazoa; phylum Chordata; class Chondrichthyes; order Heterodontiformes; family Heterodontidae; genus Heterodontus; species Heterodontus francisci. Next base: position 53,769,806 of record NC_090376.1, on the reverse strand, counting down.
TAGATATCTGGATACTAATGACGTCAAGGGATATGGGAATAATGCAGGAAAGTGGCATTGAGGTAGATGATCAGCCATGATCTAATTGAATGGTGGAGCAGGCTTAAGGGGCTGAATGGCATACTCCTGCTCCTATGTTCCTGTGTTTCCTAATTGTTGTGTTCTCCACAAACCTTGGCGCATAAGCTGATATTGATTTGCAATAAAGTGGATGAATTAATCGCGTAAATAGATGTAAATGGGTATGATATAGTCGGGCTTACGGAGACATGGCTGCAGGGTGTCCAGGGACGGGAAATGAACATCCAGGAGTATTCAGTATTTAGGAAGGACAGACAAAAAGCAAAAGACAGTGGAGTTGCATTGCTGGTTAAAGAGTAAATTAACGCAATAGTGAGGAAGGATTGGCTCTGGCTCTGACGATGTGGAATCTGTATGGGTAGAGCTGAGAAACATAAAGGGGCAAAGAATGTTAGTGGGGGTTGTATATCGACCACCAAACTGTAGTGGTGATGTTGGGAATGGCATTAAACAGGAAATTAGAGATGCATGCGATAAAGGAACATCTGTAATTATGGGTGATTTTAATCTGCGTATAGATTGGGCAAATCAAATTAGTCAAAATACCGTAGAGGAGGAATTCTTGCAGTGTATACGGGATGATTTTCTGGACCAATACGTTGAGGAACCAACTAGAGAACAGTCCGTCCTAGACTGGATATTGTGTAATGCGAGAGGAATAATTGACAATCTAGTTGTGCGAGACCCCTTGGGAATGAGCGACCATAATATGATAGAATTCTTCATCAAGATGGAGAGTGATGTAGTTGATTCTGAGACTAGGGTCCTGAATCTTAGTAAAGGAAACTACGAAAGTATGAGGCGCGAGTTGGCTATGATGGATTGGGAAACATTACGTAAAGGGATGACGGTGGATAGGTAATGGCAAACATTCCAAGAGCGCATGCATGAACTGCAATAATTGTTTATTCCTCTCTGGCGCAAAAGTAAAATGGGAAAGGTAGCCAAACCCTGGCTTACAAGGGAAATTAGAGATAGCATTAGATCCAAGGAAGAGGCATATAAATTCTCCTGAAAAAAAAACAGCCCTGAGGATTGGGAGCAGTTTAGAATTCAGCAAAGGAGGACCAAGGGATTGATGAAGAAGAGGAAAGTAAAGTACGAGAATAAGCTTGCGGGGATCATAAAAGCTGACTGTAAAAGTTTCTATAGGTATGGGAAGAGAAAAAGATTAGTGAAGACAAATGTAGGTCCCTTACAGTCAGAAACAGGGGAATTTATTATGGGGAACAAAGAAATGGCTGACCAACTAAATGCATACTTTGGTTCTGTCTTCACAAAGGAGGACATAAATAACAGACCAGAAATGTTCGGGAACACAGGGTTTAGTAAGAGGGAGAAACTGAAAGAAATCAGTATTAGTAGAGAAATGGTGTTGGGGAAATTGATGGGATTGAAGGCCAATAAATCCCCAGGGCCTGATGGTATGCATCCCAGAGTACTTCAGGAAGTGGCCCTAGAAATAGTGGATGCATTGGTGGTCATCTTCAAAGATTCTATAGACTCTGGAACAGTTCCTACAGATTGGAGGGTAGCTAATGTAACCCCACTATTTAAAAAGGGAGGTAGAGAGAAAGCAGGGAATTATAGACCAGTCAGCCTGACGTCGGTAGTGGGGAAAATTCTAGAGTCCATTATCAAAGATGTTCTAGCAGAGCACTTGGAGAACAGTGGTAGAATCGGACAATGTTAGCATGGATTTACGAAAGTGAAATCATGCTTGACAAATCTACTAGAATTCTTTGAGGATGTAACTAGTAGAGTTGATGAGGGGGAGCCAGTGGATGTGGTTTATTTGGACTTTCAAAGTCTTTCGACAAAGTCCCACATAAGAGATTAGTGTGTAAAATTAAAGCGCATGGGATTGGGGGTAGTGTATTGCGATGGATAGAAAATTGGTTGGCAGACAGGAAACAAAGAGTAGGAATAAACGGGTCTTTTTCCGAATGGCAGGCAGTGACTAGTGGGGTACCGCAGGGATCGGTGCTAGGACCCCAGCTATTCACAATAATATATTAATAATTTAGATGAGGGATCTAAATGTAATATCCCCAAATTTGCAGATGACACAAAACTGGGTGGGACGGTGAGTTGTGAGGAGGATGCAGTGAGGCTTCAGGGTGATTGGGACAAGTTGAGTGAGTGGGCACATGCATGGCAGATGCAGTATACTGTGGATAAATGTGAAGTTATGCACTTTGGTAGCAAAAACAGGAAGGCAGATTATTATCTGAACGGCTATAAACTGAGAGAGGGGAATATGCAACGAGACCTGGGTGTTCTCGTACACCAGTCACTGAAGGTAAGCATGCAGTAGCAATAGGCAGTGAAAAAGGCAAATGGTATGTTGGCCTTCATAGCGAAATGATTCCAGTACAGGAGCAGGGATGTCTTGCTGCAATTATACAGGGCCTTGGTGAGGTCATACCTAGAATATTGTGTGCAGTTTTGGTCTCCTTATCTGAGGAAGGATGCTCTTGCTATAGAGGGAGTGCAGCGAAGGTTTACCAGACTGATTCCTGGGATGGCGGGACTGACGTCTGAGGAGAGATTGAGTCGGTTAGGAATATATTCGCTGGAGTTCAGAAGAGTGAAGGGGGGGATCTCATAGAAACCTATAAAATTCTAACAGGACTTGACAGGGTAGATGCAGGAAGGATGTTCCCTGCGGTGGGGGAGTCCAGAAGCAGGGGTCATAGTCTAAGGATACGGGGTAAACCTTTCACAACTGAGATGAGGAGAAATTTCTTCACCCGTAGAATGGTGAGCCTGTGGAATTTGCTACCACAGAAAGCAGTTGAGGCCAAATCATTGTATGTTTTCAAGAAGGAGTTAAATATAGCTTTTGGGGCGAAAGGGATCAATGGATATGGGGGGAAAGCGGGAACAGGTTACTGAGTTGGATGATCAGCCATGAACAGAATGAATGGCGGAGCAGGCTCGAAGAGCCGAATGGCCTGCTCCTGCTCCTATTTTCTATGTTTCTATCTGTTGACAATGTTGGTAACTGAGGCTTCTTGAATGGATGGAAGGATTGGTGTATACTGATCAAATCTGGATGCGAGTCTGATCCAATCATCGAGCAGCATTTGGCAATGACGTTGAAGTCCATTCAGACTCACCTGTCCCCGCTGCTGACTGTTAATAGCAGCGCAATTATCAAGAGTCAATGGGCAAAACTAGTGAGGATGGCAGTGTAGCCAAATAATTATATATGATTGTGGAGTGCTTTTCACTTTTATGTTCATAAGCATTAACCAAATAATCTGCAGGACATAATGCAGGCGTCCACAATGAAATCAGTCTGTTTTTTTTATTGGGGAATAACAATTTTGGCAGACTACCAAAATTCCATCAAAAAGTGTGTTATTCTGATTGTCTTAAAATATTCATAATTCTGGTTGCAATTTCCTGCAACAGTTTTATCACTGAAAAAATTAACATTTTGATTTCAGAAATAGTTTTCAAAATCTAATGATGCTTCATCCAGCTGTATGGCTGCCCTGCACTTGCAGGCAGATGGCTTTGTAATGGTGACTGTTTAACCCTGATATCTTTCCTTTCTAGATGATGAAGTCCACTCTGAAATCGTATATCACTGAACTCAGCAAAGAATATTCAATTGTAACTCAGTTTACTAGTTTTGTCGCCATTGAAGAAAGGGTAAGTGTGAATTAACAATAAGGACACATGAAAATCAACCTAAAACTTTCAGGTTTCTTTTATTTCTAAAACTAGGGGTGGAAACCTTGGTGCCTTGCTCTCCCTTATCTTTGCTGATAATGCTCTTACCTCTGAGCCAAAGAACCTTTGATTTCAGTCTTATCTGAGTGTGCGGGAAAGGAATTTACTAATATTAATTCAATATTGCAGAGAGGATCTAAGGGACCAATATGTTGGAGCACTATTTTTAAGATAACCATTTTTGCTTTTGTTTTTCTACTTTCGTACTCTAAGTCATTATCATACACCAGTCCCAATCCTCTATGCCTTCGAGAATATCTTCTCCAGTTTTTATGGTTGGGTAAGCTTTCTGTACCATGAACACGAATGTTAATTATTTAATCTACTGAAATTATCCTACACATACATAGGGTCTCTCTTCCTTCTTTGATTAACATTGGAGAATCATATCATCAGATCTCATTTATGTTCATAGAATTATGCAGCACAGAAGGAGGTCATTCAGCTTATCATCCTGTGCAACCTCTTTGAGTTATTAGAATTAGAATTAGAATATTACAGCGCAGTACAGGCCCTTCGGCCCTCGATGTTGCGCCGATCATCTGACCTACACTATTCCATTTACATCCATATGTCTATCCAATGACCACTTAAATGCCCTTAAAGTTGGCGAGTCTACTACTGTTGCAGGCAGGGCGTTCCACGCCCCTACTACTCTCTGCGTAAAGAAACTACCTCTGACATCTGTCCTATATCTTTCACCCCTCAACTTAAAGCTATGTCCCCTCGTGTTTGCCATCCTCATCCGAGGAAAAAGACTCTCACTATCCACCCTATCTAACCCTCTGATTATCTTGTATGTCTCTATTAAGTCACCTCTCCTCCTCCTTCTCTCTAACGAAAACAACCCCAAGTCCCTCAGCCTTTCCTCGTAAGACCTTCCTTCCATACCAGGCAACATCCTAGTAAATCTCCTCTGCACCCTTTCCAAAGCTTCGACATCCTTCCTATAATGCGGTGACCAGAACTGCACGCAATACTCCAGGTGCGGCCTCACCAGAGTTTTGTACAGCTGCATCATGACCCCGTGGCTCTGAAACTCGATCCCCCTACTAATAAAGGCTAACACACCATATGCCTTCTTAACAGCCCTATTAACCTGGGTAGCAACTTTCAGGGATTTATGTACCTGGATACCAAGATCTCTCTGCTCATCTACACTACCAAGAATCTTCCCATTAGCCCAGTACTCTGCATTGCTGTTACTCCTTCCAAAGTGAATCACCTCACACTTCTCCGCATTAAACTCCATTTGCCATCTCTCAGCCCAGCTCTGCAGCCTATCTATGTCCCTCTGTACCCTACAACACCCTTCGACACTATCCACAACTCCACCGACCTTCGTGTCATCCGCAAATTTACTAACCCACCCTTCTACACCCTCATCCAGGTCGTTTATAAAAATGACAAACAGCAGTGGCCCCAAAACAGAACCTTGCGGTACACCACTAGTAACTAAACTCCAGGATGAACATTTGCCATCAACCACCACCCTCTGTCTTCTTTCAGCTAGCCAATTTCTGATCCAAAGCTCTAAATCACCTTCAACCCCATACTTGCGTATTTTCTGCAATAGCCTACCGTGGGGAACCTTATCAAACGCCTTACTGAAATCCATATACACCACATCCACGGCTTTACCCTCATCCACCTGTTTGGTCACCTTCTCGAAAAACTCAATAAGGTTTGTGAGGCACGACCTACCTTCCACAAAACCGTGCTGACTATCGCAAATGAACTTATTCTTTTCAAGATGATTATAAATCCTGTCTCTTATAACCTTTTCCAACATTTTACCCACAACCGAAGTAAGGCTCACAGGTCTATAATTACCAGGGCTGTCTCTACTCCCCTTCTTGAACAAGGGGACAACATTTGCTATCCTCCAGTCCTCCGGCACTACTCCTGTCGACAATGACGACTTAAAGATCAACAACAACGGCTCTGCAATCTCCTCCCTGGCTTCCCAGAGAATCCTAGGATAAATCCCATCTGGCCCAGGGGACTTATCTATTTTCACTCTTTCCAAAATTGCTAACACCTCCTCCTTGTGAATCTCAATCCCATCTAGCCTAGTAGGCTGTATCTCAGTATTCTCCTCGGCAACATTTTCTTTCTCTACTGTAAATACTGACGAAAAATATTCATTTAACGCTTCCCCTATCTCCTCTGATTCCGCACACAACTTCCCACTACTATCCTTGATTGGCCCTGTTCTAACTCTTATCATTCGTTTATTCCTGATATACCTATAGAAAGCCTTAGGGTTTTCTTTGATCCTATCCGCCAATGACTTCTCGTGTCCTCTCCTTGCTCTTCTTAGCCCTCCCTTTAGATCCTTCCTGGCTAGCTTGTAACTCTCAAGCGCCCTAACTGAGCCTTCACGTCTCATCCTAACATAAGCCGCCCTCTTCCTCTTGACAAGCGCTTCAACTTCTTGAGTAAACCACGGCTCCCTTGCTCGACAACTTCCTCCCTGCCTGACAGGTACATACTTATCAAGGACACGCATTAGCTGCTCCTTGAATAAGCTCCACATTTCGTTTGTGCCCATCCCCTGCAGTTTCCTTCCCCATCCTACACATCCTAAATCTTGCCTAATCGCGTCATAATTTCCTTTCCCCCAGCTATAATTCTTGCCCTGCGGTATATACCTGTCCCTGCCCATCGCTAAGGTAAACCTAACCGAATTGTGATCACTATCGCCAAAGTGCTCACCTACATCTAAATCGAACACCTGGCCGGGTTCATTACCCAGTACCAAATCCAATGTGGCATCGCCCCTGGTTGGCCTGTTCACATACTGTGTCAGAAAACCCTCCTGCACACACTGGACAAAAACAGACCCATCTAAAGTACTCGAACTATAGTATTTCCAGTCAATATTTGGAAAGTTAAAGTCCCCCATAACCACTACCCTGTTACTCTCGCTCCTGTCGAGAATCATCTTCGCTATCCTTTCCTCTACATCTCTGGAACTATTCGGAGGTCTATAGAAAACTCCCAACAGGGTGACCTCTCCTCTCCTGTTTCTAACCTCGGCCCATACTACCTCAGTAGACGAGTCCTCAAACGTCCTTTCCGCCGCTGTAATACTTTCCTTGATTAACAATGCCACACCCCCCCCTCTTTTACCCTCTTCTCTGTTCTTTCTGAAACATCTAAATCCCGGAACCTGCAACATCCATTCCTGCCCCTGCTCTACCCATGTCTCCGAAATGGCCACAACATCAGGATCCCAGGTACCAACCCATGCTGCAAGCTCACCCACCTTATTCCGGATGCTCCTGGCGTTGAAGTAGACACACTTTAAACCAAGTTCTTGCTTGCCAGTGCCCTCTTGCGTCCCTGTAACCTTATCCCCTACCTCACTACTCTCAACAGCCTGTACACTGGCACTGCAATTTAGGTTCCCATTCCCCTGCTGATTTAGTTTAAACCCCCCCGAAGAGCACTAACAAATCTCCCCCCCAGGATATTGGTACCCCTCTGGTTCAGGTGAAGACCATCCTGTTTGTAGAGGTCCCACCTACCCCAGAAAGAGCCCCAATTATCCAGGAAACCAAAACCCTCCCTCCTACACCATCCCTGCAGCCACGTGTTCAACTCCTCTCTCTCCCTATTCCTCTCTTCGCTAGCACGTGGCACAGGCAACAACCCAGAGATAACAACTCTGGTTGTTCTCGCTCTAAGCTTCCACCCTAGCTCCCTGAATTTCTGCCTTAAATCCCCATCTCTCTTCCTACCTATGTCGTTGGTGCCTATGTGGACCACGACTTGGGGGTGCTCCCCCTCCCCCTTAAGGATCCCAAAAACACGATCGGAGACATCACGTACCCTGGCACCTGGGAGGCAACACACCAACCGTGAGTCTCTCTCGTTCCCACAGAACCTCCTATCTGTTCCCCTAACTATGGAGTCCCCAATGACTAATGCTCTGCTCCTCTTCCCTTTTCCCTTCTGAGCAACAGGGACAGACACTGTGCCAGAGACCTGCACCCCATTGCTTACCCCTGGTAAGTCGTCCCCCCCAACAGTATCCAAAACGGTATACCTGTTGTTGAGGGAAACGGCCACAGGGGATCCCTGCACTGCCTGCTGGTTCCCTTTCCTTCCCCTGACGGTAACCCATCTACCTACTTCTTTTACCTGAGGTGTGACTGCCTCCCTATAACTCCTGTCAATAATCCCCTCCGCCTCCCGAATGATCCGAAGTTCATCCAGCTCCAGCTCCAGTTCCCTAACGCGGTCTGCGAGGAGCTGGAGTTGGGTGCACTTCCCGCAGATGCAGTCAGCAGGGACACTCTTGGCGACCCCTACCTCCCACATTCTGCAGGAGGAACATACAACTGCCTTTACCTCCATTCCCACTATTCTAGATTCCCAATAAATCTACTGAAAAACCAAACGAAAAAAAAAGTCAAAACTTGTTCGCTTAGCAATCCGACGGACTGAAGTTTTAAATAAAAAGCTTACCTTATCAACACCCTAGAGTCCTTTTTTTTTGGTTAGAGGAGGAGGGTGGGTGGGAGACACTACACGTGTAGTGTCTCGGGTACTGCCACTGCCCAAATAAATAGTTTTCCCCTACCCAGCAGTCCCCGGTCCTCCGAAACAAAAAAGGGATTAACTTGTAACTTACTGAAATTGACCGCTCAGCTGAAAGTCCGCTCCGCACCCCGTTCTATCAAGGCTGCTCCTCGCAAAAGACAAAGATTTTAAAACTGCCCAAATAAATAGTTTTCCCCTACCCAGCAGTCCCCGGTCCTCCGAAACAAAAAAGGGATTAACTTGTAACTTACTGAAATTGACCGCTCAGCTGAAAGTCCGCTCCGCACCCCGTTCTATCAAGGCTGCTCCTCGCAAAAGACAAAGATTTTAAAACTGCCCAAATAAATAGTTTTCTAATTAATTCCACTCACCTGCTCTTCCCCCATAGCCTTGCAAATTGCTGTTTTTCAAATATATTTCCAATTCCCTTTTGAAAGTTACTGTGAATCTGCTTCCACCATCCTTTCAGGCAGTGCATTCCAGAGCATAACAACTTAATCTGTAAACAAAATTCTCCTCATCTCAACACTGGTTCTTTTCCTAATTATCTTAAATCTTTGTCCTTCAGTTACTGACATTTTTGCCAATGGAAACATTTTCTCCTTATTTATTCTATCAAAATCTTTCATAATTTTGAACAGCTCTATTAAATTTCACCCCTAGCCTTTTCTGTTCTAAGGAGAATTACCCAGCTTCTCTAGTTACTCCACATAACTGAAGTCCGTCATCCCTGGTACCATTCTTTGTAGATCTCCTGGGCATCCTGTCCAAAGCCTTGACATCTTTCCTGAAGTGTGGTGCCCAAAACTGGACACAGTACTCCAGCTGAGGCCTAACCAGTAATTTACAAAGGTTTAGCGTAACTTCCTTGTTTTTGTACCCTGTGCCTTTATAACAGTCCTGAATGCTTTTTGTAGCAGCTTTAATAACTTGACCTGTCACCTTCAAAGATTTTTGTATATGTCTCTGCTTTTGCACCACCTTCAAAAATGCTAAACTGTTAAGCTAATACAACCATACACATTAATATATCAGGTATATCTATTTACAATAGAAATCCTTCTTTTTCGCTTCTGAAAGGAACTCAATAAGAAGTCACCATCTAAATGCTGAGTTTTTTTTGTAAATTATCAGTTACATACACAGTGTTTCTTTCTATTACCGCAGGACGTGTGCTAGTCAGAACTACAGAATTGATTTTCTTTTTGGCTCTCTCTACTCCCGACCCCTACCAGCCCAGGTACCAGACAGATGTAGAGTATCAGAGGTGTATTGTGCCTGCTGAGGGACCAGTGTATCCATGATTCCTGGTCCAGGGTATTTGTACGACCCAGATGCACGCATGCCAACTGGCAGGGCCTTGTGCCGGGAGCTGGTGAAGTGGGAACAAGTGCACGCTTGTAGGCCAGTCAGGTGTGCAGCTGTGTTCTTGTTCACCAGCAGTAAGGCCTTGCGGTGAGCAGCAGCCAGAAAATGCTGTGACCTAAAGATCATGCTGGGGTGGGGGGAAGAACTTAACCTGTTAGCACCAAGGACCTTCAAATAGAATAAAGGAGGCAAAACCCTGGAATCATTTAAGAAAAAAATTGGCGCTACAATGGGGGAACATTAGGATGCTTCTGGGTGGATAAATTAAGATGGGCTGAATGGCCTTTCTGATCCACAATTATCCTCTGCACTACTTCATTTTTGTTAGAGATTAAACCAAGGTTCTGTATTGCATAACATTGATTACACACAGCATCAGAGCACCATATAGGCACAGGCCTACAGGAAAATACTTCAAAAAAAGTTCTTAGAGAGTTCCACGTTTTCAATTGGGAGTCCAATGGTGAGTAATGTGCTCTCACCATACATTGTTGGTTGTTGAGCTTTGAACTTCTATGCCAAATGTTTGTAAATGCAATAGCTTTATAAAATAGAGCAATATAAAGAATTAATTCACACACAAGTAAAATAGCTGCTTTTACCAGAACTGAGCATCCAGATGGTCTTGTGGGTATTTGCTGAAAAAAGGTTCAGAACTGAGCCTTGGTTATTACTCTGGTGTTCCAGAGTCAGTTTTGTACTTGACATCAGAGTAAAACCTCTTAAAACAAACCAGATGCCTAGAATTCTCGAGTAAGCACATGTGTTTATAATTCATTTTAAAGTAACCATTTAAAACTTAATGTCAACTCTTGTTTTCTTTGCTTAGGATGAGCAGGAAGAAGACTTACTACTTGGCCTATCTATTCAGGAACTTGCAGCCAAAGAAAGTGTGGATATTCTGCCATATATGGAGTGGGAAGAGAAGTTTAAATGGCAGGAATTCAAAGTGGGAGCTTCACGAAGAGTGAGTGTGGAGTGCAGATATCATCTGTTGGTTCCTGAGTAGCTCAGTAAAAGCATGACCTAGAAGTTGCAGTGGGGTCAGCACTTCAACCAGTGTGGCAGGTTCAAAGCCTACCATGCCTGTCTTTCACCGGGTCTGCAGTCAGACCCGAAAATCAATAGTTGTGTATCTGGTTGGTTTATGTATTTCTACAGTGTTTTTCAGTTAAATCTTGTGAAATATAAAATTCTATTTCAGTTTTAAAGTTTTTTAAAAAGGGAATTTGGAGTAAAATTTATCAGATACTGTCTGTCCATTAGACACAGTGCCTGATATTCAGTTCCATTGAAGTCAATGCAAATAAGAGGTGACTGCCCATTTTGCACCACCCCCTAAGATGAATTTCCACACATTGAGGTTTTTTTTTTTAAAGTGTAAATGGATGTAGTGCAAAGCTCTGCGGTGTGTGTATTGTGTGGAGTGGAGAGTGCAGTATGCATGCTGGCTTATTATAAACAGACTGATGATGTTTGATAACCACATTAAGTCATCCACCATCTGCTCATTTCTTTATCCTGAGTTTTATACACACGGTAAATGAAGGACAGGTAAAGACCCTCTGGTCCATCCAGGCTGTCCACACAATTGTGATACCTTGGTCATTTTGGTCAATTTGGGGAGAAACATTTTAAATTCCTCTCAACCCATCTAGGAATTCAAAATTAGTCCAGGAGATCATTCTGGCCCTGAATTCCCTGAAGTACCTACCTTTTGTAAGAGGTGATGTCTGCCCCAACCAGAAACAGGTCCAGCTCTCACTTGAAGTTCAGTGAATCAGCATCCATGGCATGAGATGGCAGTCTGTTCCGGAGGTATGTGAAGAAAAAAAGATTGGTGAAGACAACTGTAGGTCCCTTACAGTCAGAAACAGGGGAATTTATTATGGGGAATAAAGAAATGGCTGACCAACTAAATGCATACTTTGGTTCTGTCTTCACAAAGGAGGACATAAATAACAGACCAGAAATGTTGGGGAACACAGGGTTTAGTAAGAGGGAGAAACTGAAAGAAATCAGTATTAGGAGAGAAATGGTGTTGGGGAAATTGATGGGATTGAAGGCCGATAAATCCCCAGGGCCTGATGGTATGCATCCCAGAGTACTTCAGGAAGTGGCCCTAGAAATAGTGGATGCATTGGTGGTCATCATCCAAGATTCTATAGACTCTGGAACAGTTCCTACAGATTGGAGGGTAGCTAATGTAACCCCACTATTTAAAAAGGGAGGTAGAGAGAAAGCAGAGAATTATAGACCAGTCAGCCTGACGTTGGTAGTGGGGAAAATTCTAGAGTCCATTATCAAAGATTTTATAGCAGAGCACTTGGAGAACAGTGGTAGAATCGAGCAGAGTCAGCATGGATTTACGAAAGTAAAATCATGCATGACAAATCTACTTAAATTTTTCGAGGATGTAACTAGTAGAGTTGATGAGGGGGAGCCAGTGGATGTGGTTTATTTGGACTTTCAGAAGGCTTTTGACAAAGTCCCACATAAGAGATTAGTGTGTAAAATTAAAGCACATGGGATTAGGGGTAGTGTATTGTGATGGATAGAAAATTGGTTGGCAGACAGGAAACAAAGAGCAGGGATAAGTGGGTCTTTTTCCGATGGCAGGCAGTGACTAGTGGGGTACCGCAGGGATCGGTGCTCGGACCCCAGCTATTCACAATATACATTACTGATTGAGATGAGGGAACTAAATATAATATCTCCAAATTTACAGGTGAGACAAAACTGGGTGGGAGGGTGAGTTGTGAGGAGGATGCAGAGAGGCTTCAGGGTGATTTGGACAAGTTGAGTGAGTGGGCTAATGCATGGCAGATGCTTTATAATGTGGATAAATGTGAGGTTATCCACTTTGGTAGCAAAAACAGGAAGACAGATTATTATCTGACTGGCTATAAACTGAGAGAAGGGAATATGCAACGAGACCTGGGTGTTCTCGTACACCGGTCGCTGAAGGTAAGCATGCAGGTGCAACAGGCGGTAAAAAAGGCAAATGGTATATTGGCCTTCATAGCAAAAGGATTCGAGTACAGAAGCAGGGATGTCTTGTTGCAATTATACAGGGCCTTAGTAAGGTCACACCTGGAATATTGTGTGCAGTTTTGGTCTCCTTATCTGAGGAAGGACGTTCTTGCTATAGAGGGAGTGCAGCAAAGGTTTACCAGACTGATTCCTGGGATGGCAGGACTGACGTATGAGGAGAGATTGAGTCAGTTAGGATTATATTCGCTGGAGTTCAGAAGAGTGAGGGGGGAATCTCATAGAAACCCTATAAAATTCTAACAGGACTTGACAGGGTTGATGCAGGAAGGATGTTCCCGATGGTGGGGGAGTCCAGAACCAGGGGTCATAGTCTAAGGATACGGGGTAAACCTTTCAGGACTGAGATGAGCAATTTCTTCACCAAGAGAGTGGTGAGCCTGTGGAATTCGCTACCACAGAAAGCAGTTGCGGCCAAAACATTGTATGTTTTCAAGAAGGAGTTAGATATAGCTGTTGGGTCTAAAGGGATCAAAGGGTATGGGGCGAAAGCCGAAACAGGCTACTGAGTTGAATGATCAGCCATGATCATAATGAATGGCGGCACAGGCTCGAAGGGCCGAATGGCCTACTCCTGCTCCTATTTTTATGTCCAGTATTCCCTGGGAAAATAGCTACATCCTGACTTCCAATCTATATCTGACCTTACACAGCTTAAAATTGTAACCCCTGGTCTTCCCTATCCATTTGAAACAGACTTGACAATTGGAAAACTGTCTATTCTCTTTTTTTTATTCTTTCTTGGAATGTGAGCGTCGCTGGCAAAGCCTGCATTTGTTGCTCATCCAAAAATCGCCCTTGACAACTCAGTGGCTTGCTCGGCCATTTCAGAGGGCAGTTAAGCGTCAATCATATTGCTGTGGGTCTGGAGTCACATTTAGGCCAGACGAGGTAAGGACGGCAGATTTCCTCCCCTAAAGGACATTAGTGAACTAGACAATTTACATTATACAATTTTTACAACAATTGACAATTTCATGATACCGTTTCTGAGACGAACTTTCAATTCCAGATTTTTATTAAATAATTGAAATTAATTAATTGAATTTAAATTCCACCAGCTTCCATGGCGGGATTTGAACCTGTGACCCAGGGCCTCTAGATTACTAGTTTAGTGACATTATTCTATGCCACCGTCTCCCCCATCATTACTGTATAGACCTCAATCAGATCATCCCACAGTCTACACTTCTGTAAAGTGTGGAATCCTAACTCTTTTAGTCTGTCTTAATAACAAAGATGTTTCATACTGGAAATTAGTCTCATGGCCCTCCTCTGCACCCTTTCCAAAGCCTCAATATCATCCACCATGTGGGGAGACAGGAACCAGCACAGTGGCCAAGTGAGGCCTGATCATGGTCTTGTAAAGAACAAAATAGTATGCCTTGTCTTAGAACCAATTGACCTATGAATGCACCCCCAACACCCTATGTGCTGCAGTTATCACTTCACTGCATTGCTCATATATCTTTAGCGATCTATGCACTAGAAAGCCCAGATCTCTTTCTTTCTCCACCTTCTTTAATGCTTTTCCCTGAAGGATGTATGAATCTTGAACATTCACCCTGCCCATATACATAACACTGCACTTAGGTAAATTAAACATGATTTGCCTGTCATGAGTCCCATTTTTCAACCCATTAAGATCTGCCTGAAACAGTGGAACATCATCTCTAAAGTCCTAACACTTGCACAGATCTTCAGATTATCTGTGTGTTTGCAGATTTTGCCTCCAAAACCTACATCCAGATCATTAATAAAAATTATAAAGAGCAGTAGTCCCAACGCCGATCCCTGTGGGACACCAATGGTGATCGGTCTCTAAACAGATCCAAATCCATATATACCTACTTTTTGCCTACACCTTGCCAGTTCTCAATCCAGCTTGATATATTAGGACTAATACCAGAGGTTTTAATCTTGTGGAGAAACCTATCAAAAAGCTTTTTGGAAGTCTAAGTAGACAGTGTCTAATGGGCTTCCCTCATCCACCAGCTTTGTAATGACTTCAAAAAATAAAATTACATTTGTAAGACATGATCTTTTTCTAAAGCTATGTAGGCTGTCTCTTTTTATCTAAGCAAGCGGATATTGCATGCCTAATGATTCCCTCAGGCATCTTTCCTATTCTTCTTCTTCTTTGGCCTCCTTATCTCGAGAGACAATGGGTAAGCGCCTGGAGGTGGTCAGTGGTGTGTGGAGCAGCGCCTGGAGTGGCTTTTAAGGCCAAGTCTAGAGTGACAGGCTCTTCCACAGGTGCTGCAGAAAAATTTGTTTGTCGGGGCTGTTACACAGTTGGCTCTCCCCTTGCGCTTCTGTCTTTTTTCCTGCCAACTGCTAAGTCTCTTCGACTCGCCACACTTTTGCCCCGCCTTTATGGCTGCCGCCAGTTCTGGCGATCGCTGGCAACTGACTCCCACGACTTGTGATCAATGTCACAGGACTTCATGTCACGTTTGCAGATGTCTTTAAAGTGGAGACGTGGACGGCCGGTGGGTCTGATACTCGTGGCGAGCTCGCTGTACAATGTGTCTTTGGGGATCCTGCCATCTTCCATGCGGCTCACATGGCGGATATTGCATGCCTAATGATTCCCTCAGACATCTTTCCTATTACTTGTGTCAAACTAAGGGGCCTATTGTTGCGGGGTCCGTCTTGTCTTTTTAAGGATGGGAATTACGTTAGACTTTCAGTCTACGGGGAACCATCCAGATTGCAATGAGCTATTAAAAATATGGGCTAGGGGCTCGCACAGCATGCATCCCATCTCCTTGAGGACCCTTGGGTGCATATCGTCTGGCCTGGCTGCTGTATCTATTTTCAAGTTTTTAATTCGATCTAAAATAATATGTTCATCTAATTTAATATTACTGGTTTTATTATTCAAATCATTCAATTCTAATAGTTGAGCATCATTTTTAAGAGTGAAGACTGATGCAAAGTATTGAGTTAATATTTCGAACATATCCTCTGAGTTCTTTATAACCTGTTCTTAAACATCCTTCAGTGGCTCAATATGGTCATTGATAGTTCTCTGACTTTTAATGTAAGTGAAAAAGCTTTTCCCATTACTTCACAGTTGTCTACAATTCTTTTTTTCCATTAGCCTTTTAAGTGATCTAATAGCAATCTATGTTTTCTTTAGTTGTTCCTTATATTCAGCTCTGTTTAGCTGAGTATTTGAAGGCCTTTGTGGAACTATTTCTGTTTACGTCTTATTTGTCTTTGTACATAGCCAGTCAGTCACCTTTGAATATAAAGTTATTGGTACTTCTCAAGCACGACATTGCAGCAAATACAAACAGAGTAGAATTTTGTCCCAGATTGGCTTTTGACTTTTTTCAGCAGATGGTGCTGTGTAAATAGTTTAGATTTTTAACATGAATAAAACTCCCTACAGTTTAACACCTAATTATTTCAATACAAAAATATGTAAAGTATTGCTCAGTCTTTTTACTTACAATTTTCTCTGCCCACTTTTCTGAAAGTTGTGACACGTTGTGGCTGACAGTTTCATGGGTGCTGACTGTGCCCTTGTCACTGCGGTCGTTCATAATAGTAATGTATTCATACCTTATGTTCATGTGATATGAGGTTTGAGTATGCGCAGTATGTTATGACACCATAAACTTACTCTTGTGAACTGGCTATACCTGGTAAATTGCTCTTTTGGAGAGCCATAATAATTTGTGATTCATGTCGATCTTCTTCATTTGTGTCATGCACTCTGCCACAAAATGGTGACGAGTGCTGAAACCACTGTGTCTAGGATCGACCCAGCAGCCTGGAAAGTCTGATTAGGTGTGGGTAAGGTTTTGCATATGTTTGGAAAAGGGCCTGCTTCATCATGGACCAAAAGAGCAGGACTGGTCGGCATCGCACTGAAGCCACACTGTAGCTGCAGTGAGACGTTTGCCCCAGTGCTTTGGGGACTGCAGTAGAACCCAGCACGAATCAAAGCAGAGAGCGGTCCACAAAATACCAACAGAACCCTTCAGCATAGGGAGTTGAACAATGGGACATTTTAAAAAAAAAAGCTCTTTGCTAACGAGAACTTTCCAAGACTGTGAAGTAGAACTGCTGTAAAGCTTGCATATGTGCTTACAGTGACGGAAGTACAAGTATCAGAATCTGGAACTGTCTCCTCATTTGAATGAGCTGCCACAGGGTCCTATTGCCCATGTGATTGAAATTTCTCATCTCGTTAAGAGGACATTTTCAACCACCGACTGAACTGGTTTTGGTCAGCCACAGTAAAATGTTTTCGTATCACTGTTGAACTTACAAACAGGACGATATGGCTGCACCCACGAGATACATTGGAAGGCTAGGAACATATGAGAGGGCTCGGAACCATTCAGTTCATATCTTGAAATATTGGGAATGTTTTTCAGAGCTAATAACATTTTGGAACTTGAAGATGAAAATGAAGAGGTCAAGACTCCGAATAAGGCAAGTCTTGAGTGCAAGAAAGCAATCTTGCTAACGGAAATTGACCTGGAAGTACATGGCATGCTAACAAACCTTCTTGCTCCCCACAAGGCAAAAGTTGGGCTGTTTTTTATGGGTCCCCCTGAAGCAGGATTGGAGGCGGAGAGGGCCTATTGACTTGAGGCGGGGAGCGGAGAGCCCGTCGCCAAGCCATTTTGTTGGGGACAGGATAGGCTGATGACAGCCTTCCCACCCAGAGGCCAATTAAGGTCCTTAAGTGGCCTATTAATGGCCACTTGAGGGCCTCTTCCTGGGATCTAACAACGGCAGGGGTGTGCCTCCACCAAGCGGGGAGGGTGCTTTATAAAATGAGACACCCTCCCTGCGGGCTTGGGGGATGGTCCCTCCTTCATGGGCAATCTGTGGCCCAGGATGTCCCCCGCTGGCAAAACCTACTACTCCCTGGCGATCCCTCCCCCTGGATTTAATGCCTGCCCTCCCACAACCCCTCGCTGTGGCCTTACGGACTGGCCCAGGCGACCCGCCTCCCTTACCTGAGGTCCGGGGTTCCAGCGCTGGGCCTGGGTGCAAGGTCTTTGTAGTACCGGCAGTGGCCAATGCTAGGTTTGGTGCTGATACTGCTGAGCTTCCGGCCATGTGACTGGCCAGCAGCTCTTGGAGGCGGGATCCTCTTCTTGAAAGGAACAGGGATCCCGGAGTGGCGCACTTGGGCATTAAAACAATGGAGGATTGCTGCGGAGGTACACGAAAAGGCCAAGGCAGGGATTCCCCTCCCCCGCCTTTTTGGCCCGGTGCCAGGAGACCCGCCTCCTCCACAAAATCCAGCCCATTATGCCATTCAAAATGATGATAAGCAAGTTGGAGGAACATTTCAACTCTAAACCACTTGGGCTGATAAATGGCACACAGGTTCCAGGCAGTGACCATCTCCAGCAAGAGAGAATCTAACCATCTCCCTTGATGTTCAATGGCATTGCCATCGCTGAATCCCCCACTATCAACATCCTGGGCATTGCCATTGACCAGAAACTGAACTGGGCCAGCCACATAAATGCTGTGACCACAAGAGCAGGTCAGAGGCTGGGAATTCTGTGATGAGTAACTCACCACCTGATTCCCCAATACCTGTCCACCATCTACAAGGCACAAGTCAGGAATGTATTGGAATACTCTCCACTTGCCTGGATGAGTGCAGTTCAAACAATGCTCAGGAAGCTCGACACCATCCAAGAGAAAGCAGCCCTCTTGGCACCCCATCCACCACCTTCAACATTCACTCCCTTCATCACCGATGCACAGTGGCAGCGGTGTGTACCATCTACAAGCTGCACTGCAGCAACTCACCACGGCTCCGACAACAGCACCTTCCAAACCTGTGACTTCTACCACCTAGAAAGACAAGGGCAGCAGATGCATGGGAATGCCAGCACCTGTAAGTTACCCTCCAAGTCACCCACTATCCTGACTTAGAACTATATCACTGTTCTTTCACTGTCACTGGGTCAAAATCCTGGAACCCCCTTCCTAACAGCACTGTGGGTGTACCTACACCCCAAGGACTGCAGCAGTTCAAGAAGGTGGCTTGCCACCACCTTCTCGAGGGCAATTAGTGATGGACAATAAATGCTGCCCTAGCCAGCGATGACCACATCCCAGGAACAAATAAAAAAAAAGATTGCTCTTTATATATAGATGGCATCAAAGAAGGCTCGGTATTTTCGTTCTATGCAGGTAACTGGTACAAGCTTCTGCCCACTGCCAGAAGGCTTATACCAAGTCTGAAGTGGAGAGACCTGGTCAGAAGAGTTCTAGTGATAGAGGTTTAGTGACTTGTTATCGCTGTGATGGCAACCACACAGCACAGGCATGTCAGTACAGAATTGCCAAATGCTTTAATTGCCAGAGGAAAGGCCATGTTGCAACTGCTTGCCGAGCAATCACCAAAACAAGAAGAGAACTCATTCCAGTGGTAATGCAAAAGAGCGATTTCATAAAGGTGGAGATCACAATCTTGAATCCGGAGTGCCTAAGCGAAGAGGAGCCAGGACTGTCTAGCATTTATGTCACTAGCAGTCATTCAAATGACAGAGGCTTTTGTAAAAATGTGTTGGTAAATCAACAATACATCAATGTGGGCATCAGTAAGGTTGCAGATTGCTCTATTATGAGGAGCGACATGTACGGGAGCAAAGTCAGTGATGTACTGCTAACTGATGAAGTGTTAGAAACATGCGGACAAATGGAACGCAGTGTCCAATGTAAATGCAAGTACTCCCATTGTTGTAGCAAAATATGTCAACAAACCAATGTTAATGGACAAAGACTGGCTTCACCAGCTGAAGTTAGACTGGAAACATGTTTTCCAAGTTGAGACAACCAAGAAGCTTGATCAACTATTGAATAGTTACAGCAACATTTTCAAGGACAGCTATGAAGGCATAATCGGTGTGAAAGTGCACGTCGGAATCAGGCCTGATGCAAACCAATATGTTGCAAGGCTAGGCAGTTCTTTATGTTCTCAAAACCCAAATTGAAGAAGAACAAAAGAAGCTAGAGAGATATGGTATGCTAGTGAAAACTGTTCATAGTGATTGGGCAACCCCAATTGTAGTAGTGCCCAAGTCAGACAGAACTGTATGACCAGGCGGGGACTACAAAGTCACCGTTAACCAGGCAATGGATAGTGAACAGTATCCACAATAGACCTCTCAAGATATGTTTGTGAAGTTAGCGGGATCCAAGCTATTCACGAGGTTGGATTTGGCCCAGGCACAGCTCAATGTGGTTCGGGAGAGTCAGCTGTATCTCACGATAAACACACAGATGGGATATACTCCTACTCAAAGCTACCCTGTGGTGTGAAGTCTTCTCCAAAAATTTTCCAAGCTACAATGGATGAGATTTTGCAAGGAGAGCCACATTGCTTGTGCAATCAGGATGATGTGTTGATCGCAACTGTACAAGAGGAAGAGAATCCTCAAGTATTGGATGAAATGCGCTAATGAACGCAATGTGAAGTTGAAAAAGAATGTGTGTTTTTGTGCAATTTGAGGTCGTGTACCTTGGCCTGAAAATCAATGAAAAAGGGATACAGTCAGTGAAAGAGAAGACAGAGGCTATAATTAATGCTCCAAAGCCAAAAGATGTGTCTGAGCTTGGACCTTTTCTAGGCATGGTCCAACACTACCTGCCATTTCTGCCTGAGCTTGCAACAGTGTTAGCTCCACTATTTGTATTGTTGAAGAAAGATGTGAAATTGGAATGGTCTAAAGCAAAAAAAGTTGCTTATGATGCATGTGAAAGGAGCTTGACCAGTGATGCAGTACTGCTTCATTACAACAGAAATCCTGACCGGAAGCTAGCAAGTGACAGTTCAAAATTTGGTGTTGGAGCAGTGATCAGTCATGTCATGGATGATGTCAAGAGAAGCCCATAGCATTTGCATCACAAACACAACCTGTAACTTCATAGCCTGGCATGTCCCTCATTCTACCATTACCACCAAGCCAGGGGATGAACCCTGGTTCAAGGAAGTGCAGGAGAGCATGCCAGGAGTAGCACCAGGCATACCTAGCCCGGTGAAGTTACAACACAGGACTACTTGCATGTCAAACAGCAGAAGCAGCATGCAATAGAGCTAAGCAATTCCACATACAATGGATCACATCTAAGCTCTGCAGTCCTACCACATCCTGTTGCGATTGGTGGTGGACAATTAAACAATGAACAGGAGGAGGCGGCTCCACAAATATCCCCATCCTCAATGATGGGGGAGCCCAGCACATCAGTGCAAAAGAAAAGGCTGAAGCATTCGCAAAAATTTTCATCCAGAAGTGCCACGTGGATGATCCAGCTCGGCCTCCTCCTGAGGTCCCCAGCATTACCTTCTGGGAGCAGAGAGCAGTCGGACCCATGTGGGAACACCTAGAACAGGGAGCGGATAAATTCAGCATACGGCTTGGGGCCTTCACTTCCTGGAGAGCAGTCCAGGCACACCAGAGTTTTGAAAAAAGAATAAAAAAAAGTCAACAGTGACATCACAGGAAAGCTGCAAGGTGATTGGTGAATAACTGTTGTTGCGCAATAACTCTAAATAGCTGGGTAAGTAACCAAAGTAAACAGAAAGGTCTGTAGTTTTTTATTTTATATGGTAGGTAGTTTTTTTTAGGGAATCAAGGTCCCTAGTGTAAATAATCTAATTTTTGGGTAATTTAAGGGAGTAAATTAAGGGTAAGTCATGGCAGGGCAGCTCAGCAGCATGGAGTGCTCCTCCTGTGCAATGTGGGAAGTCGGGGGCACTTCCAGTGTCCAGGGCGAACACGTGTGCAGGAAGTGTCTCCACCTGCAGCTACTCGAAATCCACGTTTTGGATCTGGAGCGGCAGCTGGAGACACTGTGGAGCATCCGCGAGGCTTATTTCATCATGGATAGCAAGTACAGGGAGGTGGTCGCATCGCAGGTAAAGACTGCTCAGGCAGAAAGGGAACGGGTGACTGCCAAGCAGAGTAGAAGGACTAGGCAGGTAGTGCAAGAGTCCCCTGGGTCCATCTCCCTATCTAACAGATTTTCTGCTTTGGTTACTGTTGGGGGAGATAGCTTCTCAAGGGAATGCAGCAAGAGCCAAGTCTGTGGCACCACGGGTGGAAAGTCCTACAAGAGAAGGGACAGTACGAGACGTAAACTTAGGGAATGAAGCTAGACAAGTGGTAGAAGTGTCAGTGGAGGAGCATGTCGGGGATAGTGACCATAAGTCTAAGATTTAAGGTAGTTATGGAAAAGGACAAAGAGGGACCGGAAATAAAAGTACTGAATTGGGGGAAGGCCGACTTCAATATGATAAAACAGGATTTGGCCAAAGTGGACTGGGAGCGGCTTCTTGTAGGAAAGTCTGCATCAGACCAGTGGGAGTCATTCAAAAAGGAAATAGTGAGAGTTCAGGACCAACATGTTGCCGTAAAGGTGAAGGGTAGGACCAACAAGTCCAGGGAACCTTGGATGTCAAGTGATATAGAGGATTGGATCAGGAAAAAAAAGGAGGCTTATGGCAGATTCAGAGTGCTGAAAACAGCGGAGGCCCTAGAGGAGTATAGAAAGTGTGGGGGTGTACTTAAAAAAAAGTAATTAGGAGAGCGAATAGGGGACATGAAAAAACACTAGCGGGCAAGATAAAGGAACATCCCAAGACGTTTTATAAGTATATTAAGGGCAAGAGGATAACCAGGAAAAGAGTAGGGCCCATTAAGGACCAAAGTGGCAATCTGTGTGTGGAGCCCAGAGGACTTGGTTAGGTTTTAAATGATTACTTTTCATCTGTGTTCACTATGGAGAAGGACGATGTAGGTGTAGAGATCAAGGAGGGGGATTGTGATATATTTAAACAAATTAGCATGGAAAGGGAGGAGGTATTAGCTGTTGTAGCGGGCTTAAAAGTGGATAAATCCCCAGGCCCAGATGAGATGTATCCTAGGCTGTTGTGTGAGGCAAGGGAGGAGATGGCAGGAGCTCTGACACAAATTTTCAAATCCTCTCTGGCCACAGGAGAGGTACCAGAGGACTGGAGGGCATTGAATTTGGTACCATTATTCAAGAAGGGTAGCGGGGATAAACCAGGTAATTACAGGCCAGTGAGTCTAACATCAGTGGTAGGGAAACTATTGGAAAAAATTCCGAGGGACAGGATTAATCTCCACTTGGAGAGGACAGGGATTAATTAGGGATAGTCAGCATGGCTTTGTCAGGGGGAGATCGTGTCTAACAAACTTGAATTTTTCGAGGAGGTGACTAGATGTGTAGATGAGGGTAAAGCAGTTGATGTCGTCTACATGGACATCAGTAAGGCCTTTGATAAGGTCCCACATGGGAGATTTGTCAAGAAGGTAAGAGCCCATGGGATCCAGGGCAATTTGGCAAATTGGATCCAATATCGGCTTAGTGGCAGGAGACAGAGGGTGATGGTGGAGGGTTGTTTTTGCGAGTGGAAGCCTGTGACCAGTGGTGTACCGCAGGTATCGGTGCTAGAACCCTTACTGTTTGTTGTGTACATTAATGATTTAGACGTGAATATAGGAGGTATGATCAGTAAGTTCGCAGATGACACGAAAATTGGTGGTGTCATAAATAGTGAGGAAGACAGCCTTAGATTACAGGACGATATAAATGGGCTGGTAAGATGGGCGGAGCAGTGGCAAATGGAATTTAATCCTGAGAAGTGTGAGGTGATACATTTTGGGAGGACTAACAAGGCAAGAGAATATACAATGGATGGTAGGACCCTAGGAAGTACAGAGTGTCAGAGGGATCTTGATGTACTTGTCCATCGATCGCTGAAGGCAGCAGCACAGGTAGATAAAATGGTTAGGAAGGCAATATGCGATACTTGCTTTCATTAGCTGAGGCATAGAATATAAGAGCAGAGAGGTTATGATGGAACTGTATAAAACGCTAGTTAGGCCACAGCTGGAGTACTGTGTACAGTTCTGATTGCCACACTACAGGAAGGATGTGATTGCACTGGAGAGGGTGCAGAGGAGATTCACCAGGATGTTGCCTGGGATGGAGCATTTCAGCTATGAAGAGAGACTGGATAGGCTAGGGTTGGTTTCCTTAGAACAGCGAAGGCTGAAGGGGGACCTGTTTGAGGTATACAAAATTATGAGGGGCATAGATAGGATAGATAGGAAGAAACTTTTTGCTGTAGAGGAGAGGTCAATAACCAGGGGACATAGATTTACGGTAAGGGGCAGGAGGTTTAGAGGGGATTGGAGGAAAAGTTTTTTCACCCAGAGGGTAGTTGGAATCTGGAACACACTGTCTGAAGAGGTGGTAGAGGCAGGAACCCTCAACATTTAGGAAGTATTTGGATGAGCACTTGAAACGCCATAGCATACAAGGCTATAGGCCAAGTGCTGGAAAATGGGATTAGAATAGATAGGTGCTTGATGGCCAGCACAGACAAGATGGGCCAAAGGGCCTGTTTCTGTGCTGTATAACTCTATAACCCTATAACACAGATGCCCGTCTTCAGTCAATCCGATTCAGTTCAATTGATATCAAGAAATAGCTGAAGGTACTGGATGCTGCAATGACTGTGTGTCCTGACAGCATCCTGATTGTAGTACTGCAGACTTGTGCTGCAGAACTAGCTGCACCCATGGCCAAGCTGTTCCAGTATAGCTACAACACTGGCATCTACCCAACAATGTGGAAAATTGCCCAGTTATGTCCTATCCACAAAAAGCAGGACAAATCCAATCCAGCCAATTACCACCCCATCAGCCTACTCTTGATCATCAGCAAAGTGATGGAAAGTGTCATCGATAGTGCTGTTAAGCACCACTTAAACAGCTATAACCTACTCTGATGCTCAGTTTGGTTCTGCCGGGGCCACTCGGCTTCTGACCTCATTACAGCCTTAGTCCAAACATGGACAAAAGAGCTGAACTCAAGAGGTGGGGTGAGAGTAATTGCCCTGGATATCAAGGCAGCATTTAACCGAGTATGGCATCAAGGAGTCCTAGCCAAAGTGATGTCGAAGGGAATCGGGGGGCGGGGTGGGGGGGAAGGGGAACTAGCGCAAAGGATGATGGTTGTGGTTGTTGGAGGCCAATCATCTCAGCCCTAGGACATTGCTGCAGGAGTTTCTCAGGGTAATATCCTTGGCCCAACCATCTTCAACTGCTTCATCAATGACCTTTCCTCCATCATAAGATCAGAAGTGGGGTTGTTCGCTGATGATTGTATGATGTGCCGTACCATTCGCAATGACTCAGATACTGAAGCAGTCCGTGTCCATATGCAGCAAGTCCTGGTCAATATCCAGGCTTAGGCTGATAGGTGGCTAGTAACTTTTCCGCCACACAAATGCCAGGCTATGATGATCTCCAACAAGAGAGAATCCATCCATCTCCCTTGACATTCAACGGCATTACCGTCGCTGAATCCCTCACTGTCTACATCCAGGGGGTTACCATTGACCAGAAACTGAACTGGAGCAACTACATAAATACTGTGGCTACAGGAGCAGGTCAGAGGCTGGGAATTCTGTGGCAGCAACCCACTTCCTGACTCCCCAGTGCCTGTCCACCATCTACAAGTAACAAGTCAGGAGTGTGATGGAATACTGTCCACTTGCCTGGATGAGTTCCAACAACACTCCGGAAGCTCGACACCATCCAGGACAAAGCAGCCCATCCACCACCTTAAAATTCACTGCCTCCACCATCGATGCACAGTGGCAGCAGTGTGTACCATCTACAACATACACTGCAGCAGCTCGCCACGCCTCCTTCGACAGCACCTTCCAAACCCGCGACCTCTTGAACTTAGAAGAATAAGGACAGCAGACGCATGTGAACACCACCACCTGCAAGTTCCCCTCCAAGTCATAAACCATCCTGAGTTGGAAATAATCACCATTCCTTCATTGTCACTGGATCAAAATCCTGGAAGGCCCTCCCTTACAGCACTGTTGGTGTACCTATACCAGATGGACTGCAGTGGTTCAAGAAGGCAGCTCACCACCACCTTCTCAAGGGCAATTAGGGATAGGCAACAAATGCTGGCCTTACCAGTGACGCCCACATCCCATGAAAGAATAAAAAATACGATCTGCCAAAATTGTAAAAGTAAGCCTCCAAAAACCACTTTGTAATTGTGGTCATGGCTGTCTCAACCATTTCAAAGAGTTCATGCAGACTTTTGTTAAGAGGAAAATGACAATCTCTTGGTACTCATTGATAATCATTCGAAGTGGATTGAAATAAAGCACGTGGGTCAAAGCAGCAACACTGAACAAACAATCGATGACATATGGTCTGTTTTTACTTGTCATGGTTTACCGTAGAAGCTTGTCACAGATAATAATCCTCAATTTCATTCTGCTCCATTCCAAAATTCATCAAATAAAATGGTATCAAACACTCCTCCTTACCATCCGGCATCAAACAGAGCAGCTGAAAGATCCGTTAAGATAGATAAAGAAGCAGTCAAGAAACAAGTGCTGCATGAGTGTTCAGATTTCAGAATGAAATAGCATTTGGCTAATTTTCTGCTGAAATATAGCACAACCCCACACTCCACTACAGGGTATATACCTGCTGAGCATTTGCTGAAGAGACGGTTGAGGATATGTTTGAGTTTGGTCCTACCAAACTTAGCTGTTAAAGTTGAACACAAACAGTACAGTCAAATACGTCAGTATGCCGCAAACAAAAGAAAATGCAGTTTCAGGTAAAATGCGCATGTTCGTGTCACAAGTCACACTAGTGGGATGTGGGAAATGTAGTAGTAGTAGTAGTAGTACGTGGAACCAAAAGATAGTTGGTTGAAATTGATGGAAAAGTGAGAAATGTCCATGTAGATCACATGATCCTGGCAAAGGATGAGCCAAAACATGAGCACGATCCACTTGATCACACGCTCATCCCGGAGTTTGAACCAGTGCAGATTTCAGCGTCTGGACTACCAGTTTCTGAGAAAGAAACGGGATCTTCTTTGAGTACTGAACCAACACCAAACAGCTTGACTACATCAAAATTCGTTAGGAGATCAGGAGGCTTTGTAAACCAATTACTAAACTTTATTTGTAGATTTAGTTCAAGAACAAAAAAAGCCAGTTGTAATTATGCCAGGTATGCAATTTCATAAAGATTACAAACGTGATACGTGTAAGATGCACATTCTCAAAGAATACGGAATCTGTTTTGTACACAATCATATCCTTTTGAATATGTATCAAAAGAAAGCATACCAACAGTACTTTCCTTTAGAAAGGGAAAGCATTGTAACCTATTCATACATAATGTTAACGTGATACGATGCTTGAGCATGCACAGTATGTAATGATGCAGTAAACTTACTCGTGTTCTGGCTATACCTCATGTCAGTCTTCATTTGTTCTATGAAATAAGCCACAATTATTTGTGAACCAAAACAGTTACGTCCTGATTTTAACCCTGCCTCCCTGGCTGGAAAAGTGTGGACAGGGTGGGCTAAAATGGCAGCCTGGCACTACCTATTGCATTTCTGCAGCGTTCCCACCCCATTCCCCCAGCCCCTTCTCCCCCACTTTGGGACGTCCAGAAGTTGTGAAAGGCACTATATAAATGTTAGTATTTCTGTTAATTCCTGTGTTTCTGGGAGCATCAAGGCTGCCCATCGCAGGCAGACGGGGACCTTGTGAATATTTAAATGCAGATGCATGCAGAATCAAGCCAAAGAAGGGTCAGGCAAATTCCATTTTTTTATATCTTTTCACATTTGCATGTGAGCCAGGAGGAGCAGGTGCTTCTTGGGTTTGTCCGTGCAGCACTCTTCTGGAGCAGACCATATAGGGTAATGAATCAAGAACACATCCATATTCTGCCACTGTATAGCATAGCGTGTTGTTTCATTAATGTGCTACACCACTGTACTACTTCATAGTCTTGTTAATGACATATACAGAAATTTGTTTTAGTAATTTGTCTGCCTTATGTTTAACTTACAGAAACTGTTGGGAGAACGGAAATGCTTTTCAAAAAAAACCAGTGACGACTATGATGAACTTCATTATGATGAAACACCAAGTAGAACTTCAACTCAAGCTTGTATGGAATATTCCTTGAGCATGAATATATTATCTACTTCTTCTGAACAGTCTCTTGAAAGCCTTCTTTCTCTGAATTTACTCTTGGATCCATTATTTGGACCTGAGCGAGCTGCATTAGGTACTTCAGAGACAGCAGCCACTGAAGAAGCAGCTGATGGTCAATATTTAAAATATTCTAGCTCAGATGAAGGTTCACAATTTTCATTGGTTGGAGCTTCTGCTGTTGAAGTAGACTCAGTTTCAGATGCAGCTTTTTTAGAGCATTTGGCTTTAGCTCCCACCCTTGAAAGTTCCACACTTTTTGGTTCAGGGTTTTCAGCATCTGTAGCTCGCACCCCTAGAAGTTCAGCCATTTTTGTTTCAGGGTTTTCAGCAACTGGTGCGCCGATTACTCAAGAGAAATCACATCTTGGGTCAAACTTTTCAGCATCTGGAGCTCCCCCGCACACCCCTGTAAATTCAGCAGGTTTTGGTTCAGGGTTTTCAGTACCTGCAGCTCCCCCCACTGGAAGTTCAGCATATTTTGGTTCAGCGTTTTCAACAACTGGTGCGCCGACTACTCAAGAGAAATCACTTTTTGATTCAGTTTTTTCAGCATCTGCAGCTCCCCCGCCTCCCCCGCCTATCCCTGGAAATTCAGCAGGTTTTGGTTCAGGGTTTTCAGCAACTGCAGCTCCTTCCCCTGGAAGTTCAGCATATTTTGGTTCAGCGTTTTCAACAACTGGTGCGCCTACTACTCAAGAGAAATCACTTTTTGATTCAGTTTTTTCAGCAACTGCAGCTCCCCCGCCCCCCCCTAGAAGTTCAGCCATTTTTGGTTCAGGGTTTTCAGCAACTGGTGCTCCTGATATTGGAAAGAAATCACACTTTGGTTCAGAGTTTTCAGCATCTGTAGCTCGCATCCCTAGAAGTTCAGCCATTTTTGGTTCAGGGTTTTCAGCAACTGGTGCTCCTGATATTCGAAAGAAATCACATTTTGGTTCAGGTTCTTCAGTGGCTGCACATCCTCCTCCTGGAGGTTCAGGTGTTTTAGTAACTACAGAATTGCCTGATAGATGTTCAGATATTCTTGGCTCACATCCCTTAATGGCCAAAGCTCCCACTGTTAGACATTTGGAAACTTCTGGTTTTCATTCTGCTTCTTCTATTGGCCCTGCTATTGGAAGCACATGGTCTTCAGGACCTGCAGCACTTCCTGTTAACAGTCTAGTAGCCTTACAGTCTCGTCCTTTCTTGGCTACAGCCTTTCCACTTGGAAAATCAAAAGGTTTTGTTCCAAGGCTCCAGATGACACAGGCTGCAAGTTTTAACGGTTTTATGCCTGCTCCTCTAAGTGCTTTCCAGGATCAAAATATGGTCCACCAACAAATGCCACAGTTTCTAGATGGACACACCTGTGCGATTACTGCTGATTCATTCATCTTTGAGAAGTCTCAGAATTTCAAAGAAAATGAGAAAAGATGTAAAACATCATTGCATGGTTCCCAACCGTTCAGGTAAAGATCATTTGTATTAAATGATTTTCTTGATCTTGTTTATTTCTTTTGAATGTATATATCATCTCCTACGTATAATAACATTAACAGAAAATTATTGGAATCTTTTCAAATCATATTAAATTGACTGATAGATCCTGATAAATATACACTATGACTGCCTTATTAGTAACAAATTGCACTCTCTGCAGTACATTTCTCATGTTAGCATACTTAATGTATGGTTCTACACAGCATTTTGGAAGGTATCTTCCAGAGCTGATCAATGTCAGGTAACTGTGGAGAAGATCATGCTAATATAAACCAGGCTTGGAAAGTTTTTTTTTATAAATATGTCCATTATTTGTCACATGGTGGTGACATGAATGGTCACCATATTTTCCCCAATGGATCTGTTTGTAAAGGTACTGTCTAGCTGAGCTACAGTGACCGGAAACATTACATTACATTCCATTCCTGCTCTGTGCTGAGTTAGCTGATCTCGAGATTGGGAATCTAGGTGCTACAGTTGGCCTTGGTGCACCAGACTAGGATAGTGAAAGGTCAGCCTAGATCCCAGCTCCTAATTGCTGACCAGGCCCCTGCTGGAAATTAAGGGTGGATGTTGGAATTTTACGTAGTTGTACTACTCCCCACAGTTGCTTAGCCTGCTGACACCAACTAGCTAATTCATGCATGAAGAATGGTCACTTGGGCAAGGTACTGAACAGCTTCTAGCATTCTTAGAATAGTATCCCCAGCACAAGTCAGCATCTTCATCAAGGGTAGAAAATTAGGAGTGGCGGAGGTGGGGTGGGGTGTGGTGTGGTGGTGGTGGCACGGGAATCCTCCCGAGTAGTTAATGTCTGTGCAAGAGACATTTATTTTGAGTTGGAGAAAGCAACTTCTTCCCTGTGACTGTTACTTTTCACTAGTGGCTGGAGAAGAACAACAATAGCAAAAATACTTTTTTTGGCTTATACAAAGATACTACAGCTGTCCAATCCACCACCAGCCAAAAATAAATGTTGAATCCACTTCTGACAGCAATGTATTTGATGCTGCTGAACAGTGTGTCCGAGCCCCCTATTTTTAGGATGTGTATTGCTTCAGATAGTACAACTGGACTTTGCTTATATTTACACAGCTTACTGCCAACTTCAGAGATGATGTCGGTAGAAAATTCTGCATGTGTTTAGTAATGCATCTACTAACATTTTGGCATTTGGGCTTGGAGATGAGTGCAAACAACCAAGATTTTTAAAAAGATGCTACATAAGTTACATGACTTTGCATTGCATCAGATTTCCCCTTTGAAATTGTACTGTTAATTGACTAATAATCATAATTTTTTAGTATTCATTTAATTATTAATGAAATCTATTATGGTAACTGAATAAAAACTGATTTACATTCTGAAAATTTGTTTCAGCTTTCAGAATCTGAAGAAAGACCCAGAAGCAATATTAAGTAATAACATAAAAAGAAGCCAAAAGGGAAAAAAACATTTCAAGGAACGAAAAGGGTGGCCAGAGAAATCTATATTTCTTCAGAGAAAAAAGGAAGATAGAGCGAAAGTACTAAGAAGCAAAAGTTGTGAAATACCTTGGACGATGCTCTTTAAGTGTCAAAATGAGGTCATTCTTTTAACATATTTCATGTCAAGTTTATTGAATGACATCCTTTCTTCATTGCTTCCCTCCTCAAGTGCCCCCTTTTTTCCCATTTTTCTATCCTCTCTCTCTTCCAGTCTTAGTATTTAG
Source organism: Heterodontus francisci (assembly GCF_036365525.1). Taxonomy (NCBI): domain Eukaryota; kingdom Metazoa; phylum Chordata; class Chondrichthyes; order Heterodontiformes; family Heterodontidae; genus Heterodontus; species Heterodontus francisci. The sequence goes on along the minus strand of NC_090376.1, from coordinate 53,738,733 downwards.
GGGTGGAATTTCCTGTGTATTTGTGCCCAAAAAAAGGTATTTGGGGCATAAAGCAAACACACTGTATAAAAGATCAAGGAAATTCAGATGCAACTGTGTTACGCACATAATTATGCTAAGCCCAAAGTTCCTTGCTCTTTTACAACTGTCTGTTGATCCCTGCGCCTGATTGCATCTCAGCTTATTAGAATGGATTCACCACCAGGCTAAAGAATTGTGCACACAAATTTCCTGCAACTATGCTGGTTCAGACTGGGTGTAAAATTAAGCACAGTAGTAACAGTAGTTTTTATAATAAAACAGAAAATGCTGGAAATACGCAGCAGGTCTGGCAGCATCTGTGGAGAGAAAAACAGAGTTCATGTTTCAGGTCAATGACCTTCCATCAGCAAAAGGTTGCTGGTATGGCAGTACTGATTAGGGAAGTGTTGGAAAGAGAGGATGTCCTTGAGGGAGCAAGGACAGAATCCATTTGGTTAAGAGTTTAGAAGCAGAAGAGTATGATCACGCTACTGGGGAGTATTCTACACGCCTCCAAATAGTGAGAGAGAGATAGAGGAGCAAATCTGCAGGAAAATCACAGAGATGTGCAATAACTATAGAATGGTGATAGTGGGGGGCTACAATTACTCACATATCAATTGGGATAATGTTAAAGTAAAGGGAAAGGAGGGGGAGGAATTTCTGAAATGTGTTCAGGAGAACTTCCTTGACCAGTATGTGCTCGGTCCAACTAGGAAGGAGGCATTGCTGGATCTGGTGCTGAGGAATGAGGTGGGCCAAGCCGACCAAGTGCCTATGGGAAACACTTGAGTAAGAGTGATCATATTATAAGGTTTAGATTAGCAATGGAGAAGAGCAAGGAACAATCTAAAGTAGAACTAAATTGGTAGAGGGCCAACTTCAGTGGGATGAGAGGGGATCTAGCCAGAGTAAAATGGACTGACAAAAACTGTAACAAAACAATAAGTGATCTTTAAGTAGATGATGTTTCAGGTACAGGCTAGGTATATTCCAACAAGGGCAAAAGCTAAGGGCTCCTTAGATGACAAGGGACATAGAGAATTTTGATGAAGCAGAAATGACACGTGTATGACGCGGGTGAATTCTTCAAGTGAGAACCAGGCTGAAAGCAATAAGTTGAGAAGGGAAATGAAGAGGAAAATCAGACTGGCAAAGAGAGAATATGACAATAGAATGGCAGTTAACATGAATGGAAATCCAAGAATCTTCTACCAGCATGTAAATAGAAAGTGGGTAGTAAGAGGCAGGGTAGGGCCTGTTAGGGACAAAGAGGGAGATATATGCTTAGAGGCACAGGGCAAGGTTAGAATACCTAATGAGTACTTTGTATCAGTGTTTTACTAAGGAAGAGGATACTGACAAAATATTGGTAGAAGTGGAGATGGTAGAGGTAATGGATGGGGTGAAAATTGATAGGCAGGATGTATTGGAAAGGCTGGCTGTGCTGAGAGTGGATAGGTTGCCTTGTCCAGGTGGCTTGCATCCCAGGTTGCTAAAGGAAGTGGGAGTGGCGAAAGCAGAACGGCCTGCAATCTTCCTTACATATGAGGGATAGTAGCAAATGTTACACTCTTATTCAAGGAAAGGTGTAAGGACATTGCTAGTAACTACGGGTCGGTCAGGTTTTAAAACAATAATCGGGAAAAAAATCAACAGGCACTTGGAGAGATTTGAGTTAATTAGGGAGAGTCAGCACTGATTTGTGAAAGGCAGATTGTGCTTGACTAATTTAATTTTTTGATGAAATAAGAGAGAAGGTTGATGAAGGGAAAGCAATGGGTGTTGTCAATTTGGTTTGAAGAAAACGTTTGACAAAAGGCTGGTTAGCAGAATTGAGGCTCGTGGAATAGGAGGCTCATTGTTAGCTTGGATTTATTTTTAAATGGTTTAAGGACATTAAACAGCGAGTTGCGGAAAATGGTTGTTTTTCAGACTGCAGGATGGTAGACTGTGATGTTTCCCCAAGGTTCAGTACTAGGACCACTACTTTTTTGATATATATATAAATGACATGGATATTGGAATACAGAGTAAAATTTCAAAATTTGCTGTGATACCAAAATAGGAGGTGTGGCAGACACTGAGGATGATACCAATTGACCTGCAGCAGCCCATAGATAGGCTAGCTGAATGGAATTTAATACAGAGAAGTGTGAGGTGATGCATTTTGGCAGAAGGGATAGAGAGAGACCATATAGACTAAATAGTACAGTTCTAAAGAGTGTACAGGGACAGAGGGACCTGGAGTTCATGTGCATAGATCTTTGAAGGTGGCAGGACATATTGAGAGAGTGGTTAGCAAAGCATACAGGATCTTGGGCTTCATAAATAGAGGTATTTAGTCCAAAAGAGGGAAGTTATGCTGAACCTTTATAAAGCTCTGGTTAGGTTACAACTAGAGTATTGTGTCCAGTTTTGGTCGTCATACTTTAGGAAGGATGTAAGGGTTCTTAGAGAGGTTGCAAAGGAGATTTATCTGAATGGTTCCAGGGATGAGGGATTTTAGCTACAAGGTTAGGATGGAGAAGCTGGTGTTGTTTTCCTTGGAGCAAAGAGATCGAGGAGAGATTTGATAGAGGTGTGCAAGATTATGACCGGTTTAGATAAGGTATTCAAAGAAAAGCTGTTCCATTAGCTGATGGTACATGGACTAGCGGACACAGATTTCAAGTTTTGGGCAACAGGTGCGGAGGATGTGAAAAAGAACTGTTTTATGCAGCAAGTGGTACTGACCTGAAACTCACTGCTGACAAGGGTTGTGAAAGCGGAGACAATGAATGTTTTCAAAAGGAAATTAGATGGGAACTTGAAGGAAATAAACTTGCAGGGCTATGGGGATAGAGCAGGGGAATGGGACTGATTGATTTGCTCAACAGCGAGCTGGTATGGACTTGATGGGACAAATGGCCTCCTTCTATGACTCTATGGACTGGATTTTACCCAGTCCTTGGAGACAGGCTGCGAGGTGGGGGCACACAAAATGATATGGGGTGGCATCAGGAGACGTGCCAACATTGTGCTGCCCTCATGTCATTTTTGTCTGCAGTAGGCACCGTGGTGGATGGGAAGTCCTCTGGGAGGCCAATTAAGCCACTTAAGGGCCACTTCCCACCTCCACTGGCAACATTGGAGGGGCCCATCACTGCATGGAGACTCCACCAGGTCAGACCTGTCGGCCTCCTAGCAGGTGTGGGGTGGTGGTATCCCGTCCTCTGGAGGTAATCCGTGGCCAGTGGATGCCCCCGTCCCTCCCCCCCCCCCCCCCCCCCATTTGGCAAGACCCACACCTGCACCTCCTTTCTGGGGCCTGCTTGACTGACCCCAGCAATTCCAACCTACTTACCCTGGTCCCAGGGTCTCCTCCATCTTCGGTGCTGCAGATCTCCTGCAGTAACAGCAGTGACTATTGCTGCCAGTGGCGCTGCTGGGATTGCTGAACTGCTGGCCCTCTAGCTGACAGCTCTTGCGGCAGGATTTTGCTCTTTAAAGGGATGGCATCCCTGGCGCCAGGCAGTTAATTGCCTGCCTGCCTGCCATTGAGTTCAGCCAGGGATCCAATGGAGGGCTGTGGCAGGGTCACCAGGACCCCTGTCACCAATTATAAAATTCAGACCTGTGAGTTTCAATAGGTAAGGTAAATGTGACGCCAAAAGCTGACTTCACCTAGTTGTAGCTGAAAAATGTTGCTTTGTCTCTGAATCAATGGAGTACCCAATTCACAAAAGTGTCCAGATTTATCAGTTTCAGTGAGAGGAAGCTACATTTCTGTATTAGTACCACTGCCTCAAATACCCCAGGAAATTACTCTTTGAAATGCTAATGCATGGGAGTTGACAAACTGGAAAAAGTACATAAAATGGCTCTAATGGCTGATGTATCAGGAAATATCCTTGGGACGAAGGTACTTCATTGTCACGTAGTATAAAATATTAATAACTATCTAATAGTGCTGGAACTGTGTAATTTCCCAGAATCACAGCAATTGTGTCACTGGCCCTTTATCACAAAATATGATTTCTGAGGACTTTCATACAAACTACTTATCTTCCATGTGATAAACTTATGATAAACTATATGCTGAATAGATAGTTTTGGTAGATTATAGACTGCCTAACCAATGAAGTTAACAGTACTGAATAATGCTAACTACAACAGTCACAAACTATATATTTGTAATTCAGTTCAACCCAACAGTCCTTCACATATTACTCATATTGTAACCAGTAAGTTTAGTGTAAATTAAATAATTCATCATTGTACACACAAGCTTCACAATATGTGAGGTTAATAGAACCTCTGAAGTAGTGAGAATTGTTTGTGGCTCTGTCGCTGACAGACAATCCATGCAAAATAAAACAAAGTTTCTGATATTCCTTTCGTGTGTTCCAAAAACAAGAATGTAGACATTTCTACTGGTGAGATTATTAGATAAAGGCTTTGACACATTATTTGAATGCAAATGCTAACATGTCCATTTTAAGTGAGCTGCCATCTCCACAAAGAAATATCATAGATATCATTTGCTGCCTAATTTTGACAATATTCATTTCTGGACAAATCTTAATAATCTAAATAATCCTAAAATTCCCTAGATAAAATGATACTTACTAAATAGGTTCTCCTACCCATTATCACAGCTACCCCTTCAACCTTGCCGTCTCATATAGTCTCACTGTTTCTCTCGTTTCAATCACAGACAAGGCCATTTCTGATTACTTTCTTGTATCCTTCATCACTCCCATCCCAATTTTGACTTCCTGCTGTGACCATTTCTTGGGGGAACGAAACCCTGCATGTTACAATGGCACTTTCAAACTCCTATCTATCTAGTCTTTGGCCTTCCATTCGCCATGATATTTCTGCAGCTGTTGATCTGCCATTTGCTCCCTCACAATCCTGTTTTTGATGTCTGTGGACCTAAATCAAACAAGTGTTCTCTTACTCCCTGGCTATTCACCCTGATACAGCCCCCATTTTTGCTCCCTTATGTTCAAGGGGCGCAGACATCAACAAAGATGGACCACAATTGATTTAGTCTTTTTTTATATTCATTCATGGGATTTGGGCGTCACTGGCTAGGCCAACATTTAATGCCTAACCCTGATTGCCCTTGAGAAGGTGGTGTTGAGCTGCCTTCTTGAACCGCTGCATTCCTTGGGGGTGCAGGTACGCCCACTGTGCTGTTGGAAAGGGAGTTCCAGGATTTTGACCCAGAAACAGTGATGTAGTTCCAAGTCAAGATGGTGTGTGGCTTGGAAGGGAACTTGCAGGTGGTGGTGTTCCCATGCATCTACTGCCCTTGTCCTTCTAGGTGGTAGAGGTTGCGGGTTTGGAAGGTGCTGTCGTAGGAGTTGCTGCAGTGCATCTTGTAGATGGTACACACTGCTGCCACTGTGCATCGGTGGTGGAGGGAGTGAATGTTGAAGGTGGTGGGTGGGGTGCCAAACAAGCGGGCTGCTTTGTCCTGGATGGTGTCAAGCTCCTTGAGTGTTGGAGTTGCACCCATCCAGGCAAGTGGAGAGTATTCCATCACACTCCTGACTTGTGCCTTGTAGATGGTGGACAGGCATTGGGGAGTAAGGAGGTGAGTAACTCGCCACAGGATTCCCAATCTCTGACCTGCTCTTGTAGCCACGGTGTTTATGTAGCAGGTTCAATTCAGTTTCTGGTCAATGGTAACCCTCAGGATGTTGGTATAGGGGGATTCAGCAATGGCAATGCCATTAAACATTAAGGGCCGATGGTTCGATTATTTCTTCTCTGAGATGCTCATTGCCTTGCATTTATGTGGCACGAACATTACTTGCCACTTATCAGCCCAAGCCTGGACGTTGTCCAGCCCTTGCTGCATCTGCACATGGACATTCATCACCAGACAAGGTTGGACCACGTCAGGTACCTTAGGGCCCATTCTCCTTCGCCAAAGCTGCTCGTTACTCCAGGATCGTCCTCAAATGCAAAGATGGCCTGGGTTTCTTTCCACTACCAACAGTCTTCTTCCAAACAAACACTGGGAAGGCCCAAAGCCATTGTCTTTGGCTCCTGTCACAAATTCCATTCCGTCACCACCGATTCCGTCTCCTTCCACAGCCACTCTCTGATGCTGAACCAGAATGTTCAGAATCTCAGTATGTTATGTGACCCTGAGCTGAGCTTACAACCCCATAGCCTCTCCTTCACAACGACCATCTACTTCCATCTCCATAACATCCCCTGTCTGTGCTCCTGCTTCGTCCCACCTCCAGACTGGCATCATCTGAGGAATAGGGGCAATGGTACCAGAACTGTGGGGCTGTCTTCCAGGAGGACAACGGGCAAGTGCCACTTCGTTAGAAGCGACAATGCTTTACATGAAGGCTTCCCATCTTTCACCTTCCATAAACATGAGCTCTTGCAAAACTCTGCCCATATCCTAACCCGCATGAAGTCCCATTTATTCATTACCCCTGTGGTCACTGACCTACATTGGCTGCCGCTCCACAAATGTCTCAAATTTAAAATCGCCATAAAATCTCCTCCTCTCCGTAACCTGTTCCAGCCCTACAACGCTCTAAGAACTCTGCATTCCTCCAACTCTTAACATCTTGCACATTCTCTCCTCAGCTATATAAATGTAATCTTCATTGTGGTTGATCATAATTTTTTTCTCTATTTTTGCAGAATGGCTACTGGAATTTTACATCTGACCTTGGAGTCTTGTTGGAAATTAACGTGGACTATCTAACTAATGTTTTTCTCATAGAAAAAGGCATTAAATCTCTAGGTAATGTATATTTTAGTTTCCAGTCGTGCATTCATCTGCAAGTGAACTACAGCAAGTAGCAGTGATTACTGCTAAAAATACTGAATTCAGAATGTGAAGCATTAAGCAGAGTCTCCAACTTTAAGATAACCTCCCGATAACCTTTGATTCCCTTGCCTAACAAGAATCTATCTACCTCCACCTTTAAAATATTCAATGACCCCGCCTCCACCACATTCTGAGGCAGAGTGTTCCAAAGACGCACAACCCTCAGAGAAAAAATGGAGATGAGGGAAAAATATGACTAGGTGGGTGGTTGGAGGTGGGAGATCATGTTATGAAATTATCAGGAGTACATCGTGCCAGAATTGTCAACCCTATACCACCCTTCATATCTGTTCATATGTTTCTACTGTCTGAGTTGTGGCCTTGCTTTCTTACTATGCCTTTCTTAAATGTTGCATACAAACATACGAATTAGGAGCAGAAGAAGGCCATTCGGTCCCTCAAGCGTGCTCCGCCATTCAATAAGATCATGGCTGATCTGTTTGTGTTTCAAATTCCACACTCCCATCTACTCCCGATAACCTTTGATTCCCTTGCCTAACAAGAATCTATCTACCTCCGCCTTTAAAATATTCAATGACCCCGCCTCCACCACATTCTGAGGCAGAGTTCCAAAGACGCACAACCCTCAGATAAAATGTCTCCTCATCTCTGTCCTAAAAGGACGACCCCTAATTTTAAAACAGTGCCCCCTAGTTTTGGACTCACCCAGAAGAGGAAACATCCTGTCCACATCCACCTTGTCAAGATCATTCAGGATTTTATATACTTGATTGAAGTCTCCCCTCACTCTTCCAAACTCCAGTGAAAACAAGCTCAGTCTGTCCAACCTTTCCTGATAAGACAACCCACTCATTCCAGATATCAATCTAGTAAACCTTCTCTGAACTGCCACCAATGCATTTACATCCTTCCTTAAATAAAGAGACCAAAACTGCACACAGTATTCGAGATGTGGGCTCACTAATGCCCTGTATGACAGAGGCATAACATCCTTACTTTTATTTTCAATTCCTCTTGTAATAAAGGATAGCATTCCGTTAGCCACCTTTGTTACTTGCTGTAGCTGCCTACTAACTTTTTGTGGCTCATGGACTAGAACATCTAGATCCCTCTGCACCCTGGAATTCTGCAGTCATTCTCTGTTTAAGTAATACTCTGCCTTTTCATTCTTTCTGCCAAAGTGAACAACTTCACATTTTCCCACATTATACTCCATCTGCCATATTTTTGCCTCTCACTCAACCTATCTATATCGATCTGCAACCTCCTTATGTTCTCTTCATAACATAATTTCCTACCTATCTTTGTGTTATCTGCAAATATAGCTACCATGCCATCGCTCCCCTCATCTAAGTCATTGAAATAAATTTTAAAAGTTGAGGCCCCAGCGCAGACCCCTGCGGGACTCCATTCGTCACATCCTGCCGCTCAGAAAAGGACCCATTTATGCATACTCTGTCTTCTGCCGGCCAGCCAATCTTCTATCCATGCTAATATGTTACCCCCTACACTGAGTTCCTACTTTGCGCAATAACCTTTTATGTGGCACTTTGTCTCATGCCTTCTGGAAATCCAAGTACAGTACGTCAGCGGGCTCCCCTTTATCCACAGCGCATGTTACTGCTTCAGAGAACTCCAGTAAATTGTTTAAACCCTCTCACAAAACTATGCTATTTCCGATTACCTTGAGTTTTGCTAAGCGCCCAGCCATAACCTCCTTAATGATCAATTCTATCACCTTCCCCACGACAGATGTCAAGCTAACTGGCCTAAAGCTACCTGTTTTCTGCTTCCCACCCTTCTTGAATAGAGGGGTTGTATTTGCTAATTTCCAGTCTGATGGAACTTTTCCAGAATCTGGCGAATTTTGAAAAATTGCAGCTGAATTTAAGGTGTTAATCCATATGTCCAAGGCTGCCTATTAGTGTCTTACTTTTGCATGAATATGAGGTGTATAGAGGATATTAAAAGTCCAGGTGTGGCATGCATCACACATTGCGGAATGGCTTTTTAAGCTTTCCTTGCCTTTCAAACCATCTTGTTATTATGAACACCATAAATTGAGTTTAATCTTTGAAAAAACTAATCCCGGGTAAATCTTTGCTTTGTGATGCATGCTGAATCTTGACACTTGGTGCTTTCCACAGGAAAATTGAAAAACTTTTTTTTAATTCTTTCATGGGATGTGTGTGTTGCTAGCAAAGCCAGCATTTGTTGCCCATCCTAATTGCCCTTGACAACTGATTGGCTTGCTAGGCCATTTCAGAGGGCAGTTAAGATTCAACTGCATTGCTGTATGTCTGGAGTCACATGTAGGCCAAACCAGGTAAGGACAGAAGATTTCCTTCCCTAAGGGTCATTAGTGAAGCAGATGTAGTTTTACGATAATCTGGTGGTTTCATGGCACCATTGCTGAGACTAGTTTTCAATTCCAGATTTTTATTTATTAAATGAATTTGTTAATTAATTGAATTTAAATTCCACCAGCTGCCGTGGTGGGATTTGAACTTGTGTCCCCAGGACATTAGCCTGGGCCTCTAGATTACTAGTTCATTCACCCTTAGAAACAACGGGTTGAATTTTGTGCGGACCTCAGGGACAGGAACTGAGGTCAGGCGGGGCGGGGGGTGGGCGGTGCATAAAATTTGGAACAGGAAACGTTGGACAGGAGGTCAAAAGTCATATCATCACATCCCAATTTTGTCCATGACAGCAAACGTGTAGGGAGGAGATCAGATATTGTCACGGCGGACAGGCAATTAAGGGACTTAAAAGGCCTATTGACAGCGATTGTATTAATAGTTTTAAATGTTATTAACGCCGCACGGGTTTCACAGGGCTTCAGAGCTTCACTTGGCTGAAGGAGGTGACATGGAGGCGGGAACTCACTGCTGGTTGCAATGGGAGGCCCACGGGAGAGGCCAATAAAGACTTAACTTTATGCAGCCCTATTGTTGCTTTCGTTCCTTTAAGGAACAGTCGCTCATTGATTGCGTAGCACTGCGTTGGCAAGGCTCCAGACTGGATGGAGCCCTTGCAGCATGATGCCATGCCTTGAGCCTCTTCACAGAGGCAGGGTTGATGCAAAGCGCCAGAGGCCATATGGAATAGGAAGGAGATCTTGTTTGTTGGAAGAAAATTCTTTACTGATTGTGGTTGTGACTGTGGGCCGCCTGCACAGAAGCAGTAGCATCCTCTGACATAAGCGATGATGGAGTCCCTGGCATCACAGGCAGAGGGGCAGAGGAAATGCTGGCCATACCGGGAGCACCCTGATAGGAGCCCCCAGCAGCGGTGGGCAGCCACTCCTCCTCCCTTGTAATGCACACTTGTGCCTCCCTGCTGACCTGAGAGGGTAGAGGAACTGGTGGTGACTCCAGGTTCCCTGTCTGCCTCTCATCTTGACACTGTTGCCTTGAGCTCATGGTCAAGACAAATATCCTGCAGACACTGAGGTGCTTTGCTGGATGTGGCTCCCCAGGAAAACCACCAATCTCTCAATGGAGGACACCAGTCGTGCACCAGTCAAAAAGAATGCAGCACTCCTCCATCGCCCCCACTGTGCAAACATAGCCTCTGGCTTCTCTTCTAGATGTTGCTTGACCTCTCGCTGCAGCATTTCCCGTGAAGCTGTCGACACCAGAGGCATGTTATGAGCCTGGGGCTCAGCCTGAGCCTGGCCTCCCACAGTCCTCCAACTGTCAGAGGTCTGGGCCATCACTCCCTCTGCCAGCTGCGTGGGCGCTTGTGGGCTGTGCTCACCAGGTTGTGTGCCCAAAACTAAATGCGAGCGTACACCCAACAATGTGAGAGTATCTGCGCTTGTGAAAAGTTCAGGGGTATGAGGTGGCACTGCACCCTCTGAGGCTCCGCCCTCCCCCTCAGAGGTGGCAGACATTCCCACAGTGTCGGAGGTTCCATGTGACCTGCATAAGAGAACAGAGATGTTGAATGATCAACAGCCTCCCCTCCCTACATAGTACACACTCCTATGTTGGAGATCTTTGGAGGCGTTGGATGCCTGATTAGCAGCATGGCTCCATCGCTGTAAATGCACCCTTCTGTTCCATGATGACCTTACTCACTGTCTTGGGAAGGTGCCCCTATCTCTCCATCCGCAATGCTTTTTCCATCCTGCAGTCCAGCCAGCTCCATGGCCTCCCCTCCATTGGGCTGAGGACATGGAGAATCGGCAGCCCGTGCCAGTCTTGGCCCACTCTCTGCGATTGTATGAAATCTTCTCGAGGACAAATGCATCCAGCCCCTTTCCAGGGACCTCGTGAGGGTCTCAAATAACAAACTGCCTCCTTTCAAGGTAATTTTGCCATGCCTCAGACAGTTTGTCTGCATCCCTGACCCTTTGCCCACATCTACACCCCTATTCTACCCAGTGCACCCTCCTCCTCTGATAGACGCCCGGATGAGGTAATTGAGCCACTTGCAGCATTGAATCCAGGTCTTTGGTGTGACCCCGCAATCTGCAACCAGGCTTGCTTGGTCAGGCTCCCAGGTGTCCTCCTCCCAGCCTTAAGGAAGAGAATCTCCTGCCTTTTCCTGGCAGTTTGTAAGAGCCATACGGGGTCAGCTGTCCACCATTACTCTGCAGCCTTTCAGCACTCTGCAAATCCTATCACTGCAGACAACAACATTGAATTCAGGTCCGGCAGCCGTTTAAAAATGTTGCCAGCACTTGCTGTCTCTGCCTTCCCCCAATACACCCCTCCACCGCCACCAACCAAGTAATTGGTCGACCTCCACACCTCATTGCCTTTAATTGGCCGGCCGCTGTTGGATGACATACAGCGAACCACTCCTGGCCCTGACGTAAGCCACACTAGCTTCCAGTCCCGACTACAGGACCAGCAGCTTCAACACAAATTCCGGCGCAATGCATCTGTTTGATGAACCTGTTTGCTGTGAGTGTGAATTGAAGGCTGGTAGGCGTGGCCGAGATTGCGACCATTTGCCAGGAAGGAGTGTGCCACATTAACGTTCCATGTAGCTATAATCTTGGCAGTGAGTAATTGAGCTACCGTAGACCATATTAACAGGATGTAACTCCTTTCAGTTTATGATGGACATAATGATCCAGGTGACCACACCTACCGATAACAACCAGCATTTAGGAAAAACCCGACACATGGAACAATGTGCCTGTCAACTTTTATGACAACAGATTTACTGATTTAGCATACATCTCCGCAGGCTAGAAATGATTCGGTTGCATATAAGGGCACTGGAAAGGATACAAAAAAGATTTACAAGGGTGATACCAAAACCAAGGGTTTGTCGAGAAAGAATGAATAGTTTGAGTTGAGTCTTCCTCTTGGGGCAAAAGGCACCTATTCAAAAGAGACAGGTTGCACTTCAACAGGACTGGGACCAATGTTCTTGCAGGGAGATTTACTAGTGTGGCTGGTGACGGATTAAACTCAATTTGCAGGGGGATGAGCACCAGCATATAAAAAGTAGAAAAGGGGAACAGAGTGCATAATGTGAGAGTGTTAGTATTAGATCCCCATATCCCTTGATCCCTTTGGCATTAAGAAATATATCTATCTCCTTCTTGAATATATTTAATGACTTGGCCTCCACTGCCTTCCATGTTAGAGAATTCCACAGGTTCACCACCCTCCAAGTGAAGAAATTTCTCCTCATCTCGGTTCTAAATAGCATACCCCAAATCCTGAGACTGTGACCCCTGGTCTTGGATGCCCCAGCCATCGGGATCCTCCCTGCATCTAGCCTGTCTAGTCCTGTTAGAATTTCATAGGTTTCTAGGAGATCCCCTCTCATTCTTCTAAACTCTAGTGAATATAGGCCTAGTCGACCCAATCTCTCCTCATACATCAATCCTGTCATCCGGGAATCAGCCGGGTAAATCATCTTTGCACTCTCCATGGCAAGAACATCCTCAGGTAAGGAGACCAAAACTGCACACAATACTCCAGATGTAGTCTCACGCAGGCCCTGTTTAACTGCAACAAGACATCCTTGCTCCTGTACTCAAATCCTCTTGTAATGTAGGCCAACATACCATTCGCCTTCCTAACTGCTTGCTGCACCTGAATGCTTGCTTTCAGCGACTGATGTACAAGGACACCCAGGTCTCGTTGGACCTCCCCCTTTCCCAATCTATCACCATTCAGATAATATTCCTTTCTGTTTTTACAACCAAAGTGGATGACCTCACATTTATCCATGTTATACTGCATCTGCCATGCATTTGCCCACTCACCCAACTTGTTCAAGAAGGGGAGTAGAGACAGCCCTGGTAATTATAGACCTGTGAACCTTACTTCGGTTGTGGGTAAAATGTTGGAAAAGGTTATAAGAGACAGGATTTATAATCATCTTGAAAAGAATAAGTTCATTAGCGATAGTCAGCACGGTTTTGTGACGGGTAGGTCGTGCCTCACAAACTTTATTGAGTTTTTCGAGAAGGTGACCAAACAGGTGGATGAGGGTAAAGCAGTGGATGTGGTGTATATGGATTTCAGTAAGGCGTTTGATAAGGTTCCCCACGGTAGGCTATTGCAGAAAATACGGAAGTATGGGGTTGAAGGTGATTTAGAGCTTTGGATCAGAAATTGGCTAGCTGAAAGAAGACAGAGGGTGGTGGTTGATGGCAAATGTTCATCCTGGAGTTTAGTTACTAGTGGTGTACCGCAAGGATCTGTTTTGGGGCCACTGCTGTTTGTCATTTTTATAAATGACCTGGAAGAAGGTGTAGAAGGGTGGGTTAGTAAATTTGCGGATGACACTAAGGTCGGTGGAGTTGTGGATAGTGCCGAAGGATGTTGTAGGGTACAGAGGGACATAGATAGGCTGCAGAGCTGGGCTGAGAGATGGCAAATGGAGTTTAATGCGGAAAAGTGCGAGGTGATTCACTTTGGAAGGAGTAACAGGAATGCACAGTACTGGGCTAATGGGAAGATTCTTGGTAGTGTAGATGAACAGAGAGATCTTGGTGTCCAGGTACATAAATCCCTGAAGGTTGCTACCCAGGTTAATAGGGTTGTTAAGAAGGCATATGGTGTGTTAGCTTTTATTAGTAGGGGGATCGAGATTCGGAGTCACGAGGTCATGCTGCAGCTGTACAAAACTCTGGTGAGACCGGACCTGGAGTATTGCGTGCAGTTCTGGTCACCGCATTATAGGAAGGATGTGGAAGCTTTGGAAAGGGTGCAGAGGAGATTTACTAGGATGTTGCCTGGTATGGAGGGAAGGTCTTACGAGGAAAGGCTGAGGGACTTGAGGTTGTTTTCGTTGGAGAGAAGGAGGAGGAGAGGTGACTTAATAGAGACATATAAGATAATCAGAGGGTTAGATAGGGTGGATAGTGAGAGTCTTTTTCCTCAGATGGTGATGGCAAACACGAGGGGACATAGCTTTAAGTTGAGGGGTGATAGATATAGGACAGATGTCAGAGGTAGTTTCTTTACTCAGAGAGTAGTAGGGGCGTGGAACGCCCTGCCTGCAGCAGTAGTAGACTCGCCAACTTTAAGGGCATTTAAGTGGTCATTGGATAGACATATGGATGAAAATGGAATAGTGTAGGTCAGATGGTTTCACAGGTCGGCGCAACATCGAGGGCCGAAGGGCCTGTACTGCGCTGTAATGTTCTAATTCTAATTGTCCAAATCACATTGGAGCCTCTTTGCATCCTCCTCACAGCTCACATTCCACTATTTCCAGGGCCACTTTCTTTAGTACTCTGGGATGTAGATTATCAGGCCCTGGGGATTTGTCAGCCTTTAACCCCATTAATTTCCCTAGCACTATTTTTTTTTGTTAATACTGATTTTCTTCAGTTCCTGCCTCTCATTAGACCCTTGGTTCCCTAACATTTCTGGGAGGTTATTTGTGTCCTCCTTAGAGAAGACAGAACCAAATTATGTGTTTAATTGTTTTGCCATTCTTTGTTCCCCATTATAATTTCCCCCGTTTCTGACTGTAAGGGACCTACATTTGTCTTCACTAATCTTTTTCTCTTCACATATTTATAGAAACTTTTACAGTCAGTTTTTATGTACTGCACAAGTTTACTCTCATACTCTATTTTCCCCAGCTGAATCAACCTCTTTGTCCTCCTTTGCTGAATTCTAAACTGCTCCCAATCCTCAGACTTGCTGCTTTTTCTGGTAATTTTATCTGCCTCCTCTTTGGATCTAATACTATCCCTAATTTCTTCTGTAAGCCATGGTTGAGCCCCTTTCCGGTTTTATTTTTTCACCAGACAGGAATGAATAATTGTTGTAACTCATGCACATATTCTTTAAATATTATCCATTGCCTATGCACCGTCAACCCTTTTAGTAAAGTTCCCCAATCTACCATAGCCAACTTCCACCTCATACCTTTGTAGTTTCCTTTATTTAGATTCAGGACCTAGTTTCGGATTGAACTACTTCGCTCTCCATCTTAATAAAGGATTCTATCATGTTATGGTCGCTCCTCTCCAAGGGGCCCCGCACAACAAGATTGTTAATTAATCTTTTCTCATTGTGCAATACTCAGTCTAGGATAGCCTGTTCTCTAGTTGGTTCCTCAACGTATTGGTCTAAAAAACCGTCACATACACGCTCCAGGAAATCCTCCTCCACTGTATTATTGCTAATTTGGTTTGACTAATCTATATGTAGATTAAACTCGCCCATGATTACAATTGTACCCTTATTGCATACGTCTCTAATTTCCTGTTTAATACCAGCCCTTACATCTTCATTGCTGTTTGGGGGCCTATAGACAATCCCCCACCAATGTTTTCTGCACCTTGGTGTTTCTTAGCTCCACCCATACAGATTTCACATCATGATTTTCCAAGCCAATATCCTTCCTCACTATTGCACTGATTTCCTCTTTTACTAACAATGCTACCCCACCTCATTTCTCTTTTTGCCTGTCCTTCCTAAATATTGAATACCCCTGGATGTTCAGTTCCCATCCTTGGTCACCCTGTAGTCATGTCTCTGTACTCGCAACTATATCATAACCGTTTATATCTATTTGGGCTGTTAATTCATCTACCTTATTGCGAATGCTCCACGCATTAAGACACAATGCCTTTAGACTTGTCTTTTTAACATTGTTAGTCAGCTTTATTTTGCACTATGGCCCCATTTGTTTTTCACCCTTGTTTTCTCTTCCTTCCACTTTTGCTTCTTACCTTTCTGTCTTTCATTTCTATCCTTGTTTGCCCCTCCTCTGTCTCCCTACTCAGATTCCAATCCCCCTGCCATTCTATTTTAAACCCTCCCCGACAGCACTAGCAAACACCCCCATCCCGCACCGAGGAAATTGGTCCTGGTCATGCCAGGTGCAACCCATCCAGCTTGTACTGGTCCCACTTTCCCCAGAACCGGTCCCAATGTCCCAGGAATCTAAATCCCTCCCCCCTACACCATTTCTCCAGCCACATATTCATCTGATATATCCTGCTATTTCTGCTCTCGCTAGCACGTGGCACTGGTAGTAGTCCTGAGATTACTACCTTTGACAGGCTTAGATAAGTTACACAAGGAAAAACTGTTCCCATTAACTAATGGTACAAGGACTAGGGCATACAGATTTAAGGTTTTGGGCAAAAAATGCAGAAGGAATATGAGGAAGAACTTTTTAACGCAGTGGGCAGTAATGACCTGGATCTCGCTGCCCACAAGGGTGGTGGAAGCAGAGACAATCAATGGCTTTAGAAGGAAATTGGATGGCCACTTGAAAGAAATAAACTTTCAGGGCTGCAGGGATTGAGCGGGGGAGTGGGACTGGCTCGATAGCTTCATGGAGAGCCTGCCTGGACTCGATGGGCCAAGTGGGCTCCTTCTGTGCTGTACATGACTCTATGTCTCTATGACCCTAAGGCTGTGTGATGACCTAATGGTGGTCTTTAAAATTATGAAAGGTTTTAGTCGAGTAGACATAGCGTCTTTCCACTTGTGAGGAAAAGAAAAATTAGAGTCATAGATAGATACAGCACTGAAACAGACCCTTCGGCCCACCGAGTCTATGCCGACCAACAGCCACCCATTTATACTAATCCTACATTAATCCCATATTCCCTACCACATCCCCACCATTCTCCTACCACCTACCTACACTAGGGGCAATTTACAATGGCCAATTTACCTATCAACCTGCAAGTCTTTGGCTGTGGGAGGAAACTGGAGCACCCGGCGGAAACCCACACGGTCACAGGGAGAACTTGCAAACTCCGCACAGGCAGTACCCCCAGAACCGAACCCACTGTGCCACCCCATAATAGAGACCATTAATACAAGATCGGCACCAAGAAATCTAGTAGGGAATTCAGAAGAAACTTCATCCAGAGAATGGTGAAAATGTGGGACTTGCTACCACAGGCAGTAGTTAAGGCGAATAGTATAGATGCATTTAAGGGGTAGCTGGATAAGAGCATGAGGGAGAAGGAAATGGAGGGTTATGCTGATAGATCTACATGAGGAAAGATGGTAGGGGGCTTGAGGGGAGCATAAATACTGGCATGGACTAGTTGGGCTGAATAGCTTGTTTCTGTGTTGTGTGTTGTGTGTTCTATATAATCCGATATAAATGCAATTGTTAAGATTAACATTTGTGGTGGAAATCTATCTTCTGGCTGGATGATCAAGGTTCCCTTTCTAGATTTCTGATATTTTAGCTTATTCGTTTGACATTTTCCACTTTAAGCTCCTTTTTATCCTGATCCACTTTACTTGGAAGGATAGTATATTGTCCATTCATTAGCTCCAATTTTTAAAATTTGATTTTATTCCCAGTGAATCTAAAGGCCCTTCAATATATTCAAAATAATTCAGAGTCTTCATTGCAAAAATTGAAAAATTCACTGTTCTAAAATAAACTTCTAATTACTAATGAGACAACTGTTGGTTTCCCATAATACAGGAATACAGGTTATGTATCTTGAGAAATATCTTCTGTGTTTCGCATGGGGAATGGCAGCCACTTAGTATCACATTTGTGATGCAGCCCATGGTGACACCATAGTATAGCATTTTTTAATTAGCTTGTTCAGAAATTGAACCAATAGCAAAGTAGGACTTGTCCTGCGAACCGGGAGGATGGGTAAGGACATCAAAAGAGATGGGAAGATAATAAAAATAATAAATTCATAAAGGGCGAGGCAATGACAAGAGTGCCAGGAAATGGGTTTCATTTTCCCAACTCACTAAATTCCCAATCTAAACTACCTTCATCCCTTGCATCTTGTTAGGGAAGGGTAAGGAAATTGGAATCTTGACAAGGTTACTTTTACACATATACCTCTTAGCCCGACCTCTCAAACAGAGTGACTGCTGGGCCCAGAAGGGACTTGTAAAGGTAAAATACAAGGAGACAAAAAAATCTTAGGAATTCAAAATAAAGAAAGACATTTGAAATAAAATTAGCCTGTTCAAATGTTATTGATCTAGAGCAGTTGTATACTTCATGATACCACAACTATATTTGGAACACGCTTTAAAGAAATGCTTGGTGAAAGGCGTTAATTGAATTTAATTAATTACTTATATAAAATAAAAACAAGAAATTCTGGAAATGCTGAGCAGGTCTGGCAGCATCTGTGGAGAGAGAAGCAGAGCTAACGTTTCAGGTCAGTGACCCTTCAGAACTGGCAGAGGCTAGAAATGTAATAGGGTTTTAAACAAGTAAAGCGGGGGTGGGGCAAGAGATAACAAAAGCGAAGGTGTTGATAAGACAAGGTCACAGAGAATAACTGACCAGAAGGTCATGGAGCAAAGACAAACGGTATGTTAATGGTCTGGTGAAAGACAAAGCATTAGTGCAGAGAGGGTGTTAATTGACAGAAAACTGAACAGCCTGGCCCCAAGCACAAACATGCAAAAAGCAGTGGGTAGGCACAGTGGAAACAAACTAAAACAAAATAAACACATAAATGGTAGAGGATGATCCTTTGGATCTGGAGGCTGTTAGGATGGAAAGTGAGGACAAGGGTTAATTAATTACTTGCTGACTGTTCTTTTTATTTTAGGGTTTGAAGCATTTATTTCAGTACTTAGTATTATTAAAAACTGCTTTCTTAAAATATCAGTGTCAAATGATGTACATTGGCTAATATTTCAGAGGAAATTATATCTTGCTTACAAATTGCTGCAATTTCTGTGCATATTGATTTGTTTGCCAGAACTTGCATTAAAATCAGACACTTGAATGAGAACTTTGAAGGCTAGGTTATGAAGTAGGCATTGACTAGAAAATATTTACCCTTTGAAAGGTCACCGAGCAGCTGAAGAGATTGTATCGCTGATTGCTACACTCATGATCCTACAGTTGATTCGCTTCACTGAACAGTTGAAAGGGATTGAGTTCAAATCCCTCCTTTGTCTGGAGCTGACATTGGATTCAAGGTTTGTATAAGGTCTAAATTGATTGTTATTGGAGCAGTGATGGTATTGTGAATAATTTTTGTGTTTTTCAAACATATTGGGTAGTAGAATTAGTTATAATTTGAACTACATATTTTGAGAAGGTCTGTAAAGCAACACTCATTTGTGGCATTGCTCATGGTTAGTACAAAATCTGGTTCGCAGTTTTCAGAACTTATTAACAAGTGATTCACCTATTGCTATCAAACAGCACATTTACTGAAGCAATATGTAACATTCCAGGCTCAAAGTAAAAAATGTTGGACACCTTATTGATACTGAAAGATACATTCACATACACATGTGAAAGGTAAATTTCATTTTCTAAAAATTGCACTTTGTGATTCTAACTCAAGGTGCAAATAGCTTTGTTTTTCCCTCTTGGAAAGAAAAGAAATTCCATTTATGCAGTACCTTTCACAACCCAGGCCACTCAAGCACTTCACAGCCAATTAAGTACTTTTGAAGTGTATCCCGCTGTTGTCATATGAAGGAAATTCAGCAGCTGATTTGTTCACAAGATCTCACTAACAGTGATGAGCTAAATGACTGGAGAGTCATTTTTAAGTGCATTTTTAAGTTCAAAGTGATTACTGACAATGCAGCCGGCAGTTTACGTCATCCGACTGCGCCAATCTGCGCACATACGCAGATTGGTTCCTACCCTCTGCGCATGCTGCATGCGCTGTGTTCCGCACTGCCAGGACTGGTTGGCGCATGTGCAGATGACGACATCGCAACGTGGACAGTTGGTGGGGGGATCCGGGCCGCAAAGAGCAGGGGGGGAGCGAAGAGGGGGTCTGGGGAGCAGGTGCGGGGAGAGCGCAGCCGAAGACATTGCTAGTGGCGGGTGCGCTCTCCTCCTTTCTCCCCCCCCGCCGCCCCCCCCCCCCCCCCCAACCGCACCCCCACCACCCGCCTGCTCCCTCACAGGCCCTGGCCCACTCCCTCACAGCCCCCCACCCCCAATCATTCGCTCTCTCCCTCCCCTCCCCGCTTGCTCCCTCCCCTCCAGCCATTGTGTGCTGCCATGTGTTTAGGTTGGCATCGTGTGATTATTTGAGCAGCGCCATCTTAAATCCTGGCAACTGCCTGACGTCGCAGATTGTGACGTTTTAGTGGCACAGGCTGCATTTGTGATTGCAGTGCCAACTAGTGGTGGCATTGTCAGCAAACGCAGCCTTTTAACTTTAGGGCTACATGTTTGCCAGAACATCAGCAGAACTTCCCTGCTATCCTTCAAACAGTGCCCACCGAAGTGGATTAACAGGACCTCCGAATAGCATCTCTTTTGAAAGATTTCTCCACGAACTGCATAGCACTGCTCAATAGTGCACTGAAATGCCAACCTAGATTATGTGCTCAAGTCTCTGGCTTATACCTGCAATTTTCAACTCTGAGGCAAGAGTGCTACTACTAAGCCAAGGTTGGCACCTTAAAACATTCTTATTTCTAGATTATGCACCGCAAGTGCCGTAATCTGCAGGGCTATGCACCAAATGCTGGAAGGTGGGATTAGAATCGGTGGATCATTTTTTGGCTGGCACAGACACCATGGGCCAAGTGGCATTTTTCTGTACCTTAAACGTTCTATAATTCTACAATATTACATTGTAAAATAGTTTTTGCTGTACTTGTAATCGGGAGTTTACACACAGTTTTTCTTCGTTCTTTCCACCTTCCTCCTCAAAATTTTCCTCCTTTTTCCTCAGTTACTTAAATGATCATAAAATAATTTTTTTTCCCTTACTTCACCAACGTGGATTTGTAATTGTTGCCGAACCAGTCTGTGATGCAGCACTACATACAGGAAGCTTTTTTCCTATTGAGTCTGTAATAACTAGCAGTAGAACAAGTTGTAATTTTGTATGGCCAACCCTAGCTGGTTGACCAACTCCAGTCACAAAATGTCTGAATTTGATGTCTAACTGCTTCATAGCCACCCCTTCTGCCAGGAGCACAATCACACCTTTGGCTCAGCTTTTTTTTAAATAAAAAAAGCTTATAATATATCGAACACTTCTGTGCAAAAAATTAATATTTTCTCTCCCGCTTGTGCCCATTACCTATATATAAATTCTCTGTGGATTTATCACAGCATACTATAGGTATTGTAATTCTACAGGAACAAAGAGGAAATTGCAACTCCTATAAGTGCATCTCTCATTCACACAGAATCTTCAGAAGGTTCAATCTCCATGATAATGAGAAAGAACATTTAGCAGATTCTCCATGTTAATATCTACATCCATTTAAGAGGAATATTACAAATTGTATGGCTGTAGAGTCATTATGGCAGAGAGGCGGCCATTTGGCCCATCAAGTCCATGCTGGTTCTCTGTGGAGCAATCCAGTCAGTCGCATTCCCCTGCTCTTTCACCATAGCCCTGTAAATTTATTTCCTGCAAGTTCCCATCAAGTTTCCTTTTCAACTCATTCATTGCCTCTGCTTCCACCACCCTCGTGGGCAGTGAGTTTCAAGTCATTACCACTTACTGCATAAAAAAACAGTTCTTGCCCACATTCCCCCTTCATCTCTTACCCAAAAACTTAAATCTGTGTCCCCTAGTCCTTGTACCATCAGCTAATAGCTTTTCTTTGTCTACATTATCTAAACATCTATCAAATCTACTCTCAATCTCCTTTGCTCCAAGGAGAACAACCCCAGCTTCTCCAGCCTAACCTGTTGCTAAAAATCCCTCATCCCTAGAGTCATGCTCATAAATTTCCTCTGCACCCTCTCAAGGACCCTCACATTCCTCCTAAAGTGTGGTAGCCAGAACTGGACACAATACCCTAGTTGTGTCCTAACCGGAGCTTTATACAGGTATTGTAATTGATAATTTAAAAAAATTTACAACCAGGTGAATTGGTTGCATTGTTTTTACTGAATATATATACATTATTTTAAAACTTTCATTGGTTTCTGCAGGACAACTTGTTGGGCACTGGAACATGTAAAAAAAGCCATAGCCTGGGCTAGAAATACAGACAGACAGTATCCAGCAATCTGTAGTCGCCTGGAGCTAGGAAGAGACTGGGAATCAGCTACTCGTCAACTGTTGCAAATTGACCCTCTTAAAAAAGGCTCACCACTTCAGCAGTTGTTTAACTGAGAAGGGTAAAAGTACAGGATCGTGAATTAAATAATAGTCGTTTAATACTGTAAACAGGAACTGTTCACTGTACTCTGGACATTGTAGCTTTCAGCAGCTGAAATACAATTTAACAGGTCATTCAGTGAATTCAACAGCATCGAAATATGAAAAAATATCTTAATTGGGATAATAACAAAGATGGATAAGCATACTTTCAAACTTTATAATGGTAGGAAATCATACAAATAAAGTTAATTGTCTGGAATATTAACATTTCCTGTTCTCTTTTGCTTTTGCATTGAGTTAATCTAAAATGCAACTTTGATTTTTAATGTAAAAAATTGTGACATTTTATTGTCTAACATTAAAAGAATTTTCCTTTTTCGTGGATTATATGCTTGCTTTGTTTGAACTGAATTTATATTTAGCCGGAATAATAGACAAAAAGTCTCATCTCACTACCAGTCGTAAAGTTCTTATGGATAATATATAGAGATTGTTTGAAGGCAAATACAGCCTGACTAACTTGATTGAGTTTCATGAAATAACAGCGGGGATTGATGAAGGTAGTGCAGTTGATGTGTACATGGACTTTCAAAAGGTGTTTGATAAAGTCCCATATAATGGACAAATTGCAAGCTGAGTCAGAAAGCAGAGAACGGTAGTGAACTATTGTTTTTCAGACTGAGGGAAGTATATAGTGAGGTCCCCCATGGTTTGGAATTGGGTCTACTGCTTTGATATTGTTAATGACCTGGACTTGGGTATAGGGAATTTAATCTCAAAATTTGTAAATGACACAAAGCTTAGAAATGTAATAAATAGTAAAGAGGACAGTAGCAGACTTCAGGAAGACATAGTTAGACTTGTGAAATTAAATGCAGAGAAGTGTGAACTTAGTATTTTGCCAGGAAAATAGAGGTGAATATAAACTAAATGATTATAATAGGGGATTTCAACTTCCCCAATATCAACTGGGATAGTCTTAGCCTTCTTCTTTGGCCTCCTTGTCTCGAGAGAGAATGGGTAAGCGCCTAGAGGTGGTCAGTGGTTTGTGAAGCAACACCTGGAGTGGCTATAAAGACCAATTCTAGAGTGACAGACTCTACCACAGGCGCTGCAGATAAAATTGGTTGTCGAGGCTGTTACACAGTTGGCTCTCTCCTTGCGCTTCTGTCTTTTTTCCTGAACAACTGCTAAGATTCTTCGACTCGCTACTCTTTAGCCCCACCTTAATGACTGTCCACCAGCTCTGGCGATCACTGACAACTGACTCCCACGACTTGTGGTCAATGTCACAGGACTTCATGTTGTGTTTGCAGATGTCTTTAAAGCGGAGGCATGGACGGCCGGTGGGTCTGATACCGGTGAGGAGCTCACTGTACAATGCATCCTTGGGGATCCTGCCATCTTTCGTGCGGCTCACATGGCCAAGCCATCTCAAACGCCGCTGGCTCAGTGGGGTGTATGTGCTGGGGATGTTGGCTGCCTCGAGGACTTCTGCGTTGGAGGTACGGTCCTGCCACCTGATGCCAAGGATTCTCCGGAGGCAGAGAAGATGGAATGAGTTGAGACATCACTCTTGGCTGACGTATGTTGTCTAGGCCTCACTGCCGTAGAGCAAGGTACTGAGGACACAGGCTTGATACATTCCGGCTTTTGTGTTCCGTGTCAGTGCGCCATTTTCTCACACCCTCTTAGCCAGTCTGGACATAGCAGCGGACGCCTTTCCCATGCGCTTGTTGATTTCTGCATCGAGAGACAGGTTACTGGTGATAGTTGAGCCTAGGTAGGTGAACTCTTGAACCACTTCCAGAGCATAGCCGCCGATATTGTTGGATGGAGCATTTCTGACGTCCTGTCCCAAGATGTTCTTAGTGCAAAAGGCTTAAAAGGGGCGGAATTCTTAGAGTGCATCCAGGAGAGCTTTTTGAGTCAGCATGTAGAAAGTCCTACAAGAGAAGGGGCAGTACTGGACCTAATCCTAGTGAATGAAGCGGGACAAGTGGTAGAAGTGTCAGTGGGGGAGCATTTCGGGGATACCGACTATAACTCTGTAAGATTTAAGGTAGTTATGGAAAAGGACAAAGATGGACCAAAAATAAAGGTACTGATTTGGGGGAAGGCTGATTTCAATATGATAAAACAGGATCTGGCCAAAGTGGACTGTGAGCAGCTACTTGTAGGAAAGTCTACATCAGACCAGTGGGAGTCATTCAAAAAGGAATTAGTGAGAGTTCAGGGCCAACATGTTCTCGTAAAGGTGAAGGGTAGGACCAATAAGTCCAGGGAATCTTGGATGTCAAGGGATATAGAGGATTAGATAAGGATAAAAAAGGAAGCTTGTGGCAGATTCAGAGGGCTGAGAACAGCAGAGGCCCTAGAGGAGTATAGGGTCTGCGGCAGGTGGTGGGGGAACCAACACGAGGGAAAAACATACTTGACCTCATCCTCACCAATCTGCCTGCCACAGATGCTTCTGTCCATGACTGTACTGGTAGGAGTGACCACCGCACAGTCCTTGTGGAGACGAAGTCCCGCCTTCACACTGAGGATACCGTCCATCGTGTTGTGTGGCACTATCACCTTGCTAAATGGGATAGATTTCGAACAGATCTAGCAATGCAAAACTGGGCATCCATGAGGCGCTGTAGGCCATCAGCAGCAGTGGAATTGTACTCAACCACAATCAGTAACCTCATGGCCTGGCATATCCCCCACTCTAGCATTACCATCAAGCCAGGAGACCAACCCTGGTTCAATGAAGAGTGCAGGAGGGCATGCCAGGAGCAGCACCAGGTATACCTCAAAATGAGGTGTCAACCTGGTGAAGCTACAACACAGGGCTATCTGCATGCCAAACCTCGTAAGCAGCATGCAAAAAACAGAGCTAAGCGATCCCATAACCAACGGATCAGATCTTAGCTCTGCAATCCTGCCACATCCAGCCGTCAATGCAGGTGGACAATTAAACAACTAACTGGAGGAGGTGGCTCCACAAATATCCCCATCCTCAATGATGGGGGAGCCCAGCACATCAGTGCGAAAGATAAGGCTGAAGCATTTGCAACAATCTTCAGCCAGAAGTGCCGAGTTGATGATCCATCTCGGCCTCCTCCTCACAGATGCCAGACTTCAGCCAATTCGATTCACTCCGCGTGATATCAAGAAATGACTGAAGGCACTGGATACTGCAAAAGCTATGGGTCCTGACAATATTCCGGCAATAGTACTGAAGACCTGTGCTCCAGAAGTTGCCAAGCCCCTAGCCAAGCTGTTCCAGTACAGCTACAACACTGGCATTTGTGGAAAATTGCCCAGGTATGTCCTGTACACAAAAAGGACAAGTCCAACCCAGCCAATTACCGCCCCATCAGCCTACTCTCAATCATCAGTAAAGTGATGGAAGATGTCATCAACAGTGCCATCAAGCAGCATTTGCTGAGCAATAACCTGCTCAGTGATGCTCAGTTTGGGTTCCGCCAGGGCCACTCAGCTCCAGACCTCATTACAGCCTTGCTTCAAACATGGACAAAAGAGCTGAACTCAAGAGGTGAGGTGAGAGTGACTGCCCTTGACATCAAGGCAGCATTTGACCGAATATGGCAGCAAGGAGCCCGAGAAAAACTGAGGTCAATGGGAATCGGGGAAAACCCTCTGCGGGCTGGAGTCATACCTAGCACAAAGGAAGATGGTTGTGCCTGTTGAAGGTCAATCATCTGAGCTCCAGGACATCACTGCAGGAGTTCCTCAGGGTAGTGTCCTGGGCCCAACCATCTTCAGTTGCTTCATCAATGACCTTTCTTCAATCATAAGGTCAGAAGTGGGGATGTTCGCTGATGATTGCACAATGTTCAGCACCATTTGCGACTCCTCAGATACTGAAGCAGTCCGTGTACAAATTCAGCAAGACCTGGACAATATCCAGGCTTGGGCTGCTAAGTGGCAAGTAACATTCACGCCACACAAGTGCCAGGCAATGACCATCTCCAACAAGAGAGAATCTAAGAATCTCCCCTTGACATTCAACGGCATTACCATTGCTGAATCTACCACTATCAACATCCTAGGGGCTACCATTGACCAGAAACTGAACAGGAGTAGCCATATAAATACCGTGGCTACAAGAGCAGGTCAGAGGCTAGGAATCCTGCGGCGAGTAACATCTCCTGATGGCACACCATCTACAAACATTCACTCCCTTCACCACCAACGCAGTGGCAGCAGTGTGTACCATCTACAAGATGCACTGCAGCAGTGCACCAAGGCTCCTTAGACAGCACCTTCCAAACCCGCTACCTCTACCGACTAGAAGGACAAGGGCAGCAAATACATGGGAACACCACCACCTGCAAGTTCCCCTGCAAGTCACACACCATCCTGACATGGAACTATATCGCCGTTCCTTCGCTGTCACTGGGTCAAAATCCTGGAACTCCCTTCCTAACAGCACTGTGGGTATACCTACCCCAAATGGACTGCAGCGGTTCAAGAAGGCAGCTCACCACCGTCTTCTCAAGGGCAATTAGGGATGGGCAATAAATGCCCACATCCCATGAATGAATAAAAAAAAAAGAAAATGTAGGGAGTACTTAAAAAAGTAATTGGGAGAGTGAAGAGGGGGCATGAAAAAACACTGGCGACAAGCTAAAGGAAAATTCCAAGGTGTTTTATTAGTATATTAAGGGCAAGAGTAGGGCCCATTCGGGACCAAAGTGGCAATGTGTGTGTGGAGCTGGAGGACGTAGGTGAAGTTTTGAATAATTTCTTTTCATCTGTGAACGATGTAGGTGTAGAGATCAGAGAGGGGGATTATGATATACTTAAAGAAATTAGCATTGAAAGGGAGGATGTATTAGCACTTTTAGCGGGCTTAAAAGTGCATAAATCCCCAGACCCAGATGAAATGTATCCCAGGAAGCTATGTGAGGCAAGGGAGGAGATTGCAGGGGCTCTGATTCAAATTTTCAAATCCTCTCTGGCACATCTCCTGTGGCCAGAGGACTGCAGGACAGCGAATGTGGTACCATTATTCAAGAAGGGTAGCAGGGATAAACCAGGTAAATACAGGCCAGTGAGTCTAACATCAGTGGTAGGGAAACTATTGGAAAAAATTCTGAGGGACAGGATTAATCTCCACTTGGAGAGGCAGGGATTAATCGGGGATAGTCAGCATAGCTAAATACAGGCCAGATCGTGTCTGACAAACTTGATTGAATTTTTCGAGGAGGTGACTAGGTGTGTAGATGAGGGTAAAGCAGTTGATGTAGTCTACATGGACTTCAAGTAACGCTTTTGATAAGGTCCCGCATAGGAGATTGGTGCAGAAGGTCAGAGCCCATGGGATCCAGGGCAATTTTGAAATTGGATCCAAAATTGGCTTAGTGGCAGGAGGCAGAAGGTGTTGTTTTTGCGATTGGAAGCCTGTGACCAGTGGTGTACCGAAGGGATCGTTGCTGGGACCCTTGCTGTTTGTAGTGTACATTAATGATTTAGACGTGAATGTAGAAGGTATGATCATTAAGTTCGCAGATGACACGAAAATTGGTGGTGTCATAAATAGTGAGGAAGACAGCCTTAGATTACAGGACGATATAAATGGGCTGGTAAGATGGGCGGAGCAGTGGCAAATGGAATTTAATCCTGAGAAGTGTGAGGTGATGCATTTTTGGAGGACCAACAAGGCAAGGGAATATATAATGGATGGTAGGACCCTAGGGAGTACAGAGGGTCAGAGGGAACTGGGTGTACTTGTCCATAGATCACTGAAGGCAGCAGTACAGGTATATAAGGTGATTAGGAAGGCATATGGGATACTTGCCTTTATTAGCCGAGACATAGAATATAAGAGCAGGGAGGTTACGATGGAGCCGTATAAAACACTAGTTAAGCCACAGTTAGAGTACTGTGTGTCGTTCTGGTCGCCAGACTGTAGGAAGGATGTGATTGTACTGGAGAGGGTGCAGAGGAGATTCACCAGGCTGTTGTCTGGGTTGGAGCATTTCAGCTATGAAGAGAGACTGGATAGACTAGGGTTGTTTTCCTTGGAGCAGAGAAGACTGAAGGGGGACCTGATTGAGGTATACAAAATTATGAGGGGCATTGATAGGATAGATAGAAACTTTTTTCCGTAGCGGAGGGGTCAATAACCAGGGGGCATAGATTTAAGGTAAGAGGCAGGAGGTTTAGAGGGGATTTGAGGAAAAAAAATTTCATCCACAGGGTGGTTGGAATCTGGAACACACTGCCTTAAGGGGCGGTAGAGGCAGGAACCCTCACAACATTTAAGAAGTATTTAGATGAGCACTTGAAACGCCATAGCGTACAAGGCTATGGGCCAAGTGCTGGAAATGGGATTAGAATAGATAGGTGCTTGATGGCTGGCATGGACATGATGGGCCAAAGGGCCTGTTTCTGTGCTGTATAACTCTTTGACTCTAAATGATGAAATTAAGTGTAGGAACAGACATACCTGGGGTTCACTTACACAAATTTTTGAAGGTGGCAGGACAGGTCACTAAGGCTGTTAAAAGCCTATGGGATATTTGGGTTTATTAATAGAGGCGTGGAGTAAAAAAGCAAATAACATAAGAGCAGAACAGAATATAATATCAAAGTAATTCATGACAACGCTACTTCATCGGATACGTCATCAGGATGTTCCGCGGTGCGCACATGCGCAGACGGCCTCATGCCCCCTGCGCATGCGCTGCGGTCCGACTTACCAGGACCGCTTTGCGCATGCGCAGACGCGCAGTACGCGCATGCGCACACAGTCTCCTCATCTCTGCGCATGCGCTGCGGTCCGACCTGCCATGACCATTGCGCGCATGCGCAGATGACGTCATCGCGTTATTTTGTCTTCCTCGCCGACGCGCCAGTTTGGCCTCTGCGCATGCGTCAAAGCTTCGGCGTGACTTTTTGAAAGTGGAAGGAGGAGAGGTTTCGTCGGGCATTTTCTCACATTCTATCTGAATTATTTATTCGTTTTGGAGACTTGCTTCATTTTTATTTGACACAGGAAATTGTTCCAAGGTAAGCTGCTCTGCCTCTGTAAGTTGCTCTGAAAACATTTCCATTGTCTGGGCCACCACATGTTCTCCAGCCCCTGTTGTAAGTTGCTCTGAAAACATTTCCATTGTCTGGGCCACCGCATGTTCTCCAGTCCCTGTTGTGAGTTGCTCTGAAAACATTTCCATTCTCTGGGCCACCGCATGTTCTCCAGGCCCTGTTGTGAGTTGCTCTGAAAACATTTCCATTGTCTGGGCCACCGCATGTTCTCCAGCCCCTGTTGTGAGTTGCTCTGAAAACATTTCCATTGGCTGGGCCACCGCATGTAGCAGGATGAAGGCACAGTGACTGTGATTTCTGGCGCCAAACAGTGCACACTGCAGATACATGATGGCCAGGCTACCTGCAGCTGCATCTTCTCCATTCAGACTTTGTTGCCCTGCAAATATGCTGTTGTTGTGCAGAGGCATCTGGGTCTGCCTTTGGACAGGCTCGCCCCCAATTGTCGCTGGCGTGCATCTCAGACACCAACGACGACAGGCATGGCTGCTGCCATAGTGATTACAGAGGAACAGCCAAGGCCCCTCAGCCACAATGAAAAATACCGCTTGCTTTCAGATCAATTGTACCAGCTACAACAGGCCGTTCTGCAGAGTGGAACGGCAGCATTCATGAGGAGACTGGACTGGCTGCGGCAACAGACTCTACGCTGGCAGCAAGGACTGGCTGATGAGATGGAGCCATTTACTATGCCCAACAATTGCCCGGAAGCACCTTCGGATGGAGGTGGCCGCGCGCTGGACATCAGTCACGTGTCACAAACCCTGGATCCTGAGCGTCTCACCCCCTGGCCTAATGATCTGATGGACCATACATATGCCTGCCTGTTCAAATCTCCACTTCCCCTACCTGCGGTACCCTCTCCTTGCTGCTCAGTTACACAGTCACCTGCTCCTACACCCATCAGGGCAGTGCACATGGACACACAGTTACCTGCTCCTACACCCATCAGGGCAGTGCACATGGACACACAGTTACCTGCTCCTACACCCATCAGGGCAGTGCTCATGGACACACAGTTACCTGCTCCTACACCCATCAGGGCAGTGCTCATGGACACACAGCCACCTGTTTCCCCATCTGACGTTGAAACAACCATGCAGAGCCTTGTGAGACTCCGCAATTGCCAGTTGCTGCCTGTCAAGCAGAGAGGGCGTCCAAAGGGGTCAAGCACTTGGGGAACATTCAGCAAGAAGAGACTGAGCACTAAAAGAAACAAGCATGCCGTGTCCAGTGGTAGCAGAAATGTGAATGCTCTTGCTGTGAACACAACTGGTGATAGTAGTAGGCAGGATTAAATGGGAATGGATGGAAAGACGCACGAGTAACATAACCACTGGCAGGGAATTGCTGGGCTAAATGGCCAGCTTTATGTTCATAGCCCAAAAGAAATGTGCTTCTTTTCCAGCACCCTCACATCATTCATGTTTTCCCTGAGAGCAGCATTGAACCATCACGAGATAGGGGCAGTTACATCATCCTGACTCCTACAGCTGAGGTGGGTACTAAGTGATTCATTGGCGGTGTTATCAGTACATGCCTTTACCGCAGAACACAAAGCATGCTCAACAGTAATTTCATTGGAGGGAGAGAAGCTCTGACACTGATGTTCTTTCCTTATTTTCTTTCATGTAAAACGTGCCCTTGAGAAAACAATCCTTGACACTTAAGGACAGCATTCAAGCAAAGGAGGCAGTGCAGGAGATGACGCAAGGATGTGCTGATTCCTGCATCTGAGGTGGGTAATAAGTGCTTCATTGGCGACGTTATCAATTGGTGCCTTCACTGCAGAACTTAAAAAGGTGTGCACAACAGTAATTTCAGTGGATGGAGGGAGGCTAGCTCTGACTCTGATTTGCTTTATTTCTTTTCATGTAAAACATGCCGTCGAGAAAACAATCCTTGAGACTTAAGGTCAGCATTCAAGCAACGAAGGCAACTAGATCATGCTGCGGAGCTCATCACGATGTGGAAAGGAACATTGCATTTATGGATGAATTGGGAATGCACATTGGGATGCGCTTGGGGAACATTCACCAAGAATAGACTGAGCTCAGACTCTTGTGACTTTGCCTTCTTCACATGGACAATACAGTAGTGGAATAGAGAGCCAAGCGTTTATTCACCACAAGGCTCTCCAGGAACAATCTCTTTAGCTGTGCATAGCAGAGACTCGGCCTGTCTGTCAAATGGGAATGCTGGACACAACACTCATGTATCCATGCACAGCAGTTCCTCGGATACTTAATGAACTTAATAAAACTTTTCAATAATTAAACCCAGAATTGTTGAGGTTTTGTTTTGCATGCTATTTCCCCGACTTTGCAACTGCACTTCAGATATTCAACTATGGTAGGGGGGTAGAGGGAGGGGTGGGTGAAGAGGGGGAGGGGTGGGGAGTGCGGGGAGGGGTGGGGAGAGGGAGCATGCAAAATGCAGGGACCAAACAGTTGCAATGCCTGAAGTACTGAGGAGAAGTAGAGAAAGCAACTGGGTAGGGGAGAAAGCAACTGGATTGGGCATCCGCAGCTGGAGGGAACGGCTGAATGGAGAGGGCCGGAAACGAGAGGCCGTAGAGAGCCGCGGGGAGCGAGTGTGCGAAGACCTTGGTGTCACCGGGTCCAGGGAATGGCCAGTAAGTCTTTTGCTGTTGTGCTTATGGCGCATGCACAGAAAAAGGCACTCCCCTTCCGTTCTGCTGCTCCCCCCCCCTACTCTCTCCCCTTCCTCCCTCTCCCCCCAGCTCTCCCCCTCCCCACTCTCTCCCCTTCCTCCCTCTCCCCCCAGCTCTCCTCCTCCCCACTTCCTTACCCCTCCCTCTCCCTCTTTCTCCCCCTTCCTTACCTCTCCCTCTTTCTCTCCCCCCCTCCCCTCCCTCTTTCTCTCCCCCCCTCCCCTCCCTCCCCTCCCTCTTTCTCTCCCCCCCTCCCCTCCCTCCCCTCCCTCTTTCTCTCCCCCCCTCCCCTCCCTCTTTCTCTCCCCCTCCCCTCCCTCTTTCTCTCCCCCTCTCCTCCCTCTTTCTCTCCCTCTTTCTCCCCCCCCCTCCCCGGCACCGTTACCGCTGGGCTCCCCGCACTGCTCTCCCCGGCCCCCGCGCTGCTCTCCCCGGCCCCCGCGCTGCTCACCCCGGCCCGCTCCACTCTCTCACTCCGGCCATTGTATTCTGCCACGTGTTTGTCAGGTTCCATCTCTGTGATTTTTTGAGCAGCGCCATCTTTAGTCCTGGCAGCTGCTACAGTCGCAGGCTGTGACGTTTTCGTGGCACATGCTGTATCTGCGCATGTGCCAAAACAGCGCCACCTACCGATCGCGTTGTCAACAATTGCGGTCATATAATATATAGGAGCACGAACATTCCGTTTGGCCCTTCAAATCTAATCCACCATTCAACAAGATCGTGGCTCATCTTCTACCTCAACTCCATCTTCCTGTACTCTCCCCATATCCCTATTTTCCTTCATACCCAAAAACCTAACAAACTTTTGTCTTGAATATACTCAACGACAGAGCATCCATGGTTCTCTGGGGTAGAAGATTCCAAAGATTTACTATCCCACTGCCTCTCCATACCTCTTTTGCCAAAATGCATCGCCTCACATATCTCTGTATTAAATTCCATCTGCCACTTGTCTGCCCATTCTGCTAGCCAATCTATGTTGCAGTTGATGGTTATCATATTCATTATTTGCTACACCTCCAGGTTTGGTACAATCAACAAATTTTGAAATTTTCTCTGTGTTCCAATATCCAAGTCATTTAAATATATATCAAAAAAGCAGTGGTCCTAGCACTGACCCTTGGGGAACACCACTGTCTACAATCCTCCAGTCTGAAAAACAACCATTTACCACAACTCACTGTTCTCTATCCTTAAGCCAGTTTTTTTTTTACAAGCTGACACTAACCCTCCTATTCCAAGAGCCTCAATTTTGTTAACCAGCCTTTTATGTGGTACTTTGTCCCCCAACATCTAGGGAAGATTGGAAGATTATGGCAAGCCCTTCCAATTCACTTCCCTTAGCAACCTGGATGCAAGCCATCCAGACCAGGCGATTTATCCATTCTAAGCATAGCCAGCCCTTCCAGTACATTCCACTTCTCAATTTTCATCCTATCCATTACATCTACCATCTCCACTTCTACCAATATTTTGTCAGCATCCTCTTCCTTCTTAAACACCAATACAAAGTAATTAAGTATTCTAGTTTTGCCCTGGGCCTCTAAGCATATATCACCCTCTTTGTCCCTAATAGGACCTACCCAGTATCTTAATATTTGCTTAGTATTTACATGCTGGTAGACGATTTTTGGGTTCCCTTTAATGTTAACTGCCATTCTATTCTCATTCTCTTTGGCAGTCTCATTTTCTCTTCCCCTCCTGATACGCATCATACACCCTCTCTTTGTATCATCATATTCTCTATCTCGCATCATTCTCTATCACCCATTGTTCTGTTACAGTTTTTACTGTCAATTTTTGCTTTAATTTTACACTGGTTGGATTCCCCCTCTCATCCCATTGAAGTTAGCCCTCTTCCAGTTTAGAAGATCTACTTTAGATTGTGCCTTGCTCTTCATTGCTTGTTTAAACCTTATGATACAATGATCACTCTTACCCAAGTGTTCCCGCACAGACATGTGGCCCACCTTATTTCCCAGCGCCAAATCTCGCAATGCCTCCTTCCTAGTTGGACCTAGAACATACTGGTCAAGGAGGTTCTCCTGAACACATTTCAGAAATTCCTTCTCCTCCTTTTCCTTTACTCTAACATTATCCCGATCAATATTTGGGTAAAGTTCCCCACTATCACCACTCTATAGTTCTTGCACAAATCTGTGATTTCCCTATAGATTTGCTCATCTATCTCCCTATT
Source organism: Heterodontus francisci (assembly GCF_036365525.1). Taxonomy (NCBI): domain Eukaryota; kingdom Metazoa; phylum Chordata; class Chondrichthyes; order Heterodontiformes; family Heterodontidae; genus Heterodontus; species Heterodontus francisci. The sequence continues at coordinate 53,704,457 of NC_090376.1, read as the reverse complement.
TGGAGGCCTATAGAATACTCCCAGTAGTATGATCATACTCTTTTTGCTTCTCAATTCTAACCAAATGGATTTTGTCCTTGCCCCCTCAAGGATGTCCTTTTTTTCCAACACAGCAACAAATGAAGCCAGGAGGGGGTGATTAGGTGCCAACACTGTGGGGGTGTGCTGCCAGGGTGCCATCAGGGCAGTGACACTTGAGCAGAAGAAAGCGGTGGGGGAAGTTTGTATTAAAGGCACTGTACGCTTAGGCTACCTGCCATGGGCCTCAATCACCGAGGCTTTAGGGCCTCCCCCAATGAGGAGGAGCACCAGAGAGAGAAAGAGGTCCAGCACAGGCAGTGGGAGATCAGCAACCTCAAGGCCAACAGGAGGGCCTACCGTGGGGAAGGGCGCAGAGGGGCAGGTGAACAGCCTTCTTCACGCTGAAGAGGCTGCCCTCCCCAGAGGGTCCACCTTCTGATGCTCAACTACTTACAGATATCTGAGAGGCAGTGTCTTTGAAGACTGCACATCTCCAGGGAGGCTGTCACTGATCTGTGTGCCATGCTGGAGGACAAGCTCAGCCCCATGGAGGGTGATGGACAGCCAATGCCAGTGGCACTGAAGGTCACCATGGCACTGAACTTCCATTCCTCAGATTCTTTCCAGGGATCCACTGGAAATATGTGAGGAATCTCGCAGTATATGCACATCGATTCATCAAAGTGGCGACCAATGCCTTTAGCAAGAGGGCTGGCAAATATGTGTGCTGTAGCACTGATCCAGAAAGTCAAGCTGAGACAGCCATTGGCTTCGGGACCATTGATGGATTTCCCCAGGTGCAGGATGTCATCGACTGCACACATGTGGCCATCAATGCTCCCACAGACCAGCCTTCAACAGGAAGGGCTTCCACTAGCTCAACATACAACTGGTCCGCCGATGAGGATATGGAGAAGGCTGCTGATCAGCCGATACAAGATGAAGCACCCCAGGGACAACAAGCAAGGTGCAATGATAATACACCCAAGGGAGTCCTGGGACCTGCTTATGTATAGACGTTTCCTATGACCCTTACTACCTTTTGGAACCATACCAATAAAGCCTTACCTTTATGCAGGCCTCCTGTCGCCGCCTTCATTTCGCAGTCCATTGTCCAGTGTCCAGGTGCACATCGCACAATGGCAAGGATGAAGCTTCAACTGCACACTATGTGGTCCCTTGCATCCAGCCCTTTGAGTGTGCCAGGGTGTGACTGAAGTCCCAAAGGGCAGCAAGAACTGGAAAGAGATGTACCACCAATATATTAATCCCTTATTAAATGGCATAACAGATGCATGGTTTAACATTTAGATACTCTGTTTTTCACTCTGCACTACACTACAACTACTGTTCGGGGGCCTACAAACAACTCCCACCAATGTTTTCTGCCCCTTGCTGGTTCTTAGCTCCATCAAACTGATCCTATTTCTCTTGATTTTCTGAGCTAAGATCCTTTCTCTCTACTGTTTTTATCCCATCCTTAATTATCAGGGCTACCCCCATTCCTTTTTTTTCCATCTGTTCTAGAAGTCAAGTGTCCTGGAATATTTAGTTCCCAACCTTGATTACTTTTCAACCATGTCTCCATAATGGCTATTAGATCAAACCTATTAATTTCTATTTGTGCTATGAATTCATCAAAGTTTTTCCCGAATGCTTCGCACATTCAGATATAGTGACTTTCATGTTGTCTTTTTTCAAATTTTCCCCGACATCACCCTTAGTCACTAATGCCCTATTACCTTTGTTATTCTCACTGTCCCTTTCTGGCCCACTGTTTATTTTTGCCCCAAGTGCTGCTCTGCTCTGGAGCCTTGACATTTCCTTTGTTACTTTTGAATTTACACTTTTCTGAATCCGCCCTCCCAAGTTATGGTTAACCTTTATAAACTACTTGTTAGACCTCAGCCAGAGTATTGTGTCCAATTCTGGGCACCACACTTTAGCAAAAATGTCAAGGCCTTGAAAACGGTGCAGAGGAGATTTACCAGAATGGTAATGTGTTGAGGGAATTCAGTTATGTAGAGAGACTAGACAAGCTGGCATTCTTCTCCCAAAAGCAAAGAAAATTAAGGGGAGATTTAATTGATGCTCAAAATTATGAGGGATTTTGATATGGTAGATAGGGAGAAATTGTTTCCACTGGCAAGAGGCTCAATAACCAGAGGACACAGATATAAGATAATTCGCAAAAAAGCTAAAAAGCTGGGGAAATTAGGAGAATTGTTTTCACTCAGTGAGTTATGATCTGAATGCATTTCCTGAAAGGGAGTGGAAGCAAATTCTGTAGTAATTTTCAAAAGGAAATTGAACATATACTTAAAAAGGAAAAATTGCAGGGCTGTGGAGAAAAAGCGAGTGGAATTAATCATTAGTTCTTTCAGCAAGCCAACATAGGCACGATGGACTGAATGGCCTCCCTCTGAGTTAGATGATTATGTGTTCACGAACTCTAATTTTTTGCTGCAGGAGCATCACAATGGACTTAATTAACTTTTAGGGCCGGATTTTCAAATGCCAGCGGTGTCAGGATTAGGTGCGGATATGATTTAAACATCTCAGTCCCAGAGGGCATCTCTGGATCCAATGCCTCCTTGACAAACTCCAATTTTTAACGTGAGGGCAGTGGGACCTGCTTACTTCTAATTAACGACCCAATAAGCTCCTAGGGGAGCTTGTTAAGGGGCCAGGGAGGTTGGGACTCGAATTTTCAATTTGGATTCTGGCGAACCTGAACAGTCTGGTGCACATTAGTGCACAGCTGTTGGGTTCACAGTGGGTCGTAGGGAAACTTTTTTTTTAGTTTAAAATTATGGGACCCTTGGGGAATCTTTCGCTGGATCATACGCATTACCTTAGATTTGGATGTTTGCACACTGTCTTGTTTTATGCTGCTGGCCCTCTAAGGAGCTGCCTGCTCTATTCAGCGAGGCAGTGGCAGGCCCCATCATGGCTGCCATCTGCCTTTGCTGCTCGTGCTCTGCAGGCAGCTTCTGCCTCCTGGAACTGCTCAGCGCACTTGATGAGGCATTGAGCTCACCTCCTGGCCAATGAGGGCATTTACATTTCAAAATAGCGTTGCTTGAACATTGCAGTTGAAGACTGGTAGCTGGACCCAGAAATTATCCGGGTGTCAAGATTCACGACCCTGTTTTGAAAATCTGGCCCCTAATTTCTGCAAGCTTGGCACAAATGTATTAACCCAAGAATTTACAATTCAGGTTTTCCTCTTTGTTGCACCTGGGGAGTGTTCAGTGTTCTGAGGAGGAAATGGATGCAGTGGCCTGTTACAGCAGATTTGCACTCCACCAGGCAGCCCCAAGATTTGTGTGGGTTCTCAATGGGTAGTTCTGGGCTGAACCTGCTGTAGGTATGGCCCAAACTTGGGATACAGACAAGTTGGGAAGGGTATTCCCAGTCCTCCTGCCTAACTTTACTCTTGAGTAACTCAGCATTCAAGGTGACTCCAGTGCTGGTGCTCCTATTCTGAAAAAAATGGCCTACGTAGGCACAGGCCTACACTGGGGCCATGCAAATGACACGCGAGGAAATTTGGGAGCACTCATGGTTCAGCAGGCACAGTGTATCTGTTAGGGAGACTGAGAGGAAAATCAATGCCAAAATATTATCAGTTTGCCGTACAAGGCCGGCTGCTTTTTCTGCTGCTGACATCTTTTCACTATTGCTTAGTTTATTTTCTCCCTAAGGTGTTATTTCTTTTCAGAGTTTCACTTCCATATGTCAATCACACTCCAGAACACTGTCTAAGTGGCAATTCGATATCTGTGTGCCCTGGTAGATTACTTGACCATGGATATCAGCGCTATGCCCAATTCTGTCCTCATCTAATGCTCACACATGCAGACTTCTTTTGGGTTTCATTCATGATCATATTTGGGAACCCAGGCTGGATGACATCAAGTACCATCAGGCTACACTCTCCTATCAGATGAAAATGGAGGCCTGAGGGTACTAGATGATCACTCATTAAAAGGTGCATAAATAGTATAAGATGTGCTATAGGGAAAACAAATAGAATTTTAGTTTGTATTGCTAGGACCTTTGCGTAACAAACAAAGCCTTAAACTTAAGCGCCCATAAATCTGTATTTGGAGTATTGTGTCTAGTTGTGGCCTACACATGGTGAAGGATAGAAGCTTTGTTGATGATACCAAATCTTAGAGCTCTTAGCTATAAGGATAAGTGCCAGTTATTTATGATGGAAAATGCTGAGTAAGAAAGAACATGATTGACGTTTTTACCGTGATAAATACAATCCAGTTATATGGCATACCTGAAATAGAAAGGGACAGTTGGAATAGAGCTTGTGGTGGTGGGGATCAAAATCAGCTTGGCTTTCCATTTTTATACATGTCTCCTTTCAGACTAACAGTGGGGGCAGCTGTAGTCTCAGCCAGTTTTCTTTCCACTGCTGACTTAAGCAGATCATAGATGCATTATTCAGTAGGGTGAACAACTTCTCTTTTGCCAGTGTCCAAGAAGAGCAACATGAAAAAGCAACAGATATCAACAGCACTGCCAGCTTTCCTAGAGTCCAAAGCATTATCAGTTTCACCCATGGTGTCATTTGGGCCTCTGTACAGAATACTGTCCACTTTATGACCAAAAAACTTTTAATCTACATATAGACATAGCATGCAATCTTAAGTTTATCAAATAATTATCCCCACCATTTTGCCACACTTAACCAATTCCATCATCTCATCCACCCCTCCCATGCCACTCCTCCTGTGCCATATCCTCCCATGCCATCGCCATCCCATGCTATTCAATCTTACCCTTGCCATCCACATCCCATTCCTTCCATCCCTCCCATGCCTTCCTATTCCTCCCAGAAAGAGTCTCTCCAGCCAGTGTAACTTTGTTGTTGAGCTCCCCTTGCCTTCCGCTGTTTATGTTCTCTACCATCCACCCCCCACCCTACCGCCAATTTCACCACCATTGGCAGTCACACGTGCGTGATGGCTGCAGTCCTCTGCTCACTCCATGTGCCTCCGTGTGTGCCAGTTTCCATTTACTAAATAAACCCACCAACTGACACGCCCCTTTAACTGACCAATCAAAATAGTCCGGACAAACTAAAACTGACATTATTATAGATATCTCATTTGGAAGCCACTTAGATAGTGTTCGAACAAAAACAAAATACTACTGATGCTGGAAATCTGAAATAGAAACAGAGTGCTGGAAAAGCACAGCAGATCTGGCAGCATCTATGGAGAGAGAAACAGAGTTAATGGGTGGAAATTTCAAAACAGGGTGAGGAGCCCGATACCCAGCTGATTTCCAGGTCCAACCCTGTGCCTCAGCTGTGTCACAAATGCGATGCAATCTTTAAATGTTAATGCCCTAATTGGGCAGAAAGCAAGCTCGGTGCCCAATTAGTGGCACCGAGCATCTGCAGGAGGCAGAGCTGCCTTGCTGAAGGGAGCAGGCAGCTCCTTGGAGGGCCAGCAGAATAAAGAGGTGAAGCAGTGCTTCCAAAATTTATTTCAAAAGTCCTGCACTTGGTCCGGTATAAGATCCCCATGGACACAAAATATTTCATCTTCCAACAATAAAGTTTGCCCGCTGCAAGCCCAACAGCTGTGCACCAAACTGGTAGGGCTGACCAAAATCCAAATTGCAAATTACAATGTGAATGCCCTGGCCTGTTAATGAACTTCTACATGAACTTAATGGGCCTTTAACTGGTTCCCCGTTCCCTCCCCCAACCCTCACATTGGAAATTGCAGACTGTCCCAGAGGTGTTGAGTGCAGGAGACGACCTACGGGACTGCAATTTTCAAATCAAATCCATTGTCGACCCTGCTGGAATTTGAAAATCTGGCCCAATGTTTCAGATCAATGTCCTTTCATCAGATCTGAAAATTGTTAGAGGTGTAATAGGTTTTAAACAAGTACAAAGGCAAAGAAGAGGGTGGGGAAAAAAGAAAACATAAGGTAAAGGCAGGAGAGATTGAATGACAAAAAGGGATAATTGTGCAAGGCAAAGGAGATGGAAATGTGACAAGTAAAGAAACAAAAGATATGTCTATAGGAAGTGTAAATGGAAAGCAACCAACAGCTGCCATCCAAAAACAGAAAAATAAAAAATAATGGGGCACAGGTTGTGATCTGACGTTGTTGAACTCAATATTGAGTCTGGAAAACTGTGAAGTGCCATTGTGACATCAACCATCTCAGTTTTCTGCTCCCCTCACTCGCTCAAACCTATCTCCCTCTAAACTTGCAGCACTCTGTTCTTTCGGGTCCAACCCTAATATTACCATCAAACCTGCTGACAAGGTTGGTGCTGTTGTTGTTTGGCAAACTAACCTCAACCTAGCAGAGCTGAACACCAACTTTCTCGCATCTCCTCCTATGACCCCACCCAACCTCATACCACTGAACTGCAAGCCATCATTTTCTAGACTGTCAGTGACCTCAACTCCTCTGGAGATCTTCCCTCCATGGTCTCCAACCTCAGTCCCGGAACTGTGCACAGCTGCATCAACATCCAAAAACAAGGCTGCCCAGGTATACCCATCATTTCAGCCTGTTCTTGCCCCAGGTAGACGCATCATTTCAGCTTGTTCTTGCCCCATGAAACTGATTTCTTTCTATTCTTCCTCCCCATAAGTCTCTTCCTACCTACATCCGTGTCGCTTCCGATGCCTTCTGCCACTTGACCTTAGTCATCTCCTTTTCATTATGGACATCCAATCGCTCTACACCTTCATTCCCCACCAGGACAGTCTGTGGGCTCTCTGTTTCATCCTTGAACAGAGGACCAACCAATCCACATCAACACCACCCTACTCCGCTTTGCTGAACTTGTTCTCCCATTTGAACAACTTCTCCTTTAACTCCACTCACTTCATCCAAATAAAAGGCATTGCTATGGAAACCCATATGGGTCCTAGCTAAGCCAGCTTTTCTATGGGATATGTGGAATGTTTTTTGTTCCAGTCCTGCTCAGGTCCCCTCCCTCACCTGTTTTTCCAGTACATTGATGACTGTATCAATGCTGTTCCCAACCGTCGCACCAAACTGGAAAATTTCATCAATTTTGCTTCCAATTTTTACCCTCCCCTTACTTTCACATGGCTTTCATCTCCAACTCTTCCCTTCCTCGACTCCTCTGTTGCCCTTTTGGGGATAGGCTATTGATCAATATCTAATATAAGCCCACTATCTGCCAAGCTACCATGACATACCCTGCTTTCTGTAAGGACTCTATTCTATTCTCCCAGATTCTCAGCCACTGGCATATCTGTTCTGACAATGCCACATTCCAACCCAGTGCTTCCTTTTTCTTTTTCCTTTCCCTTTCTTCCTTTTTCCTCAACCAAGTATTCCCCCCATGATTGACAGGTGTTCATTCCATTTCCCATACCTCTGCTCTCACCCCTTCCCCTCCCTCCCAGAATCACAATCCCCTTGTCCTCACACACATTCAACAGATCACCTCCACCATCTCCAGCATGATACCCCCACCAAACACATCTTCCCTTACCCTCCCTTTTCAGCATTCCAAAAGGACCGTTCCCTCCATGACATCTAAGGCCTCAACGGGTGGCACAGTGGCGCAGTGGTTAGCACCGCGGCCTCACAGCTCCAGGGACCTGGGTTCGATTCTGGGTACTGCCTGTGCGGAGTTTGCAAATTCTCCCTGTGTCTGCGTGGGTTTTCGCCGGGTGCTCCGGTTTCCTCCCAAATCCAAAGACTTGCAGGTGATAGGTAAATTGGCCGTTGTAAATTGCCCCTAGTGTAGGGAGGTGATAGGGAATATGGGATTATTGTAGGGTTAGTATAAATGGATGGTTGTTGGTTGGCACAGACTCGGTGGACCGAAGGGCCTGTTTCACTGCTGTATCTCTAAATAAACTAAATAACACTCCTTCCAGGTTAAAGAGCGATTTACTTGTACTTCTCTCAGTTTAGTATACTGTATTCACTGCTTGTGATGCGGTCTCCTCTACATTGTCAAGACCAAACACAGATTGGGTGATCGCTTTGCGGAACACCTCCGTTCAGTGCGCAAGTACTTAATTCTCAGTCCCATTCCCACTCTGATCTCAAAGTAAGCTCGAGGAATAGCACCTCATCTTTCAGTTCAGCACTTTACAGCTTTCCAGACTCAACATTGAGTTCAACAATTTCAAATCATAATCTCTGCCCCCATTTCTTTCTTGTTTTTGGGCACCTGCTGTTGGTGTGATTCTGCTTTCCCATTTACATCTCCTCTAGACCCATCTTTTATTTCTTTGCTTGTCCCATTACCATCTTCTTTGCCCTGCACCATCATCCCTTTTGTCATTTAATCTCTCTTGCCTTGCACCCTATCATAGATGTTCTCTCAGCCATCACACTCCCACCGTTTCCCTGCCTCTGTACTTGCTTAAAACTTATTACATTTCTAACTTTTCCCAGTTCTGATAAACAGTTGTCAGCTTGAAACATTAATAGTTTCTCTCTTCACAGATGCTGCCAGACCTGCTGCATTTTTTCAGCATTTTTTAAATTAGATTTCCAGCATCTACAGTATCTTGCTTTTGTTCTAACAATCTAGTTGGCTTTCAAATAAGGTATGACTGTAATGATAAACACAACGCTTAATTTTATTGCTCCTGGTTAACTAATAGCTTTCCAGCTATTTTTTTGGTGTGGCTCCTTGACTCAATCTAATCTGTTACCATATTTCCTGCAAAATTGTATGAAAGCAAATGTGCCTCACAATCATTGCTATGTTCTGTTTGTCGTCAGGAGTTATCCAGTCACGTATTGAAACCTAATTGCATTTATAATGAAATTAAGCAAACTTTAAAGCAGCTTGGTGCTGCAGTATGGTGAAGCTCCAACATGCTGAATCATTATATTTGCAATTTTCCAAGTTTACGATCTTAATGAAATGCATTGCACAGTGAAGCACTGATATTTTCCCATTAGAAACTAAAACCAGAGAAAACATACTGGGAAGAAGGGATTGAAAAACAGAAGGTGCATTTCAATTGTTATGAACTACACCCACCTTTCTGTTGACTGGTTAACTAAGTGGCATTGCTCTCCTGCCAAACAGGCAAGAGATGGTTTGGCACATGTTCCAGAGAAACTTGAATGCCAAAGAGAAAATTAGGCAGTTTCCATAATCCAATCTTTTCCTGATGGACAAATTCATACTGAATTTGAGTTTCACAGGTGCAGCAACCCACAAGAATTATCATACAAGGAACCATTCTTCACTCATGACCTAAGATAGGCTATTCATTTTTGGAGGGCATCAGAGCCCACCCTGATCCTGTTCAGATCCAAGGTCCACACATGCACTTTGTAGCAGAATAGCAATTAAAAGCAAGAACACTGGATATTCTTTCTCCTCCTTAACCTAAGAGCATTTAAGACAAATTGTAATACCTACAGTTGTCCCAGTGACATCAGGTAACTCAGAACAGACCAGAAATTGGACCTGGGACCATTGTAGTGTTTATCCCTCAGTACCACATTATATTTATCCATTGAACTATTCAGAGAGCCAATATATTACATTTAAAAATCACTTTGGTATTGCAAAAATGTATTGTACTCAGCAATTCATTACTTATATAATCATGTGTGGTAAATAAAACATATTTTTATCCAAGGCTCTACATATAATTCTAATTTTAAAAAAGTCACCTCCCCTTCTTTAACTCAGTGTCATTTTTTTGTCTGGTTATGCCTCAAGGGATATGGCAATGGGGCGGGTGATTGGAGTTGAATCCTAAGATCAGCCATGATCGTTTTGAATGGTGGAGCAGGCTCGATGGGCCATATGATCTACTCCTGCTCCTATTTCTTGTGTTCTTGTGAAACACTTTGGAATGTTTTCCTGCATTAAAAGTGTTGTATAAATGTAAGTTGTTGACCATTCTTCCATACAGTAATAAAGAGCAAGACAATAGTTTGGCAGAAACACTCATCATTATATCAAGCTTGAATAAGTTAAATGGTGACATCTTTCCATTGTTTAACCTTTGAGGTTAAAAGTATCATGGAAATCACATAATGTAATTCAAAACTACTTAAGCAATCAGAATCAGTAAGAAGTCAATAAGGTGCCACAGACACAACACAAGCAAAAAGCAAAAAAAAACTGCAAATGCTAGAACCCTGAAACAAAAAAAAGGCTGAAACATATGACAGGTCCTTCATCATCTATGGAGATAACAGACAGATTAACATTTCAGGAATAGGGAAGGGTCCATACCTAAAACACTGGGCTAAATTTTGCTGGAAAATAACAGTGTGTTAACAATGTACATCCTTATTAATATGCAAATCTGCCAGCAGTTTCAATGCTTTAAGAGATACAGTGTGAATTGTGAATCTCCAGAGCTTGTTGGTTGATTTACGCTGCTTTGCTGATTGCTTTCCACAAACAGCCCTTAGCCCCTCGTTATTTTTAAGAAGTTACTGGATTTGCACATTAGTTGCTCATTAAACTCACCACCGAAACTTGGGCTTGCTAATTAAAAGTGCAATTACCCTTTTAATAGCAACATGATTGTTAATAATGCTAATCAATATTTCCAGCCCAAAAAGGGTCAAATTTAAACTATTCCTTTTCATTCCTGACTAAGATTTTTTTTTAAAATTCTTACTTTTCCTTTGTTTTTCCTCTCTCAATCCAATCTTTCTTTCCCTTCTTTATTTCTCTTTCTGTATCTGATTTGAGTCTAATTCACCCTCCGCATTGTTCCTGTTTTTGTCTCAATCCTTAAATCTCATTGGTTAAGGAGACAGGCCACTGGTCCAGTCATTCGTTAAGGTCCCAGATGCTCCACTACCCTAGCCACACCTTTATTAGCTTGCACTCCCAGCAAGCTACGTGCATAAAATTGTGCTGAAGGATGCAGGAAAAAAATCTAACAATGGCAAATGCTGTGAGATGCAAGATTTGGCCAACTAAAACTTGTCTGTTCTCTACAGATGTTGACTGATTTGAGTGCTTTCAGTATTTTCTCAAGGGCAATTAAGGATCGACAACAAATGCTGGCCTTGCCAGCGATGCTGACATCCCATAAACGAGTAAAAAAAAAACAAAAAAAATGTAAATTTTTGCAACTGAAGCAATGTTGCTTTCTAATGGTATAATAAAAGCAAAATATTGCAGATGCTGCAGTTCTGAAGAAGGGTCACTGACCTGAAACGTTAACTCTGCTTCTCTCTCCACAGATGCTGCCAGACCTGCTGAGTATTTCCAGTATTTCTTGTTTTTATTGCTTTCTAATGGAATTGTTTGGTTTGCACTTGACATTCCTGTGCAAAGTAGTGTAGAGTGAAACTTTTGAAAGTGTCTGGATAATCTGTCTGTGTCGAGTAAGCTTATCTCAGTTGGGACATCAATTTGATTGCTACAATTGGCTTCAATAGCCTTGGGCTCAGGAGGTAATATCATCAGAGTCCTGATAGTTGTTCAGTGAGCAAAAGTTGGAAAGTGTACGCATGCAGAAATCCATAAAGAACAGGACTGAATTTAAAGCAAAATACTGCAGATACTGGAAATATGAAATAAAAACAGAAAGTGCTGGAAATACACAGCAGGTCTGGCAGCATCTGTGGACAGAGAAAAACAGAGTTAACGTTTCATGTGTTACGACCACGGCAGGAGCAATGCAATGTCAATTCAGTCCCGTTACTCCACAGGTCGCAACATATTATTAAAGTTTCCCCACCCAACAGGAAAACAGCCAAATTAAACACGCTAGTAAAGCCCGGAACAAAACAGACCAAACCAGGTAACTTTAGACAACAACTAATTAACGATTTATTAAAACTAAACTTTAAACACTATTAAGATAAACTTATGTCTAAAGACCTTATAACTTCTTACTTTAATCTAACTTCCTCATTCACACATATACACTCAAAAATAACAGTAGTTCACCAGTTTTGAAAATGGTGTTTTTAAAAATTAGCTGTTTCTTAAGAATAAATAAATAAGTAAGTCTTTATGGGTTACGTTCCTGATGGATGAGGTATTCTAATGTGGAAATAATCAAATGCTACTAGAAGTCTTCACTTGGATTTGATGAAGCAGTCTGTTTTTTGATAGGCATCCAAACTGTTCAGCTGTAGCAGGCATTAAACACTGGCGAATTCCAGAAAATACAATCAGGCAAGTGAGATTCAATCTTGAAGCAAATACTTCCTGGCTTGGAAGTAAAGAAAATGAGTTTTTACTACCTTCAGCAATACAAATGGTCTCTTGAAAGAAAGAAGGCTTTTTTCTTTTTTGGGGCAATTAATTTGGCCTCTAGAATTACTGCTGAGAGAGAATGAACAGTTCTTTTCTCTTCAGTATGCTTTGCTGGTGAGTCTGGTTCTGACTAGTTTTTGCCAGTTTTACATACAGTTCAGTGGAAACATTATACCATGTGATCTCTCTCTTCTGCTGTTGCCTAGGTAACAAAATGCAACTGTGGCATACTGTCCCAGAAATCCAAAACTTCTCTCCCTGTCTTAAAGGTGCACTGTTTTCAAACAGAGACTTATAGGCACACTGTTTTAATCCGAGATGAAAAATAATATAAGTCCGTGACACATGTCTGTTCATCAGTTCTGATGAAAGATCACGGACCTGAAATGTTAACTTGGGACGGAATTTTACTCTCGTTGGACGGGAGCCATCCACTGACCGAAAAGTCAGTGCTAATCCCACCTCTGCCTGGCCTGGCGATCAAGACTGCATTGAGGCAGGAATTCTCACCTAATAGAGCTGCTGGCCAGTCAGCGGGCCAGCAGCTCTTAGTCCCAGCAGCACCACTGGGAGCGGTGGCCACTGCTGGGACTGCAACCCAGCTTCGAGAAGAAGAGGAAGAAAGGCCCTAGGAAACCGGGGGTGATCGGTCAGGCCCCGGTGAGGCAAGGGTGGTTGATTGGGGGGATGGGGGGCCATGTTGGGTGTTGGGGGTGGTTGGGGTATCAGGGGCCGCCCTCTGTCAGGCACACGGTGCCTGATCAGGAGGCCCTCCACCCCTCGCAGGCCATCAAAAAGCTGCCTACTTTGAACAGGTGGCTTTTTTTGGGCCTGGGCCGCCAGCTTGCCAATGGTAAAATCTCCATGGCGGTGGGCAGAGGCCCTTAAGTGGCCGTTAACTGGCCACTCAAGGTCCTTGATTGGCCTGGGTGGGCAGGGTCATTATTCACTGCTGCCGCCCCGTGTAAAATGGCAGCGGAGGCAGGAGTGGATCGGAAAGGGCCCCCAGAGCTTCCCACTCTATTTTAAGCCTCCCGCCCCTCCCCCCCCCGCCAAATCACTATCCTGTTCTTTGCAGGGTGGAAAATTCCGGACTCTGTTTCTGTATACAGATGCTGCCAGACCTGCTGTGTATTTCCAGCACTTCCTGTTTTTATTTAAGAACAGAACTGAGCTTGGTTTATGTGCCAACCAGGTGTATTGTGTAGACTGTACTACAATGGCACACTTGAACACCTGCTAAAAGTGCACATTTTGTACCAAAATCATTATACAAGAGTTAACATGTTGTATTTGGTTTCAATTGTACGAGTGGAGCATTGTAATGGGAAATTTTTGCACATAAATAAATGCAATGGTAGTTAACAGCAACCATAATAAATGGTCAGAAAGGTCACTCTTCTAGATCAACAATTAATGTTTTGTACATTTCATGAAAAGATACATAAGGTTCTGTTAAAACACTTTTAGATTTTTTTCCCTTGTTGAATTTTGACCTCAAAGAAGGATGTTAGCTGGAAAATTAAGGCCACATCCTTACAATCCCTCAAACAGCATCACAAAAACAAATTATCTGGTCATTAACACATTGCTGTTTGTGTGAGCTTGCTGTGCGCAAATTGGCTTCCAGTTTTCCCGCATTGCAACAGTGACTACACTTCAAAAGCATTTCATTGGCTATAAAATGCTTTCAGATGTCCTGTAATCGTGAAAGGTGCTATATAAATTATATTCTCTCTTTCTACAAAGTGTATACACTTCACAAGCAGGCAAATAGAAACTTCTTTCTTCTTTGGCCTCCTTGTCTCAGGAGACAATGGGTAAGCACCTGGAGGTGGTCAGTGGTTTGTGGAGCAGCGCCTGGAGTGGCTATAAAGGCCAATACTAGAGTGACAGACTCTTCCACAGGTGTTGCAGAAAAAATTGGTTGTCGGGGCTGTTACACAGTTGGCTACTAACATGGAAACTATAGGCCAGTTAGCCTAACATCTGTCATAGGGAAAATGCTAGAATCCATTATTAAGGAGGTAATGGCAGGACATTTAGAAAATCTTAATACCATCAGGCAAAGCCAACATGGTTTTGTGAAGGGGAAGTCGTGTTTGCTTAATTTATTAGAATTCTTTGAGGAAGTAACAAGCAAGGTGGATAAAGGGGAACCTCTAGATGGGGTGTACTTGGATTTTCAAAAGGCATTTGATAAGGTGCTGCATCAAAGATTACGACACAAAATAAGAGCTCACGGTGCAGGGAGTAACATATTAGCATGGATAGAGGATTGATTAGCTAACAGGAAGGAGAGAGTAGGGATAAATGGGTCATTTTTTGGTTGGCAAGATGTTTCGAGTGGAGTGCCACAGGGAGAAGTGTTGAGGCCTTAATGATTTACAATCTATATCAACGACTTGGATGAAGGGACCGAATGTATATAGCTAAATTTGCTGATGACACAAAGATAGGTTGGAAAGTAAGCTGTCAAGAGGACATAAAGAGTCTACAAAAGGATTTAGATAGGTTAAGTGAGTGGACAAAAATTTGGCAGATGGAGTATAATGTGGGAAAATGTGAATTTGTCCACTTTGGCAGCAAGAATAGAAAGGCAGAATAGTATTTGAATGGAGAGAGACTGCAGAACGCTATGGTGCAGAGTGATCTGCGTGTCCTGGTACATGAATCACAAAACGTTGGCATGCAGGTACAGCAAGTAATTAGAAAAGCAAATGGAATGTTGCCGTTTATTACAAGGGGAATCGAGTATAAAAGTAAGGAAGTGTTGCGACAGCTGTACAGGGCCTTAGGTTACATCTGGAGTACTGTGTACAGTTTTGGTCTCCTTACTTAAGAAAGGATATTATTGCAAAAGAAGCAGTTCAGAGAAGGTTCACTCGACTGATTCCTGGGATGAAGGGGTTATCTTATGAGGAAAGGGTGAGAAGGTTGGGCCTATACCCAATGGAGTTTAGAAGAATGAGAGGTGATCTTATTGAAACAAAAAGGATCCTGAGGAGACTTGACAGGGTGGATGTTGAGAAGATGTTTCCCCTAGTGGGGGTATCTAGACCAAGGGGACACCGTTTAAAAATTAGAGGTCTCCCATTTAAGACTGAGATGAGGAGATTGGCCTGCTTCTGTCTTGTAAATGCTATGTAATATACTGACTTGTGTTATGTTTAAAATTTGTGTAGTATAGTGTATTGAACTGGCTGATAGTGTTGTAATATTGAATATTTTGTATACTGCCCCTGTTGCCCTCTCTGTTGGGCGGTGTAAATAAAAAGATTCAATATGGTTGCTCCCAGTAAAGACCTCATGTCATTTTACTCTGTGAATACACAACAGAAACATGACAATGAAAGGATGGGATTGATTCTTTTTTACATTTCATTCGAGAGATTACAGTTTGAAAAACATTCTGACACAACTTTTGGAACTCCCAAAGTTGATTTTGAGGAGGTTTGAGCAATTTCAGAGATTGCTTTTTGTGTCTGCAATTAGTCGTTTGGTAGTACAGAACTTGAGTATTGCTGACAACAGAGACATTCTGTTGAAGCTTTTTGTCTTACACTCATCAGGACAATTCGCAAGAATACCAATGTAAGGGAAAACAATAAATTTAGACTGAATGAGAAGAGAGTGCTGATTGGTTGGCAAGTGAATTCAGATTAATAGCGTCTTTGCCATGGAGAATGCACCAGTTTATGGTGACTGACAGTTAACTGCCAAGCTTTGTTTGAAATAAACCAGGCAGCTTGACTCTGATTGGTCAAGGCGTTGCTCTGAGGAATGAACCAGCAAATGGCTGTCACTTATTTTGTTTAGCTGAAATAGGTGCAATGTTCTCTGCAAAGAACAGGACCCTGTGTATTAATATATGTAACTTCGAGTACACGCAAATGCATCACACTGCGAGCCTGACTGACAACCTTAAATTGTTTGTCAGTATAATTCTTAGCACACTGAGGATTATTCAGCAAATGTTGTCCAATCGTGGAATCACTCCTAATGTTGGAGTGTTTTGAGTTTTGCAAGCATGGGCTGGTTGGGTACGACCTGTACCTTGCCCGTTGTGAACAGTGGAAGGGACATGTTGTTTGATATGCATTTGTGCATACAGGAAGCTACATCTTCTTCTTCTTTGGCCTCCTTGTCTCGAGCGACAATGGGTAAGCGCCTGGAGGTGGTCAGTGGTTTGTGAAGCAGCGCCTGGAGTGGCTATAAAGGCCAATTCTAGAGTGACAGACTCTTCCACAGGTGCTGCAGATAAAATTGGTTGTCGGGGCTGTTACACAGTTGGCTCTCCCCTTGCGCTTCTGTCTTTTTTCCTGCCAACTGCTAAGTCTCTTCGACTCGCCACACTTTAGCCCTGCCTTTATGGCTGTCCGCCAGCTCTGGCAATCACTGGCAACTGGCTCCCACGACTTGTGATCAATGTCACAGGACTTCATGTCACGTTTGCAGACGTCTTTAAAGCGGAGACATGAACGGCCGGTGGGTCTGATACCAGTGACGAGTTCGCTGTACAATATGTCCTTGGGGATCCTGCTATCTTCCATGCGGCTCACATGGCCAAGCCATCTCAAACGCTGCTGGCTCAGTAGGGTGTATATGCTGGGGATGTTGGCCGCCTCGAGGGCTTCTGCATTGGAGATACGGTCCTGCCACCTGATGCCAAGAATTCTCCAGAGGCAGCGAAGATGGAATGAATTGAGACGTCGCTCTTGGCTGACATACGTTGTCCAGGCGTCGCTGCTGTAGAGCAAGGTACTGAGGACACAGGCTTGATACATTCGGACTTTTGTGTTCTGTGTCAGTGCGCCATTTTCCCACACTCTCTTGGCCAGTCTGGACATAGCAGTGGAAGCCTTTCCCATGTGCTTGTTGATTTCTGCATCGAGAGACAGGTTACTGGTGATAGTTGAGCCTAGCTAGGTGAACTCTTGAACCACTTCCAGAGCGTGGTCGCCGATATTGATGGATGGAGCATTTCTGACATCCTGTCCCATGATGTTCGTTTTCTTGAGGCTGATGGTTAGGCCAAATTCGTTGTAGGCAGCCGCAATCCTGTCAATGAGTCTCTGCAGACACTCTTCAGTGTGAGATGTTAATGCAGCATCGTCAGCAAAGAGGAGTTCCCTGATGATGACTTTCTGTACTTTGGTCTTCGCTCTTAGACGGGAAAGGTTGAACAACCTGCCACCTGATCTTGTGTGGAGGAGAATTCCTTCTTCTGAAGACTTGAACACATGTGAGAGCAGCCATGAGAAGAAGATCCCAAACAGTGTAAGTGCGAGAACACAGCCCTGTTTCACGCCACTCAGGATAGGAAAGGGGTCTGATGAGGCGCTGCTATGCTGAATTGTGCCTTTCATATTGTCATGGAAAGAGGTGATGATACTTAGTAGCTTTGGTGGACATCTGATCTTTGCTGGAAATAATTATTATGAGAAATTATTATCATATAATAATACATAGGCCCTGTTCTTTGCAGACAGAAAGACCATGTACTCACATTGTGCCTATTTCAGCTAAAGAAAATAATGACAGCCATCCGTTGGTTCATTCCTCAGGGCAATGCCTTGACCAATCAGAGTCAAGCTGCCTGGTTTCAATTTCAAACAAAGCTTGGCAGTTAACTGTCAATCACGATAAACCGGTGCATTCTCCGTGGCAACAACTCTACCAATCAGAGTTCACTTGCCAACCAATCAGCACTCTCTTCTCATACAGTATAAATTTGTTGCCTTCCCTTACATTGGCGCTCTTGCAAATTGTCCCGATGAGTGCAGGACAAAAAGCTTCGATAAAATGTCTCTGTTGTCTGCAATTAATGTTCAGCTATAACTGAGTGAGTACATAATTTTGAAAATATGGCACTGAAGACATATTTTGGAACAATGGGCGAATTCAATCCGAACAAAGAGGACTAGTGTAATTATAAACAAAGGTTACACATTTGGCTTAAAGCTAACAAAATTGGAGAATAGGATAAAGTGAATGTTTTCCACACCATTATGGGGCCAGATGCTTTTAAGTTGGTGCTTAACCAATGTTGTCCACGAGACTCCAGTACTTTGGACTGTTCTGAAATAAATGAGGTTCTGGACTCATATAATGTTATGACTAAGAATGAAATTGCACTGCGAGTTGCATTTCGTGGAAAGAAGCAGTTGCCAAGTAAGTCTATTACAGTCTATATTCTTGAATTAAAGAAGCTCTCTTGTCACAGTGGTTATGGTGCCAACTTAGAAGTCAACCTTAGAGGTCCATTTGTTGGAAGTCTAAAGAACAGTAAAAATCCAGGCTAAGCTTTTGAGTAAAGGCAATAAGCTGACATGGAAGGAGGTCTGCGATGAGGCCACAGCTATGGAAATGGCAGGAAGAGATAGTGGCAGATTGCAAGGAAGTTCTTTTCCTGAGCCAGCAGGGGATGTCCACCAGATTTCAGCAGGAACCAGGCTAAGGCAGCCAAGTTCACAGACTCAGAGTCAGAAATTTAAATGCTGTCATTGTCATGGTAGCCACCAGACATCCAAATGCTCCCATTTCCAGTCAAAGTGCTATGCCTGTGGGAAAGTCAGTCATATCCAGATGGCATGCAGGAGTAGAGGAAACTGTAATGCTCCAGGTCTCAGCAATGCACCAGGTCAAGGTCATGGAAGACCTAAAATTAGATCAGGCTCCTGTACGTCCTCAAATGTGCATATGATGAATATGCAAACAGAAATTGATGCCATCAAGCAGGAAGATCAAGAATTGTACTCAGTCACTGAGCAGGAAAAACAGAATATAGAAGTTGAGAGAAAATGGGCTGAAGAGATAACACCAATGCCTACAGTAAAAATGAAAGTTGGAGATCACAACTTACCTTCATTGTCAATACAGCCGCAGTAGTATCTTATCTCAAAAGGAGAGTACAAGAAGTCCCTAAGTCACATTCCCTTATGAAAAACTGGTGTGAAACTAACTAGCTATTCCAATAACAGTATTCCAGTATTAGGTGAAGTGAGTGTTAAGGTGGAATACAATGATGCATTCTATTATTTGCCATTAGTAGTAGTAGGAGGGAACAAAGTCTCCGTGATGGGAAGAAATTGGCTTAAGAACATATGTTTAAACTGGGCTGAGTTATTTACAGTAGGGATCAGTGAGAGTACGTCTGACATTGAGGAAGTGCAAAGAGTGCACAAAATGATCTTTGAACAAGGAGGACCAAATGATAAAATTAGGCATCACAAGGCCGAAGTCAAGTAAAGGATAATGTACAGTCGACATTTTTCAAAGCTAGGCCAGTGCCTTATGCACACCTAGAAGCAGTAAGTAAAGAGCTGATAGATTAGAAAGAATGGGAGCAATTAAAAAGGTGAAGAGCAATGAATGGGCTGTACCCATTGTGGTAGTTCAAAAAGCAGATGGGTCCATTCGAATTTGTTGGGATTATAAACAAATGGTGAATAAGGTGATTGAAAATGATACTTACCCATTACCTACTAGTGATGATTTGTTTTCTAATTTAGTAAATGGAAAGGTGTTCAGTAAAATAGATTTTTCAAATGCATATTTGCAGTTAGAATTAACTGACAAGAGCAAGGAATTGTTTACCATTCATACACACAAAGGATTGTACCAGTACAAATGGTTACCATTTGGGGTGGTTACTGCACCCGCAGTGTTTCAGAGCATCATGGATCAGATACTAAGTGGGATGGAAGGAGTGTGCTGTTTCTTGGATGACATTTTAATTAGCAGTAAGACTGAGAAAGAGCACATTGTAAAGTTAAACAAAAATCCTAGATCGACTTCAAGAATATGGCATCAAAACTAAAAAGCATAAATGTTGCTTCATGATGTGTAGCATACCTGGGTCACCAAATAGATGGTGATGGTATCCACCCAACGCAGGAGAAGGTTGAGGGGATTTTAAAGGTAATTGGCAATAGAAGCAAAAGCGACATGAGGAAAAACTTTTTCACGCAGTGAGTAGTTAAGGTCTGGAAAGCACTGCCTGAGAGTGCTGCAGGCAGGTTCAATAAAGGCATTCAGAAGGGAATTAGACTGTTATCTGAAAAGAAAGAATGTGCTGGGTTATGGGGAGAAGGCGGTGAAATGGTAATAGGTGAATTGCTCATTCGGAGAGCTGGTGCAGACACAATGGGCTAAATAGCCTCCTTCTGTGCTGTAGCAATTCTGTGATTCTGAAAAATGTTTTCACTCAGAGAGTCTTAGCCTATGGAATTCTCTTCCCCAGAGCGTAGTGGAGGCTGGGTCATTGGATACATTCAAGATAGATTTTTGATTGACAGGGAGTCATGGGTTATGGGGGGCAGACAGGAAAGTGGAGTTGAAGCCACAATCAGATTAACCATGATCTTATCGAAAGATGGAGGAGGCTCGATGGGTGAATGGCCTACTCCTGCTCCTAATTCTTGTGTTTTTGTGTCTTGTGTTCTTGATTTCTCAGCAGCTAATTCTGAAGACACTTAAGCACAGACGTGAACAACTGGTCAACAAAACGTGAATACTTATCCAAAGGTATCTGCAAGAAAAAAATCCTTTTTTATTTGTTTGTGGGATGTGGACATTGCTGGCAAGGCTAGCATTTATTGCCCATCCCTAATTACACTTGAGAAGGTGGTGGAGAGCCACCTTCTTGAACCTCTGCAGTCCTTGTTGTGTAGCTACATCCAGAGTGCTGTTAGAGAGGGAAATCCAGGATTTTCACCTATTGACAGTGAAAGAACAGCGATATATTTCCAAGGCAAAATGGTGAGTGAGTTGGAGGTGAACTTTCAGGTGGTTGTGTTCCAGGCGCCTGCTGTCCTTGTTCTTCTAGGTGGTAGTGGGTCAGGGGTTTGGAAAGTGCTGTCGAAGAAGTCTTGGCAAGTTGCTATAGAGCTGCTGCCGCTGTGCATCGGTAGTGGAGGAATTGAATGTTGAATGATGGATGGGGTGTCAATCAAGTAGGCTGCTTTGTCCTGGATGGTGTTCGTATTTTTATTTATATATTATCTTAATCATAGAATCATAGAACGGTTACAGCCGTCATGTCCATGATGATTCTCTGCCAGACCAACTCACCTAGTCCTGCAGCCCCGCTTTCTCCCCATAGTGTTACGACCAAGGCGGGTGCAATGTACTGTCAATTTAGTCCCAATACTCCACAGGTCACAGCATATTATTAAAGTTTTCCCACCTAACCGGAAAACAACCAATTAAACACTTTATTAACCCCCAGAATAAAATACTCCAAACCAGGTATCTTTAGACAACAACAGATTAACAATTTATTAATAAACTAAATCTTAACACTACTGAGATAAACTTATGTCTAAAGACCTTATAACTTCTTATTTATCCTAAGCCCTGCCCCATGCACACACAAATACATTCAAAATCTAAGAATGGTTAACCGCTTTTAAAAATGGTGTTTCTTAGAAATAAAATAAGTAGCTGGGGTGTAAGTCCTGGTAAGTTACATTCCTGGTTGATGAGATGTCCCAGAGTAGAGTCATCAGATGCCACTCGAAATCTCCAGGCGAATTCGGCAAAACAATCTTTAATAGATAGGCATTCAAAGTATTTCAGCTGCAGCAGGCATCATACAGTTCTTTCAACGAGAAGAACAGCAATAGATTTACTTGGATTTTAAAATTGGCAGTCGTTTGGGTAAAACTTTACTGAGAATTTCAACAACACAAATCGGCAATAGAGAGAGTTACTTCTGTAGCAGACTTCCTAGAGTTTCAAAGTAAAACGTAATTTACTACCTCCAGCAATGCAAATTGTTCTTTTTCAGGGGTCTTTTCCTCCTTAGGCAAATACAGTTTGAGCTCAATGTAGATTTTTCTGCTGAGAAATAGACAGCTTCTTCATTCAGTGTACAGCATGCTTCATTTTTCTCAAGTTCAGACTGGTTTTAGCCATTTTTTGCACACAGTTAAACATTACAGTACACCATGTGACCTTCTCTCTCCTGCTGTGGCCTAGGAAATAGGTGCAGCTGGCACACTGTTTTTAAACAGAGTCTTAAAGGTACACTGTTTTAAACAGAGAAAAAAAATTACACTTCTATGACAATTGCCTCACAAGCTTTTTCTCTTCATATAATTATCCAGTTGTCTTTTGAAGGCCTTGATTGAAATTGCCTCCACCACACTCTCAGGCAGTGCATTCCAGATCCTAATCACTCGCAATGTAAAAATGTTTTTCCTAATTTCTCTGTTTCTTTTCTTCCCAATCACCTTAAATGGATGTCCTCTGGTTCTTGATCCTTCCATCAACGTGAATAGTTTTTCCCTATATAGTCTGTCCAGAGCCCTCATTATTTTGTGAACACCTCTATCAAATCTCCTCGTAATGTTCCCTTCTCCAAGGAGAGCTGTCCCAGCTTCTTTAATCTGTCCACGTAACTGAAGTTCCTCATCCCTGGAACCATTCTTGTAAATCTTTTCTGCACTCTCTGTAATGTCTTCACATCCTTCCTGAAGTATGGTGCCCAGAACTGAATGCAATAATCCAGTTGAGGCTAAACCAGTGTTTTATACAGGTTTGTCATAACTTCCTTGCTATTTTACTCCATGTCTCTATTTATAAAGCCCAGGATTCCATATGCTTTATTAACTGCTTTCTCAACCTGCCATGCCATCTTCAATGATTTGTGCACATGTACACCCAGGTCCCTCAGCTCCTGCACCCTGTTTAAAATTGTACCCTTTAATTTATATTGCCTCTTCTCATTCTTCTTACCAAAATGGATCACCTCACACTTCTCTGCATTAAATTTCATCTGCCACTTGTCCACCCATTTGCTGACAAGCCTGTTATGTGGCACTTTATCAAATGCCTTTGGAAGTTCATGTACGCCACATGAACCTCATTGCCCTCATCAACCCTCTCTGTTACCTCATCAAAAAACTCAATCAAGTTAGTTAAACATGATTTGCCCTTAACAAATCCTTGCTGGCTTTCCTTAATTAATCCACATTTGTCCAAGTGACTGTTAATTTTGTCCTATATTATCGTTTCTAAAAGCTTTTGAGGTTAAACTGACTGGCCTGTAGTTCCTGGGCTTATCGTTACACACCTTTTTGAACAAGGGTGATAAGGGTACAGAGTGTGGCCATCTTTGACTCAGGTCATACAGTAATAGAGTCATAACAACAAAGAAGGATGCCATTTGGTCCATTGAGTCCATGCTAGCTCTCTGTAGAGCAATCCAATCCGCCTCCATCCCCGGAGCCCTGTAGGTTTATTTCCCTCAAGTGACCATCCAATTTCCTTTCAAGATCATTCATCATCTCTGCTTCCACCTCCCTTGTAAGCAACGAGTTCCAGGTCATTACTACTTGCTGCTTTCAGAAGTTCTTCTTCATATCCCCCCTGTATCCCTTGCCCAAAACCTTAAATCTGAGTCCCCGAGTCCTTGTGCCATCAACTAATGGGAATAGCTTTTCTTTGTCTGCCCTATCCAAATCTGTCAGAATCTTGTACACCTCTATCAAATCTCCCCTCAATTTCCTTTGCTCCAAGGAGAACAACCCCAGCTTCTCCAACCTAACCTTGTTTTTAAAATCCCTCCTCCTTGGAAACATGGTGATAAATCTCCTCTGCACCCTCTCAAAGATCCTCACATCCTTCCTAAAGTGCGGTGACCAGCACTGGTCTCAGTACTCTAGTTGTGGCCTAACAGAGCTTTATAAAGTTTCAGCATAACTTTCCTGCTTTTTTACTCAATACCTCTATTTATGAAGCCCAAGATCCCATATGCTTTGCGAACTACTCTCTCAATATGTCCTGCCACCTTTAAAGATCTATGCACATGAATAGCCAGGTCCCTCTGTCCCTGTACTGTGCCATTTAGTCTATAATGCCTCTCCCTATCCCTTTTGCCAAAATGCATCACCTCACATTTCTCTGCCCATTCTGCTAGCCTATCTATGTCCTGTTGCAACTGATTGTCATCATTCTCACTGTCTGCCACACCTCCAAGTTTGGTATCCTTGGCAAATTGTGAAATTTTACTCTGTATTCCAATACCCAAGTCATTTATGTATAGCAAAAAAAGCAGTGGTCTGAGCACTGACCCTTGGAGACTACCACTGTCTACCATCCTCCAGACTGAAAGACAACCATTTACCACAACTCGCTGTGTTCTGTCCTGAAATAAATTTTGTTATCCAAGCTGACACTGACCCTGCTATTCCATTAGCCTTAATCCTGGTAACCCACTTTTTATATGGTACTTTCTCAAAGGCTTTCTTGATAAAGGGGAACTGGTAGATATAGTATATTTGGATTTCCAGAAGGCATTCAATAAGGTGCCACATAAAAGATTATTGCACAAAATACGAGCTCATGGTATTGGGGGTAATATATTAGCATGGATTGAAGATTGGTTAACTCACAGAAGACAGAGAGTCGGGATTAATGGGTCTTTTTCAGGTTGGAAAGGCATAACTAGTGGAGTGCCACAAGGATCAGTCCTAGGGCCTCAACTATTAACTATCTATATTAATGTCTTGGAGGAGGGGGCAGAGTGTAATATATCCAAATTTGCTGACGATACAAAAATAGGTGGGAGAGCATGTTGTGATGAGGACATAATGAATCTGCAAGGGGATATAGATAGATTGAGTGAGTGGACAAAAACTTGGCAGATGGAGTTTAATGTAGGAAAGTGTGAGGTCATGCACTTTGGTAGGAAGAATCAAAAGGCAGACTATTATTTAAATGCAGAGAGACTCCAAAAGGTGCAGCACAGAGAGATCTGGGTGTTCTTGTGCATTAAACATAAAATATTAGTATGCAGGTGCAACAAGTAATTAAGAAGGCAAATGGAATGTTGTCCTTTATTGCTAGGGGGTTGGAGCTTAAAAATAGGGAAGTCTTGTTACAACTGTACAGGGTGTTGGTGAGGCCACACCTGGAGGACTGTGTACAGTTTTGGTTCCCGTATTTAAGAAAGGCATTGGATGCAGTTCAAAAGAGATTCACTAGGCTGATTCCTGGGATGAAGGGGTTGACTTATCAAGAATGGCTAAACAGGTTAGGCCTTTATTCATTAGAGTTTAGTAGAATGAGGGGTGATCTTAATGAAACGTACAAGATTCTGAGGGGGCTTGACAGGGTAGATGTTGAGAAGATGTTTCCACTAGTGTGGGAACCTCGAACTAGGGGACATAGTTACAGAATAAGGAAGGGTACACTCATTTAAAACTGAGATGCGAAGGAATTTCTTCTCTCAGAGGGTAGTGTATGCCTGGAATTCTCTACCCCAGAGAGTTGTGGAGGCTAGATCACTGAAATGATTTAAAGAGGAGGTAGATAGATTTTTGAAATATCGGGAAGTTCAGGGCTATGAGGAGCTGGCACGAAAGGGGAGTTGAGGTCTGGGGCAGATCAGCCATGATCTTATTGAATGGCGGGGCAAGCTTGAGGGGTCAAATGGCCTACTCCTGCTCCTATTTCTTGTGTCCTTGTGTAAAATCCATATAGCCAACAGCCATTGCTTTCCCTTCATCAACCTTCTCTGTTACTTCAACAAAAAAAATCAATTAGATTAATCAAGCACAATCTGGCTTTTACAAATCTGTGCTGGCGCTCCCGAAATAATTCAAACCTGTCCAAGTGCCTGTTGATTTTTTTCCCCGATTATTGTTTCTAAAACCTTACCCACCATAGATGTTAAACTGCATGGCCTGTAGTTACTCGGAATGTCCTAACACTCTTTCTTGAATAAGAGTGTAGCATTTGCAATTCTCCAGTCCTCTGGCACCACCCCTGTATATAAGGAGGATTGGAAAATTATGACTGGTGTCGCCACAATTTTCACCCTTACTGCCCTCAGTATCCTTGGATGCATCTCATCTGGTCCTATTGAATTATCAACTTTAAGTACAACCAGACTCTCTAATACCTCCTCTTTTTCAATTTTTAGCCGATTCAGTGTCTCAACTACCTCCTCTTTCACTATGACTGTAGCAGGATCTTCTTCCTTGGCAATGACAGGTGCAAAGTACTCATTTAGTACCTCAGCCATGCCCCTTGCCTCCATGTGTAACTTCTCTTTTAGGTCTCTAACTGACCCACTCCTCATTTTACCACCCTTTTACTATTTATATGCCTATAGAAGACTTTTGGATTCCCTTTTATGTTGACTGCGAGTTTCTAATACTCTCTCTTGGCTTCTCTTATTTGCTTTTTCACTTCCCCTCTGAACATTCTATATTCAGTTTGGTTCTCAATTGTATTATCCACCTGACATCTGTCATAAAACCCTTTTCTGCTTCATGTTACTCTCTATTTCTTTTGTCATCCCAGGAGCTCTGGATCTGTTTCCTCCACCTTTCCCCTTGAGGGAATGTAGCTTGACTGTACCTGAACTATCTCCTCTTTAAAGGCAGACCATTGCTCCATTACAGTTTTGCCTGCCAATCTTTGATTCCAATTTACCTGGGCCAGATTTGTTCTCATCCCATTGAAGTTGGCCCTCCCCCAATTAATTATTGTTATTCTGGATTGCTCATTGTCCTTTTCCACAGCCAACCTAAACCTTTTGATATTATTATCACTGTCCCCTAAATATTCCTATACTGACACTTGATTCACTTGACCATCTCATTCCCCAGAATCAGATCCAGCAATGCTTCCTTCCTCATTGGATTGGAAACATTCTGATGTCTTAAATTCTCCTGAACATATACTAGAAAATCTTGCCCCTCTCTGCCCTATACACTATTACTATCCCAGTTTATAGTAGGATAACAAAAGCCCCCCATTATAACTATTCTATAATTCTTTCAACTCTCTGTAATTTCCTCGCAAATTTGTTCCTCTATATCTATCCCACTAGTTAGTAGCCTACAGAAAACATCCAGCAATGTAATGGTACTTCTATTATTTCTTACTTGTTTATGTTTAGAGATACAGCACTGAAACAGGCCCTTCGGCCCACCGAGTCTGTGCCGACCATCAACCACCCATATATACGAATCCTACACTAATCCCATATTCCTACCACATCCCCATATTTCCCTACCACCTACCTATACTAGGGACAATTTATAATGGCCAATTTACCTACCAACCTGCAAGTCTTTTGGCTGTGGGAGGAAACCGGAGCACCTGGAGAAAACCCACGCAGACACAGGGAGAACTTGCAAACTCCACACAGGCAGTACCCAGAATTGAACCTGGGTCGCTGGAGCTGTGAGGCTGCGGTGCTAACCACTGCGCCACTGTGCCGCCCAAATAGATTCTGTCCTTGACCCTTCGAGGACATCCTCTCTCTCCAGCACTGTAATGTTCTCCTGAATCAATACTGCCACCAGTCCTCCTTTCTTTCCTTCCCTATTTTTTCTGAATATCTTGTAAACAGGAATAGAAGAGTGGGGGAGACTCGATTGACGTTTATAAGATCCGGAACGGTCTTGACAAGGTGTATGTGGAGAGGATGCTTCCTCTTGTGGGTGAGTCCAGAACTAGAGGGCACTGTTTTAAAATCAAGGGCCGCCCTTTTAGGACAGAGATGAGGAGAATTTTTTTCTCTTAGAGGGTTGTGCGACTTTGCAACTCTCAGCCTCAGAAGGTGGTGGAGGCAGAGTCATTGAATATTTTTAAGGTGGAGGTAGATAGATTCTTGTTAGGCAATGGTTATTGGGGTTAAATGGGAGTGTGGAATTCGAAACACAAACAGATCAGCCATGATCTTATTGAATGGAGGAGCAGGCCTGAGGGTCCGAATGGCCGCCTTCTGCTCCTAATTCACATGTTCGTAATACTTAGTATACAGGCCTGCTGTTTCCTGAGCCAGGTCTCCATTATCGCCACAACATCATATTTTCACGTGGTTATCTGTACCTGCAGCACACCAACCTTATTTACCACAATCTGCGCATTCACATACATGCATAGTAAACCTAATTTAGACCTTATTACATTCCTTCTTACTCTGACCCCACCTACTCCCTCAGTATTTCCTACTTTAGTGCCATCTGTCTCTCCCAATTCTCTGTGCACCTTGGTTTTCCTCTCTAATATTACCTCTTGGCTCCCACACCCCTGCCAAGTTAGTTTGAACCCTCCCCAATAGCATTAGCAAATTGCCCCACAAGGGCATCGGTCCTGGCTCTGTCCAGGTGCAACCTGTCTGGCCTGTATAGCTCCCATCTCCCCAAGAACTGGTCCCAATATTCCAGGAATCGGAAGCCCTCCCTCCTGCACCATCTCCAACCATGCATTCATCTGCTCTATCCTCCTACTACTATACTCATTTGCGCCTGGTACGGGCAGTAATATGGAGATTACTACCTTTGAGGTCCTGCTTGCTAGTTTCATTCCTAGCTCCCAATCTCTGCCTTCAGGACCTTATCCCTCTTTCTTCCTATGTTGTTGATATTGATAGGACCACGACCACTGGATGTTCACCCTCCCCCGTCAGAGTGCGCAGTGACATCCTTGTCCCTGGCACCAGGGAGGCAACATACTATCCTAGATTTACATCTGCAGCCGCAGAATCACCTATCTGTTCTGCTAAGTATCGAATCCCCTATCACTATTGCTTTTCCAATCTTCCTCTTGTCCCCCTGTACAGCTCAGCCAGCCATGATGCTCTAGACTTGGGTCTGCCTGCACTCCCCAGAGCAACCATCACGCTCACCAAAACAGAATACTGGTTGGCAAGTGAGATGCACTCAGGGATTCCTGCACAACCTGCTGGGTCCTTCTTGGCTGCCTGGCAGTCACCCATTCCCTCTCTGCCTGCATACCCTTAAGCTGTGAGGTGACCACATCTATAAACTGCCTATCTGCAGTTACGCCAGCTGCTGCTCAAGCTCGAAACCCAGAGCTTGAGCTGCTACAATTGATGACTCTTCCTGCACGTGTTTATCCAGGACACAAGAAGCACATGATGTGTACTCCACCAGGTCTGAGCTGCCTTGTCATGCCTATATTTATTGATTAAATCACTTAACAGATATAATCAAAAGACTCATATTATTAACATACTTACTGTTTCATTTGCTAATCAACTACCTGTGTTCCTCAGGTGCAGTTGGGTTGCTCAGTTGCCTAATTATATTCTTCAATTTGTTTGATAACCTTCAAGCTATTTATCTCAGGTATACACTTTTGGAAGGTAATTTAGGCCAAACCCCTTACTCTGGAGAATGAGAGAAGACGTCAGAGCATGCACAGTATGCAATAACGCAATAAGTACACATGGGAACTGGCCATTCTTTGTGTTGGTCTTCTTTATTTGTGTCACCCAATATGTAACGAAATTGCTGATGAGGATGGGATGTTATGAAGCTGCTGTATCTTTGATCAATCCGGCAGCCTGGAAAGTTTGATTAGGCGTGGGTAGGTTTTTGCACATGTCATGGCTTGAAAATGTTTGTGTTTGCAAAAGTAGAGAGGGAACGATCAGCACCCTGCTGGAGCTGAAGTTGAGACTTTTGCCCTCGCGCTCTGGAGACTGCGGTAACACCTGGCCCGGATCAGAGCAGACAGAAGTTCCAAAAACACCAACAAAACCCTTCAGCAGATTGAGTTGAACAAAAAAAAAGCTTTGCTGCTTCACCCGTACTTCTTTCAATTTAGTATATTGTATTCGCTGCTCACAATGCGATCTCCTCTACATTGGGGAGACCAAACGCAGATTGGGTGACCGCTTTGCGGAACACCTCCGCTCAATTGGAAAACATGACCCCGAGCTTCCTGTCGCTTGCCATTTCAACACGCCCAAATCTCTGTCCTGTGTTCCAGTGAACATAATTGCAAGCTCGAGGAACAGCACCTCATTTACTGATTAGGCACGCTACAGCCTACCGGACTGAACATTGAGTTCAATCATTTCAGAGCATGACTGGCCCTTTTTATTTTACATTAGTTTGTTTCATCATTCATTTTTTTTAACCATGTGTCTGCCCACTGATTTTTTCATGTTTGTGCTTTTGGCTAGGGCTGTTCATTATTGTGTTATTTAACACCCTGTCTGCAATCACACCATTAGCACACTCTGCCTGTGCTCCATGACCTCCTTGTCAGTTAATCTCTCTGACCCTCTGTCCTATTTCCTTTTGTTCTCTTTCCCCCCACTTTATTTGCTTAAAACCTGTTACATTTCTAACCTTTGTCAGTTCTGAGGAAAGGTCAAGCACATGAAACGTTAACTCTGCTTCTCTCACCACCGATGCTGCCGGATGTAGTATTTCCAGCATCTGCAGTATTTTGCTTTTGTTAATGGACATGTTTTTCAGGGCTCATAACATTTTGGAACTTGAAGTGAAAGAGGTCAAGACTCAGAATAAAGTAACTCTTGAGTGCAACACATCAATTTTGCTAATTGAAATTTACCCGGAGATATATGGCATACTAACAAACCTTCTTGCTCCCAACCAATATGTAACAGTATTTGTTTCGGGACTAGTTGTAACCACTGATGAAGGGTCACTGACCTGAAACGTTAACTCTGCTTCTCTCTCTCTACTGATGCTGCCAGACCTGTTGAATATTTCCAGCATTTCTTGTTTTTATTCAAGGTGTAACCACTGCCCGACATAAAACATCAAGCTCATTGATGGATCACAACTACTTTATTTTAGAAATATGACTAAAATATACTGAGGAAAAACCAACATGAACACAGAGGACCTCTTCACCACAAACTGACGATAATCTACTCCCCCAATACCACCGCACGATGCGACAGTTATTGAGGAACAGGCACCGATAATGGCGCTGCCGCTCCTCACAGACCAAAGAATCAAATTCACTAGGCGCCCTCGTAACTTCAGCCATTTGCATTCACTACTCTTATCTCACAATATTAATTACTTTTTCTCTCCCACTCACAAAACCATTTCCACTAAATTCAAATGTAGATAACACCGTAAAATTTTCATCCCACTCTACCCCAGGAACGAACAAACCAACCGAATTGACGTTTTACTGCAATAAAAGCGCCGCATAAATGCAAGTTGTTCTTGATGGGGCTTTAATTGGTTGAACTAAGTGTCATTCAAAAGACGTTGGCTATGGCTTTGTGATTAAGTTGTGCGAATAATTTATTTGACTCCATTTTCACTGCCGCTCGACAACTCTGCCTTCGGTATCTCCCGCTGGTGCTCGGCGGGGGAATGAGAGCCGGATTCTCATTGATGGACGGAGACAGCAATAACCATTGACTGTCATGATTTCCCATTGGTTAACTTGCACTGTCAATCATGATGAGGCTTGCTTTTGATTGGTTTAAGTTAACGTCATTATCATTTGGAGCACTCCGCCCCCCAGTTTTCGTTTCTTCTGGAGTTTTTTTTCAAACTCGGTGGCGGTGGTTGGTCTCGGTGTTGGTGGCTAACGTGAACAATCATGGCGGCGGCGGACAAATCGGAACAAGAAAGCGAAGCGGAGGAAGATGTGTACGAGGTGGAGAGGATAGTGGACATGAAGGTTTCCGAGGTGAGAGGACGGGGAGTGTTTGATGTCGGGCGCTCAAGCTGTGTTTTATTGAACATGGAGTCAGGCGGAGTGTTGGTGAAGTGAGGCCTGTGGTTCGGCTCTCTCCACTTGCCCAGAGCTTGGCACCAGAATGCCCCTTTACTCTGGTACGCGGTCCCTTTCCCTACTTATCGATCCGCTGTATGCTCAATTTTACATCTGCAGGTAACATTATGGGAAAACTACACCTGCACTTGCTGTCATATATTTCTTAAATGTTAGATCCTTGTAACTAAAAGTTCCTAACGAGATTGATGACAGTAGAAAAAGGTCATGTCTGAATTAGTGCCATTACCAAAATGTGAAGTTAAGATCTATTGTAGTCACAAATTAAAGAATAAATAACCAGGCCTGTTTCATGAAGTAAACATTTATTTGTACGTTTCAGAGACACAGTTTTATAGACAGAGTTGCATTGACTTTTGTAAACGAAAGATTGGGTTCTACTGAATTGCCGTTTTAAACTATGTATTGTAGAAACAGACTCAAGATCGGAAACTATAGAGTCATAGAGTTATACAGCAGAAATAGGCCCTTCAGCCCATCGTGTCTGTGCCGGCCATCAAGCACCTATCCTAATCCCATTTTCCTGCACTTGGCCCGTAGTATGTTATGGCATTTCAAGTGCACATCTAAATACTACTAAAATGTTGTGAGGGTTCCTGCCTCTCCCACTTGTTCAGGTAGTGTGTTCCAGATTACAACCACCCTCTGGGTGAAATCTTTTTTCCTCCAAATCCCCTCTAAATCTCCTGGCCCTTACCTTAAACCTATGCCCTCTGGTTATTGACACCTCTACTAAGGGAAAAAGTTTCTTCCTGTCTATGCCCTTCATAATTTTGTATACCTTGATCAGGTCTTCCCTCAGCCTTCTCTGCTCCAAGGAAAATGACCCTAACCTATCCAGTCTCTCTTCATAACTGAAATACTCCAGCCCAGGCAACATCCTGGTGAATCTCCTCTGCACCTTCTCCAGTGCAATCACATCCTTCCTATAGTGTGGCGACCAGAACTGTACACATTACTCCAGCTGTGGCCTAACTAGTGTTTTATACAGCTCCATCATAACCTTCCTACTCTTATATTCTATTCCTTGGCTAATAAAAGGCAAGTATCCCATATGCCTTCCTAACCACCTTATCTACCTTTGCTGCTGCCTTCAGTGATCTATGGACAAGTACACCAAGGTCCTTCTGACCCTCTGTACTTCCTAGGGTCCCACCATCCATTGTATATTCCCTTGCCTTATTAGTCCTCCCAAAATGCATCACCTCACACCTTGGAGGTTCTGCCTCCCTAACCACGCTCCCATTCCCACCCTTTGGCGGTTCTCCCTCACCCTTACCCCTTGGCGATCCCCTCCCTCCTGCCCACTACCCCCTTTCAACTCCTTGGAGGTCCTTCCCTGCCCTCTCTTCTTCCCCTTCTCTCCCCCCCCCCCCCCCCCCAATGCTTTATACCTCTTGGGGTTCCTCCCTCCTCTGTGCCCCCAACGCCTTGGCAGTCCTTCCTCCCCTGCCCACCCCACATCCCTCCATCCCCCTTGGGGATCTTCCCTCCTCTGTACCCCCTACCCTTTGGTGGTCTTCTCTCTTTTTCTCCCCCCCCCCCCCCAAAATCTTAGGGTCTTTCCTCCCCTTTCTCCCCCCAACCCCTTGGTGGTCTGTCTGGCCCCCCAATCCCCCTTCCATTCCTTGAGGGTCTTCACCCCACCCCATTCCTTGGGTATCCTTGCTAGGCCCCCCTAATCCCTTGGGGGACCTGTCCTCACCTGCCCCCCCTCATTTCCCCCCCCCCCTCTGGGGTCATCTCCCTACCCCCATCTCCCACTCTAAACCCCTTGTTGGTTCTCCACTGGCCTTCCCTCTGAATTTCTTTAGTTTTCTGAGTACCCTTTCCCTCTCTCCTCTTCCTCCCTCTTGTGGATATCACCACTGATGTTATGACTCATGGTTGACAGCCTGCATATAAAAGAACAGCCAATTATTCCATTTTTTTCCCTGCCATCCCGTTGGGCCTTTTGGGGGGAATTTATTTTTTGCCGCATGTTGGTAATCTTACATACTGTATTGTTGCCATAAGTAATTGGTATTGCTGGTTTTGAACAATTCTGTATTCCATTCAAAATAACATCACAAATACGGCATAGTGGATACTGCCCACTCAATAGACACGGCAAGAAAGAACACCAAACAATATTTAATTCCGACCTACAGTTTAAAGGCTTTGATAATATTGTTCTTTATCATTGGGCACACTTTTTACCATGTAAATACCTTGCCATTTGTTTCTAGTTTTATTTGGTAGCCTTGTCATATTTTGAAAATGCATTGCATCTTTCTGGCTGGTGCACAATGTTTTTTGTGCCGAATTAAGTCTTATGGGATATTTATGCATCACTGACTATATTGGGCAATATTTTTGCTATGATGCTGGTGAAATAAAATAAACAGTCTTGCATATAATGTGTTATAAATATTAGATGTCTCTAAACTGAAAAATCTAATGTCAAAATAAGCTGGTTAACTTTCTACAAACATATCTTCAGTGCTATTTGTTGTGCTTTTTGATGTGATGCACTATGCATATATTGTTCCTTAATCAATATCTATTTAATTGTTTAATAAAGGCACTTTCATACAATATTGAATAGAAGCAGTACAAAATGTTACCTGATTGGGGATAAATTACAGATTAATTGCTTTTAGTTCCTATGCACAGGTGTTGCTCCGGCTCATAGTCCTGTGAATTTGTAATTTCCAATTAGTCTCCAAATATCATTTGGATTTTAAACTTTATTTGGGAGATTCTTTTTTTTGTATTCGTAGACCGCTGGTTGCTCAGTTAAAATGTAATGATGTTAGAGGTAAAGGAATGGCTGCTGAGTTATAGTGGGAAAGTTAGGGGATGTGTAATGGTGGGTTTTTCGGGAACAAGAGAGGATCAAGTAAACGGACCTTGGTTTCAGAAAATATGTGCTTGGAGAGGGTGGGGGAACAAAACTGCATTGTGGCAGGGGATTGGAGGTACAGTGGTGGGAAAGTTGGGAGATACTATTTGTGTTCTTTGTCTAGAGCAGTTTCAAGTACATGGTTATATTTTACTATTTATTAACCCCTAATGTATCTATATTTGAACTGTTATGCTTGTAGGTAGTGATTTTGAGTGTTGACTACAGTTTATCTGTTTGGGGAGGGAGACGCAGGGTGATCCACTGAGAAAATAGGTCCTCACAGCTCTGCTAGTGTTGTTCATTAAATAAATGCTGAGATAAACTATAGTGTCCTTGAGTACTTGTTTTCTGTTTTATTTCCACCCCCAACCCTCTTCTGTTTGTGGAAATGTTTGACCTTGACACTGCTGGGAGGGGGTTGGGGGCTGGGTGGGTGTTGAGGGGGGTGGGGGGGAGGGGTTGATGTATAGGGAATTGTGGGAAGAGTATTTTCGCCTGGTACTTTGTGATTCTACACACTGACTTCGCTGCCATTTGCTTTGAACCAATTTCTTTAAATCATTTGAGCATTAACTACATTTTTACTAGAGATAATATGAAAACATGCTATTTAAGATTTAGTATCTTAACTGAGAATTGAAACAGTATTGCAATACTGTAAAACAGTTGGTGATAAGCAACAGTGTGGGAAATGGGCAATATTTTCACAACAATGTGCTTCCAGTAGGAGCTTAGATTGTTAGCCCATAGTAGAAGTTCAGACGGGCAAGACTCCTTGTTGGAAATATGAAGTCTGGAAAATTACCCAATTTCTTTGTGATTCAAAGTTGCTTAATTTGCATTGTCTCGGAATTAAAAATTAGATGTGTTCAATTGCCACTGAGTTTATATCACAATTCAAATTCAGATAATTTTTAACTGCAAAAATAACTTTAAAATATTAGATGTGTGGTACGCTATAATCATTAAGATGTGTTACCAATAATTGAGTCATGGATTAATTGGTAGAGTTGGTAAACTATTCTGGATTTACTAATAGAACCTTCAATATTTAGTAACTATTTTGTTTACCTGGTCTATTACTCCATCTGCTGGATTATTGCTGTCACTAGTAGAGTACTCAGTGTTGCTTTTAGGTGCAGTTGCAATTTTATTTTGGGAGGAGAATAATTGAGAAGAATAATGGCTATGAAGTGGCCTTTTCTGACCATTATCAGCTTTCCAGATAGCCATGCTGCTTTTGTGAAAATGAAGACACTACAAATGAGAGGAAAGTATTAATTTTTATTGGAGAGGATAAGGAAGCAGAGATCCAGATGGAGACATGAAAAAGGTTTTATATAGGAAAAATAGACGAGGCGTAGGTACAAGAGTCTACTGTTCCCACAAATTTTTGTTCAGAAATAATTTCCTTCCTGTTTTTAAAATTTTTTTATTAGAGATACAGCACTGAAACAGGACCTTCGGCCCACCAAGTCTGTGCCGACCATCAACCACCCATTTATACTAACCCTACACTAATCCCATATTCCTACCACATCCCCACCTTCCCCTACCACCTACCTATACTAGGGGCAATTTATAATGGCCAATTTACCTATCAACCTGCAAGTCTTTGGCTGTGGGAGGAAACCGGAGCACCCGGCGGAAACCCACGCGAGTCACAGGGAGAACTTGCAAACTCCGCACAGGCAGTTCCCAGAATTGAACCTGGGTCGCTGGAGCTGTGAGGCTGCGGTGCTAACCACTGCGCCACTGCTGCCCAATTAGCTCTTTTAAATGTACCAGACTTATCCAATCTTGACTAATTATAGAGTTCGATTACTTTTTAACAAAACTTTTACATTATTTTGAACATAAAATGTTGAACAGTAATCTGGAAAAGTTTTTCAATGAGCGGTTAATGTACAAACTGAACAAGGGTGGGGACCCAATCTTTGGAATGAAAATTAATGTTTCATTTAAACTTTGAAACCTGCTGGAATTCGTCCCTTTTTTTTTAAAAAATGACTCTTGGGTATCAACAAGGAACATATTGTACTATAGATGCATGTGACCTTTATTTAGGTTGTACAATTTAGGCTAGAGTCTGGTATTTCTCAGTCTCCTTCTCTCTTGTCAACTGTAGCTGGTAACAAGTTGTCTGACACTTTGCCAGACTGATGTTTGACCCAAACTAAGAAAAACTAAATGTTTTTTAAAAATTGCTTCATCAACCCAAAATGTGAGAGGAAAAGGTTGGACAAAGCAATTGAGGGGGGAAAAAAGAATCAAGGAATAAAATGAGGATCATGAAATATTTTGGGGGGAAGACCAGATCTGTGCTTTTTCTAAGCAGCAGCAGTAAATGGTCATATGGAAATCCAATGTGTAAGTTTGTAATATTCGTCATTTAAAGCTTTGCTCCTTCTTTTGGAGAATTATTGTTTTAAAAGGGAGAGGGGAAATTGGCCTACTTTTTGTGTGTGTGTATCTGGTCAGAAAAACAATTAAACAGATAAAAACTTTTTTTTTTACATCTTTCAAATGCTGGAGAGAGAGGATGTCTTAGAGGGGTCAAGGACAGAATCTATTTGGCTAGAGCAGTTACATGCTCGGTGTAGTCTTCAGGCCACCAACTAGTGGGAAAGATGTAGAAGAAGAAATTTGCAAGGAAATTAGAGGGGGTGCAGAAATTATAGATTGGTTACAATGGGGGACTTTAATTATCCAAATATAGACTGGGATAAAAGTGGTGTAAAGGGCAGAGAAGGGCAAGAGTTCCTGGAGTGTGTTCAGGAGAATTTTCTACAGTAGTATGTTTCTGGTCCAACAAGAAAGGAGGCACTGCTAGACCTGGCTCTTGGAAATGAGGTGGCCCAAGTGGATCAAGTGTCAGTAGGGGAACAATTGGGGGACAGTGATCATTGTATCATAAGGTTTAGGTTGGCTGTGGAAAAGGACAAGGAACAATCCAGATTAAGAATAATTAATGGGGGAAAAGCCAGCTTCAATGGGGTAAGAGGGATCTGGCTCAGATAAATTGGGTTTAAAGTGGGGTTGGGTGCCGGAGGACTGGAAAATTGCAAATTTTAGACCCTTGTTCAAAAAAGGGTATGGGGGATAAAGCCCAGCAACTACAGGCCAGTCAGTTTAACCTCAATGCTGGGGAAGCTTCTGGAAACTATAATTTGGGACAAAATTGATAGTCACGGGCAAATGCGGGCTAATTTGGGAAAGCAAGCATGTATTTGTGAAGGGAAAATTGTGTTTAACTAATTTGCTGGAGCTTTTTTGATGAAGTAACAGAGAAGGTTGATTAGGGTAATGCTGTTGATGTGCTGTACGTGGACTTCCAAAAATCATTTGATGAAGTGTCGTGCAACAGACTTGTGAGCAAAGTTGTAGCTCATGGAATAAAAGGGACAGTAGCAACCTGGATGTAAAATTGGCTGAGTGATGGGAAACAGAAAGTGGTGGTTAATGGATGTATTTTGGACTGGAGGAAGGTGGAGTTCCCCAAGGGTCAGTGTTAAGACCTGTGCCCTTTCCAACATATATTAATGACCTAGACCTTGGTGCACAGAGTATAAATTCAAAATTTGCAGACTATATGAAACTTGGAAGCATTGTGAACTGTGAGGAGAATAGTGCAGAACTTCAAAAGGATATAGATTGGTGGAATGGGTGGACAAGTGGCAGATGAAATGTAATGCAGAGAAGTGTGAAGTGATTCATTCTTGTAGCAAGAATGCAGAGAGACAAAAGAAAATAAAGGATGCAATTCTGAAGGGACATGGGTGTATATGTGCATAATTCATTGAAGGTGGCAGGACCGGTTGAGAGCGCAGTTAATAGAGCATACATACAGCAACCTAGCCTTCATTAATAGGGGAATAGAGTACAAAAGTAAGGACGTTATGTTATACTTGTATAGAACACTGTTTCAGTCTCAACTGGAATATTGTGTCCAGTGCCACACTTTAGGAAAGATGTGAAGGCATTAGAGTGAGTGCAGGAAAGATTCATGAGAATTGTTCCAGGGCTGAGGAATTTCAGTTACGTGGATAGATTGAAGTTGGGACTGTTTTTCTTTTAGAAGAGAAGGTAAGAGGAGATTTGATAGAGGTGTTCAGAATCATGAGGGGTCTGAACAGAGTAGATGGGGAAAAACTGTTGCCATTGGTGGAAGGATCGAGAACAAGAGGGCATAGTTTCAAGGTAATTGGCAAAAGAAGCAATGGCGACTTGAAAAAGTTTTCACGCAGCGAGTGGCTAGAATCCGGAATGCGCTGCCTGAGAGTGTGGTGGAGGCAGATTCAATCAAGGCATTCAAGAGGAAATCGGATTGTGATCTGAAGCGGAAGAACGTGCAGGGCTACGGGGAGAAGGCGGGGGAGTGGCATGAGATAAATTGCTCCTTCGAAGAGCTGGCACAGACGCAACTGGCTGAATGGCTGCCTTCTGTACTGAAACAATTTTGTGATTCTGTGATGTGTTCACCTTGGTATTACTTATTTTGTAAACCATCATTTTCTGTTGATCTTTTCTCTGTTCAAAGTCGTTTTTAACAAAAACAAGTGTCACAATCAACAGTGCGAACAGGGAAATAGAGAGCCGCCGGGGGGAGTATACAAGTAAGCTTTTAATTTAATTTAAATCAAACATAGCATCAAACGTCAGGCAAGCAGGTAATTGTTTGATTTGGGAAGAAGCTACCTGTTTGGTGAGTATCTGGTAAGTGACTAAAGTAAGTAAAGTGGTTTAGTAACTCAAGTGAAGAGAAAGGTAAGGTCAACAGTGTGTTTTATATCGTAAGTAGTTTTTTTTTTAGGGAATCAAGGTCCCTAGTGTAAATGATCTCTAATTTTTGTGTAATTAAGGGAGTAAATTATAGGTAAATCAGGGCAGGGCAGCTCGGCAATGTGGGAAGTCAGGGACACTTCCAATGTCCAGGGTGAACATGTGTGCAGGAAGTGCAGCTTCAGCTACCTGAAATTCACGTTTTGGATCTGGAGCAGCAGCTGGGGACACTGTGGAGCAGCTACGAGGCTGAGATTATCGTGGATAGCGCATACAGGTAGGTGGTCACGCCGCATGTAAAGATTGCTCAGGCGGAAAGGGAATGGGTGACCGCCAGGCAGAGTAGGAGAACTAGGCAGGTAGTGCAGGAGTCCCCTGTGTCCATCTGCTTCTCTAACAGATTTTCCGCTTTGGATACTGAGGGAGATAGCTTCTCGGGAATGCAGTAAGAGCCAAGTCTGTGGCACCACGGGTGGCTCAGCTGCACAGGAGGGAAGGAAAAGGAGTGGGAGAGCTATAGCGATAGGGGATTCTATCGTAAGGGGTACAGATGAGCGTTTCTGTGGCGGCAAATGTGACTCGACGATGGTATGTTGCCTCCCTGGTGCTCAGGTCAAAGATGTCGCAGAGCGGCTGCAGGACCTTCTGAAGGGGGAGGGTGAACAGTCATGGTACCAACGACATGGGTAGAAAGAGGGGTGAGGTGAGGCCTTGCAACATGAATTTAGGGAGCGAACTAGCAGATTAAAACACTGGACCTCAAAGGTTTTAATCTCTGAATTACTCCCGGTGCCACGTGCTAGTGAGTATCGGGATAGGAGGATAGCGCAGATGAATGCGTGACTGAAGAGATGGTGCAGGAGGGAGGGCTTTACTTTCTTGGATCACTGGATCTGTTTCTGGCGAAGGTGGGACCTGTACAAGTTGGACAGGTTGCACCTGAACCGGAATGGGAGCAACATTCTTACTGGGAGGTTTGCTAGTGCTGTTGGGGGTGGGTTTAAACTAATTTGGCAGGGGGGTGGGATACAAAGTGGAGGTATAGTAGGGGGTGATGCACAGCCATATATAGAAGAGGAACTGAGTCAGTCTGGAAGGCAGAGCAAATATAGTCCTGTTAAGTCACAAGCGAATAGTGAAAGGCTGGATTGCATCTATTTTGACACAAGGAGTCTTGCTAGTAAGGTAGATGAATTGAGAGCGTTGATTAGCACATGGGAAAATGATATTGCTATCACAGAGACAAGGTTGAGGGAAGGGCAGGACTAGCAGCTCAATATTCCAGGGTATAGGATCTTTGAGGAGGGGGAGGGTGGGTGTAAAAGAGGAGGTGGCATTGCACTATTGATCAAGGAGTCAATTATTGCAGTAAAGAGGGATGACATCTTAGATGGTTCCTCAAATGAGGCCATATGGGTAGAACTTAAAAACAAAAAGGGGGCAATCACTTGGCTGGGAGTGTACTACAGGCCTCCAAACAGTCAGAGAAATAGAGGAGCAGATATGTAGGTAAATCTGAGAGCTGTAAAAATAATAGGGGATTTCAACTTCCCCAATATTAACTTAAAGGGGGCGGATTTCTTAAAGTGCATACAGGAGAGCTTTTTGAGCCAGCACGTAGAAAGTCCTACAAGAAAAGGGGCGGTTCTGGACCTAATCTTCGGGAATGAAGCTGGACAAGTGGTAGAAGTGTCAGTGGGGGGGAGAATTTTGGGGATAATGCCCATAACTCTAAGATTTAAGGTAGTTATGGAAAAGGGCAAAGATGGACCGGAAATAAAAGTACTGAATTAGGGGAAGGCCGATTTTCAATATGATAAAACAGGATATGGCCAAAGTGGACTGTGAGCAGCTACTTGTAGGAAAGTCCACATCAGACCAGTGGGAGTCATTCAAAAAGGAAATAGCGAGAGTTCAGGGCCAACATGTTCCTATAAAGGTGAACGGAGGCCCTAGAGGAGTATAGAAAGTGTAGGGGGGTACTTTAAAAAGTAATTAGGAGAGCGAAGAGGGGGCATGAAAAAACACTGGCGGGCAAGATGAAGGAAAATCCCAAGGCATTTTATATGTAAATTAGGGGCAAGAGGATAACCAGGGATGGAGAAGGGCCCATTTGGGACTAAAGTGGCAATCTGTGTGTGGAGCCGGAG
Source organism: Heterodontus francisci (assembly GCF_036365525.1). Taxonomy (NCBI): domain Eukaryota; kingdom Metazoa; phylum Chordata; class Chondrichthyes; order Heterodontiformes; family Heterodontidae; genus Heterodontus; species Heterodontus francisci. The sequence continues at coordinate 53,662,813 of NC_090376.1, read as the reverse complement.
GGCGTAGATAAGGTTTTAAATGATTGTTTCATCTATGTTCACTATGGAGCAGGATGATGTAGGTGCAGAGATCAGAGAGGGGAATTGTGGTATACTTGAACAAATTAGCATTGAAAGGGAGGAGGTGTTAGTGGTTTTAGTGGGCTTAAAAGTGGATAAATCCCCAGGCCCAGATGAGATGTATCCCAGGCTGTTATGTGAGGCAACGGAGGAGATTGCAGGAGCTCTGACACAAATTTTCAAATCCTGTCTGGCCACAGGAGAGGTGCCAGAGGACTGGAGGACAGTGAATGTGGTACCATTATTCAAGAAGGGTAGTAGGGATAAACCAGGTAATTACAGGTCAGTGAGTCTAACATTAGTGGTAGGGAAACTATTGGAAAATATTCTCAGGGACAGGATTAATCTCCACTTGGAGAGGCAGGGATTAATCTGGGATAGTCAGCATGGCTTTGTCGGGGGAGGTCATGTCTTAACAAATTTGATTGAATTTTTTGAGGAGGTGACTAGGTGTGTAGATGAAGGTAAAGCTACGTGGACTTCAGTAAGGCTTTTGATAAGGTCCCGTATGGGATCCAGGGCAATTTGGCAAATTGGATCCAAAATTGGCAGGAGCCAGAAGGTGATGGTCGAGGGTTGTTTTTGCGATTGGAAGCCTGGTGATCAGTGGTGTACTGCTGGGATTGGTGCTGGGACCCTTGCTGTTTATAATGTATATCAATGATTTAGAAGTGAATATAGGAGATATGATCAGTAAGTTCGCAGATGACACGAAAGTTGATGGTGTCGTTAATAGTGAGGTGCAAGTACATAGTTCCCTAAAAGTGGCAAATGGAATTTAATCCTGAGAAGTGTGAGGTGATGCATTTTGGGAGGACTAACAAGGCAAGGGAATATACAATGGATGGTAGGACCCTAGGAACTAGAGGGTCAGAGGGACCTTAGTGTACTTGTCCATAGATCACTGAAGGTAGCAGCACAGGTATATAAGGTGATTAGGAAGGCATATGGGACACTTGCCTCTGTTAGCCGAGGCATAGAATCTAAGAGCAGGGAGGTTATGATGGAGCTGTATAAAACGTTAGTTAGGCCACAGCTGGAGTACTGTGTATAGTTCTGGTTGCCACAATGTAGGAAGGATGTAATTACACTGGAGAGGGTGTAGAGGAGATTCACCAGGATGTTGCCCCTGAGCTGAAGCATTTCAGCTATAAAGAGAGACTGGACAGGCTAGGGTTGCTTTCCTTGTATCAGAGAAGGCTGAGGGGGGACCTGATTGAGGTATACAAAATTATGAGGGGCATAGATGGGAAGAAACTTATCCCCTTAGCGGAGTTGTCAATAACCAGGGGTCATAGATTTAAGGTAAGGGGCGGAAGGTTTAGCGGGGAATTGAGGGAAAATGTTTTCACCCAGAGGGTGGTTGGAATCTGGAACACACTACCTGAAGGGGTGGTAGAGGCAGGAACCTTCACAACATTTAAGAAGTATTTAGATGTGCCCTTGAAACGGCATAGCATACAAGGCTACAGGCCAAGTTCTGGAAAATAGGATTAAAATACAGTCATAGTCATAGAGTCGTACAGCATAGAAACAGGCCCTTCGGCCCACCATGCCAACCATAATGCCTATCTATATTAATCCCACCTGCCTGCATTAATTCCATATCCCTCTATGCCTTGTGCATTCAAGTGCCTGTCCAGATGCCTCTTAAATGTTGCTACTGTTCCTGTCTCCACCACCTCCTCTGACAGCTCATTCCAGATACCCACTATTCTTTGTGTGAAAAATTTACCTCTTTGATTGCCTTTAAACCTCCTCCCTCTCACCTGAAATCTGTGCCCTCTAGTTTTAGTCACCCCTACCATGGGAAACAGACTCTGGCTATCTACCCTATCGATGACTCTCATAATTTTATATACCTCTGTCATGTCCCCTCTCAGCCTCCTTCACTCCAGGGAAAACAGACCCAGCCTATCCAATCTCTCTTTATAACTCAAGCCCTCCAAACCAGGTAACATCCTTGTGAATCTTTTCTGCACCCTCTCTAGCTTAATCACATCTTTCCTGTAGTGCGGCGACCAGAACTGCACACAGTACTCCAAATGCGGCCTAACCAATGTTATGTACAACTGGAACATGATGTCCCAACTCTTGTACTCAGTGCCTCGGCGGATGAAAGCAAGCATGCCATACGCCTTCTTCATCACCCTGTCTACCTGTGTTGCCACTTTTAGGGAACTATGTACTTGCACCCCAAGGTCTCTCTGCCCCAGGGCCCTGCCATTCACTGTATATGTCCTGCCCTGTTTTAACTTCCCAAAGTGCATCACTTCGCACTTGTCTGCGTTAAATTCCATTTGCCACTCCCTTGCCCACTTTCCCAGTTGATCTATATCCTGTTGTAACCTTAGACAACCTTCTTCACTGTCCACTATACCACCAATTTTGGTGCCATCTGCAAACTTAGTAATCATGTCCCCTATATTCACATCCAAGTCATTAATATATATGACAAGCAACAGAGGGCCCAGCACTGATCCCTGCGACACACCACTGGTCACCGGCTTCCAATCTGAAAAACAACCCTCCACTACCACTCTGTGCCTCCTATCACCAAGCCAATTTTCTATCCAGTTGGCTAGCTCACCCTGGATCCCATGTATTCGAACCTTCGATAAGAGTAGTCCTCGGGTGAAGGTGCTAAATTGGGGGAAGGTTAATTATAGCAATATTAGGCAGGACCTGAAGAATTTAGATTGGGGGCGGCAGTTTGAGGGTAAATCAACATCTGACATGTGGGAGTCTTTCAAACGTCAGTTGATTAGAATCCAGGACCGGCATGTTCCTGTGAGGAAGAAGGATAAGTTTGGCAAGTTTCGGGAACCTTGGATAACACTGGATATTGTGAGCCTCGTCAAAAAGAAAAAGGAAGCATTCGTAAGGGCTGGAAGGCTAGGAACAGACGAAGCACTTGAGGAATATAAAGACAGTAGGAAGGAACTTAAGCAAGGAGTCAGGAGGGCTAAAAGGGGTCATGAGAAGTCATTGGCAAACAGAATTAAGGAAAATCCCAAGGCTTTTTATACGTATATAAAGAGCAAGAGGGTAACCAGGGAAAGGGTTGGCCCACTCAAGGACAGAGAAGGGAATCTATGTGTGGAGCCAGAGGAAATGGGCGAGGTACTAAATGAGTACTTTGCATCAGTATTCACCAAGGAGAAGGACTTGGTGGATGATGAGCCTAGGGAAGGGAGTGTAGTTAGTCTCAGTCATCTCATTATCAAAAAGGAGGAGGTGGTGGGTGTCTTGCAAAGTATTAAGGTAGATAAGTCCCCAGAACCTGATGGGATCTACCCCAGAATACTGAGGGAGGCCAGGGAAGAAATTGCTGGGGCCTTGACAGAAATCTTTGCATCCTCATTGGCTACAGGTGAGATCCCAGAGGACTGGAGAATAGCCAATGTTGTTCCTTTGTTTAAGAAGGGTAGCAAGGGTAATCCAGGAAATTATAGGCCGGTGAGCCTTACGTCAGTGGTAGGGAAATTATTAGAGAGGATTCTTTGGGACAGGATTTACTCCCCTTTGGAAACAAATGGACTTATTAGCAAGAGGCAGCATGGTTTTGTGAAGGGGAGGTCGTGTCTCACTAATTTGATCGAGTTTTTTGAGGAAGTGACGAAGATGATTGATGAGGGAAGGGCGGTGGATGTTATCTATATGGACTTCAGTAAAGCCTTTGACAAGGTCCCTCATGGCATACTGGTACAAAAGGTGAAGTCACACAGAATCAGAGGGGAGCTGGCAAGATGGATACAGAACTGGCTCTGTCATAGAAGTCAGAGGGTAGCAGTGGAAGGGTGCTTTTATGAATGGAGGGATGTGACTAGTGGTGTTCCGCAGGGATCAGTGCTGGGACCTTTGCTGTTTGTAGTATATATAAATGATTTGGAGGAAAATGTAGCTGGTCTGATTAATAAGTTTGCGGACGACACAAAGGTTGGTGGAGTTGCAGACAATGATGAGGATAGTGATGAGGATACAGCAGGATATAGATCGGTTGGAGACTTGGGCGGAGAAATGGCAGATGGAGTTTAATCCGGACAAATGTGAGGTAATGCATTTTGGAAGGTCTAATGCAGGTGGGAAGTATACAGTAAATGGCAGAACCCTTTGGAGTATTGACAGGCAGAGAGATCTGGGCGTACAGGTCCACAGGTCACTGAAAGTGGCAACGCAGGTCGATAAGGTAGTCAAGAAGGCATTCGGCATGCTTTCCTTCATCGGTCGGAGCATAGAGTATAAAAATTGGCAAGTCATGCTGCAGCTGTACAGAACGTCAGTTAGGCCACACTTAGAATATTGTGTGCAGTTCTGGTCGCCACACTACCAGAAGGACGTGGAGGCTTTGGAGAGGGTACAGAAGAGACTTACCAGGATGTTGCCTGATCTAGAGGGTGTTAGCTATGAGGAGAGGTTGGATAAACTCTGATTGTTTTCACTGGAACGACAGAGGTGGAGGGGCAACATGATCGAGGTTTACAAAGTTATAAGCGGCATGGACAGAGTGGCTAGTCAGAAGCTTTTTCCCAGGGTGGAAGAGTCAGTTACTAGGGGACACAGGTTTAAGGTGCGAGGGGCAAAGTTTAGAGGGGATGTGCGAGGCAAGTTCTTTACACAAAGGGTGGTGAGTGCCTGGAACTTGTTGCCGGGGGAGGTGGTGGATGCAGGTACCATGGAGACGTTAAAGAGGCATCTTGACCAATAAATGAATAGGATGGGAATAGAGGGATACGGACCCCGGAAGTGCAGAAGGTTTTAGTTTAGGCAGGCATCAAGATCAGCGCAGGCTTGGAGGGCCGAATGGCCTGTTCCTGTGCTGTACTGTTCTTTGTTCTTCAGGACCAGCCTACCATGTGGGACCTTGTCAAAGGCCTTGTTAAAGTCCATGTAGACCGTGTCCACCGCCCTGTCCTCGTCAGTCCTCTTGGTCACCTCCTCAAAAAACTCAATCAAATTCGTGAGACGTGATTTCCCACGCACAAAGCCATGCTGGCTATCCCTAATCAGACCTTGCCTTTCCAAATGCATATAAATCCTGTCTCTCTGAATCCCTTCCAATAACCTTCCCACCACTGATGTAAGGCTCACTGGCATGTAGTTCCCTGGCTTATCCCTGCTGTCCTTCTTAAATAAAGGCACAACATTAGCTATCCTCCAGTCTTCCGGTACCTCACCCGTGGCTGACGATGATGCAAAGATCTCTGCCAGGGCCCCAGCAATCTCCTCCCTTGTTTCCCATAGCATACTAGGATACACCTGGTCAGGCCCTGGGGATTTATCCACCTTAATGCGCTTCAAAACCTCCTCCTTTGTAATGTTGATATGCTCCAGGATATCACTGTTCCCACCCTTGAACTCGCTAGCTTCCATGACCACCTCCACAGTAAATACAGATGAGAAGTATTCATTTAAGACCTCGCCCATTTCCCGTGGCTCCACACATAGATTACCACACTGATCCTTAAGGGGACCTCCTCTCTCCCTAGCTACCCTTTTACTCTTAATATACTTAGAATCTTTTAGATTCTACTTTATCTTATCTGCCAGGGAAATCTCATGGCCCCTTTTCGCCCTCCTTCTTAAATTTACTGCTACATCCCTTATACTCTTCAAGGGACTCGCTTGATCCCAGCTGCCTATACCTGACATATGCCTCCTTCTCTGTCCTGACCAGACCCTCAATATCCCTCGTCAACCAATGTTCCCTAAACTTGCCAGCCTTGCCCTTCAATCTAACAGGAACATGCCGGCCCTGAACTCTTCCTATCTCACTTTTAAAAGCCTCCCACTTGCCAGACGTCCCTTTACCTGTAAACAGCCTCTCCCATTCAACTTTTGAGAGTTCCTGTCTGATGCCATTGAAATTAGCCTTCCCCCAATTTAGGACTTCAACTTGAGGACCAGTCCTATCCTTTTCCATAACTATCTTGAGGCTAATAGAGTTATGGTCGCTGGTCCCAAAGTGCTCCCCCACGCATCAACCACCTGCCCAGCCTAAGAGGAGGTCGAGTGTAGCCCCTTCTCTAGTCGGGCCATCCACATACTGCTTTAGAAAACTATCCTGGACACACTTAACAAATTCTTGCCCATCTGATCCTTAGCACTAGGGAAGTTAAAATCATCTACTATTACAACCCTATAATTCCTACACCTATCTGTGATTTCCCTACATATGTGATCCTCCTATTCCCTCTGACTATTGGGGGGCCAATAGTATAATCCCATCAAAGTGATCACCCCTTTCTCATTTCTAAGTTCTACCCGTATGGCCTCGCTGGACGTTTCCCCCCTGGGATATCCTCTCTAAGTACTGCCGTGATGTCCTCCCTAATCAATAGTGCAACTCCCCCTCCTCTCTTGCCTCCACCATTGTCACGCTGGAAGGATCGGTACCCTGGAACATTGAGCTGCCAGTCCTGCCCATCCCTCAACCACGTTTCCGTAATAGCTATAATATCACAATCCCATGTACCGATCCATGCTCTGAGTTCATCTACCTTACCTGTAAGGCTTCTTGCATTAAAGAAAATGCAGTTTAGCCTAGCCAGACTTTCCAAGCTCCATGTCCTGCCCCTGCCCGGTCTGCCTACTGGACTTGCTTGCTTTAACCTCATTTACCTCAACTATCTCAACGGAGAGACTACTACTTTGGGTCCCACCCCCTGCCAGACTAGTTTAAACCCTCCCGAGTAGTACTAGCAAACCTTCCCGCAAGGATATTGGTCCTCTTCCAGTTCAGATGCAACCCATCCCTCATGTACAGGTTACCTCTGCACCAGAAGAGATCCCAATGATCCAAATAGCTGAAGCCCTCCCGCCTACACCAGCACTTCAGCCATGCATTCGTTTGCCTTATCCTCCTATTCCTACCCTCACTAGCACGTGGCACGGAGTAATGCTGAGATTACAACTCTAGAGATTACAACCCTAAAATAGATGGGTGCTTGATGGCCGGCACGGACACGATACGCTGAAGGGCCTGTTTTTGTGCTGTATGACTGACTCTATGACTATGAATTTAGCAGATCACATTACTTGATACTTGCAGGTAAATACAATAAAAATATATTGTTTTGGAATTAGGTTTGGAGTTAGCCTTATTCTTGAGTGATTGCTGTATAACTATGTTGCAAATGAGTTTTGGTTTTGCTGTGCATCATGGGTAAGCCCTTGGTGTGAATGTGTTTCAATTTATTATAGCAGGACAGAAGCAGATAATAGTACGCTGCGCTACTATTAGTGTAGCAGGCGTGAGGTAGCATTGTTTCTGTGTGTTGGATCTGTTGCACATTTTGAGCCGATGCACAAAATGGTGTGAAAACATTGTTGGGTTGTACGTGCCAACAATAGAATAATCTTGTGGAAACACAAATTTGAGGGAATTGCAGTTTTAAATCTAGTGCATTTCAAGTACAACTTGGAACCCTCAAGATAGCTTTATAAAGCCATCACATTCAGAATTATGTACAGTAGGTAGGAGTTGAACTTTATGTAGTGGCAGTAAGAACGTGTCACTTGTGATAAAAACAGAAAGTGCAGAAAATACTCAGCAGGTCTAGCAGTATCTATGGAGTGAGAAACAGAGTTAACCTTTCAGAACTAATGATCTTATGAAAGGTCACAGACCTGCAACATTAACTCTGTTTCTCACTGCACAGATACTGCCAGACCTGCTGAGTATTTCCAGCACTTTGTTTTTATTTCAGACTTCCAGCATCCGCAGTATTTTACTTTTATTTTAGTGTCACTTGTGATACCTGATTATCAGCAATGGTTGGGAATTGTGGCCAACCAGTATTAATATTGTGTTTTACTGTCGGTCATAATTCTGGTAGCACTCTTGCCTCTGAGTCAGTAGGTTGCAGGTTCAAGTCCCACTCCATAGACTTGAGCACAAAATTTATGGTGACACTCAAGTGCAGTACTATTAGAGCCCAAAACTCTGTTTGCCCTCTTGGATTGACTTCACAAAGGTCTATGGCAATATTTTGAAGATGAGCAAGGGAGCTCTCCCCAGTGTCCTTTTCGATATTTATCCCTTGACCAGTATACTAAAAACAGATTATTTTTTTGGTCATTATCTCATAGCTGTTTGTGGGACCTTGCTGTGTGAAAGATGGCTGCCATGTTTCCTACATCACAACAGTCACGATACTTCAGAAGTGCCTGATTGGACATACAGTGCTCTGGGACATGTCAAGGTCCTGAAACGCACTATATAAATGCAAAGCCTTTTTCTCTTTTATCCTCCAATTTGGCAGGAATAACAAACTTAGCAATAGTGATATGTAGCTGTAGTGACTGGATTGCAGTAGATTGCTTTGGAACTCTGTTTTGGTGTCAGTTCAAAAGACCATATATAATTCTTTCTAATGAAACAAAAGGATGTTGAAAGGTTTCGTTCTGTTTGTGTGAATGTTTTAACTGTCCTGACCGTAACTGTTAACTTAATGACCAGTTGCAAACATCAAAACTCTTCTGCCTTTTCTAGTCAATTCAGATTACAGAGGTATAAATAATTCAGAATGACGTTATTTCTAGGACAGATATCTGAGCTTCTTCATTTTCCACACACAAAGGGTAACTTCTACACTTAATTTATTTTTGTTTTTGCAATTTCTTCATTTTAAACTTTACACTTTTTTTTTCTTGCTGGCATATTCCCTTTCATGCATTTTATTTACCTTATTTTGTTATCTTTATTATCTTATTCATTCTGTCTTTTATTTCCGTTTCCTCGTAACCAGCTCTCAGGGCTCCAGGCTGAGGTGATTATATAAACTGAGAGCATGCAAGAAAGGTTGAAGTTAGGCATCAACTTATTGGAGATCAATAAAGTGATTGAAATATACAGTAACACCTGTAAAAATGGACAGTTATTGACAGTCCCACATAACTTGCATTAGAAGGAGTACAAGCTGAATCCATGAAAGCACTGCCGCTCGCAAATTACGAACTACAGATAGCCTTCAATGCACCAAGTCTATTTGCAACTGAAAACATAAGAGACACAGGTAAGTGCGAGGTGGCAACGGGTGAGAGAAACATCTTTTGTGTAATGGAGGTTTCCTTACTCAGCTTCCATAGCAGCAGAGCAGCTGCTTTATTTCTGCGATTGAATACTTGCCCAGCACTATCTCAGATATATTTCTTTGCTGCTATGGATGTCATGTAAAGAACTTTTTTCCCCCCACAAAAACTGGAAACTGTACTGGAATGACTGGTACTCATGAAATAGTTTCCAGAGCGCTGCTATTGGATTATTTGTGAGCACTGTTCCCACTAAGCTGTGAGGGTGTGTGGCTGTGCAGCAGCCTGGAAGGTAACATGCAGGCCTTATTCTGTGGTAACTAATGTGCATGCTTTGGTCGTGCAAAAAAGAATTTAAAGGGGCTGAGCACTGAACAAACTGGCCGCACACAACAAAATTCTAAAGGGAACATTGTTTACATGGTAATGATCATACAAGATTTTCTGCTGCAGTGCATTCCCTGCACTGTGACGTCACCTGCTCACCGCCTTACAGAGCTGCAATAGTGTGGAGTCAGTCAGGTGGGGACTGGAGAGCGAGAAGCCGTGAGTGTCAATTTTCAGGAGGTGTTCTGAACTAGATTGGTCTTGCCTGGAGTCTGAGGAATGGGGTCTCGGAGTGAAGGAGAAAGAGAAGAGAAGAGAAGTGGGTCTGGGGAAAGAGAACTAGAAATCGGGAGATTGGTGCTCCGGGTGGGTGGGGCGGGGACCATCATTCTCTGCTGATTCTGGAGCAGCACTGAGAGGAGCACCCAGTAAAGTTCAAGAACTAAGTGGGAAGGGAGGAGGCAGGTTCCTAAACTGAGGGCTTATTGGGATTCTATACCACATTTAGCTACTGAGGTAGAGAAAAGGCAGAATATAAAAGAATCTGGGGGTAACCGGAGACAATAACAGAACTGAGGGTTCAAGGCCTCCTCCTCCTGTGCTTTTTCAGTTTCCATTCTTTGCTTGCTCGTGGTTGGCTTCATGGTTCTTAAAGTTTCTTGCACTGCAGTGTAGGCTGCCAAAGCAGCAGATCCCAAAATTGCGACATCCCTCAATAGAAAAGGACCCCAGAATGGCAATGAACTGGGAAATTCAAAGAAAGAAAATAGAACTGAAATTTCATCTGGAATTAGACGTGATCCCAAGCGAGCGCAGGGGAGAAGAAGGAATGCTGCAGGCCATACTGTTGGGGGAGATAGCTTCTCGGGGGAATGCAGCAAGAGCTAAGTCTGTGGCATCACGGGTGGCTCAGCTGCACAGGAGGGGAGAAAAAGGACTGGGAGAGCTATAGTGATGGGGGATTCTATCATAAGTGGTACAGATAGGTGTTTCTAAACTAATTTGGCAGGGGGGTGGGATACAGAGTGGAGATACAGTAGGGGGTGATGCACAGTCAAATATAGACGAGGAATTGAGTCAGTCTGGAAGGCAGAGCAAATATAGACCTGTTAAGGCGCAAGTAAAAAAAAAAAATGCAAGGCTGGATTGCATCTATTTTAACGCAAGGAGTCTTACTAGTAAGGCAGATTAGCACATGGGAATATGATATTGCTATCACAGAGACATGGTTGAGGGAAGGGCAGGACTGGCAGCTCAATATTCCAGGGTATTGAATCTTCAGATGTGAGAGGGGAGGGGGTAAAAGAGGAGGTGGCATTGCACTATCGATCAAGGAGTCAAATACTCCAGTAAGGAGGGATGATATCTTAGAAGGTTCCTCAAATGAGACCATATGGGTAGAACTTAAAAACAAAAGTGGGGGGCAATCACTTTGTTGAGAGTGTACTACAGGCCTCCAAACAGTCAAGGAGAGATAGAGGAGCAGATATGTAGGCAAATCTCAGAGGTGTAAAAATAATAAGGTAACGGGAATCTCAACTTCCCCAATGTCAACTGGGATAGTCTTAGTGCAAAAGGCTTAAAGGGGGCGGAATTCTTAAAATGCATTCTGGAGAGCTTTTTGAGCCAGCACATAGAAAGTCCTACAAGAGAAGGGGCAGTACTGGACCTAATCCTAGGGAATGAAGCTGGACAAGTGGTAGAAATGTCAGTGGGGGAGCATTTCGGGGATATTGACCATAACCCTAAGATTTAAAGTGGTGATGGAAAGGGACAAAGATGGACCAGAAATAAAGGTACTGAATTGGGGGAAAGCCAATTTCAATGTGATAAAACACGATCTGGCCAAACTGGGAGCAGCTTCTTGTAAGAAAGTCTACATCAGACCAGTGGGAATTATTCAGAAAGGAAATAACGAGAGTTCAGAGCCAACATGCTCCTGTTAAGGTGAAGGGTAGGACCAACAAGTTCAGGGAACCCTGGATGTTCAGGGATATAGAGGATTGGATAAAGAAAAAAAAAGGCAGATTCAGAGTGCTGAAAACAGCGGAGGCCGAGAGGGGTATAGAAAGTGTAGGGGGGTACTTTAAAAAGTAATTAGCAGAGTGAAGAGGGGATGTGAAAAAACGCTGGTGGGCAAGATAAAGGAAATTTTCAAGGTGTTTTATAAGTATATTAAAGGCAAGAGGATAACCAGAAAAAGTGTAGGGCCCATATAGACCAAAGTGGCAATCTGTGTGTGGAGCTAGAGGACATAGGTGAGGTTTTAAATGATTACTTTTCATCAGTGTTCGTTATAGAGAAGGACGATGTAGGTGTACAGCTCAGGGAGGGGGATCGTGATATACTCGAACATATTAGCATTGAAAGGGAGGAAGTATTAGTGCTTTTAGCGGGCTTAAAAGTGGATAAATCCCCAGGCCCAGATGAGATGTATCCCAGGCTGTTATGTGAGGCAAGGGAGGAGATTGCATGGCTCTGACACAAATTTTCAAATCCTCTCTGGCCACAGGAGAAGTACCAGAGGATTGGAGGACAGCGAATGTGGTACCGTTATTCAAGAAGGGTAGCAGGGATAAACCAAGTGATTACAGTCCAGTGAGTCTAACATCAGTGGTTGGGAAACTATTGGGAAAAAGTACTGAGAGACAGGATTAATCTTCACTTGGAGAGGCAGGGATTAATCAGGGATAGTCAGCATGGCTCTGTCAGGGGGAGATCATATCTAACAAACAAAATTGAATTTTTCAAGGAGGTGACTAGCTGTGTAGATGAGGGTAAAGCAGTTGATGAAGTCATGGACTTCATTAAGGCTTTTGATAAGGTCCTGCATGGGAGGTTGGTTTATTTATTTATTTATTTAGAGATACAGCAGTGAAACAGGCTCTTCGGCCCACCGAGTCTGTGCCGACCATCAACCACCCATTTATACTAATCCCATATTCCTACCACATCCCCACCTTCCCTATATTCCCCTACTACCTACCTATACTAGGGGCAATTTATAATGGCCAATTTACCTATCAACCTGCAAGTCTTTGGCTGTGGGAGGAAACCGGAGCACCCGGCGAAAACCCACACGGTCACGGAGAATTTGCAAACTCCACACAGGCAGTACTCTGAATTGAACCCGGGTCGCTGGAGCTGTGAGGCTGCGGTGCTAACCACTGCGCCACTGTGCCGCCCCGAGAAGGTAACAGCGCATGGGATCCAGGGCAATTTGGCAAATTGGATCCAAAATCAGCTTAGTGGCAGGAGGCAGAGGTTGAGGGTTGTTTTTGCGATTGGAAGCCTGTGACCAGTGGTGTACCGCAGGGATCGGTGCTGGGTCCCTTACTGTTTGTAGTGTACATTAATGATTATAGATGTGAATATAGGAGGTATGATCAGTAAGTTCGCACATGACATGAAAATTGGTATCGTAAATAGTGAGGAAGAAGGCCTTAGGTTACAGGACAGTATAGATGGGCTGCTAAGATGGGCAGAGCAGTGGCAAATGGAATTTAATCCTGAAGTATGAGGTGATGCATTTTGGGAGGACTAACAAGGCAAGGGAATATACAATGGATGGTAGGACCCTAGGAAGTACAGAGGGTCAGAGGGACCTTGGTGTACTTGTCCATAGATCACTGAAGGCAGCAGCACAGGTATATGAGGGTGGTTAGGAAGGCATATGGGATACTTGCCTTTATTAGCCAAGGCATAGAATCTAAGAGGAGGACAGTTATGATGGTGCTGTATAAAAATGCTAGTTAGGCCATAGCTGGAGTACTGTGAGCAGTTCTGGGCACCATGCTATAGGAAGGATGTGATTGCACTGGAGAGGGTGCAGAGGAGGTTCACCAGGATGTTGCCTGGGCTGGAGCATTTCAGCAATGAAGAGAGACTGAAAAAGCTAGGGTTGTTTTTCTTGGAGCAGTGAAGACTGAAGGGGGACCTGATTGAGGTATACAAATTTTGAGGGGCATTGATAGGCTAGATAGAACAAAACTTTTTCCCTTAGCAGAGGGTTTAATAACCAGGGTGCATAGATTAAGGCAAGGGGCGGGAGGTTTAGAGGGGATTTGAGGAAAAAGAAAATTCACCCAGATGGTGGTTGGGATCTGGAACGCACTGCCTGAAGAGGTGGTAGAGGCAGGAACCCTCACAACATTTAAGAAGTATTTAGATGTGCACTTGAAACGGCATAGCATACAAGGCTATCGGCCAAGTGCTAGAAAATGGGATTAGAATAGTTCGGTGCTTGATGGCCAGCACAGACACGATGGGCTGAAGGGCCTGTTTCTGTGCTGTATAACTCTATGACTATGATGCTATAATAGCCAATCCTGGGATATTTGGCTTATCCGGATTATTGTACCTACCATGATCATTTTAAAAGCGAGGCACTTGCAAATAAAGGATACCTGATGCACATCCCTTAGCTGTCCCTCATTTTCAGGGTTCACTGTACTTGAATTGAAACTGGACATAACAGCTTCCTGAGACAGGAAGGACTGTGTGGAAAAAGATAACTTGCACTCCTGTTCCACACAGTACTTCTCGGGGTGAATATATATCTAATATTTTTATTTTATCATCTCTGCTGTCATTTTCTAAAATTAGTAAAGCCACTCTTAAAATACTTCCATTGGAGGTCAATTTTAATCCTAGAATTATGAGACAGTTGGTTTGGTTTAATTTGGTACTGCTGGGTGTTTACCCACATTCAGTATCTGGCAATATTGTTTGTGAGGTTTGGCAGTTCCTGTGCAAATATTTTTGATTTTATATTAACAGGGTCAAGTTTTGTATAGAGTTCACTGGAAAGGCTATTCTTCTGAAGATGATACCTGGGAGCCAGAGGCTCATCTGGAAGACTGCACAGAGGTGTTGCAAGTGTTCAAACGAAAACTGACGGAAAAATCACCTGCAAGAGACAATCGGGTGAGACTTTGTTTGCGTAGTTTGGCATTACATGTTGCATAGAGTTTACTATGCAGAAACCAGCCAGTCAGCCTCCTCCCACTCTACTTCATACCCTTCTAGTCTGTTCTGCCTCAAGTCATTATCTGGCTTCCCATTAAATGCATGCATGCAATTTGCATCAAATACTCCATTTATTTAATAGTTTAGCAGCTATTTATAGTGCAATCATTTTAACTTCATAGCTACAGTAAATGTTTTAAAACTGATATTCTTGTTATTAATTCAGTTTAAAGCTACAAAATCCTGCAAGTTTCATAAGACAATGAATTGCTCGTCGGATGGACTAATTGTCAGTGAATGTATGTGCTAATGTGCTAAATAGATTTTCTTTCTTCCCTTTTTTTGTGCTTTTGGCCTATTCAATCCTCAATGGGGATTGGATTGAAATGGAGACTTGACATTGTAATTCCGGCTGAGGCTTTTTGGAACACTAGTTTAATTTCCCTCCCTTACACTACCTGGCTGAGATTTGAAATTTGCCTCTAGGGGAAAATCTGGGTGAGCTTGAGGTCCTAATTTTAAATTTTATATTGCTGGATAGAATCACATTATTTTGTTTATATTGTTGAGTTTTACTGCCGGGAAATGAATTCTGGGATCCAAAGTGGATGATCTCATACTTCTCTACTTTGAACTCTGTCTGTCATAGTTTGCACACGTACTTAATGTGTCTTTGCCCATTTACAGCTTTCTATTCCTTCATCCAAGTCATTAATATGTGGCAGAAAGCTGAGGCTCCAGTACAGATCCCTGGAGAATGAGCCTGGCAACCGGGCATTAGTCATTAGTGATCTACCATTACAAATGCATGCTGACTCTGATCAGCTCGTCCTTATCCAAGTGCTCAGTCACTCTGTCCCTGATAATGGATTCAAATAACGTCCCCACAATAATTACTTGTTTTCTTCTTCATTTCATCTTTTCCTCCTTAAATACTGAAATCAGTTTTGCAATCCAAAGGTACAATTCTGAATCTTGAGAGCTTTGGAAAATTATGATTAATGCATCTGAACTTTCCTCACCTATTTTTGTTTTTCATGCCCTGGATTGGGAACCCCATCTGGTGCTAGAGACTTGTCTACCTTAAGTTGTATTTTCTCCATTACTATTTTTTTAAGTGCACTTGTATTAAATCCACTAAGTTCCTCCTTTTGGCATATTTATAGGTACAGAAACGGATGTCATGTACTGAAGTCTGCCATTTTCTTTTTGTCCATTATAGTCTCATCTGCATCTGTCATTAATGGGGCCCTTATTCACCTTTGCTATTCTTGAATAAATTTATAATTTTTGCTGTTAGCTTTGATATCCCTTGCAAGTTTTTTTTCATATTCCCTTTTACACCTTTTATTCAATTGTTTGTAGCTTCTTATAGTTCTCCTAATCCACTGGAATATACTTTTTATTTATGCAAGCTTTTTCTGTTAGCTTGAAATTGTCTCTTACCTTGTTTTTTTAACAATAGTTGCTTAACAGTCAAAGTGGAGCTGTTGCTTTTGAGGTATGTACTTGTCACTGTTTACAGGTCTATCCTGCCAGTAACAGTTTACTGCTGTCAATTTATTTCTCATCACTTCGATGTTTGCTTTACTTTAATTTAAAATCCTGGTTTATGACTGTCCCTTCTCTATCAAATCAAATATCAAATTCAATCATATTATGTTCAGTGTTCCCAAGATGTTACCTTGTCAGACCATATCTTGGAACACTGTGTCCAGTTCTGGCCACCGAGATGCAAGGGAGGTATTCACAATTAGAGACAGTGCGGAGAAAAGGCAGAAGGCAATTCGCCAGTTTCAAAGATCTGAGGTTTGAGGAAAAGACTAGAGGAGTTTGGGGGTTTCAACTATAAATAGAGTTGTCTGAGGGCTGCTCTTATAGAGCTGATGTTAGAGATAGCCAATGATATGGAAAAGGCAAATCTTGAAAATTAGTTGAAACTAAGTTGAATGTTAGGCAAAGGAACGTGCATTCAAACTAGTAAAAGGCAAATTTAGGGCTGTTATTAAGACATTGTTCACACAAAGAGGAATCCGTGTATGGAATGGATTCCTGAATCAAGTACTGGATGTAATAATCCAGAAATCATTTCTGAAATTATTAGATTGCTTCATTAGTAGTTACTGACGCGTGTTTTCCCCTTCTAGATGGTTGACTGAGATAGGACAATGAGTCTTTCCCAGCCATAATTATTTTGAGTTCCTATGGTAGCCATTGAATTCAAAATCCTAGTCTTTGTCCATCAATCCCTCAATTTCCTTACCCTTAGAAATAGAAAATTTATGGCACTGAATGAGGACATTCATCCCATCGTATCCATGCTAGATAAAAAGCCATCCAGCCTAATCCTATTTTCCAGCTCTTGGTCCGTAGCCCTGTAGGTTACGGCACTTCAAGGTCATATCCAAGTTTTTTTTAAATGCAGCCAGAAGTGCCAAGTGGATGATCCATCTCTGCCTCCTCCTGAGATCCTCAGCATCACAGATGCCAGTCTTCAGCGAATCCGATTCACTGCACGTGATATCAAGAAACGGCTGAAGGCACTGGATACTGCATAGGCTATGGGCCCTGACAACATTCCGGCAATAGTACTAAAGACTTGTGCTGCAGAACTGGTTGTGCCCCTAGCCAAGCTGTTTCAGTACAGCTACAATACTGACATCTACCCTGCAATGTGGAAAATTGCTCAGGTATGTCCTGTCCACAAAAAGCAGGCCAAATGCAACCCGTGTAATTACTGCCCTATCAGTCTACTCTCAATCCACAGCAAAGTGATGGTAGGGGTCATCGACAGTGCTATCAAGTGGCACTTGCTCAACAATAACCTGCTCACTTTGGGTTCTGCCAGGGCCACTCAGCTTCTGACCTCATTACAGCTTTAGTCCAAACATGGACAAAAGAGCTGAACTCCAGAGGTGAGGCGAGAGTGACTGCCCTTGACATCAAGGCAGCATTTGACTGAGTATGGCATCAAGGAGCCTTAGCAAAACTGGAGTCAGTGGGAATTGGGGGAAACTCTCCGCTCGTTGGAGTCATACCTAGCACAAAGGAAGATGGTTGTGGTTGTTGGCGGTAAGTAATTTCAGTCCCAAGACATGGCTGCAGGAGTTCCTCAGGGTAGTGTCCTAGGCCCAACCATCTTCAGCTGCTTCATCAATGACCTTCCCTCCATCATAAGGTCAGAAGTGGGGATGTTCGCTGATGATTGCACTATGTTCACGATTCGTGACTCCTCATGCTGAAGCAGCCCATGCCCATATGCAGCAAGACCTGGACAATATCCAGGTTTGGGCTGATAGGTGGTAAGTATCATTTGCGCCACATAAGTGCTAGGCAATGACCATCTCAAACAAGAGGGAATCTAACCATCTCTCCTTGACGTTCAATGGCAATACCATCACTGAATCCCTCACTATCAACATCCTGGGGGGTCACCATTGACCAAAAGCTGAACTGGACCAGTCACATAAATATCTTGGCTTCAGAAGTGGGTCAGAGGCTAGGAAATCTGCAACGAGTAACTCACCACTTGTCTCCCCAGTGCCTGTCCACCATCTACAAGGCACAAGTTAGGAGTGTGATAGAATACTGTCCACTTGCCTGGATGGTTGCAGCTGCAACAACACTCCAGAAGCTCTACACCATCCAGGACAAAGTAGTCCACTTGATTGGCACCCCATCCAGCACCCTCAACACTCCTTCCAACGCCAACGTGCAGTGGCAGCAGTGTGTACCATCTACAAGATACACTACAGCAACTCACCAAGGCTCCTTTGACAGCACCTTCTACCACCTAGAAGGAGAAGGGCAGCAGATACATGGGAACACCACCACTTGCAAGTTCCCTTCCAAACCGCACACCATCCTGACTTGGAACAATATCACTGTTCTTTCACTGTCGCTGGGTCAAAGTCCTGGAGCTCCCTTCCTAACAGCACTGTGGGTGTATCTACACCCCAAGGACTGCAGCAGTTCGAGAAGGCAGCTCACCACCCCCCTTTTCAAGGGCAATTAGGGATGGGTATTAAATGCTGACCGAGCCAGCGGTGTCCACATTCCACGAATGAATTTTTAAAAAGCAGTAGGTTCCAGACTCTCGCCACCTTCTGGGTGGAAAAATGTATCCTTGACTCCCCTCTGATCTGTCTGCTACTCAGTTTAAGATCTGTGTCTCCTTGCCCTCTCCCCACCCCTCCCTGATTATTGGCCCCTCTGCTAAGGGAGATAGGTCCTTCTATGCACTCTATCTGGCCCCCTTTTTAATTTTGTACACCTCAATTAACTCTCCCCTCTGTCTCAAACAGCATCCTATCTAATCTTTGCTTGTATCTAACATTTTCCACTCCTGGCAACATTCTCCTAAATCTCTTCTGTACCCTCTCTAATGCGATTATATCCTTACTGTGATGCAGTACGCAATACTCGAACTGTGGCCAAACTAGGATTTTCTACATTTCTCGCAGAATTGGCATGGATACGGTGGGCCAAATGCCGGCCTACTACGCCATAAATCGTTCTATTTTTTGATGATCTCCCTACTCTTATACTCTACTCCACGGCTAATAAAAGAGAGTATTCTTAACCACTCCTGTCGTATTACCTTCAGGCATCTGTGGCCAGGCATTCCAAGTTCCCACTGCTCCTCTACACTTCTCAGTATCGTACCATTTATTATGTTTTCCCTTGCCTTGTTTGCTCTCCCCAAATGCATTACCACACACTTCTCTGGATTGAATTCCTGTTGCCACTTTTCTGCTCCAGTTCATTCTTCAGTCCATATTTCCTGTAGTTTACGCTTTTCATCCTCATTGTCAATCAAAGTCCAATATTTGTATCATCTGCAGACTACTTCATCATGTCCCTGACATCTAAGTCCAAATCATTGATGTATACCACGAAAATAAAAGGACCCATGATTGTACCCTGTGTACCCCACTGGAAGCCGCCTTCCAGTCGCAAAAACTTGTAACCATTACCCTTTGCTTCCTGTCATTGAGCCAATTTGGATCCAACTTGCTTTGGATCCCATGGGCTTTAATTTTTCTTAGCAGTTTTCCATCTGAGACCTTGCCAAAACATTGCTTAAATCCATGTAGACTACATTAAACATGCTGCCTTATGGACCCTCCTTGTTACGATTGAATGTTTTGAGGAGGTATCATGAGATATTATCTTCCCTTAACAAATCTATGCTGACTGTTCTTGGTTAATCCATGCCATTATAAATGGCAATTTATACTGCACTTCAGAACTTTTTCCAATAATTTGCCCACCACTGTGGCCTGTTATTACTCCGCCTATTCCTTCCTTTTTAAACAATGGTAAATGTTAGCAGTCTTCCGGCAACATGCCTGTAAGCCAGAGCAAACTGAAAAATGATGGTCAGAGCCTTTGCTATTTTATCCCTTGCTTCTCTCAGCAGCCTGTGATGCATTTCATCAGACCTGGTGATTTATCCACTTTCAAAAATTTTCCTTTCATGTTTCCTCTCCCTTTTGTTTATACCATCCAATATTTCACATTCCTCCTCCTTAACTGCAATGTATGCATTGTTCACATCTTTTGTTAAGGCAGACAGAGTGTTCATTAAGAACCATGCCCATGTCTTCCACCTGCATAAACAATTTAGCCTTTTGGTCTCTAATAGGCCCTACTTTTTCCCTGGTTATCCTCTTGCTCTTTATGTATTTGTAAAACCCCTTTGGGTTTTCCTTGATTTTATTTGCCAATTTTTTTTTTTCATGCCTTCACTTTGCTTTCCTAATTTCCATTTTTAATTTCACCCTTGCATTTTCTATACATAGAGAGATACAGCATTGAAACAGGCCCTTTGGCCTACCGAGTCTGTGCTGACCAACAACCACCCATTTATACTAATCCTACATTAATCCCATATTCCCTACCACATCCCCACCATTCTCCTACCACCTACCTACACTATGGGCAATTTACAATGGCCAATTTACCTATCAACCTGCAAGTCTTTGGCTGTGGGAGGAAACCGGAGCACCCGGCAGAAACCCACACGGTCACAGAGAGAAAGTGCAAACTCCGCACAGGCAGCACCCAGAACCGAACCCGGGTCGCTGGAGCTGTGAGGCTGCGGTGCTAGCCACTGTGCCGCCCCATACACTTAAGCTTTCTGGAGTATTGAGCTCTTGGTATATGATATAAGCTTCCTTTTTTGTCTTATTCTATTCTATATGTTTATTGACGTGTAGGGAGGTCTAGATTTTGGAGTCACACCCTTTTTCTGGGAACATATTGGTTCTGAAACCTTTCCATCTCATCCTTGAATACCTCCCACTGTTTGATTTTGATTTTATCTTCAAGTATTTGTTTCCGGTGCACTTTTGCCAAATCACATCTCCGCTTAGTAAAATTGACCTATTCCCCAATTTAAAACTTTTACTCTTGGTTTATCTTTGTCCTTTTCCATAACTACACCAAATTTAACTGAACTATCACCAAAATGCTTTCCCACTGATCAGCGTTCCCTCTTTCCCCCCCCCCCCCCCCCCCCCCGTGTTTGCGGGTAATTTAAGTGTGCAGCCCCTTTTAAATTTATTTTTGAGCAGCTCCGCACGTGCAGTAACCTAAAGGGGCTGACTTGTGTGCAGCCTGTGCAGGGAGTTTCGGGTAGGTTACATAGAACATTGCCACTTGTACCCCTTCAACCTACTCAGCTTCATTTCCTAAAACCAAATTCAAAGCTGCCCCTTTTTCTTGAGCTTGCTATGTACTGGCAAAAAAAGTTCACATTTTGAGAATTCTGCACCCTCTATTACCTTTTATATTGATTTTATCCCAATTAATATTGGGGGTAGTTGAAATCCACTACTATTACTGCCCTATTTCTGCACTTCTTGGCTGTTTGCTCTATCTCCCTGTGACTGTGGGTCACTAGTATACTCCCAGCAATGTGATTGCCCCTTTTTTGTTCCTCCGTTTAACCCATATGGCTTCATTTGATGATCCTTCTAGCATTTCATCCCTTGTCACAAATGTGCTTGTTTCTTTAACAAATATTGCAAACCTTCCTTCCCCCTCCTTTTTGATCCCCTTCTCTATCATGTCTGAAAACCTTGTTAGTAGGAATGTTGAGCTGCCATTCTTGCCCTCCTTTAAGCCACGTTTCAGTAAGATCTGTGATCTACTTCCAAGTATCTACTGTGCCTATCTGCCTTCTGTACTAGACTCCTTGCATTGAAGTATGTACCACTAATCGCTGACTCCTTTGTTCTCTATTTTCCTAGCCATTTTTTTTCTGCCCTCCATACTCACTTATTAATTTCCTGCTTTCGATTTCAAGCTTTGCTCCTCCCTTCTGAATGTACTCCCAACCCTGTTGAGGTTCAACCTATCCACTTGTACAGTTCCCATCTCCCCCGGAATTTAAAACCCTCTTA
Source organism: Heterodontus francisci (assembly GCF_036365525.1). NCBI lineage: Eukaryota > Metazoa > Chordata > Chondrichthyes > Heterodontiformes > Heterodontidae > Heterodontus > Heterodontus francisci. The sequence goes on along the minus strand of NC_090376.1, from coordinate 53,641,016 downwards.
CCTTCACCATCTCTCCAACCGCGCATTGATCTTCAGTATCCCCCTATTTCTGTACTCACTTGTGCATGGCACTGGGAGTAATCCAGCAATTTATTACCTTTTTGAGGTCCTGCTTTTTAAATTCCTTTCCAAGCTCTCAAATCTGCCTGCAAGACCTCATCCCTCTTTATCCTACCTATGTCATTGGTACAAATATGGACCATGACTTCTGGCAGTTCACTCTTTCCCCCCCACCCCTCAGGTTGCTCTGCAGCCACTCCATGATATCTCTGATTCTGGCACCCCTGACTATTGAATCTCCTATTACTATTGCTATTCTGACCTTCCTCCCTCCACCCCCAGATCAGAAGATCTGGAGTTCCCACATGGCACAGAATGTGCAATCTACAGAACTAAGGTGTCCTGCTATGCCTCTATTAGATGATTAGCTAAGCTTACCAGAAATAAACTTGTGGCTTGTCCTTGTTCTAGCCAAAAAAAAAAGCTCACTAGCTGCTCACCAAACACTGTGCTCCCTTACCTCCCAGCTCTCCAAGTGAAAACTCAAACTTACCAGAGATAAAACTTGAGATTTAAAAGTTTAGGATTTAAAACTTAAAGCCTCACTTTTTAATCTTGGTTCAATTATTCTGATTCTTTATCTTAACTCAATACGTACTGTTGGTAAGGATCTTAGTTCCCTCGGTTTCTGCCGCTCCTTCCTCTCCAGTTTGATTCTGACGTTACTTGTTCAATTTCTACCTATGCTTGATTTGGTCGCATTCAGCTCCCACTCCTCCTGGACTCTGACCTCCTCTGCACCGTGCTTTTTATTCTGCTCTGCTCTCACTCAGCTCCTGCTCCTTCTGCTTTGTATTTTCCTGTAGCTATAGATATTTTAATGAATGAGATTGCAGTATAGTATGGTGTGGTGATTTGTCGAATGAAAATTATTTCTCTATGGAAAATGCATATTGGCTATATGTGGGAGAATTGTAGTTTAAGACACGAACAGTAGTAGTCATTTTTCATTTTAGTTGCTGTATTCATTATCTTAACAGCTTTATTAAACAACTACATCGTTGTAATTTTTTTCTATTCAAATAATATTTTCATTGCTAGAAAAGGTCTCTCAGAATTCATTGATTTAGAAAGAATTTGCATTTATTGAACCTTTCCATGTTGTAACTTATAGTTTACTTTTGAAGTGTAGTTACTGATTTATAGGCAAATGTCACCGCGATTTATGCGCAGCAATGTGCCATAATCAGCAAATGAATGACCAGATTATCTATTTTTTAATGGTGTATTGACTATGGCAGTAAAGAACTCTGCTGTTCAGATGATGTATAAGCTTTTCTTATGTCCATCTAAACAGACAATTTAACATATCATCCAAAAGACCATGCTCTAGCAATATAACTCCATCAGTAATGCACTGAGGTATTGGCCTAGATTGCATGTTTGTGACTGGAGAAGTTTGAACTGGCAATCTTCTAACTGAGATGGGCGTGCTCTCAGCTGACTTAAGCTGACTGCACATTGAACCGTTTGCAATACTGCATGTAGGGAAGCAGTGACAGACTTGTATGATAAGTATCTCATTTCAATTTTTTTTTCTCCCCCTGCCCCCATTCAGTCTCAATTAAGGAATGGTCTCTGACATGCAGAATATCTTGACTCTAATTGCGTGCCTGAGGTCGGAACATTGTATGCTGTTGCTTTGTGGCCTAATAACAGTTTGTTGAAATGATATGTACTGTATATTTTTCATATTGCCTCAGTTTACACTGTAATCCATAATTCACCTGAACAACTTATTTAAAAAGTTGACCAGAATTTCTATTCAAAAGAATCAAGCTAGTTCGAGAAATACAATGAAACGTCTTTGGCTGGATTGCCAGCTCCAAATGGACAATGTCCAATAAATACTGAAATTAAAAGCAGGTAGGATAGGGAAGAACAATAACAGTAGAAAAATAATGTAAAGTGTCAAGGACACTGGAATGAATGTAAGTAGTTAAAAGCTCTTTAGCTAGAATGTCACAATAAATTCTTGAAACCACTTATTTCTTGCAAGATCAGTTCACTTTTTATATTGGATGCTTTTGCTATCTCATCTCAACGTCTGTTTTTTTTCAGAAGCTTACCTTAGACAAAGATATTTTTGAAGATGAGTCTGCTGATGATTATGGAGGAGCAAATGAAACCTCCCCACAGAAGACTAAAAAGAAGAAAAAATCTAAAACTGAGCTGGACATGAAACATGATAGTCCTAAAATAGAAAAAAAAGTGAAATCCAGCAGGTCAAATAGCGAAGAACTGAGACATAACTTCTCAGAAAATGCGAGAGAAACTGCTGAAGATGAGAAAATGAAGAAAAGGAGTTCAAATGAATCTAAGAAACTGAAGAAAAAACATGTTGATACACAAAGGTCTTTATTGGAACCAGTCACACAAGTTGACTTGCTGTCTGAACCTCTAACTCCCGATGAAAGCAAAGAACATAAAAATTTGGATTCTAATGATCTAACATTTGAGAAAACAACTAAAGGACTAGCCAGACAAGACATGATTGCAACACCAAAAAGATCTCTGGATAGCTCAGATGAAGAGGACCTTGAACTTAAGGTGAAGAGAAAGAAAAAGAAGAAGGACAAAGTGGATAATTCCAAGCTAGAGATGAAGTTACAGAAACAGAAAAAGAATCCAAAAGATGATTATTCTGGGAAGAAAAATATAAACAAAGAGAATAGCAGTCATACCAAGAAACACAAAAGTCGTGAGAAGCGTAAAGAGTATATATCATCTGTAAAATCTGATGGAACTGAAATCAAGGTTCCAAAATTTCAGATAGAGGCCAAAGGCAGAAAGTCAGTAGATGGTGAAAACAGTACCACTCCTAAATCTGATTCTGTGAAAAACTTAATGATAAAATTGAACAAAATACATAATGTGACTGAGATGTCCCCTTGGCTTGGAACTGAGAAAGTGATTCAAGGTTCTGAATCTAGTGTAACAACTTCAGGACAGCCACCCCAATTCACTGAGCCTAGTCTCTTTGACAAGTTACGAATGGATTCTGAAGTTGGAGAAAATGCAAAGGCAGACAAACCAAACGACACTGCAACAAATACAGAGGAGAAACTGGAAGCAGTTAAAACCCCAACCCAAGTAAGCATAGAGTTTTGAATGCTGTCAATGAACTGAGTAAATTTAATGAGTAGAAATAAACCAAAGTTACACTTACTCATTTTCTAATGTAATGGTTTCATCAGTTGGATATCCTAAAGCAGCAGAGAGATTAAGACTCAATTTATGTTTTAAAAAAAAAAATACACAGCCTTAATGGCTTTGTGGTTAAATGCACAGTATAACTTGAAAGTGAGTAATACAGACCAGGATCGTCCCAGATTCAATTATGACTTTATGTTGTCGGCCATTCTCTGGTCTTGCAGCAGTAGGACAGCAAAATTGAGATGCTAAGGAATGCAGAATAGAAGGGTTCCTGCAGCTCAGTTTTCCCGTGATTCCTAGTGGAAGTGTGACTGAAAGGATATCTGGTGAGGACATGTCAATTTCAGGTATACTTCTAAATGATAAAACAACCTGGATCAGACGTTGAATATTTGTTTGTATGGTAATTTCATAAGCTAGGCAAGAAAATCTTATTCAAGTTGGACGTGAATCTATTATCTTTCTAGTGTATACACAATAATGCAAGTTAGTCAGCAGAGGGTGAGATTATCAAACTGAAGGAATTACAGTAAAATTCTGAAGAAACCTTTTTTTTTCGTTCATGGGATGTGAGCGTTGCTGGCAAGGCCAGCATTTATTGCCCATCCCTAATTGCCCTTGAGAAGGTGGTGGTGAGCTGCCTTCTTGAACTGCTGCAGTCCATGTGGTTTAAGTACATCCACAATGCTGCTAGGGATGGTGTTCCAGGATTTTGCCCCAACAACAGTGAAGGAACATTGATATAGTTCTGAGTCATGATGATCTGTTACTTGGAGGGGGACATGCCGATGGTGGTGGTCCCAATACAATCTGTTGTATGTATGCAAAAACATAGCCCTGCACACTTCCTGTTAACTTTCCCATATGAATTTCTATGCCAGCATTTATGAATGAAATTAGTTGTATAAACTTGTTGCTTCATAATTGCATCCTATCTTCTCCCCCTCACCCCCCACCTGCTTGGTGAAGGCAAGACAATGTCACCACTAGTGGGATGACATAATTACAGTGACTGGTATCTATAGACTGTTTGCATTATAAATGGGGATGAGGAATTTATATTATATATGTACGAGCAGAATGTATGATTTTAAAATTGGGACTGGGTTATGTCTGCATGCAGGTCCAATTATCTGCTGACTTCGAATCTCTTTCACATTTCGTCTTGATTCCACGTATGTAACACCATGGGTAGTCGACTAGTTATTGCTAATTAGTGTAAAATGCACTCCTGTAAGCATTTTATTCCCCATATTCCATTTTTAACAAAATGTTACTTATGCATGTGCTGGAGATACAGTTTTGAATTTTGAGTCCGTAATTAAGATGGATAATTAAGATAGGATGTTGTGCATGCTATAATGTGTTTACTTAAATCACCAATCTTAAAGATATGTAAGGCCTGACTTTGTGAATCTGGTATATGTTAAATAAGTTAAACAAAAGAATTGGAAAATGGGATTGCAACATAATGTGGTGAGTAATTGACTAATGAAAATTATCACTTGATTAAATTGATACTTCTAATATTTCTCCATAGAAAAGCACATGTTGGTTATATGTTGGGGAAGTTATGCATTAGGACAGTAACGATACTACTGCTCCTTAATTACTGTACTCATTTACAATAGTTTTGAGAGTATTAAACCATTATGTAACATTATCTTTTCCTGTATGGAATGTAAGATTAGGTGTTAAGAGTGTCTGAGGGTGTCCAGCTAATTTTTCTGTAATTGGTCACCTTTTTTTTAAGTGAAAAATGGGCAGGTGTAAATCATCTTTCTCCAATCTACCTCCAGTGGACTTGTAATCTCATGGTTCTTATACCTGTCACAATGAAGACATTTCATCTTCAATGGTTTTTTTCCTTCTGTGTTTACATAGTCCCCATTTATGCAATGGCTCTACTGTTGGTCTCTCCTTCCACATTTGTGGTAGCCCTAGGCAACATAATCCATATCTGTATCTCCATGTCCACTGTTGCTACTGTCTGTTCAGCATTCAGGTTTGGACGAGTTAAAATTTTCTTCTACTCAGTTGGTAAAGTTAACCAATCTTCCTCCGCTTCTACCAGCACCTACACCAGCTTGACCCCATCCACCTAATCAACCCTGAAGTGTGCTTTCATCCCCAGATTTGTGACTAACATTGCTCCGAAACTTCATCTACCTTTGCCTTTACCTCAATCTCCAGTGTTGGATTTATAATGCATACCTTCATCACCCAAAGGACGATTTCTTCAATATCGTCTCCTATTTCCCACCTCTTCTGTTACGACTGTGGCGGGAGCAATGCACTGTTAATTCAGTCCCGTCACTGCACAGGTCGCAGCATATTATTAAGCTTTCACCAAATTGGAAAAAACAGCCAAATTAAACACTCTAGTATCCCCAGAATGAAGCTGACTAAACCAGATATCATTAGACAAAAACAAATTAACTATTTAAAAAAACTAAATCTTAAACAATATTAAGATACAACTTATGTCTAAAGATCTTGTAACTTCTTGATTTAATCTAACTCCCACATTCATGCACATACATTCAAAAGTAACAGTGGTCTGGTTTTAAAGGTAGAGTTTTTACCTTAAGTATTTTCTTCGCGTTTTACATTCCCGGTGAATGAGGTCTTCTGATGTGTAGATAATCCAAGTTTACTCAGTCTTCATCCGGATTTGATGAAAATACTCTGTTCTTGATAGGCATTCAAACAGTTCGGCTGCAGTAGCATTAAACTGTTCTTTCAATGATGAACACAGCAATAAAAATAAAATTTGTTGAAAAAGAAAAACCTTTCTTCCTTGCACAGGGAATTAACTTGGCTTGTAGCTTTGTGGAATTTTCTTGAGCGAGAATAAAACAGTTCCTTTCTTCAGATCGCCTCGCTGGAAAAGTCTCAGAACTAATTGGTTCAGACTGGTCCCTGCCAGCTCCACACACAGTTAAATGGACACATCATACCATGTGACCTCTCTCTACTACTGTTGCTCAGAATAACCAAAAATGCAGCTGTGGTGCACTGTGTTTCCAGAATTTCTAGAATCATTTCTCCCTTAAAGGTGCACTTTTTTTCTGAACATTCTTAAAGGCACACGCACTTTTTTTAATCCGAGGAGAAAAAATAATACAAGTCTGTGACACTACAAACTAATTTCAAATTAAGCAGGATGTGTGTTCTGTCGTGATATTGCATTATGTCGCTACCATCCAGTAGCTTTCCAAAAGTTTACTTAACTAAAAAATATTGCTTAGATTATTAAATGAAGATTAGTTTACACCTCTAAATACCTCTCTATTGATGGTCAGACTGCAGTGGATTCTTTCTTGGGATCTGGGTGTTGCTGGCAAAGTCAGCATTTGTTGCCCATCCCTAATTGCCCTTGAACTGAGTGGCTTGCTAGGCCATTTCAGAGGGCAGTTAACAGTCGACCACATTTCTGTGGGTCTGGAGTCACATATAGGCCAGACCAGGTAAGGGCGGCACATTTCCTTCCCTAAATAAAAATTAGTGAACTAGATGGGTTTTATATGGCAATTGCAAGTTTCATGGCACCATGAGTCAACTTGAGACTAGCTTTCAATTGCAGATTTTTATTAATTTAAATTCCACCAGCTGTCATGGTGAGATTTGAACGTGTCTCAAGGGCATTAGCCTGGGCCTCTGGATTACTGCTCCAGTGACATTACCACTATGCCACCAATCTATCTTTCCTCCCATTGGGGGAAGCATTTGACTTTGGACTGATATCTTTCCTGAGACAGAAACTTGGGATGTAAAGGATTGTGCACCCATCTGTATTAAGGAGGGCAGTGTGTTTCGTTATTATCTATTGCCCAGAGAGCTTGTATACATTGGCAGAACAGGCTTAATAGACTGAATGGCCTACTTCTGTTCCTTTAAAGGTTTCTAAGCATAAGTTGAAACTAATGGAAATAATTTTCTAGGCACATCTGGAGCAGCCATTATGAACGGTAGGAGGGAATTAGTATTCAAAGCAAATATCTTGTTAACCTCTTGCATTTATGATGCATGGCTGTGATCTCATGACTTCAGTCTAAATTTGAAACCACTGGAGGATGGAAATACATTGAAAGTGAAGATTGTACTGAAAGTGGAAAAGGAACATAAAACTTGATTTGAAATACAAGTGTTCAACTTCTAAATATACGTTTAATATGGTAAATTATCCTGTTGCTTACATTTCTGCATGAACTGCCTCCTGATTTTTGGTGATTCTGAACAGCTGCTCATAGAATGAGTTTAAAAAAAATTGTATTCTCTTTTGAATCAAGTTTAAGAATTTTACTGAATTTACCAGCCCTTTTATAAATATTATGGAACTTTCCAGTTTTCTGAAGTCTAGAAGTGAATATCCAATCTCTCAATGTATGGAGCATTTCTAGTTTTGTTTTTGGTTTCAGCTTTATGCATTTTCATCCTAAACATAATTAACATTTATAGCCAGATAACTTTATTTTTCCAGCCCTTTTCCCGAGAGAAATTGGGGAAGAAAGGTGAAGCAACCAAAGAAATGTCTGATAAGTTGGATATGGACAAAGGGCGAAAAGAACAAAGTGTGGACCGCAGTAAGTAAAGGGATGTGCCTTTTGCCAATGGTTTCCGCATGCACCACAAAGTTAGCCGACCATTATACAGTTATATTTAGCATTATTGTGGAAAAGGACAATGACAAAACAGGAGTAAAAGTTCTAAATTGGGGGAAGGCAAATTTTACGAAGCTGAGGGGTGATCTGGCGAAAGTGGACTGGATACAGTTACTTGAAGGAAACTCTGTTTAAAAAAAAAACCAAAAAAAAAAACCAATGGGAGGCATTCAAAACCGAGATTCTACAGGCACAGTGTAGGCATGTCCCCGCAAAGAAAAAGGGTGGTACTGCCAAGTCTAGAGACCCCTGGTTATCTGGAAGTATAGAGGGTAAGATAAAGCAGAAAAAGAAAGCTATGATAGTCGCAAAAAACTTAATACTTTAGAAAGCCTTGAGGTATAGAAAATGCAGGGGTGAAGTAAGAAAGGAAATTGGGAAAGCAGAGAGAGGACATGAAAAAATATTGGCAGGTAAAATCAAGGAAAACTCAGATGTTTTATTGGTACATTAAGAGTAAGAGGATAGCTAAGGAAAGAGTAGGACCTATCGATGGACAAGGTAACTTATGCGTGGATGCAGAAGATGTGGGCAGGGTTCTTGATGAGTAATTTGTCTCCGTCTTCACAAAGGAGACGGATGATGCAGACATTGTAGTTAAAGAGGAGGAGTGTGAAATATGAGATATGATCAGCATAACGAGAGAGGAAGTACTAGAGGGTCTGACATCCTTGAAAGTGGATAAATCACAAGGGCCAGATGGATAGTACCCTAGCTGTTAAAGGAAGCCAGGGAGGATCATTTTCAAATCCTCACTAGATACAGGCGAGGTACCAGAGCATTGGAAATCTGCAAACATTGAACCATTGTTTAAAGAGTGCGAGGGATAAATCAAATAATTATAGGCCGGTCAGTCTGACCTTGGTGGTGGAAATTTTTTTAGAATCAGTTCTGAGAGATAGGTTAACCTGTCACCTAGAAAGGCACGGATTAATCAGGGATAGTCAGCATGGATTTGTTCAAGGAAGGTCGTATCTTATTAATTTAATTGAATATTTTGAGGAAGTGACTAGGAGGATTGATGAGGGTAATGCAGTGGATGTTTACATGGATTTTAGTAAGGCATTTGATAAGGTCCCACATGGCAGACTGGTCAGAAAAGTAAAAGGCTAGGGGATTTTGGGGAATTGGATCCAAAATTGGCTCAGTGACAGGAAACAAAGGGTAATGGTTGACGGATGTTTTTGCAAATGGAAAGTGATTTCCATTGGCGTTCCGCAGGGTTCAATGTTGGGCCCCTTGCTGTTTGTTGTATATATTGATTTGGACTTAAATGTGGTAGGCATGATTGGGAAATTTGTGGATGATGAAAAAATTGTCCATGTAGTTGATAGTGAAGAGGATAGCTGTAGACTCCTGAACGAGATCAATAGTTTGGTTGAGTGGGTGGAAAAGTGGCAAATGGAATTCAATCCGGAGAAGCGTGAGGTAATGCATTTGGGGAGGGCAAACAAAGCTAGGGAATACACAATAAACGGGAGGATATTGAGGGGTAGAGGAAGTGAGACCTTGGAGTTCATGTCCACAGGTCCCTGAAGGTAGAGGACAGGTATATAGAGTGGTGAAGAAGACATATGGAATGCTTTCCTTTATTGGCCGAGGTAAAGAATACAAAAGCAGGGATGTAATGTTGGAACTGTATAAACGCCGTGGGAAGGGAACGAGGTGGTGGGGGTAATGGAGGAGTGGACGAGGGTGTCGCGGTGGGAATGATCCCTTCGGAATTGGGGCATTGAGTACAAGAGTTGGCAGGTCATGTTACAGTTGTATAGGACTTTGGTTCGGCCACATTTGGAATACTGCGTACAGTTCTGGTCGCCACATTATCAAAAGGATGTGGATGCTTTGGAGAGGGTGCAGAGGAGGTTCACCAGGATGTTGCCTGGTATGGAGGGCGCTAGCTATGAAGAGAGGTTGAGCAGATTAGGATTATTTTCATTAGAAAGACGGAGGTTGAGGGGGGACCTGATTGAGGTGTACAAAATCATGAGAGGTATAGACAGGGTGGATAGCAAGAGGCTTTTTCCCAGAGTGGGGGTTTCAATTACTAGAGGACACGAGTTCAAAGTGAAAGGGGAAAAGTTTAGGGGGGATATGCGTGGAAAGTTCTTTACGCAGAGGGTGGTGGGCACCTGGAACGCATTGCCAGCGGAGGTGGTAGATGCGGGCACGATGGAGTCTTTTAAGATGTATCTAGACAGATACATGAATGGGCAGGAAGAAAAGAGATACAGAACCTTAGAAAATAGGCGACATGTTTAGAGAGAGGATCTGGATCGGCGCAGGCTTGGAGGGCCGAAGGGCCTGTTCCTGTGCTGTAATTATCTTTGTTCTTTGTTCTTGGAATGCTGACAGGAAGGGAGGAGAAGATGCGTTTGGTAGTGGCATCACGCTGGATGTGGCGGAAATGACAGAGGATGATCCTTTGGATGTGGAAGCTGGTGGGGTGGAAAGTGAGAACAAGGAACACTCCATTACCCCCACCACCTTGTCCCCTTCCCACAGCACCTTCCCCATTTACCTCCCCTCTCCTGACTATGCAAGGCCCCAAACACTCCTTCCAGGTGAAACAGCGATTTACTTGTACTTTCAATTAAGTATACTGCATTGGCTGCTCACAATGTAGTCTCCTCTGCATTGGGAAGAACAAACGCCGATTGGGTGACCGTTTTGCGGAACACCTCCGCTCAGTCTGCAAGCATGACCCTGCGCTTCCGGCTACTTGCCATTTCAACCCGCCCCCCACCCCGTTCCCATGCTCACATCTCTGTCCTTGGATTGCTGCAGTGTTCCAGCGAACATCAATGCAAGCTCAAGGAACAGCATCTCATTTACTGATTAGGCACACTACAGCCTGCCGGACTGAATATTGAGTTCAGTAATTTCAGAGCATGACTGGTCCCCTTTTTATTTTATTTATTAATTTTTTCTTTGTTTTAGTTTAGTTTGTTTCTACTGTGCCTACCCACTTTTTTTTTTTATGTTTGTGCTCGGAGCCAGGGCTGTTCAGTTTACATTCAATTGACACCCTCTCTGTACTAATGTTTTGTCTTTCACGACACCATTAACATACCGTTTGCCTTTGTTCCATGACCTTCTGGTCAGTTATTCTCTGTGATCTTGTCGTATCAACGCCTTCTCTTTTGTTATCTCTTGCCCCACCCCTGCTTTACTTGCTTAAAACCTTTTGCATTTTTAATATTTGTCAGTTCTGAAGTAGGGTCACTGACCTGAAACGTTAACTCTGCTTCTCTCTCCACAGATGCTGCCAGACCTGCTGAGTATTTCCAGCATTTCTTGTTTTTATTTCAAGTTTCCAGAATCTGCAGTATTTTGCTTTTAGTTAGAATGGGAGTTAATTATTATGGAGAACAAACGCTACTGTAAACTACTTGGGCCAAATGGTTTGTTTTGTGCTGTAGGTTCTATGTAACATGTTAAAAAAAATTATCCATATTGGATGTCTTGAAGATGCAGGGGGATGGGAACCTAAATTGTAGTTCCAGTGTGCAGGATGTTGAGAGTAGTGAGGTCAGGGATAAGGTTATAAGGACACAAGAGGGCACTGGCAAGCAAGAGCTTGGTTTAAAATGTGTCTACTTCAACGCCAGGAGCATCCGGAATAAGGTGGGTGAGCTTGCAGCATGCGTTGGTACCTGGGATCTCGATGTTGTGGCCATTTCAGAGACATGGGTAGAGCAGGGACAGGAATGGATGTTGCGGGTTCCGGGATTTAGATGTTTCACTTAGAACAGAGAAGAGGGTAAAAGAGGGGTGGGGTGTGGCATTGTTAATCAAGGAAAGTATTACAGCGGCAGAAAGGACGTTTGAGGACTCGTCTACTGAGGTAGTCTAGACCGAGGTTAGAAACAGGAGAGGAGAGGTCACCCTGTTGGGAGTTTTCTATAGACCTCCAAATAGTTCCAGAGATGTAGAGGAAAGGATAGCAAAGATGATTCTTGACAGGAGCGAGAGTAACAGGGTAGTGATTATGGGGGACTTTAACTTTCCAAATATTGACTGGTAATACTATAGTTCGAGTACTTTAGATGGGTCTGTTTTTGTCCAGTGTGTGCAGGAGGGTTTTCTGACACAGTATGTAGACAGGCCAACCAGGGGCGATGCCACATTGGATTTGGTACTGGGTAATGAACCCGGCCAGGTGTTAGATTTAGAAGTTGGTGAGCACTTTGGTGATAGTGATCACAATTCGGTTAGGTTTACCTTAGCGATGGGCAGGGACAGGCATATACAGCAGGGCAAGAATTATAGCTGGGGGAAAGGAAATTATGATGCGATTAGGCAAGATTTAGGATGTGTAGGATGGGGAAGGAAACTGCAGGGGATGGGCACAATCGAAATGTGGAGCTTATTCAAGGAGCAGCTACTGCGTGTCCTTGATAAGTATGTACCTGTCAGGCAGGGAGGAAGTTGTCGAGCGAGGGAGCCGTGGTTTACTAAAGAAGTTGAAGAGCTTGTCAAGAGGAAGAAGAAGGCTCATGTTAGGATGAGACGTGAAGGCTCAGTTAGGGCGCTTGAGAGTTACAAGCTAGCCAGGAAGGATCTAAAGGGAGAGATAAGAAGAGCAAGGAGAGGACACGAGAAGTCATTGGCGGATAGGATCAAAGAAAACCCTAAGACTTTCTATAGGTATATCAGGAATAAAAGAATGACTAGAGATAGGTTAGGGCCAATCAAGGATAGTAGTGGGAAGTTGTGTGTGGAATCGGAGGAGATGGGGAAGTGTTAAATGAATATTTTTCGTCAGTATTTAGAGTGGAGAAAGAAAATGTTGTCGAGGAGAATACTGAGATACAGACTACTAGGCTAGATGGGATTGAGGTTCACAAGGAGGAGGTGTTAGCAATTTTGGAAAGTGTGAAAATAGATATGTCCCCTGGGCCAGATGGGATTTATCCTAGGATTCTCTGGGAAGCCAGGGAGGAGATTGCAGAGCCTTTGTCCTTGATTTTTATGTCGTCATTGTCGACAGGAATAGTGCCGGAGGACTGGAGGATAGCAAATGTTGTCCCCTTGTTCAAGAAGGGGAGTAGAGACAGCCCTGGTAATTATAGACCTGTGAGCCTTACTTCGGTTGTGGGTAAAATGTTGGAAAAGGTTATAAGAGATAGGATTTATAATCATCTTGAAAAGAATAAGTTCATTAGAGATAGTCAGCACGGTTTTGTGAAGGGTAGGTCGTGCCTCACAAACCTTATTGAGTTTTTTGACAAGGTGACCAAACAGGTGGATGAGGGTAAAGCCGTGGATGTGGTCTATATGGATTTCAGTAAGGCGTTTGATAAAGTTCCCCACGGTAGGCTATTGCAGAAAATACGGAAGTATGGGATTGAAGGTGAATTAGTGCTTTGGATCAGAAATTGGCTAGCTGAAAGAAGACAGAGGGTGGTGGTTGATGGTAAATGTTCATCCTGGAGTATAGTTTCTAGTGGTGTACCGCAAGGATCTGTTTTGGGGCCACTGCTGTTTGTCATTTTTATAAATGACCTGGATGAGGGTGTAGAAGGGTGGGTTAGTAAATTTGCGGATGACACGAAGGTCGGTGGAGTTGTGGATAGTGCCGAAGGATGTTGTAGGGTACAGAGGGACATAGGCTGCAGAGCTGGGCTGAGAGTTGGCAAATGGAGTTTAATGTGGAAAAGTGTGAGGTGATTCACTTCGGAAGGAGTAACAGGATTGCAGAATACTGGGCTAATGGGAAGATTCTTGGTAGTGCAGATGAGCAGAGAGATCTTGGTGTCCAGGTACATAAATCCCTGAAAGTTGCCACCCAGGTTAATAGAGCTGTTAAGAAGGCATATGGTGTGGTAGCTTTTATTAGTAGGGGGATCGAGTTTCGGAGCCACGAGGTCATGCTGCAGCTGTACAGAACTCTGGTGCGGCCGCACCTGGAGTATTGCGTGCAGTTCTGGTCACCGCATTATAGGAAGGATGTGGTAGCTTTGGAAAAGGTGCAGAGGAGATTTACTGGGATGTTGCCTGGTATGGAGGGAAGGTCTTACGAGGAAAGGCTGAGGGACTTGAGGTTGTTTTCGTTAGAGAGAAGGAGGAGAAGAGGTGACTTAATAGAGACATATAAGATAATCAGAGGGTTGGACAGGGTGGATAGTGAGAGCCTTTTTCCTCGGATGGTGATGGCAAACACGAGGGGACATAGCTTTAAGTTGAGGGGTGATAGATATAGGACAGATGTCAGAGGTAGTTTCTTTACACAGAGAGTAGTAGGGGCGTGGAACGCCCGGCCTGCAACAGTAGTAGACTCGCCAACTTTAAGGGCATTTAAGTGGTCATTGGATAGACATATGGCTGAAAATGGAATAGTGTAGGTCAGATGGTTTCACAGGTTGGCGCAACATCGAGGGCTGAAGGACCTGTACTGCGCTGTAATGTTCTATGATTGATGGAACAAATCAGAGCGAATTGGCAATGTGATTTTTGTCTCAATATCTATTCAGCTCTTTTGCTACTCCATCTGAACAAAATGTGGAGGGACTGATTGTGCTTGATCGAAGACCCATGGTAGTATGCAGTTGAGTATCCACTAGCTTTTATGCAGTGAGTGAGTCCAAAAGGGAGTGTGCTATTCTAATGAGTACCAGAACGTTCAGAGCAGATGAGCGTAAAGTGGAGTAGAGGCCTGCTGCCCAACCTGGACCCAACGACGTATCGGGTCGGGACCAGCTTTTGGGCTTTGGTCCGGCCGGATATACACGTTAAGTGCTCTGCTGGTAAGTATTAAAAATAAAAAAAACTTACCTGAGCTGGGAGTCCGGGACGAAACTTGAGTTTGCGCAGTGAGCGAGTGACGTCACTATGACGTCTCATGCATGCACTGCAGTTTCTTGCAGGTTCGGTGTCAGGAACGTAAGTAAAGGGATGGTGGGGTTCTGGGCAGGCCGACGAGTGGCGGGTTCGGTTCGGTTCAAGTTGGGCTCGGGGCAAAATCAGAGGGACTCTAGCCAGGTCGGGCTTGGGCCCGCTGTGGTTTGGTCGGGTTCTGGTTGGGTTCTTTTTCCCGACCTAAAGCAGGCCTCTAAAGTGGAGGTATTTGCTCCCCAGACAGAATTGGCAAGTTTGGTAATGTTATTTAGTGTTTTGACTTGCTTGGCAGTTTTCATTAGATGGGCGTTTGTAGGTTAATCACTAATTGAGGATGTACCCAGATGACCAGGGTGAACGTGTTTCAGAAGTTCTTGCTGCTTTTAGTAAGTGACTGGCAATGGTCTTGGCTGACACAGAAGATCATGTCTTTGCTCGTGGACGTTGAGTAACATGCAGATAAGGGATGAGGCTCCAGATTTTCTGACTATAGGTATGTAAAATTTGTACTGCACATTTGTAACCCCACTATTTTAAAGAGGGAGCGAGAGAGAAAACTGAACTACAGACCTGTTAGTTTGATGTCAATAGTAGAGAAAACGTTAGAATCTATTATAAAGGATAACTGGACACTTGGAAAATAATGATATGATTGGGCAGAGTCAACATCGATTTGTTGAAGGGAAATCATGTTTGACAAACCTGTTGGAGTTTTTTGAGGATGTTAATTGTAGCATAGATAAAGGAGAACCAGTGGATGTGGTGTATTTGGATTTTCAGAAGGCTTTTGATAAGGTCCCACACAGGAGGTCAGTAAACAAAATTAGAGCGCATGGGATTGGGGTAATATGCTACAATGGATTGTGAATTGGTTACTGACAGACAGAGAGTAGGGATAAACAGGTCATTCTCAGGATGGTAGGCTGTTACTAGTGGGGTACCACAAGGATCAGTGCTTGGGCCACAGCTGTTTACAATCTGCATAAATAATCCAGATATGGGGACCAAAGGTAATATTTCCAGATTTGCTGATGACGCAAAACTAGGAGGGAATGTAAGTTGTGAGGAGGATGCAAGGAGGCTTCAAGGAGATTTGGACAGGCTAAGTGAATGGGCAAGAACATGGCAGATGGAATATAATGTGAATGTGTGAAGTGATCCACTTTGGTAGAAAAAAACATAGACTATTTCTTAAATGGTGAGAGGTTGGGAAGTGTCTATGTCCAAAGAGACCTGGGTGTCCTTGTTCATGAGTCACTAAAAGCTAGTATGCAGTTGCAGCAAGCAATTAAGGCGGCAAATGGAATGTTGGCCTTCATTGCAAGGGGATGTGAGTACAGGAATAAAGATGTCTTGCTGCAATTGTATAAAGCCTTAGTGAGACTGCACCTGGAGTATTGTGTACAGTTTTGGTCTCCTTATCTAAGGAAGGATATGCTTGCCATAGAGGGAGTGCAAAGGAGGTTCACCAGACTAATCCCTGGGATGGCGGGATTGTCTTGAGGAGAGATTGCAGAACAGGGCCTGTATTCTCCAGAGTTCCAAAGAATGAGAGGTGATCTCAGTGAAACTTACAAATTTCTAACGGGGTGTGACAGGGTAGATTCCTCTGGTTGGTGAGTCAAGAACACGGGGACACAGTCTCAGAATAAGGGGCAGGCCATTTAAGACTGAGATGAGGAGGGTGGTGAATCTGATGAATTCTCTACCCCAGATGGCTGTGGAAGCTCAATCATTGAGCATGTTCAGGACAGAAATTGATAGATGTTTGAATGCTGACGACGCCGAGGGATATGTGGATAGTGTGGGAAAATGGCATTGAGATAGATCATCAGTCATGATCTGTTTGAATGGCGGAGCAGGCTCGATGGGCCGAATGGCCTACTCTTGCTCCTATTTCCTATGATCCTATTGTACTGTCAGTTTTCCACAGATATCAGTAAGCGTACTGAACCAGTTAACCTCCTCTTCCTCTAAGTGTTTATCACAATTATTTGTACTCATCAATGGGAGGTGAAAGCTATGTCTAAATTACCAGCATGAAATAAATACTTTCAGACATCAGATTGTAACCAAGAAAAAGATGTCAACTTAATGAAGGCAATTAAGAAAATGCTTTGACACTGCAAATTGTTGATAAATTGGCGGCAGTGATACCCTAAACATTAATCCTGCATTTTGAACATTTTCATGTATCAAACACTGTTAGTTGCTGACTTCATTCAGTAGTTGCTTTCAGAAAAACAAAGTAAGTGATTTTTAGAAATTGTATTGACTCCTTCAAGAGTGCTGAATCAAATGGTTCAGACGGACATTATGACCGTCATAGTAGTTGTTTAATAAATGATCTGGAGACGCTGACCCCCAAGCTGCCTATTAGTATTGTGTACTTATTCTGTCATTTTCCCATTTGTTTTATAGACAGTCGTGAGATGAAAGGTCTTTTTGACAAGTTCCTGATTCCGTTCACTGATGCGACTGATGAGGGTAGGGAGAGTCAAGATACAGTTTCCCATGATTCTAAATTTGAGGAGAACCGAACTAAAGGGAAGAAGCAGATACAAAAAGATAAGAAAAGCACAAAAGAGGAGAATGATTCCAGAGTGCAGAATGCTATTGAAGAAACCCAAGCAGTTCTCGATACTATGTCTCAGACTGGGGAGAATCCAGGTAGAAACTAGATTTTTGTTTTTTAAATTACTGGGGTAAATTTTACATTTTGTTACCTTGAGAAAAGTTATTTTATGAAATGATTGAGCTTTCAGCCTCTCAACCTTCAAATGTTTTGTTTTAAACCTAAAGTACTGTAAAATCTTATTTTTCAAGGTGTTGTCTTCTAACATTGTCAGGGTCAATTTAGGCATCATAATTCCAAACTACTGAGCTATCCTTTTTACATTTAATAAGAGTAAAAGTGTGCTCTACTAGTTGTAGAGCCCTGCTGCCCAGAAGAATATGGCTAATTTAGCATAGTCTGGTGATTGGGTCTGGTGCCTTCTGGTTTGTATGGCTTAATACTACACTTTGCTCAGTTTAGATGGATAGAACATCTTGATCTGTCACTTCATACCAATTCCCACAGACATGTAATCTTCTGGACGAGATGAAAAACCCAGGGTCAATAAAAGGGAACAGAACTCTGGAAAATTCTTCTCTGCCCCAATCAAAACTAGTCCAGGAGATCATGTGTTTATCTACTAATCCATTTACTTTCTAAGTAATGCAGTATCTGCCCCTTTCAAGAATCAGTCCAGCTCCTCTTGATGTAGGCATATAGTGAGTCACCATACCAGCTGGTAGTGCATTCCAGAGGCTCACTACTCTCTGGGGAAAAGAACTGCCTCATGTTCAGTGTATTGCTACTTTTGCATAGTTTAAACACCTGTTTCCTGGCCCTCCCCATTCTTTGAAACTGGAGTAATGTATCAACAGGTTTGCAATCTAGCCCTTTCATTTTATAAACCACTATTGGGTTGCCTCCAAGACTACTCATGAGTACTTGGATCCAGCTCTTTAAGCCTATATGAGTAACTAAGTCTGGAATCATTCTTGTAGCTCACGTCCTCTGAACTTTTCCCAAGGACACTATATTGCCCAACATGTGAGAGTACCAAACCTAGACACAATCCTTGTTGGCTGTCCCTCGATTCAAGGATAACGTCTACTCAGTCACGAATTTCTGCCATGGGTTTTTGTGATTGAACAGGCCGATTCATGACCCGCAGATTTTGGGCACATGGGGCAGGACGTCCCACAAGGTAGTGGGATCCGGAGTGCAGATTTGCTTCCTTTTCTTTCCTTCTCTGCTGCCACTCTGCCTCATCATTAAGGCGTTTGGACTCTAAGCATGATGCAGCTTGATGGGCAAGCTGTCACCATATTGAATGATTGGTGGCAAGCTCCTCTCCTTCAGTGTCAAAGCTGCTATGCTTCAAAGAGAGCTTCCCTGTGTCTTTGAAGCATTGTCTTTGTCCTCCCCAGAATGCTGGCCATTTGACAGTGAGAAAACAGGACCTTGCGGGGGAGACAGGTTTCGGCCGTCTGTCACAGTGTCCAAGTCCATCGAAGTTGATTTTGTTCCTTGCTCCTGGTAGGGGCACCCTTGGTGACTAGGTCAAAATCCTCAATGGCAGAACGAGCGAAGGAAAACTGTGTGTCTCCAGCATGTAAAGATGGAAGAAGACAGCAGCTGCAAGGTGGTCCAGGTCATCATGGTTTGACGCTCCACCAAAATCTGATGACCAACCCATGAAGATCGTGTGGACAATGACGGCACCCCAAGGTCCCCACGTTGAACAAAGTCACGTGCAGGCTTCTACCAGGGTCCTTTTGCCAGGTCCTGTGGCAGTGGAGAATTGGAGACGGGGTCAGGGCTGTGAACCTGGGAGTCCCCAGTCCAGAATCTGCACGCAGGCAACATGCATGAAGGTCATTAAACACCTGTATTGGGACAAATGTGCCCTTGGACCAAAGGCGGCTACCCAACCCGAACCCGATGGGACCCGACCTGTGTCGGGTTCGGGTCAGGTCGGGTTGCACTTCAGGATCTGGCATTCGGGCTCGGGTCCGGCCGTGTCGGACACGCTCTATCACGGGTAAGTGGCTCCAATGTTAATTTAATTTTTGGACTAGAAAGGTGGTTTTGTTAGTTATTTTATGCTTGTGTAGATCATCAACAAAGTGAAAAACGGAAGGTAAGTTAACTGATGGTCGGGTTGGGCAAGGGCTCTGGTCAGATGTGGTTCTGTCTGGCTCGGGTCAGTTTTTTTTTTTGCAGACCTTAGCAGGCCTTTACGTTGGACAGCAGCATCTGTGACTCAGCAATCCCCTTCAGGTTACCCTCTGCTCACCCCAAATGGGGAATGGGCTAGAAAAGGTGTGCTAAAAATAGGCTGTCCCACTTTCTGCTGGCTGGGGAACCACACCTTGTGGGGTCACCATCTTTGTGGTCAAAAAGAAAACTTGAAATTTTGCAACTTGAAATTTTAGAACACTCATGGATAGTCTCAAGAGTGACTGTCTGTCTGGAAAGAAGAACTGCAGTCGTATCACATGAGCTATCAAGACTCCAAATAGACATCGCCACCTCAGTGAGATCCGCCTTCTTGGGGAAGGGCAACTGAAGGAACATGTAGGGGGATACACCTTCCACTGGAAAGGAAAGGCTGACGGTGTCCCTTGTGTCCACGGAGTTGGTTTTGCCATCTGGAATAGTATCTTTGATGCACTGCCAGAACTCCCTAGTTGTTGTAAATGGAAGGTTTATGACACTTCACCTACAGCTCCGTAATAATCAATATGCCACAGTCATCCTTGCTTATGCCCCGACCCTTGACTCTGATGAAGATGTTGAGGAAAAGTTCTATTCTGACCTTGATTAAGTCCTCACTGCCATCCCAAAAGAAAAGATCATCCTTTGGGGGACTTTAATGCCAGGGTTTGGCCGTGATTCCGATGTCTGGAGAGGAACCATGGGAAAAGCCAATGCAAATACTGTCCTCCTCCTGACAGCATGGCCTCAGAATAACAACATCCTCTTCCGTCAGAAGGACAAATACAAAACCTGGAGAAAGTACTCCAGATGTGATCTAACCAACGACCTATATAACGATAGTGGTGTCCTTTTGAGTTTGCTGAATCCTTCTATTGATACAACCCAATACCCTGTTAGCTTTAGAAATAGCTTCTCTGCATTGGTCATGAACCTTTAGAAATCTGTGCATTGTATTGCCTAAATCCTTTCTTCCTTGAAGCACTTACAGTATAATTGCCTGCAAATGCAAATTCAATTCAAGATCTCCAGTTTCAGTACTTCTGCATCATTAAGTTACTTTAGAGTTGTTAATTTTAATCATAATCGTTTAAATTTAATCTTTAATATTTAGATGGAAAACAGGAAATGCTAAAGTTGGGTGTGGACTTGGAGCTTGATTGGATGACGTTGGATGATTTTCAAAAACATTTGGATGGGAATGACGACTTGCTTTCTGTACCAAAAACAATATCCAGTAGTAAGTGTCGATAAGATTATATTTTTTGAATGAGGATTCTTGGAGGCCACTTGCAAAATCATTGCACTATAAATTAACTTCATTGAGCTCTCCTTTACAAGTTAACTATTGACTGTTAAGTATTTACAAGTTCAATTTGAGTTATAGATTACATTATTATGATCGCCATGCAGCCAACCAACAAACCAAATGGATCTAATTTACTGACTGACTCCAGTTTAGGAAACAAAAGAAAACAGACAAGATTTCACTTTTAGAAATTTTACTTTAACACTCAAACCAAAACCAACTTAAATTAAACATGAACTAATCGTTAAATCACAGTCAACATGTATATCTTGAAGGTTACACAATTATTAAATGTAACAAAGATGGTCCTTATGAATCCACTGATCAGTCCTGTCAGCAAGAGGGCATCGAACGGTCCCAAAGTACATCAAAATTAGGAATTTCCTAAGCTAGTTTTCCAAGTTCTGTTCTCCAGGATGCAGATACGGAAGTAATGTCCCGTCAATAGCGAGTGGTGTAATTTTTCCTTAAGGTTTGGTCTTGCCATCTCTCAAACAACCTCGGCCTTGTCCACAACAGTCCTGATGGCGTGGTTCCATTGATAACTGTTTAAGTCACTGAAGACAGTGGTCGTAAGTCATATTTATCAATGATCATCTGAGTCCAGGCAACTTTAGGTCTTGGGCCTATACTCTTTTGAGTTTAGAAGAATGAGAGGCTATCTCATTGAAACATACAAGATTTTGAAGGGGCTGGTTAGGTTGGACACTGAGTGTTTCCGCTGGTCGGGGAATCTGGAACACGGGGACACAGTCTCAGGATAAGGGGTCAGTCATTCAGGACTGAGATGAGGAGAAATTACTTCACTCAGAGGGTTGTGAATGTTTGGAATTCTCTACCCCGGAGGGTTGTGGATGCTCCATTTTTGAATACATTTAAGACTGAGACAGAGTTTTGGTCTCTCGGAATCGAGGGCTATGGCGAGTGGGTGGGAAAGTGGAGTTGAAGTCTAAGATCAGCCATGATTGTATTGAATGGTGGAGCAGGCTCAATGGGCCATATGATCGACTCCTGCTCCTATTTCTTGTGGGCTTGTGTTTCTCTGCTTCTGTTAAAACAACTGTACTAACCTGCTGCTTTGTAGTCTGCCCTCACAGCTTGCAGTCTATTTCAATTCCAAGCAGCTTCTCTGGAAGCACAATAACCTGCAGCTCCCAGCTTGTCTCTTTAAAACAAAAGATAGCTGTTTTTGCTTCCATCTACTGCAGAATAGTCTTCTAAACTTAAACTTGAGCTCTAGTCACATATCTCTGGTCACATCTCTGATCATAAGATTTTGTTTCAAACTGGTTAGGACCAATTTTGTCTTCCAGAACTCGCTGAAGCTTTTGGTTTAATTTCCAGTACATGACTATCTCGGGGGCGGGGGGCACACAAACTTTGAATCTAAAGTCATAGCACCTAACAGTCCATTCAACATGTCAGCTGTATGGAACGCAGTCTGCACACTAGGACTGCATCACGTTATCTGAAATTAATTTTTGGGATTCGGTAACGCTTGTATGAATTATAGTCTGGATAGGTGGCATATGTATTGAAATTGAGAAAAGAATGCAAAACAGGTTACTATGACATGAGGGTTGATCAGTTTATTCTGTGTTACTACAAAATGTTTTGATATAGCCATGGTATCTTGCAAAGAATTACATTAGTCCTTGAGTTAAGAATTTTGGAGCTTGACCAGAGATCAGCATCTTATTTTGATATGAGGTAGAAATGCTTAAAATGGATTGTATATTAAAAAAAAAGGTTATGCAAACTCTTGAACTTGCCATTAAATGTTGGCCTTGAATTTATGATGTCAAATAATGTAGGTGGTGTATTGCTATTACACAAGCCCAGCTTTGCAATTGATGCAGGAATCAATACAAATATTAATCGTGTGACTCATATTTATTCATGTAGATGAGCATCACCAGTTGAGATCCATGCTGAGATATTGTTTTGTAAATCTAAGTATAGGAAGGTTCCAAGAGTTTGAAAGTTTTTTGACCTTTCTTCAAACTTCAAATAATAAAATTGTGTGCTGTTGCTGAAGTAGGCCAATGCCACTTCAGCCTCGAGTTTGTTTTCAGCATACTAAGGGCATTAATATATTTTCTATTTCCAATCAGATATCCGTGCATTGGACAAATTATTTGATTAGTTAAAATATGCTTTATATAAGGTATACTCCACCACATTGGGGAAAATGAACAATAGTTAAGATGCACTCATACCAAGTGAAGAATGTGAATAGTGTTTAATGATTATAACTTGAATGTGAGCATGCCCATTGTAAATTAAAGCACTGGCAAGTTGAATTGGACTTGGGCCACCGGCCATGTGCTGGAAGCTGTGCATCACTATCCTAAAATACCAATTTATTATCATCCTTGTTAGGGTTCTTAGATAATTTTAACATAATTAAACTAGTAAAATGCAAATATGAGAGTATAAGGGAAGCTCCTAATGGATTGAAAAAAGTTTTGTTTGATTTATGAACTTATTCATGTTCTAGGTGTATTGCGTGATGCAGTAAAAAGTGGGAACTATTTGGCAGTAAAATTGGCTCTAAACTCGGGTCAAGAATATAATCTGGATCAAGAGGTATGTCCATATGTAGAAGTAGCATTTGCTATAATCCTCAGATTGCATTTTTCACATGCAAATACATCCTTTTCCACTGCTATCCTTTCTTGACCTGTCTGCAGCCTTAGACACAGTTGCGCACCACCCTCCAGAACACCTTTCTGCAATGGCAAGCTGGGACTGCTTTTTCCAGGTTGCATTCTTGCCTATACAGTTGTAGCCATAAAATCTCCTACAATGGCTTCTCTTCCTGCCTGGACACTTAATTCTGGTGTCCCTCAGGATCTATCCTTGGCCCCCTCCTAGTTCTCATCTATATGCTGCTACTCGGCGATGGGCTGAAGGGCCTGTTTCTGTGCTGTATGACTCTGACCTCACCCAAAGACACATGAGGTTCCACATATATGCTTATGATACTCAGCTCTGCCTCACTATTGACTCTCATGACCCCTCTGTTTTGTCAAGCTGCCTACTTCCACCTTTGTAATATTGCACTTGTCTCTGCCCTGTCTCAGTCCATCTGCTGAAATCCTCACCAATGCTTTTGTTATGTCTAAACTCCTCTATTTCATTACTCTTCTGGCTGACCTCATCTTACGCCTTCCATAAACTCCATCCAGAACTTTTCTGCCTTTATCCTAACTTGCACCAAGTCCTGTCACCCATCACCCCTGTACTTACTGGTCTGCATTGGCTCCTGTTCACCAATGCCTCAATTTAAAAATTCCTATCCTCATGTTCAAGTGCCTCTGACCTTGCCCCTCCCTATATCTGTAACAGTCTTACAGCCCTCATAATTCTGTGTTCCTCCAACACTGACCTCTTGTGTATTACCTACTTCCTCTGCCCCACTATTGGTGGCCATGCCTTCAGCCATCTGAGCCATAAGTTCTGGAATTCCGCCCCCAAATCCCTCCTCCACTAAGCCGCTGCTTAAAACCTAAATCTTTGGTCAAATGTTCAGTTTCCTGCCCTAATGTTGTCTTTGGATTAATGTTAATATTTATCTGATTATGCTGCTGTGAAGTGCTTTGGGTCTTTTTTTTTATATAATTCCTTTAACATAGTAAATGAAAATTGTTGAATATTTATTTGTAATGAATGCAATTAAAGTTATTTAATACTTTTATCATTAATAGTATTTTCTAACTGTGGAATTGTTTTTCATCTTTGAAAAATATTGACATGTTTAACGTTTAACAGTTCAAGTCAGTTTATGAACTTTTGTCCCCATGATCAAATGTCCAAGGTGCCACCCAAGAAAATAATGGCACCACGGAAAGCCACTTCAGATTATACTCATTTGTGACCAATTTTTTGTTTGTCTACAGCTAAGGTTTTGGTGGTTGGAGATGATAACTAAAAGGTGGCAATTGAATGGTTATAGATCAAATTTAGTTTTTGTCAGGAAGTCAGTTTTAATAACAGCCATTTTTGGATGTTATAAGATCAGTTTCAGTTTTGGAAAGAAGGCATGACTCTGCTTGTAGCTTCATGTAAAATTGAAGCTGTTTAAACTGGTAGTACTTTAGCCTTGAGTCAGAAGATCGTGGGTTCAAGCTCCACTCCAGAGAGTTGAGAGGCTATCACTTCTGAACTACTGAAGGAATGTTGCGCTGTCACAGGTGCCGTCTTTCATATGAGCCCATGCCTGCTCCCTTGGAGGGACGTAAAAGATCCCATGCCAGTATTTCAAAGAAGAGCAGGGGAGTTCTTCCTCATGTCCTGGCTAATACTTAGCCCTAAAAATGTATTCATCAATTAAGGAAAAAATCTGGTCACATTGCTGTTTGTTCCCACATAGCAAGGTCCAACAAAGTGATTCCTGACAATGCAGCGGCCCGCTGATATCATCAGAGTGCACCAAGCTGCGCACATGCGCAGCTACATCTTGCCAGGACTAAGTGGCACGTGCATGGGATGACATCATGCAGCGTCAACATGATTGCCTATCCACGCCTGGTCCATCTTGGCGCAGGCGCGATAAAGGGTCATCGGGTATCCAGCCCCCCCACTCAGCTGGAGGAAGCGGCTGAATGGGAGATTTTGAGGCTAGAGCTCCCCCGGCAACTCGCTCCAGGCCTCAATGCTTCCTCCCCTCAGCCGCTTGCTCCAGGCCTCGCTGCTCTTTTTTTTTTTTCCCCCCCCACCACTCTTCTGGCTGCTCGCTACTCACTTCTCTGCCCCCACCCCCCAGCTGCTAGCTCTAGGCCTCACCACTTCCCTTCTCTCGGCCACTCGCTCCTAAATCGCCCCGTCACCCCTTGCGGCCTGCCTTGCTGCTTCAGCGGTGTGTGGAGAACTATCAAACGTGAGAGGAGGGCAGCGGCGCGGCCTGGAGCTAATGGCTGTGGGGATGTGGGGGAATCGACCAACCGGAGAGCGGGGTGGCATGAGCAGGGAACAATAGGACAGGGAAGTTGGGGGGGGGGGGGGGGTGAGCAGCACGGCCCGAAGTAAGTGGATGGGTGGTGGGGGAGGCGGGGGTGTTGGGGGGAGAAAGCGAGTTGCTGATGGGGGAGAGCGGCCAGTGGGGCGGGAGCTAGTAGCTACATTCGGGTGAAAGTCGTCCTGGTCAGTCATATCAACAAATCACAATAACAAATTGGCGGTGCATTTTATACTCTGCCTGATTTTTGATCGGGGTGACTGTTCGCTATCTTCCAATGGAAATACAATCATAAAATTCCTTTTGTATTTATTAGGATTACTGGAATATTAAACGGAGCTGAGGATTACAGTTAGTATCCTATAGCTAAATAGTAGCATATTACTGGGCTTCCATTCAACTTTTATTGTAAGGTTAGTTTGCTAGAATGATCTAACCATAAGCATTTTCTGTGATAAATTGAGCAGCGCCATCTTTAATCCTGGCAGCTGCCTGAACGTCGCAAACACTGACATTCCAGTTGAAGTGCCTGCATTTGCGCATGTGCAAGTACTGCGCCACCTAGTGGTTGCATTGTTAGCAAAAGCAGCCATGTGGGAATTGATTGCCATGTTTACAACAGTGACTACACTTCCAATGTACTTTTCTGACTGTAAAGCACTTTGGGACATCCTAAGGTTGTGAAAGGTGTGATATAAATCCAAGTTCTTTCTTTGCTTTTAATGAATTGTTTCAAAACGCTTTGTTCACAAGCTTTTGTATCACTGTTGATAGCGTGATAGCCATTGCCAGCTTCATCCAAGCAATTCAAGAAAATAAGGAGCTAAATCATGAAATCTTACATTTGAAGAAAATGGGCCACTGGCCAATTATTTTTTTTTCCACATGTCTGATATCAGAGTAAACATTCTTGACTAGACTGCATTTAGAATTTCATGTTTAGGATGATGTCTCTGTTACAGGACCCTAGTGGAATGAATCTAGTCATGTTTGCAGCTGCTGGGGGACAGGATGACATCCTTAGATTGCTCATCAAGAAAGGTGCAAAGATCAGTTCTAGACAGAAGAATGGCACCACTGCATTGATGCATGCAGCTGAGAAGGTTGTGCTTACAACTCCTATTTAGTAACTATTTATACTGCTATAATCAGTTATCACATTTTCTTGCCTTATAACTGCAAACAGATAATAGAACTGATCTGCAATTAATTTCTTAACTGTAATCCAGTTAAATATTGCCGTTTGATTTTGATTTTATTCCTGGTGATCATTCTCAATCTGCTCTGATAAATTATCAATAACAATTGGTTCTGGAAAATAACAAACAGTAGCATGTAGTTTTTTTTACTTTTTTGTAAAAACTAAATGATAAATACTTTCATCCCCTCCTACCTAGTCTGAGGGAATTGTTGTACATTTAAAGTTAGCCACGGTGATATTGGCTAATGCCCTATAAACCAGGCTTGTGACCTGGAACTTCTTGCTTCTACAGTTTAGTACGATACCATGTAGTGTGTTTTTACTCCTGAGCAAAACATATTGGGTTAAATCACCATTAATGTTTGTAAGTTGTAAGTTTTCTTAGATACTTTGCTCTTTCTGCTGAGGTCATACGAAAACCCTGGAATATGATCGCAGTAATGGTGTGTATTTAAGAAGGAAAAAAGTTTGTTTCTAATTCTGGTTCAGAACCAGGTGATAAATGTCATTGTCGAGTCTCCAGCAAGGCCTGAGATTGGGGGCTGGATTTTACCAGCCCCCCCCCCGCCCCCCGACGTCTCGGGTCGTGACGGGGAGGCCTGGAAAATGCCTCCAGGAGAGGCCCGCCATGGGCCTCAACGTTGGGAAGGCCCCGCTCCATATTACCAGCAGTAGCAATGCCTTGTGGTGGCCCCTCGGTGATGGGAGCAGGATTTAAATATGTTAATTAATGAATTAATTACCTATCTGCTCCTGTTGGCCATCCTGCTGCTATATTCTGGCCGGTTGCTGGGATTCCCGCGCATTTGGATCAGAGATCCAATGCTGGACACTAGTGGGGAGGGGGGAGGAGGTAAGTTTTCAGCATGGGGTGGGGGGGAGGTGGTGGTGGGGTGGGGCAGGGCAGAGGGGAAAACTATTGTGATTGGTGGAGGGGATGGTGGGAAAGGGTTGAAGGCGAAAATTAAAATTAAAGTTCGGGTAGGGGGGAAGGTTGGGATCGCAAAGTTTTTTTTGTGGGTGGGGAGAGGGGGCAATCAATCAAGTGTTTTGTCATTGGAGGGGTAGGAGAGGGGCTTCAATCATTTATTAAATTTTTCTAATTAAATTTTTAATGACTGTTCTCTTAAAAATGGAAATTAAATGTAAGGGCTTGAAGCTCTTTAAAAATGGCACCTGCGTAGTGGCGGCAGATGCCATTGTTGGAGATCGAGTGCCAGCCTCCTCCATGTCGTGGGGGTGGGGGCAGCATGTGCCCCGTCCATGTAAATGAGCCGCTGCGCTAAATATCATGGCAGCTTCGTGAAGTACATCTCTCACCTGCGCCCTGCTGTTTTTGAAGCTCGCTGCCGAATTCAGCTCTAGTATTTCTCGTGCCCCTCAACAGAGGTATGGATATGTGAAACAAACACCCAGCTAAAACTGATATGTGCTAATCAACACATTACGTGTTAGGAGTAGGATCTGTGGATGTAATTAAAGGTAAAATTAATCAAATATCGTGTAAGGTATAATAGTTTGAGTTGCAGGGACCAGAAGGAAATTAGTAGAAACTTTCTCCAGCCTACTCCTGCTCCTATGTTCCTCTGATTAAATGGGTTTTTATAGAGTTTGTTAAAATAGATTATGGACGAAATGAATGAGGTATGCCAAATGGTTTTTTTTTTTTGAATTTTCATTCCGTACTTTTAGTATGTGAGATGCACCATGATATTGCATTTTTTTTTTATTGGCTTGAAGTTAGGAGGTAGGGGTCAGCATTGTACAATAGTACTTGCCTCTTCTACTGCCCTTCCTCAAGCGTTTCACTTCTTGCAATAGGATAACAGTGCTAAAATTTGAATTTCTGGTCGGTGTTGGCTTATAGGAGATGCTGATACTTGCTTTTCAGGGAATAAATACATGTAAATATCACTATTTTCTCCATTTATTGTACTTATCCTTTTTTAATTCCCCCTTCTATCCTAAAGTCATCTATTGTTGATTTTATGATTCCATAAGCAAAAGCACCAAAGTACCATTCTTCATGAGTGAATCTAGATAGATGGTGTTGGTGGTGAGTATTTTCCTATGGAGGGTGTTGCTGATGAATCCAAACTACCCAATGCCAACACATGGATGTCCTGTAGGGATCATAGGATAGTGACCAGGAAGGGGAGGAAGGTCCCTTTCCACGCCCTGCTTTTCTTTTAAGAAAAACAAACCCTGGACACTGTGGTCCAACAGCTAACTCAGTAAACACTGGAAATCTGACCTAGGATCTTATCTTTATGGCCTGGGACTATACTTGTGCTATTTACCCACTAGCCCTTTAGTACAGTTCCGTCAGTTTAGGTCAGTTCCGAAGAAGGGTCACTGACCCGAAACGTTAACTCTGCTTCTCTTTTCACAGATGCTGCCAGACCTGCTGAGTGGTTCCAGCATTTCTTGTTTTTGTTTCAGATTTCCAGCATCCGCAGTATTTTGCTTTTATTCCTTTAGTACAGTATCTCTATATAGTTACTGCAGTACTGCCTTTTGTAAGACATATGGAATACACATTGTAATGATGAGTATTTGCTAACTATCATGGCCTTGAATTTTCTTGGACTTTCTGTTGCTGTACTGCCGTAACTTCACTGGAAGTGTGCCGTAAAGACCAGAGGACCCTAAATTAATATACTACCCGATTGTTCTAACATAACGTAAAATCTGTTCCGCCCATGATGATTAGCTATTATAACTGGAAACTTCAAATAAACGCTCCCACATACTCATTAAATATACACAGTGAGTTCCAGTTAATATGAGTATCTTAATGCCTTTTATTTTCTCCTTTTCTCCCCCCTCCCTTTCCTTAGAATTATCTTACAACAGTGGCAATTCTTCTGGAGGCAGGTTCCCAAGTCAATGTTCAACAGATAAGTGGAGAAACTGCATTAATGAAGGTATATTGTCATTGTTCTAGTGATCTCCTGATCAAAATTTGTAGGGCATGTTGTGTTTATGTGCATGTCTGAAGCTGCACATTATTTCAGAACGGTGAGTTCTAATCTGTAGCCGTTCTAGGTATTAGCATCATCCCAGGATGCTTGTGAGGAGAACTGCTGCTGTTTTTTTTGTAGAGTTTCTAATCTGGATATTGTGCATTAGAAAAGCAGAGATTATGTTCTCTGTTGGAAAAGGAGAGAGAGAGAGAGGGTTAAGGATTTCCTTTGTCCTGGTCTAGTAACAGAAGGGGCTTTAGAGCAGATCAGAAAAAAGTTTATAGTGTTGAAAGATTGGTGGTTTGGGGTGGGGGGTGTGGAATAAAGGTAAAACATGGTAACTCCGCTGTAAACTTGGTGAAACTCATCAGCTGGAGCGGACCTGGAAGGAGTCTGGAGCATCGGGGAGAGGATAAATTGAGGTCCAAGCTCCGGGTCTATCACTTAACCTGAGGAGAGACTCGGTAACTGGAGTGGAACAGTGCGTGCACGAGTTTGAAAAAGTGAGCGGAGAGAAAAAAAATTCAAACTGTGACATCACAGGAAAGCCATGTGTTGATTAGCTGGTGTGTATTGTAGCTTTGTTTTCCTTTCTGCACAGTTAGGGAGTTAAGGAGCTGGCAAATTAAAAATTACATTAAAAAAAAGTATTAAGTAAAACATTCAGTTAATTTCCTTATATTTAAGTGACGTCAACAGAAGGAAAGTGAGTAGCTGGTGAATCCTTTTTTTAAAAAAAAGTAGTAAGGTTTATTAACTAATAGAGGAATGGCAGGGCAGGTCCGATCTCTCGAGTCCATATCCTGTGCTATGTGTGAACTCCAGAAAACTGGAAGAACAATAGTGATAGAGATTCAATAGTTAGGGGAACAGACGGGCATTTCTGCAGCCACAGACGTGAATCCAGGATGGTATGTTACCTCCCTGGTGCTAAGGTCAAAGATGTCACTGAATGGCTGCAGAGAATCCTGAGACGGGGAAGGTGAACAGCGAGCAGTCGGTGCCAATGGCATAGGTAGAAAGAGGGATGTGGCCCTGCAGTCAGAATTGAAGGAGCTAAGTAGGAAATTAGCAAGCAGGGACCTCAAAAGTAGTAATCTCCAAATTACTCCTGGTACCACGCACAGTTGAATATAGAAATAGGATAAAGCAGATGAATGCGTGGCTGGAGTGATGGTGCAGGAGGGAGGGCTTTAGATTCCTGGGACACTTGGACCAGCTATGGGGGAGATGGGACCTGTACAAGCCGGACGGGTTGCACCTAAACACAGTCGGAATCAATTGGGGAAGTTTTAAACTAACTTGGCATGGGTGTGGGGACCCAGAGGAAAACCAAGGCACACAGAATACTGGGAGAGACAGATAGCATTAGAGTAGAAAATAGTAATTTATTAAGTAGATTTAGATTAAGGAGGAAAGTAATGAAGTCTAAATTAGGTTTACTGTGCATGTATGTGAATGTGTGGAGTGTGGTACATAGGATTGGTGCATTGCAGGCGCAGATAGCCACGTGGAAATTTGGTGATGTAGCTGTAACAGAGACCTGGCTCAAAGAAGGGACTGGGTATTAAATATTCCTGGATACAAGACATTCAGAAAAAGGGGAGAGGTGGCAGTATTGATTTTAAGGAGAACATTGCAGTGCTGGGAGAGAGAGGATGTCCTGGAGGGGTCAAGGATAGAATCTATTTGGCTAGAGCTAAGGAACAAAAAAGGTACACTTACAATGCTCGATGTAGTCTATAGGCTACCAACTAGTGGGAAAGATGTAGAGGAACAAATTTGCAAGGAAATCAGAGAGGTGCAAGAATTATACAGTAGTTATAATGGGGGACTTGAATTATCTGAATATAGACTGGAATAGTAGTAGTGTAAAGGGCAGAGAGGGGCAAGAGATTTTCTACAGTATATTTCCAGTCCAATGAGAAAGGAAGCATTGCTAAACCTGGTTCTTGGGAATGAGGTGGGCCAAGTGGATCAAGTGTCAGTAGGGGAACATTTAGGGGACAGTGGCTATAGTATCATAAGGTTTAGGTTGGCTATGGAAAAGGACAAGGAACAATCCAGATTAGAATATTTAACTGAGGGGAAAGCCAGCTTCACTGGGGTAAGAATGGATTTGGCCCAGATAAATTAGGATCAAAAGTTGGCAGGCAAATCTCTAACTGAACAATGAGCTGCCTTTAAAGAAGACAGAGTATTTGAGAACAGTGAAGGTATATTTCCATGAATGGGAAAAGTTAGGCAAACAAATTCAGAGCTCCTTGATGACAAAGGATTAAGTAAAAGTGTACTTATGACTGATGTCAGGTGGGTAATACAACCGAGAACCAGACTGAATATAGAAGGTTCAGAGGGAAAAACAAATAAGAGAAGCAAAGTGAGTATGAAAACAGACTGGCAGCTAACATAAAACGGAATCCACATGTCTTCTTTAGGCGTATAAGTAGTAAAAGGGTGGTAAAAGGAGGAGTGGGGCCGATGACGGATCAAAAAGGGGATTTGAGTGGAGGCAGGGGTCATGGCTGAGGTATTAAATGAATATTTTGCACCTGTCTTTACCAAGGAATGATGCTGCACAGGTCATGGTGAAAGAGGAGCTATTTCAGACACTTGAAGCGTTTAAAATTGAGGAGGATGAGCCTTTGATAGGCTAGTTGAACTTAAAGTTGATAAGGCACCAGGATTGAATAAGATGCATCCAAGGATACTCTGGAAAATGAGTGGAAATTGTGGAGGCACTGGCCATAATTTTCCAATCATCTTTCGACTCTGGTGGTACCAGAGCACTGGAGAATAGCAAATGCTACACCCTTGTTCAAAAAAGAGTATAAAGATAAACCCAGCAACTGCAGGCCAGTCTGTTTACCCTCTGGTGGGCAAGCTTCTAGAAATGATAATTCGGGACAAAATTAACAGTTACTTGGACAGTGCGGGTTAATTAAGGAAAGCCAGCACGGATTTGTGAAGGGCAAACTGTGTTTAACGAACTTGCTTGAGTTTTTTTTCTCGAGGTAACAGAGGGCTGATGAGAGGGTAATGTGGTTGATGTGGTATACTTGGACTTCCAAAAAGTCCCATAACAGGCTTGTTGGCAAAGATAGTGCCCATGGACTAAAAGGGACAATAGCAACATGGATCCAAAATTGGCTGAATGACACGAAGCACAGTATTGTGGTTAATGGTTGTTTTTCAGACAGGAGGAAGGTTTATAATGAAATAAGAACAAAAAGTGCCGTAAAATAGTCAACAGGTCTGGCAGCATCTGTGGAGAGAGAAGCAAAGTTAATGTTTCAGATCAGTGACCTTTCATCAGAACTGGCAAAAATTAGAAATGCAATAGGTTTTAAGCAAATAAAGTGGAGGTGGGGCAAAAGAGAACAAAAGGGAAGGTGTTGATGAGGACATAGGGTCGCAGAGAATAACTGACAAGGAGGTCATGGGGCAAAGACGAGTAGTGTGTTAATAGTGTGCTGAAAAACAAAGTATTAGTGCAGAGAGGGTGTTAAATGACAGAATAATAAAAGCCCTAGCCAAAAGCACAAACATGAAAAAAAAAGTGGGTAGGCACATGGTTTAAAAAAAAAATTGAATGATGAAACCAACTAACATGAAATGAAATAAAAAAACAAAAAGTAAAAAAATAAATAAAGGGGGGGCCAGTCATGCTCTGAAATTATTGAACTGATTGTTTAGGCGCGCTACATCCTATCAGACTAATTGGTAAATGAGGTGCTGTTCCTTGAGCTTGCGTTGATGTTCACTGGAACACTGGAGCAAGCCCAGGACAGAGATGTGGGCGTGAGTGGGAGGTGTGTTGAAATGGAAAGCGACAGGAAGCTCGGGGTCATGTTTTCAGACTGAGCGGAGGTGTTGCGCAAAGTGGTCACCCAATCTGCGTTTGGTCTCCCCAGTGTTGAGGAGACCGCATTGTGAGTAGTGAATACAATATACCAAATTGAAAGAAGTACAAATAAATTGCTGCTTCACCTGAAAGGAGTGTTTGGGGCCTTGGATAGTGAGGAGGGAGGAAGTACAAGTGCAGGTATTACAGCTCCTGTGATTGCATGAGAAGGGGGTCAAGGTGTTAGGGTAATGGAGAAATGTACCAGGGTGTCATGGAGGGGACGATCCCTTTGGAATGCTGAGGGGAGGGGAAGATGCGTTTGGTAGTGTCATCACGCTGGACGTGGCGGAAATGGCAGAGGATGATCCTTTGGATGCGGAGGCTGGTGGGGTGGAATGTGAGGACAAGGGGAACCCTGTCCTGGTTCTGGGAGGAAGGGGTGAGGGCAGAGGTGCGGGAAATGGACCGGACATGGTTGAGGGCCCTGTCAACCACAATGGGAGGCGAATCCTCGGTTAAGGAAAAAGGAAGACATCAGAAGCGCTGTTGTGGAAGGTTGCATCATCAGAGCGGATGCGTCGGAGGCTGAGAAACTGGGAGAATGGAATGGAGTCCTTACAGGAGGCAAGGTGTGAGGAAGTGTAGCGAAGGTAGCCATATGAGTCAGTGAACTTTATAATTAATATTAGTAGGCATCCTATTCCTAGAGATGGAGACAGAGAAGTCGAGGAAGGGAAGTGTGGGAGATGGACCATGCGAAGGGAGGAAATTGGAAGCAAAGTTGATAACATTTTCCAGATTGGGGCGGGAGCAGGAAATGGCACCTAAACAGTCATCAATGTACCGGAAAAAGAGTTGGGGGAGGGGGCCTGAGTAGGACTGGAACAAGGAATGTTCGACATATCTCACAAAAAGACATAATTAGGACCCGTGCGGGTACCCATAGCAACACCTTTTACTTGAAGTAAGTGAGTGGAGTTGAAAGAGAAGTTGTTCAATGTGAGAACAAGTTCAGCCAGGCAGAGGAGCGTGGGGGTGGATGGGGACTGGTTGGGTCTCTGTTCAAAGAAGAAGCGAAGAGCCCTCAAACCGTCCTGGTGGGGGATGGAGGTGTAGAGAGATTGGACGTCCATAATGAAGAGGAGGTGGTTAGGGCCAGGAAACTGGAAGTTGTCAAAATGACGTAGGGTGTCAGAAGAGTCACAGTGTAGGTGGGAAGAGACTGGACCAGGGGAGAAACGATCGTCTAGATAGGAAGAAATAAGTTCAGTGGGGCAGCAACAGGCTGAAACGATGGGTCTGCCAGGATTTTAGGAAGGAGGTAGTAGCAGGCTGTCTGGGGTTGCAGGACTATGAGGTTGGAAGCTGCAGAGGGAAGATCTCCAGAGGAGGTGAGGTCAGTGACAGTCCTGTGGACAGTAGCTTGATATTCGTGGTAGGGTCATGGTCCGGGGGAGGTAGGAAGAAGTGTCTGAGAGTTGACGTTCAGCTTCTTCAAGGTAGAGGTCGGTAAGCCAGAGAACAACACTCATATTGGTAGGTTTGATCACAATGTCGGGGTTAGACCTGAGAGAATGGAGTGCAGCAAGTTTAGAGGGAAACAGGTTAGAGTGAGTGAGGAGAGCAGAGAATTTGAGACAGCTGATGTCTCACCGACAGCTTTCAATGAAAAGATCAAGAGCGGGTATGAGGGTGGAGGGAGAATGCTGGAGGCGGGTGAACAGGTTTGCTGGTTGTGGGGAGGGCTCCTGGTCAAAGAAGTGAGCACAGAGGCGAAGGTGACAGAAGAAGAGCTCAACATAATGCCCAGCGTGAAATTCATTGAGGTGGGGGCGTGAGGGGATAAAATGGAGTCCTTTGTCGAGTTCAGATCATTCAGCACTCAGTCTGAAAACATGACCCCGAGCTTCCTGTTGCTTGCCATTTCAACACATCCCCCTGCTCTCATGCCGAAAGGATCGTTCCCTCCGTGACATCCTGGTCCAATGCTCCATTACCCCTGACACCATGTCCCCTTCCCATGGCACCTTCCCATGCAATCACAGGAGGTGTAATACCTGCCCCTTCACCACCTCTCTCCTCAATATCCAAGGCCCCAAACACTCCTTTCAGGCGTAGCAGCGATTTACTTGTACATCTTTCAATTGGGTTTATTGTATTCACTGCTCAGAATGCGGTCTCCTTTACACTGGGGAGACCAAATACAGATTTGGTGACTGCTTTGCAGACCACCTCCACTCAGTCCGAAAACATGACCCCATGCTTCCTGTCGCTTGCCTTTTCAACACACCCCTGCTGTCACGCCCACATTTCTGTCCTGGGCTTGCTCCAGTGTTCCAGTGAACATCAACGCAAGCTTGAGGAACAGCACCTCATTTACCGATTAGGCGTGCTACAACCTACCGGACTGAACATTGAGTTCAATAATTTCAGAGTATGACTGGCCCCCTCCTTTTTTTTTATTATTGGTTTTACTTTTTATTTTTGTGATTTTATTTTAGTTAGTTTCATCATTCAGTTTTTTTTACCATGTGCCTACCCACTTTTTTTCTCATGTTTGTGCTTTTGGCTAGGGCTTTCATTATTCTGTCATTTAACACCCTCTTTGTATTTCGGCACACTATTAACACACACTTTGCCTTTGCACCATGACCATCTTGTCAGTTATATTCTCTGACAGTATGACCTATCAACACTCCCTTTTGTTCTCTTTTGCCGCACCCCCACTTTATTTGCTTAAAACCTATTACATTTCTAACCTTTGCCAGTTCTGATGAAAGGTCACTGACCTGAAACGTTAACTTTGCTTCTCTCTCCACCGATGCTGTCATCTGCTGAGTACTTTTCAGCACTTATTGTTTTTATTTCAGATTTCCAGCATCTGCAGTATTTTGCTTTTATTTTGGGTTCATAATGGAGTTCCCCAGGGGTTGGTGTTAGGATCCCTGCTGTTCCAGATATATATTAATGACTTCGGTATACAGGGCACAATTTCAAAATTTGCGAATGATACGAAACTTTGTGAACTGTGAGAAGAGTAGTGGAGAACTTCAAAAGGACATAGACAGTTTGGTGGAATGGATTGACAAGTGGCAGATGCAATCTAATGCAGAGAAGTGTGAAGTGATTCATTTTGGTAGGAAGAAAGCTGAGCAGCAGTAGAAAATAAAGGCTACAATTCCAAAGGGATGCAGGAGCAGAGGGACCTGGGTGTGACATGTGCATAAATCATTGAATGTGGCCGGACAAGTTGAGAGTGGCTAATAAAACATACAGCAGCCTAGGCTGTATCAACAGGAGCACAGAGTACAAAAGCAAGGAAGTTGTGTTAAACTTGTATAAAACGCTAGTTGGGCCTCAACTGGAATATTTCATCCCGTTCT
This sequence comes from Heterodontus francisci, assembly GCF_036365525.1. Taxonomy (NCBI): domain Eukaryota; kingdom Metazoa; phylum Chordata; class Chondrichthyes; order Heterodontiformes; family Heterodontidae; genus Heterodontus; species Heterodontus francisci. The sequence goes on along the minus strand of NC_090376.1, from coordinate 53,603,859 downwards.
GGGCATCATACTTTGGGAAAGATGTGAAGGCATTAAAGAGGGTACAGAAAAGATTCATGGGAATGGTTTCAGGGATGAGGAACTTCAGTTATGTGGATCGATTGGAGATGTTGGGACTATTTTTCTTGGTGAAAAGAAGGTTAAGAGGGGATTTGATAGGTATTCAAAATCATGAGGGCTCAGGACAGAGTAGATAGGGGGAAACTGTTCCCATTCTGGAAGGATCAAGAACCAGAGGGCACAGATTTAAGTTAATTGGCAAAAGAAGCAATGGCGCCATGAAAGACTTTTTGACGCAGCAAGTGGTTAGGATCTGAAATGCACTGCCTGAGAGTGTGGTAGAGGCAGGTTCAATTGAGGCATTCAAGAGGGAATTGGATTATTATCTGGAAAGGAAGAATGTGCAGGGCTACGGGGAGAAGGCGGGAGAGTGGTTCTAGGTAAACTGCTCCCTTCAAAGCCGGAGCAGACATGACTGACCGAATGGCCTCCAGGACTTTAACCATTCTATGATCGTATGAAATTTTAATTCTATTGCTTTTCTGTGCTCAGCCAGTCGGGGAACATCCCAAGATTCTTAACCAAGGAGAAACTGATGCTGAATAGTTATCGAGGAGTTGTATGACACATTCATTATATTAATGGTTGAAAAGAGAAGTTTTCAGAAGGCTTTTAAAGGTGGAAAGAGAATTACTATGGCGGAGTGGTTTAAAAAGAGGGTTCAGAATAGGGCTAAGGCATCTCTAGATTTGGTATCAATAATAGAACGGACAGTGGCATGGAATGCATGAAGGCAGAGGTGGTGGACTGAAGAACACAGGCTGGGCATGGAGCTGGAGGAACTTTAAAAATAGGGACGGTTAGATGGATTTGTATTTCGGATATTTTGAATTGATTGTGTGATTGGATAGGAAACTAATTGAGGGGTGATTGGTAAGGGACCTAATGTGCAGGATGAGGACAGTGTAATTTTGGACAAATTGAAGTCTGTCTTAATAGTGAAGGTCAGCAAGGAGGTCATCAGCAAAGTCGTTTGGAGGCAACAAATGGATCATCAAGCATTTCAACAATGATAGAAATAATGTAAGGATAGATGCGGGTGATGGTACGCAGGTGGAAGTAGACAAACTTGGTGACTGATAGTTTGTGGGATTTGAAACTTGGCTGCAGTTCAAACAGAACAGTGAGGTTGTCCACAGTTTGGTTCACCCAGGGATTATAATGTTGTCAGGGCAAACATGGGGTTTTTGGTGGAAGGAAAATAAGATGGCTTTGCTCTTCCCAGTGTTCAGTAATAAGTGATGTGATATATAATAGGGAGAAAATGTTCCCATTGACAGAACGATTGAGAGCCAGAGAAGACTGATTTAAGGTGATTGGTAAAAGAACTAGAGGCGACATGAGGAAAAACATTTTTTATACAGCGAGTGGTTAGGATCTGGAATACGCTGCCTGAGTGTGTTGTGGAGGCAGATTCAATTGTGACGTTCAAAAAGGGAATTGGATAAATATCTGAAGAGAAAAAATTTGCAAGGCTACAGAGAAAAGGCAGGGGAGTGGTAGTAGCTGAGTAGCTGTCAGAGAGCTGGCACGGAATAGCCTCCTTCTGTACTTTTACCATTCTATGATTCTATAGGTGGTTGTAGAATCAAGTGTGGTGGTGGAGAGATGGATATTTCCACATACTCGTGGGGACTGACTTTGCACCTACAAATGTTGTCAAGGGGCAACATGTAAATCAGCACTGGAGTGCTGACTTGGGTTGCATTAGAGTGCTAAAGTGGAGGTTTTGTGACTGAGGGTAATTAAGGGTTAATTTTATGTTAAATCTAATCTGTCTTTTATTTAGCAGATTAACTTAACAGTTGCTGTTTGGGTTGGAGAAGGTGAGTTTTAGACCAGCTTTAAACACAGTTCACTCAGGCTCTGCTTGCAGCTGCACCTTGTTAATTAGAGAATTGGCTTAAACCAGTTTTCAGGGGCTAGAGTCAGTATAAAAGTGGGCCATCTTACAGTGCTGACCTTGTTTGCACTAGAGTACTGACTTGGGTTGCATTAGAGTGCGAAAGTGGAAGTTTTGTGACTGAGGACGTTCGGTGAGGACGGAGCGAGGAGCTCCTTTCATTTCCTACCTGTCCTCAGTGAGGGGAGCTGAGAGTTTCCACAGAGCACAGCTGACTGGTGAGTAAGTCCTGGTGGGTATTTTTCAAACTGGATTGAATTGCAAGTCATTGTTTTAGCAAGACTTAGTTGTTTTTTAAAATTGTAATAGTCTTCTAAAGTTTTAAATTTAAAGGGTTTCGTCATGGCAGGAGAGCTTAAAGCCATGGTTTGCTCCTCTTGCTGCATGTGGGAATCCGGGAACATTTCCAGTCCCGGGGACCAGCATGTGTGCAGGAAGTGTGTCCAGCTACAGCTCCTGGAAGCTCGGGTTTCAGAGCTGGAACGGCAGCTGGAAACACTGTGGAGCATCTGCGAGTCTGAGAGCATCGTGGATAGTACGTTTGAAGAGGTGGTCACACCGCAGCTGAAGGGACTTGAAGGAAGGGAATGGGTGACCACCAGGCAGTCGGAGAGAAACGGGCAGGTAGTTCAGGAGTCCCCTGGGGTCCCGCTTGCAAATCGGTATTCTATTTTGGAGGCTGATGAGGCTGGCTCCTCCAGGGAGTGCAGACAGAGCCAAGCTTCTGGCACCGCAAGCAGCCTGTCTGTACAGGAAGGGGGAAAGAGAGGAAGAGCAATAGTAATAGGGGATTCTATAGTCAGGGGAACAGATCGGCGCTACTGTGGCTGTCAACGTGACTCTAGGATGGTGTGTTGCCCTCCTGGAGCCAGGATCTGGGATGTCACTGGCTGCAGGGCATCCTGAAGGGGGAGGGTGATAATGCAGAGGTCATGGTACATGTTGATACCAATGACATAGGTAGAAAGAGGGATGAGGTCTTGCATCAAGAATTCAGGGAGTTAGGCAGCAGACTAAAAAGCAGGACCTCTCGGGTTGTAATCTCTGGATTACTCCCAGTGTCATGTGCTAGCGAGTATAGAAATAGGAGAATAGCATAGATGAATGCGTGGCTTAAGAGTTGGTGCAGGAGGGAGGGTTTTAGATTCCTGGACCACTGGGACCGTTTCTGGGGAAGGTGGGACCTGTACAAGTGGGACGGTCTACATCTGAACTAGAGGGGGACTAACATCCTTGCTGGCAGGTTTGCTAGTGCTGTTGGGTAGAGTTTAAACTAATTTGGCAGGGGGAGGGGACGCAGACTCCTAGCAGAATAGGGACACCGCTAAACACAGGAAAGTGAAGAAGTCAGGGAATACAGCGGAAGTAAGTTTGAAGGGAGTAAGACCAGGATGGAAGGCCTCTACTTTAATGCCAAGAGTATTACAGGTAAAATAGATGAGTTAAGGGCAAGGATTGACATGTGGAATTGTGATATGGTAGCCATCACGGAGACATGGTTGAGGGAGGGGCAGGATTGGCAGCTCAATATCCCGGGATATAGAATCTTCAGATGAGACAGAGGAGGGGGTAAAAGAGGAGGGGGCATTGCAATATTCGTTAAGGAGTCAGTTACTGCAGTAAGGAGAGATGATATCTTGGAGGGGGCATCAAATGAAGCTTTATGGGTAGAGTTTAGGAATAAAAAAGGGACAGCCAGATTGCTAGGTGTTTATTATTGACCCCCAGATAGTCAGCGGGAAATTCAGGAGCAAATATGTGCGCAATTTGCAGAGGTGTGTAACAATAATAGGGTAATTATATTAGGTGATTTCAACTTTCCCAACATTAATTGGGATAGTCATTGTGTTAAGGGCTTAGATGGAGTGGAGTTCTTAAAATGTATACAGGAGAACTTTTTAGCTCAATATGTAGAGGATCCAACAAGGGAGGGTGCAGTGCTGGACCTAATTCTGGGGAATGAAGCTGGACAGGTGGTTGATGTGTTGGTGGGGAAGCATTTTGGTGATAGCGACCACAACATGGTACAATTTAAGCTTGTTATAGGGAAAGAAATAGACAAGTTGCAAAAAAAGGTTTTGGATTGGGGGAGAGCGAATTTTAGTAAAATAAGGCAGGATCAGGCCAAGGTAGACTGGAAAGAGTTACTTGTCGGTTAATCTACAGAAGAGCAGTGGGGGGGGCATTCAAAAAATTCAATCAAATTTGTTAGGCATGATCTGCCTCTGACAAAGCCATGCTGACTATTCCTAATCAAATTTTGCCCCTACAAGTGGAAATAGATTCTTTCCTTCAGAATTTTCTCCAATAGTTTCCCTCCCACTGACGTGAGACTCACAGTTCCCTGGCTTATCTCATGTTCCCTCTAGGGTAATAAGTAGGAGCAACAAGCCCAGAGAACCATGGATGACCAGAAACATTCAGGGTACGATGAGAAGGAAAGGAGAGCAAATCAATGGAAGCATTAGTGGAGTACAGAAAGTGTAGGATGGTGCTTAAGAAAGCAATTAGGAGAGCAAAGAGGGGATATGAGAAAGCTCTGGCTGCTAAAAGTAGGGAAAATCCCAAGATATTCTATAAGTATATCAATGGGAAGAGGATAACCAGGGAAAGAGTAGGACCCATTAGGGACCAAGGGGGAAATTTGTGGGTGGAGCCAGAGGACATTGGTAGGGTGTTGAACGAATACTTCACATCTGTCTTCACCCAAGAGAATGAGGAAGTAGATATGGAACTCAGAGAGAGAGACTGTGAGGTTCTTGAGCAAATTGTCAGAGAGTGACAAGGTATTGGAGGTTTTGGCAGGCTTAAAAGTGGACAAATCTGCAGGTCTGGACGATTTGTGTCCCAGGATGCTGTGGGAGGTGAGGGTGGAGATTGCAGGGGCTCTGACCCTAATTTTTAATTCCTCTCTGGCCACGGCGGAGGTGCCAGCGGACTGGAGAACAGCTAATGTGGTCCCACTATTTAAGAAGGGTTGTAGAGATAAGCCAGGGAACTACAGACCAGTGAGTCTCACGTCCGTGGTAGGGAAACTATTGGAGAAAATTCTGAAGGAGAGAATCTATCTCCACTTGTAGGGGCAAAATTTGATTAGGAATAGTCAGCATGGCTTTGTCAGAGGGAGATCATGCCTAACAAATTTGATTGAATTTTTTGAGCATGTGACTAGGTGTGTAGATGAGGGTAGTGCAGTTGATGTACTTTACATGGATTTCAGCAAAGCCTTTGACAAGGTCCCACATGGGAGACTTATCAAGAAAGCAAATGCACATGGGATACAAGGTAACTTGATAAGGTGGATTCAAAATTGGCTTAGCTGTAGGAGACAGAGAGTGATGACAGACGGCTGTTTTAGTGACTGGAAGCCAGTGTCCAGTGGCGTACCACAGGGATCTGTGCTTGGTCCCCTATTGTTTGTCATTTATATAAACGACATAGATGACTATGTGGGGGTAGGATCAGTAAGTTTGCGGATGACACAAAGGTTGGCCGAGTGGTTAACAGTGAGGTGGAGTGTCTTAGGTTACAGGAAGATATAGACGGGATGGTCAAATGGGCAGACAAGTGGCAGATGGAATTTAACGCTGGAAAGTATGAGGTGGAAGGAGTAATGGGACCGGAAGTATTCAATGAATGGCCTGACACTGGGAAGTTCCGAGGAACAAAGTGACCATGGCGTGTTTGTCCATAGATCTCTGAAGGCAGAAGGGCAGCTTAATAGGGTGGTGAAAAAGGCATATGGGACACTTGCCTTTATCAATCGAGGCATAGATTACAAAAGCAGGGAGGTCATGTTGGAGTTGTACAGAAGTTTGGTAAGGCCACAGCTGGAGTACTGTGTGCAATTCTGGTCGCCACATTATAGGAAGGATGTGATTGCATTGGAGGGGGTGCGGAGGCGATTCAGCAGGATGTTGCCTGGGATGGAACATTTAAGCTCTGAAGAGAGGTTGGATAGGCTTGGGTTGTTTTCGCTTGAGCAGAGAAGACTGAGGAGTGATCTGATCGAGGTGTACAAGATTATGAAAGGCATGGACAGGGTGGATAGGGAGCAGCTGTTCCCCTTAGTTGAAGGGTCAGTTACGAGGGGTCACAAGTTTAAGGTGAGGGGCGGGAGGTTTAAGGGGCATTTGAGGAAGAACTTATTTACCCAGAGGGTGGTGACTGTCTGGAATGCCCTGCCTGGGAGGGTGGTAGAGGCAGGTTGCCTCACATCTTTTAAAAAGTACCTGGATGAGCACTTGGCACATCATAACATTCAAGGCTATGGGCCAAGTGCTGGCAAATGGGATGAGGGAGACAGGTCAGGTGTCCTTAATGCATCGGTGCAGACTCGATGGGCCGAAAGGCCTCTTCTGCACTGTATTATTCTGTGATTCTGTGACCGTGGGGGTGGGAGGAAAAGCTATCGATATGCTAGTTCTGTTGGAACAAGAAGGAATAAAAGTCATAGCATTTAAGAACATTTGTGTTTTTGATCTTTTCTTTCTAGGCTTGTAAGAGAGGAAATGCTGACATTGTAAGACTTCTGCTAGAATATGGTGCTGATTGTGGCATCCTTTCTAAACATCAGAACAGTGCTCTCTACTATGCTAAACAGAGCAATAACGTATTAGTATATGATCTTTTAAAGACTCATGTGGAAACGTAAGTCCATCACCAAGAATATTACATTCAATTGCTATTTAAGGTGACTAAAATTGATTTAGTTTCAACAGTCTATAATGTCCTATTTATTTAATCCACCTAAAATACATTTGGTATTATGCTGCTTGCTCTTTTGATTATATGTAGGTTTGTATTTTTAGCAGCTCTGGTTAGATATTTAATAATCACTTCCCCAATAACCAAGTTCATCTAATGAGTAGCTAAACCATCTGGAATAGGCAGGTCCCAGGTTCAACCCTTGGCCTGTGCAGAGCTTCTGAACTCAGCTGGTCCCTTTTGGCTTTGGCACCCTGGTTTAGGGAAGGTTCTTGCAAATGATTATCTGGAGATCCCTGCTGGAATGGAGTGTGAACAAGGCAAATATCCTGCCAACACTCATTGGCTGGGCTTAGAAATACAGTCCCGCCACTCCATTTACCCTGGACAGCCACTTATTTTTGGCATCTGGTGCGTCAGTTACAAAGGTTGTTTTTAGGCTGTTAAGTGCTTCCACTCAGCCCTAAATGGCAAAACCTGCTGAAACTCTAGCTGCATTTGTAGTACTTGCTGTAGCGGTGAAACTGCCCAAATCGCTGCGTACTTTAGCCTTATTCAGATCTTCTTAGCTTAAGAAGGCACAAAAATTTCATCTTGCAGAACTTGTCTGTAGTCAGGAGTATTTTCCACAATTTAATTATAAAGAAATATTAACAATTGAGAAGCCCAGAATTCCTATTCAGATTAATGACAGTAAATTGTGTCAGGGAGTGGGAGAGAAATGGAGGGACTGCCTGTGAGGACCCACTTCTTGACCCTGACTTTGGAGGATCACCTCCAGTAAGAAGAGGGAAGAAGTGGAGATCTGAACCAAAATCCCAGAGTTGATCGTGCTTAATCAACAATTTAACTTTTAATTTCTGAAGTTGTCAAAACTCTGCTAGAAATTAAACACAAATACACTAGCCACCGCATATAGCAGGCAAATCATGTAATGAGAACACACTGACTAAAAATATGGTGCCTGGACCTGAGGGTTACTGGGGCCTGTGGATGCATACCATGCCAAAGAGTTAATGCAATTAAGAGGGAAGAAAATTAAAACAGAAAGTATTTTCATAGGAGTGTGACCTTTTCCAGCCTTGGTCTTGTACTTTCTTTCCCTCTCCTTTCCCCAGCGCCATACATTCAGGACTCTTATCACAATTGTTTTGATAGGTGCCATCAGCAGTCGGGTGCTTAGTTTTCCTTCAGTTTTTTTTTCTTGCCTGTTTCTGTCCTGTGGGTAATTGCCTGTCAGTGTGGCTGAGATCAGCAATTTAGTTATGTTGGAGACCACAGGAACAAACTCACACCATGCTGTCCAGAGTTAAATGTAATTCTTAACTTATTTGACCTTGTATTTTTCACTGTGACACGTTTGGAAGAGACTCAGGAATGCAGGATTTGTTCTGGCAAATTTCTAAGCTATTTGGATTTAAGGACTTAAAAGATGTACAATTTATTTTTCTAACCAGTATATCCAGAGTAACAGATGAGACAATCAGGGATTACTTTGAAGCACGCCTGTCATTGCTGGAGCCTGTGTTTCCTGTAGCTTGTCACCGACTTTGTGAAGGACCAGACTTTGCTTTGGACTTCAACTACAAACCTCAGCACAGTTCAGCTGAAGGTACGTGAGTATATTGCAGTATAAACATAAAATCTAATACTGGGTAGGACAGGCTTCATTGGTCTGTTCTCAAAACATTAGGGGGCATCTTTTTGTGGGCTGTGGAATGATTGAGTAAATTATCAGCAAGAGATTTCACTTTTGATTCTAGCTTTTTGTTTTTCTATGACCTAAAGCACATACTAAGAAAGCCAGTTTTTATTTGAGAAAAAGGTTGTTGTAAATCAGAAATAAAATGCAAAATGTTGAGAATGCAAAACTAGCAGTATGGGTTAACATCTTGAGTGTGGTGATTCTTCAGAACTGGTCTGGTCTGGTCTGGTTTAGAGCTCTTTGATGCAACTGATCAAAGCAGAGTGTAAGGGAGAATATCAAATTTAAAAAAAAAAGTTCAAAAACATTAACTCCTCCGTTCTGAATTTCCAGCTTTTTCTTTCTCCCTTCTGTTACCTTAAACTGGAGCACTCTTTGATTCCAGTCTGTTAAATTTGTTCAGCGAGGTTGTCAGAAGCGCATATACTGGACTAAAAATATGCAGTGTATGTGTCGCAGCTGCAGTTTGAATTAATATAAATTTAATTGATTCAACATTCCTTTAGGGGTGTAAGTTCACTTAGAGAAAAGTAAGAACAAACATGCATTAATGTAGCACATTTTGTGTCCTTGGAGCATCTCAATCACAGGAAATTAATTATTTTTGTAGGCAAATGCGGCAGCTAATTTGCACAAGGCGATATCCCACAAAGAGTATTTGAATAATCAGTCATCTGTTTTTGGTGGTGAGGGAGGTATGTTGGCTAGGAGACCAAAAGAACTCCCCTCCTCTCTGCATAGCACCTTGGGAAATTTTAGGTCCAATTCATTCTATTCATAGAATCCTAGAAAGTTTAAGGCACAGAAAGAGGCCACTTGGTCCATCGTGTCTGTGCTGGCCGAAAAACGAACCACCTATTCTAATCCTACCTTCCAGCATTTGGTCCGTTGCCCTGCATATTACAGCACTTGAGGTGCATGTCCAGTTTTGAATGAGTTGAGGGTCTCTGCCTCAACTACCCTTTCAGGCAGTGAGTTCCAGACCCCCACCACCTTCTGGGTGAAAAAGTTTTTCCTCATCTCCCCTTTAATTTTTCTACCAATCACTTTAAATCTATGCCCCCTCGTCACTGACCTCTGCCAAGATGAATAGACTCTTCACCTCCACTCTATCTGGGCCCCTCAAAATATTGTACATTTCAATCAGATCTTCCCTCAGCCATCTCTGTTCCAAGGAGAACAATCCCAGCCTATCTAATCTTTCCTCATAGATGCATTTTTCAGTCCTGACAACATCCTCGTAAATCTCTTCTGTACCCTCTCTAGTGCAATAACATCCTTTCTGTAATGAGGTGACCAGAACTGCATACAGTACTCAAGTTGTAGCCGAGCCAATGAGTTATACAGTTCCAGCATAACCTCCCTGCTTTAATCTACACCTCGGCTAATAAAGGAAAGAATTCCATATGCCGCCTTAAACACCTTATTGACCTGTCCTGCTACTTTCAGGGATCTGTGGACATTCACTCCAAAGTCCCTCACTTCCTCTACATTTCTCAGTATTTTCCCATTTATCGTGTATTCCTTTGCCTTGTTTGATCTCCCCAAATGCATCAACTCACACTTCTCCAGATTGAATTCCATTTGCCACTTTTCTGCCCATCTGCCCAGACCATCAATATCTTCCTGCAGTCTACAGCTATCCTCCTCGCTATCTACCACACGGCCAATCTTTATGTCGTCTGCAAACTTCTTGCTCATGCCCCCTACATTTACGCCCAAATTGTTAATATATACCACAAAAAGCAGGGGACCCAGTACTGAGCCCTGCGCAACGCCACTGGAAACAGCCCTCCAGTCGCTAAAACAGCAGTCAACAATTACCCTTTGTTTCCTGCCACTGAGCCGATTTTGTATCCACTTTGCTGCATTTCCTTGGATCCCATAGGATTTTATTTTTTTAACCAGTCTGCCATGTGGGACCTTGTCAAAAGCCTTGCTAAAATCCATGTGGACCACATCAACTGCACTATCCTCATCTATCTTCCTTGTTACTACTTCAAAATATTCGATCAAGTTGGTCAAACAAGATCTTCCCTTAACAAATCCATGTTGACTATCCTTGATTAACCTGTGCCTTTCCAAGTGACAGTTTGCCCTGTCTCTCAGAATAGATTCCAATAATTTGCCCACTACTGAGGTTAGACTGACTGGCCTGTAATTATTCGGTCTCCCCCTTGCTCCCTTTTTAAACAGCAGTACAATGTTAGGAGTTCGACAATCCTCTGGCACCACACCTGTATCCAGAGAGGACTGGAAAATAGACCTTCTCCTATTTCCTCTCTTGCTTCTTTTAACAGCTTGGGGTACATTTTATCTGGCCCTGGTGATTTATCAACTTTCAAGGATGCTAATCCCATTAAAACATCCTCTCTGCCTATGTTTATCACATCCAATACTTCACACTCCTCCTTAACTACAATATTTGCATCGTCCCCTTCTTTTGTGAAGACAGATGCAAAGTATTCATTAAGAACCATACCAACATCTTCCGCCCCTACATATAGGTTACCTTTTTGGTTTTTTATGGGCCCTACTCTCTCCTTCGTTATCCTCTTACTCTTAATGTATTGATAAAACATCTTTGGGTTCACCTTGATTTTGCTTGCCATTATTCTTTCATGCCCTCTCCTTCCTAATTTCCTTTTTGATTTTTTTTGATAATCTGAAACCAACATCTCTGACAATGTTGCATTCCCTCAGTACTGCATGAAGCATCCATCTAGATTATATGTTCAAGTTACATAGTGGAGCCTGAACCCTTGATACCACTTTGCCAAGCTGTTGCAGTCTCGATCTACATTTTGAATCATTCAGGCATAAGTTGTCTCAGATGCTAGCTAGCACAGGCTGACTCCAGGAATTGAGCATATTAAAAACAAGAAATGCTGGAAATACTCAGCAGGTCTGGCAGCATCTGTGGAGAGAGAAGCAGAGTTAACGTTTCGGGTCAGTGACCCTTCATCAGAACACTTAAAGTAGTTCATTGGCCATTTGGCTGTGAAGCACGTTGACATCTCCTGAGGAGATGCAGGTTGTGTAAATGCAGGTTTAATCCCCCGCCCCCTCATCCCCTCTTTCCATCTCTTTCCTGCCCCCAATAACACACGCACACATTGCACAATGCTGTAAAGTACTTAAATATTTTTGCACATCATAAGCACCAGAGATGTATGTTGTTCTGTTTCTCATTCTTGTAGAAACATCTTTGCACAAATTCAATAAGAAAGGGTAACTTTTTAAAGCATCTAGAAAAACTGAAGCCCTTTAGGACACAAACAATTTAAACCAGAAGAACCATGTGTGCAACTGTGCATTTGATATTAATAAACTGCTAATTTGCTTCTGCTTCAGTTATATTAAGTACAGTCCCCACCACTTGCACTGTCTTCACTTATCCTAGCCAGCTGCCTATATCATGCATTTCAATTAGTTGCTTGTGAGCAGGACTTGTGTTTTAAGCATTCCTCAACTAACTTTCCTGCAATGAAAACACTGTTAGCTGAAGTTTAACGAGAGGAAATGATTTTTAAAAGTCACCTACTTGTCGGTTTCTGACACCTTCCTACTGTTTTAAAATTAAATATTGAATACTGAGGGCATGTTTGAAAATTCTGAACTTCAATCGGAGAGCCCAGAGGTAAGGGAGAGCAAATGTCAAGGAGAGGAGTTTTTAAAAAAAAAAAAATCCTCTAAAGTGATATCAGTAGAAGGGAAGGAGCTGATCGGTGAGTTCCTTTTGCAGATCAAATCAGGAACAAGTCTCAAGTTTATTTCTGGTAAGTTTTGAAAGTCGTCTAATAAATAGAGGCTTTTAGAATATTTCCAGTGTTTAGTACTTAATGCATATAAAAAGAAAAATAACATGCAACAAGCTAAGTAGTGGATACAAATATTGTAAATAATTTAGGCTAAGCTATGGCAGAGCAGGTTGTGTGTCTGGACTGCAATATGTGGGAGTTTGTGGATAGTGGGACTGTTGCGAGGGAACGCATCTACTGATATCTCTGGTTCAGTCATTGAGCTAGAGTGCGAGTTGGAGGCACTCCCATGCATACGGGAGCGATATCTGAATAGTTTGCTCCAGACTATGGTCACACCTTGTAATCATAAAGCGATACAGCACTGAAACAGGCCCTTCGGCCCACCGAGTCTGTGCCGACCATCAACCACCCATTTATACTAATCCTACATTAATCCCATATCCCCACCTTCCCTCAATTCTCCTACCACCTAACTACACTAGGGGCAATTTACCATGGCCAATTTATCTATCAACCTGCAAGTCTTTGGCTGTGGGAGGAAACCTGAGCACCCAGCAGAAACCCACACGGTCACAGGGAGAACTTGCAAACTCCGTACAGGCAGCACCCAGAACCGAACCAGGGTCGCTGGAGCTGTGAGGCTGTGGTGCTAGCCACTGCGCCGCCCCAGATAGAGGTGCAGATTCAGAATGGGGTTGGTGTGACTGGTCTGCAGAGTAATGTTATTTATGTGAACTTCCAGAAGGTATTTGTTAAAGTCCTATGAAGACACCATTGGCTAAAGTTGAAATTAATGGTTTTGAAGGAAAATTATCAACCTAGTTAGGAAATTGGCTGAGCCGTAGGAGACAAAAGGGATAATGGGCAGGTCCTCTAATTGGCAGGATGTGAGTTGTGGTGTCCCACAAGGATCTGTGTTGAGGCTTCAACTATTCTTCATATTTATTAATGCCGTAGATAAAGGAATAGAAAGCTACATATTGAAATTTGCACAAAAATAGGTGGCATGGTAAGCAGAGTAGATGAAAGTGCAAAGAAATGTTGATGGATTTAAGTGAATGATTAAAACTGGCAAATGAATTTCAATGTTGGCAAATGTGAGATCAACCACTTTGGACCTAAAGAGGATAGAACAGAGTACTTTCTCAATGGTGAAGAGCTAGAAACAGTGGAAGTCCAAAGAGACTTGGGGGTCCAAGTATATTGATCATTTAAAATGTCATGAACAGGTACAAAAAATAATCAAAAAGGCTAATGGAATGCTGGCCTTTATATTCTAGAGGACTGGAATACAAACGGAAAGAAGTTCTGCTTCAGCTATACAAAGCCCTGGTTAGACCACACCTGGCGTAGTTCGAGTAGTTCTGGGCACCACACCTTAGGAAAGATAATTTGGGCTTGGAGGGAGTAAAGCATAGATTTACCTAAAGGATACCTCGAATTTAGAGTTAAATTACAAGGAGAGATTACACAAACTCTGGTTATATTCCCTGGAATTTAGTAGGTTCAAGGGTTAATTGATTGAAGCTTTCAAGGTGTTAAAGGGGAACAGATAGGGTCGATAGCGAGAAACTATTTCTGCTGGTTGAAGTGTCTAGGACTAGAAACTATAAATTAGAAATAAAAGCAAAGTGCTGGAAATACTGAGGTCTGGCAGCATCTGTGGAGAGAGAGAAACCGAGTTAACGTTTCAGGTCTGTGACCTTTCATCAGAACTGGCAAAGGTTAGAAATGTAATAGGCTTTGAGGAAGTGAAGGGGGAGGGGGGCTGAACAACACTGTGATGGGGCAGGAAAGATTAAATGACAGATGTCACGGGGAAAAAAAGGCAAAGAGAGTGTTAATAGTTGTAGTAAAAGACAGTAACACATTCTCTGGTCTTTTACTACAACTATTAGCACTCTCTGCCTTATCTTCCTTGACATCTCTGTATTTAATTTCTCCTGCCCTCCACCCTATCTCACACCTTTCCTTTTCTTGTTGTTCACCACCCCTTTCAGTTGCTCAAAACCTATTTGATTTCTAACCGTTGCCAGTTCTGATGAAAGGTCACAGACTTGAAATGTTAACTGTTTCTCTCTGCACAGATGCTGCCAGACCTACTGTATATTGCTAGCATTTTCTGTTTTTATTTCAGATTCCCAGCATCCGCTGTATTTTGCTTTTATTTTTAGTCTAGAAATTAGTTAGACCTTTTCAGGAGTGAAATTAGAAAACACCTACCCAAAAAAGGTGGCAGAAGTTTGGAACTCTCTTCCATACAAGGCAGTTGATGCTAGATTAATTGTTAATTTTAAATCTGAGATAGGTTAACAAAAATCTATCAAAGGTGCAAAGGCATGTGGGGCAAAGTTGGATCGCAGATTAGCCATGATCTCTGGTAGAACATGCTCAAGGGACTAAATGGCCCACTCCTGTTCCTATGTTGATGATGTTACCCTTGCTGTTAAATTTAATTTTGATGTTGGGATGGCAGTTCTGACTGCACTTCAGCCATTATGCTGGCTATCTTGTACATTGGGTAAATCGTATTTGTGAGGGCGCATCCACTATGAGGTGGAGACTGTATTTGTATTGTAAAGATTCAACTAATCCAGGATTATTTTTCTCTAGGAACTGGGATTCTTCTCTTTATCTTTCATGCAAACTTTTATAGCCATGACCATATAGTGGCTAAACTCTGTGGATCTTGCAGTGTTCAGGCTGTTATTCTAAATGATAAGTTTCAACTTCCTGTATTTTTGGTAAGTACTTGTTTATCTTGTTCATTTTGTGTTTTTCTCACGATAGATATATAGCCCAACTTGATGGACTGTGCAAAAGTTTTCAACTTACCGCCCTAGCATAAAACCGGCGTTTCCATTGATTTCAATTTTATGTTTGGGCAGCAAGTTGAAAATCTATGCTGAGCATGAATTTCAAATGTTATGTTGTTGTACATAAGTGGTATATGAAGCCACAGGACTTGTATGATTAAAGGCTCCTTTTGCCACCAATAACTCTGGAGTAAATAACTTGGACAACAATAGACAGATGAGCATTTGCATACAGGGCTAAGATACAAATTGAAATTTTTCACTCAGATATGCCTTCACTCTAGGTTCCATCCTTCAACACTGACTCATGCAATGCAACAACTGCATTAGAAGCAGAAACAAGTATAAGGTCTGCATCAATATCTGCTGAAAGCTTTTAAAAACAGTGTTGAAAATCATATCACAATTTTGATACTACCACAGATTATCCAGGAAGTGTTCCCAGGGGGGCTGGTTAGCTGCCATAAATGTAAACGTGTACTTGCATATCACTGTGTAAATGTCACTAAGTTTGTCAGGTTCAATTTTAAGTAGCAAAATTGTCAGCTTTTGGCCATTCGTCTGCACTCAGGATTTACACAATGTGTCACGAGTTACACATCAGCTGAGGTATATCATCTGCATGCATTTCTGTGCCTAAACGATTGGCTCTTCGGACCTGCATACTTCAGGTCTGCCAACACAGCATTGTGGAAGATGTTCAACACAGTCCCAAAAGCTGGGATTAATGGTCAATTATAAGAAGTGTTACCTACAACCCAAGAAGAAGCCTGTAGTCTCTGGAACATTGTTCCAACCAAGTTTACCTGCCTTCTAACTACTTGAGGATCTGATAGCCCCTTTTGCCAAAGGGTCCTAGATCCCATTGGGTCTGATGAGATCTTTGTAGGTTTTATGTGACCACTTCAGCTGTACTTACTCAGCCACTGACCAGCCTAAGGAGAACAAACCCAGCTTTTGCATCCTCACATTGTGACTAAAATCCTCCATTCTGGTAAATCTCCTCTGCACCCTTTTGAAGGGCCCGCTCATCCTTCCTGAAGTGTGGTGACAAGAACGGGATGCAATACTCTAGTTGTGGCCTAAACAGAGCATTATAAAGGGTTCAGCATAACTTCCCTGCTTTTGTACTCCATGCCTCTATTTATGAAGCCCAAGATGCCATATGCTTTACTAACCACTCTCTTGAGGTCCTGCCACCTTCAAAGATTGATACACATGCACCCCCAGGTCCCTCTGTTCCTGTACACACTTCAGAACTGTGCCATTAAGTATATATCGCCTCTCGCTATGCCTTCTGCTAAAATGCATCATCTCAGACTTGTCAGTATTAAATTCCATCTGCCACCTGACTGCCCATTCTGCTAACCTATCTATGTCCTGTTGCAGGTAGTTCATATCATTCTCACGGTTTGCTGTCATCAGCAAATTTGAGATTCTGCTGTTTATTCCAAGATCCAAGTCATTTATATATAGCAAAAAAAGCAGTGATCCCATCACTGACCCTTAGTGAACATTACTATCTACCATCCTCCAGTCTAAAAAGTAACCATTTACTATGACTTGCTGTTTTCTGTCCTTAAGCCAATTTTTTTTATCCAATTGGACACTGACCCTCCTATTCCATGAACCTCAATTTTGCTAACCAGCCTTTTATGTGGTACCTTATCAAATGCTTTCTTAAAATCCATATAACATCCGCTGCATTCCCTTTATCAACCTTCTCTGCTACTTTATCAAAAAATTCAATTAGATTAGTCAAGCATGATGTGCCTTTTACAAATCCATGCTGCTATTAATGAATTCGAACCTCTCTAAGTGTCTGATATTTTCCCTGACTGCTGTTTCTAAAAACTTTGCACATCACTAATGTTAATCTAACTGGCCTGTAGTTTCTAGGACTGTCCTTACACCCTTTCTTGAATAAGGGTGTCACATTTGCCCCACACCAGTCCTCTGGTGTATCTCTCGTATCCAGGGAAGATTGACAGATTATGGCAAGCCCTTGCTCTTCCTGCCAGTCTTTGGCTTCATTCTACCCTCTTCATCACATTGAAATTAGCCCTCTTTCAATCTAGACACTCTACCTTATTTTGTTCCTGGCTATTATGCATTACTAGTCTAAACCTTATGATACGATGATCACTCTAACCCAAGTGCTCTCTGGCAGATATTTGGTCCACTTGGCCCACCTTATTTCCTAGCACCAGATCCAGCAATGCCTCTTTTCTAATTGGGCTGAGAACATACTGATCAAGGAAGTTCTCTTGAACATTTTAGAAATTCCTCCCCCTCCTTACCCTTTACTGTAAAGTTACCCCACTTGATATTTGAGTAATTAAAGTCCCCCAGTATCACCACTCTATAGTTCTTGCATATCTGATTTTCCTGCAGATTTGCTTCTCCAACTATTTAGAAGCCTATAGAATACCCGTAGTAGCGTGCTCGTGCCCTTTTTGCTCCTCGGCTCTAACCAAATGGATTCTGTCATTGTCCCTTCAAGGACATTCTCTCTTTCCAACACTGCAATGTCTTCCCTAATCAGCACTGCCACCCCACCTCCCTTTTTCTTTCTCTCATTTTTTTCTGAACACTTTATGTCCCTCTATATTAAGTGCCCAGTCATCGTCATTTTTAAGCCATGTTTCTGTTATTGCCACTAGTCCCATACTGCAATTTGTGCTTGTAGCTCACTGACATTTTTGTGTGTTTACACACAATCATTGTAATCCTATCTTTGCATTCCTCATGGTCCTTCTCCGTCCACTCCCATCTAATACGGAACTACTCCCTTCTCTAGGACTGTCTAACACTCTCACTCTGACCCCCACCTAATACTTTGCTATTTCCTACACTAGTGCTATCTCTTCCAATTCTCTGTGCACCTGGGTGTTCCTCTCTTGTATTATATCCTCTTTCCTACATCCCTGCCAAGTTAGTATAAACCCTCCCCACTAGCACTAGCAAATCTCCCCGTAAGGAAATTTGTCCCAGCTCTGTTCAGGTCCGGTCCGTACGGGTGCCACCTCTAGAACTGGTGCCCCAGGAATCTAAATCTTTCCCTCCTGCACCATCTTTCCAGCTATGCATTCATCTGCACTATCCTCCTATTTCTATCCTCACTTGCGCGTAGTACTGGGAGTAATCCGGAGTTTACTACTTTTGAGGTTCTGCTTTCTAATTTCTTACCTAGCTCACTGAACTCTTTCCGCAGGACCACATTCCTCTTCCTACCCATGTTGGTAGCACGACTGCTGGCTTTTCACCCTTCCCCCTCAGTCTGGAGGCTTGACAGTTCTTTTCCTGAATGTGAAAGTTTCTGTATGTTTCCTCTGCTACTGATCCCAAGAATGGCTCAAAAGATATGAGTAAATAAAGTGAGTTATACTGGTAACCTTTAGAGGTTGTGTGGGCCATGGTTCTGAGAAATCAAGACGATGAGCAGAGATAAGTACTTCTAACTCACAGGGAGGGTTTTCTCAATTTGGTGTGGTGAAGTATTGTATCCAGTCAGCAGCCTGGCTATTGAATGGCAGCTGTTAAATCAGATTTCCTGTTTCCAGTGCTAGGTATTTCAGTTCTTGCCACAAATGCATTTAATGCTTATAATACAAATGTATAGTTTGTGCAGTGGTATTTTACGAGATTGATAAGTACCATCTGATGTGATGTCCTTTTTATTCCACAATGCCCCTTCAGCATTGCTAGTGTTACGGACATGTGGTAAGGGGTGTGGGTGGTCCCCATTGTTCACCTCCCGATTGACTGCAATTGTGTTTTGTTTAAAATGATGGGTTAACCCCTGAGTGTTTAACTTGCCAAATAAACAGACAGTGACCTGTTTTAAACCTACAAGAAAATCTAAGATTAACTATTTATTGAATATTCATTCCCTGAAATGTTCCCAACACCACTCTCTCACATGCACCCTCAAGAAAAAAAGAGAAGGTAAAGGGTAAGAGTTCAAAGTGTGGTAGATGTTTGTGGTTTATGGTAAACCTGTTGAATCTTCTAAGTAGGACAGTCTTTTAAAGGTGCAGGCCTGGTATTTGTAGTCTTGAACTTGTTGAGGTGTTGTAGATTTCTGGTTAAGATCTCAGACTGGAGGTGACGATCACTTTCAGTTCTCTGCTGCACCAAGTTGAAGTGTGGAGTTAGCAGCAGGGCTGCTTGTTTAGACTGGATCTTTCCACAGCCCCCAGCTCGACTGCCTTCTCTGATGTTGTTGTGATCACTCCGTCTCTTTTTCAGCCATGTTGGAATTCAAGATGGCTTTAGATGTTTTCTGTCTTGCTGAGGCGGGACCAGCTGTACTTCTATAGTGGTTCTTTGTTCCTAAAAATGTTCACCTTTTAAGGTGAACTTACAAGTGTTCGTAAGAGCAAAATATACGGATGCTGGAACTCTGAAATGAGAACAGAAAGTACCGGAAATACTCTGGTCTGGCAGCATCTGTGTAGCGAGAAACAGAGTTAATGTTTCAGGTCTGTGACCTTGCATGAGAACAAGTATTAGTTCTGCCTATGTGACTTTAGGTTTCAGTTCTTGCTGGACTGCACAGTGGCCTTTTGATGGCCCCATTTTGAGGGCATTTCACACCCCATTGTAAGGAAGGTTAGTTGATGATGAAAAGTCTGGGAAGGCCTTCGTCTTAGTTTGTTTGAGTAGAGCTCACATCCATGTGTGGTTATTTGTCTTCCATGCAGATGGAGTTGATTGATTTTTCAGTCTTAGTAGACCATGGATGTGGATTACAGTGCTGGAGATGGTATGAGTCATGACGTGTCCTCCATTTAGTTGACAGCCAATGCCCCAATCTTTTAAAGTTGTTCGAAGTTTTTTAACATTCCAGTTTGTTTCTATATTTCCATCGCTATACTCCTCATGAGCATGACACTAGTATCTGTTCAATGTTGATTTAACACCTGGTTCTGTTATTTGAGTTTATGTTGCAACTATTTCTTTCCTGACCTCCTTCCTGGTATCCTGCCTTGTGCAAACTGTTTAGAAGTCGTCCATCTTAATTTCCCAGTTGGGCCTTTTACTTGCCACAAGTTGATGTATTGTCTATTCCAGTTTCTCTTTGAATCTATGAATTTGTTTCACGTGGAAAGCTACATTTTTTTAGGATTAGCTTATGGTCACAGTGTTAGTTAACTGCAAACCCTTTTTTGTAGCTCAGTCATATTTGATCTGATATTTAAGCTCAACTGTTCTTAGGAAAAAGAGAAGAAATTGCCTTACATAAAAATAATGAATCAATCCTGTTAGTACAGAAATCAGACCTGGAATGTAGTTTCCACTCTTAAATTGTTCTGTTGAAGAGAGACATTTAAAGCAGTTTCTACAGTGATTTGTTTCCTGTGTTGTAAGGACCAAGGAAAACCATTGTCTGAGCAGAATTTAGCTTAATAGTTGAGTACATTTTAATGTTCCTTTTAATGTCTTGGTCTCATTGCCTCTCGAACAACCTCAGCCTTGCCCACGACCGTCCTGATGCCGTGGTTCCACTGATGACACTGTCACCGAAGACAGTTACCGTAAGTTGTATTTGCCAATGGTTAGCGGAGTCCAATTTTTTTCAGCCTGCAGTCTGTCTTTTCAAAACAACTGCCAACAGCTCTAAAACAACAACTGGTTGTTTTTGCTTCCACCCACTGCAGAGTATTCTTCTAAACTGCAGTCTGAGCTCCAGTCACATCTCTGATCATAACTTGTGTTTCAAACAAGTTGGGGCCAGTTTTGTCTTTCCAGGATACTCTGGTGCGTTTGGTTTCATTTCCAGTAAATGACTGTCTCGGAAGAAAAACACAAGCTTTGAATCCGAAGTCATAGCACCTAACACTCCATTCAACAGGGTAGCTGTATAGAATGCAGTCTACAAATGAAGACTCCATCGCAACACTGAAACGTTAACTGTTTCTGTCTTGGCAGATGCTGCCAGACCTGCTGAGTATTTCCAGCTGTTTGTTTTTGTTTAAGATTTTCAGCATCCACAGCTTTACAAATATGTTCCCTAACAGCACAGATGTCTGAGTTCCACATCCCAACTAATAGATCCAAGTTGGATTCACAAATTCTTCCTGACTGATGCAGGTTTATGCTCATGTGGATTTTATTTAACTTACTTTTGTGCCCTCTTTCCCAACCTTCTCACCAAAACCACAGTTTTAATCTCTCAGCACATTTGTGGTATTGTCTGATATACATAAATTTGAAGTGATGTGCTTTAATGCACAACACTGTCAATATCACAACATGTGGAAATACATTCACACACAGCTTCTGCACTTTAGTGATTTGATTGGTGTATTCCTTGTGAAATTGAAAAATTACTAAAGACAAAACAGTACACAATTGGAAATCTGAAATCTAAACAAAATGCTGGAAATATTCAGCAGGTAAGGCAGCATCTGTAGAGAGAGAAACAATTAACATTTCAGGTCGATGTTTTGTTAGAGCTGCAAAATGTTACAGATCTAACGGCTTTTAAGCAAGCAGAGAGATGGGGGACGGGAAGCAAGAACAAAATGGAAGGTATGTGATCAGGTGGAAGGCAGGAGTGATTTCAACTGACAAGACATGGTCGTGCAAGGCAAAATGAGTTAGTAATGGGACAAGAAAAGAGGGAAAAAAAAGGGTCAAGAACATGGGTCTGCAGCCACATGTGGCTCATTGAAGACTTGTTCTCCTCATGACATTGATCGATCGAACCCATGTTGATGGTAATTAAATAGTTTGTTTTGCTTTTTATACCAACATTGTACTAGTGAGAAATTATCATTCAATTAACAGCTTTTTTCTAAATACCTTAAATATTATTGAAATGTATGTCTGCCTTGTTTTTCATATTGGCATTTCAGCTCTTAAGATATGGTGTTTTTGACTAAATTATTTTAAAAAAAGGCTTTTCATTATTAAGTTTGCTGACCCCTGGTCAAGAGGAACTGTAAATGACAACAGCAGAATAATTACCAGCACCTGTCTGGGGGAGAAAAAAGCAGTGATTATGATGTGAAATTGTTGAAATCAATTTTTGGGCCGGAGGCCGTTAAGTGTCTAATTGAAAGATGAGGTGCTATTCTTTAAGCTTCATTGGAACAGTCAGAGGCTGAGACCAAGGCAACAGTGTGGGAGTGGAGCAGTGATTTAAAATGGCAAGTGACTGGAAGTTCAGGGTCATGCTTGTGGGCAGTTACTCAATTTCTGTTTGGTCTCCCCACTGTACAGGAAACTGCATTGTGAGCAGCAAATATAGTTTACTAAATTGAAAGAGGTACCAGCAGAACACTGTTTGAGGTGCAGTAATTTAAAGGCACCAACTTGTACGTGGGAACTTGCGGGATGCTGCGCAGTTTACAGGAAACATTGAGCAGTTGTGGGAGTTCTTGGGCTTGCAGTAGATATTGGTTAACAACCTATCTCCAACATGGAGACAGAGACAGGGAAGGCAAGTGTTGGAAACGGACAAAGTGAAGGCAAAGGAGGTATGGAAAATGTGAAGCAAAGTTGCCAACATTTTCCATTTGGGGCAAAGGAAGGAAGCAGCACTGATGGCCATCAATTTCCTGGGGGAAGAAAGTGAGGGACAGGATCCGAGTAGAACTGGAACAAGAATCTTCCATGTAACTCACAAAAAGATAGGCTTTGCAGGACCTGTATGGATTTCCATACTGATGTCTTTTATTTGGAGGAATTGAGAAGAGTCAAAAGAGAAGTTGTTCAGTGTAAGAATGAGTTTAGCCAGGCAGAGGAGGATGGTGGTGAATTGGGACTGATTGGGCCTCTGTTCAAGAAAGAAGTGGAAGGTGAGCAGACTGGTGGTGTCTGAAGATATCGAGGAACTAGATGTCCATGGTGGAAAGGACCAACTGATCTCTTCAGTTTCATTTCACCTACACACCTTTTTGGATCTTGATGTACTTATAAAGGCAATATTTCACCACTGTTGGTGGTTGTGATAGTGTTCTGCTTGTTTAAATTTAATAAGTCAAATGAGTTTGAATGGATTTTTTTTTCAGCATTTAGATTATAATACCAGTTTCTTTTAGACTCAATGTTCTGAAGAAACATTGAAATTTTGTTTGTGACCAATTGTTTTTGTTTTTGCAGGATAGTCATTTTATTTATTCCTTCAGTCCACTGCCTGGCACTAATAAGTTATTTATTAGACTTGCTGAAGCACCTACTGCCAAGGTAGGCACACTTTGACAGATTGTAAACTCTGGAAATACTTCAGATATATAACATTTTGAAATAGTGAAATGCTCTAATCGCAATTACAGACCAGCAGTGGAGCAGGTGACTCCATTTTTAATCGGTGAGAATGTTTATTCCTTGCACAAAACTATTTTCAAATCTTAATATAAGAGTACTTAAATTAATTTAACCTACCTGTTGTGATATTACTGTTTGAAATTGCAGCAGAGGGTGATTAATTTTCCTTCCTTTGTCCAAAAGTGGTCACTTGTATAGTTCTGTGGCTGGTGGTAACCTCTACCAGTTGAATGGTCTTCATGCATGGATGTAGGTACTGTGTTGGTGTGGTATTCAACTGTTGATCAGGGACAAGGGTCACATAGGTAGTGATCAGGCATAGGACCCTTGCTGATTTGATCTGCAGATGCCTGGCTTTGAGAATCAGTACTTTGGCAAAGTATTCAACCATAGGTGGAAATACAATTATTTTTAATAGTGTCCTTGCCTCAGACCCACAGTCCAATCTAACTCAACACCATGGCAGTTAAGCATGGAACATTACTTCAGACCATTAAAATATGCATGAAAAAGGATGCTGAAATATGTTGGTCTGATACCAATTTCTAATGGAACACTGCTTTTGTTTCAGGTAAAGCTGCTTATTTGTGCATATAGAGTCCAACTCCAGTGAATGTGTGCCCACAATGCAGTTTTTCTATCTGTGGGTTAATCGTAATTATGGACAGATGTGAGCATTGTTTTTACGTACGGCTCCGCCTGGACAGGTGGGATTTTATGCCGAAGTGTCTGTCTGGAAGTTATGAACGCCTTCTTTGAAAAACAAGTTTTACAAACTGTAGTTACTGTATTGTTTTTAAAGTTGTCTTTTTGTAGATGGCAATCAATATTGTGAAGAGAGCTGGTGCAGTGCCCATTTGTCTGTGTAAATCCTGACTGTATATACAGACTTTCCACAATGTGGAATGGAGTGGTAATATGCTCCAGATTTTGAATATTTATGAAAGGTATGTCTGAACAAGTTGATACCTTTATTTCTCTGTCAGGCTACTACACTTCTTTCCTGACTGACTAGGTACTGAAACAGATCTGAGACTGGTTAATTATTTTACTTGGCTCATGCCACTTGGCATTGTGGGATGGAGGGTGAGTAGATAATCTGCTTTGAAGCCTCCACTGCTGTTACTCTGAAGTACAGTAGAACCACCAATGTAAGGCCAGGATCATTTTCACCTTTGAGAATCACAAGTGTGAGCCCACGACTATCACTTCATTACCATAGCACATTTCTTCACTGGTGTTCCACCTTTACTAGTTTGTTGTTTTATTAACATTTCTTATGCATTTTTTTTTTTGTATTTATGAATGTATAGTATATCATGGTGCAGAGCTGCATTTTAAACTTTGAATATTCTGGCATTCCTTTTAGAAGTCATTGTATAGGCCTTAACATAAATGATTGACAACATATTTCTCATCTCTTGTTTGACGTGCAAATACAGACACACTGAACTGATGTTTCTTTTTTGAAATGTGAATTTACTTGCATTCTGTTGAATTATCAGTTAGGAGCCATTATCTACTACTTCTGTTTATACTCTTAAGTCTTGTCGAACCCATATTGGCATTATTAGAATGACCTTTGATAAAAGTTATTATTAAGGTTCTTAGTTTTTTGTTTTCTTTTGAGGCAAGAAGTGGTGTATGGTATAGTAATTACAGTAAATAAATTGCATGCTTTCAAAGAAATGAATATTTGACACTACATACACAACTCTATAATGTGCCTTACTGTTCTCTTGCTGGTTATGTTATGTGAACTACCAGTATGTGCCTAAACTATAGCAAATACTACCAAAAATGCTGACTTGAGGAATGTGATTGTTATGAAAGTTTTGTTCTATCCCATGTAAAACTCAAATTCTTTATTGAGCTTTTGTAAATTTCATGTATAATATAATTTCTAATGTTTAAGAATGAACTTTGGTATTAATCTGTTGAATACAAAAAAAATCCACATTTCTTGAAAGAAAAGGGGAAATGACAATGATTAACAACCTGACCCTTACTCCAAGCAAAGCATTGTACCAAGACATCTTGTATTCCTTCAGTAAAATATAAAAGGACCATTGCCACTCATTATTGTGCGGCTCTAAACTGTGATAATTCTCCACGAAGCAAAATGTTCCTGAAGACTAATTTTTTCCATAGCAAATTGATCTTCCCACTGCTTCTGAATTTTTGGAAGTAGGACCTTATTGCAACTTTTCCCAAAATATTGCTCCGATTTTTTTTAAAGTAAAAGTTTATTAGAAATTTCAATCACTGTATTTACATAACTTCATGAAACATTTACATTATATTGGGAGGAGATTTAGACATTAAGTTTTAAACTAATTGAAAAAATGGGAAATCATGTAGCAGATAAAGTACATAGAGCAGGAATACATTTATCCCAAACATTAAATGTAGCCATTTGTTTTTATTGAGGAAAAGTTTATTTCTTGTGATAAGACATGAATTGGAAACTAATCTCTAGGAAAAGGAGAGCCAGGGGAGGGAAAAGACAAAAAGAGAAGGAATATCAAAGCATTTGTAATCCTTGGTGCTTCCTTCTGGCTGTCTACAGCAGGTAGTGGCAGTACCTATATGCTGTTATCTCAGCTGCCAAGGAATAGACGAGGCCTGAAAAAAAACTCAAGACATTTTCTCCCCAAATTGAAACTCTATATACCTTAAACAAAATAGCTTTAGGCCAGGACATACAAACATACGAATTAGGACATTTACTCAGTGCTACACCCAGTCAATAAACTAAAATATCTCAGCATGTTGGAAGGCAGCTGATTAGTAAATTAAGGCTTTTGAAGGCAAGCAGAGGAGTAACAGGGCAAAGTGGTTTACTACAGGTGTGCCAAGTTAAAAATAATCTTATAACTAAACTGGATCCAGTCCTCAATTGATTAACTCTCAGCATTTTTCTCAGGCTGTTACTAGGTAGCATTCAGGGACACTTACACTAGCAGATTCCCTTTCCCCATACTCTTGAGACCAATTGTAGCACCCTTTACTGCTTGTCACCCCCCACCCCCATGGCAGAGTTAACAATACAAAGCTGAAGAAGGTTGGTGGGTGGGCCAAGTCATGGAGTGATATGTAAATGCAAAATTACAGTTAAGGGATGGAGAGTTATAAGAATTCTGCAAGGGCAGGAGCAATAGGTGAACAGATTTATGGGGTTAGAATGCAGAATCTTTAGATATGGAAAATCATTTACTAACAATCGTTCAGCAGTGATTCATAGATGGAACTGGGCCTCCACAGGGGGAATATCCAGGCAATATTAATCATATCAGATAGTTGATTAGACAAGTTGCCAGTGCAGGTAATTTGGTGCCAAATTTCAGGAGAGCTAAAATTTCCAAGGACTTTAGCAGGTTACATGGGGGGGGGGGGGGGGGGAAGAAATCCTGCTGCATTATAATAACTTTAGCAAAGACGACAAATGGAGGGCTTTTAGAATGTTTTGTTGTCCATTAAGTATGTAACTAAGATATAAAGATGGGTATGTGAGGTAATAAATTTTGGAAGATCTAATGCAGGTGGGAAGTATACAGTAAATGGCAGAACCCTTAGGAGTATTGACAGGCAGAGAGATCTGGGCGTACAGGTCCACAGGTCACTGAAAGTGGCAACGCAGGTGGATAAGGTAGTCAAGAAGGCATAAGGCATGCTTGCCTTCATCGGTCGGGGCATAGAGTATAAAAATTGGCAAGTCATGCTGCAGCTGTAAAGAACTTTAGTTAGGCCACACTTAGAATATTGCGTGCTATTCTGGTCGCCACACTACCAGAAGGATGTGGAGGCTTTGGAGAGGGTACAGAAGAGGTTTACCAGGATGTTGCCTGGTCTGGAGGGCATTAGCTATGAGGAGAGGTTGGATAAACTCGGATTGTTTTCACTGGAATGACGGAGGTGGAGGGGCGACATGATACAGGTTTACAAAGTTATGAGCGGCATGGACAGAGTGGATAGTCAGAAGCTTTTTCCCAGGGTGGAAGAGTCAGTTACTAGGGGACATAAGTTTAAGGTGAGAGGGGCAAAGTTTAGAGGAGATGTGCGAGGCAAGTTCTTTACACAGAGGGTGGTGAGTGCCTGGAACTTGTTGCTGGGGGAGGTGGTGGAAGTAGGTACCATAGAGACGTTTAAGAGGCATCTTGACAAATACATGAATAGGATGGGAATAGAGGGATACGGTCCCCGGAAGAAGGTTTTAGTTTAGGCAGGCATCAAGATCGGTGCAGGCTTGGGGGGCCAAATGACCTGTTCCTGTGCTGTACTGTTCTTTGTATATAGCAAAATTAAACCAAAATAGTTTAATGGAGACAGCCAGAGACAAATTGAAGTAAAAGGGAAGTATTTTACCAGATCCAAGGAAAATAACAAATATAGATTCTGGATAGGTGTGCAGTAACGAGGCCATTTTTTAAAAATTGGGAGGTGGGGGGTCAGAGAAAAGCAACAACTTGCATTTATATAGCACCTTTAACATAGAAAAACGTCTCATAGCAAAGACCAGATCAGGTCTTTTGACTCTGCAGCTGTTTTCGTGACTGAAGGGGGTGGGGTTGCCAGAGCTGAGAACTTGATGTAATGTCAAAAGTAGGCCTTGCTGAGACTTTGTATTTAAGAGATTAGGCTGTTGATCCAGATGGTATCCAACATGGGATACCTAAGGAAGTAAAAGCTGTATTGCGTCAGCTACCAGCTACTAGTACAAAAGCAAAATACTGCAAATACTCAGGTCAGGCAGCATCTGTGGAGAGAAACAGAATTAATGTTTCAGGAAAATAACCCGGCAAAAAGGTTATTGACCTGAAACATTAACTCTGGTCAGAATATTCTGGGCCCGCTGGGGACAAGTTGAGAAGTGGGAAGGCTGGCAAAATGGCACAGGAAGTTGGTGGGGAGTGGTGGGAAGATATTCCATTTTACCAGCAGCAGGCAAGTTAGTAGAGTGACTGCCTGCTAGGTGGTCAATTAAGGGCCAATTCCCTCCTCTGCGGGCATTTTGCCAGTGTTGGGGGGGCCTGCTGCTGTGGGGAGACTGCTAGGTTTCCCAGTGGGCTCCAGGGTGGGGGGGGGCCCCTCCTTTAGGGGTGCTCCATGACCCATGGAGGACCCCTGGCAGCAATGGCTGCCCCTGCAGCAGCACTCAGCAACTCCTTCCCTGGTTACCAGGGCCTGCCAGCCATGTCCCCGCTACCTCCAACCAACATGCTAGGCTCTGAGGGTGCTTGGCCATTGAGGCACCCTCTCCCTGCAGCTTAAGCAATGACCACTGCTAGTGGTGGCACTGCTGAGCTGTCGACCAGCCCCAGTAACAGCCACTTAATTGGCTGCTGCCAACAAAATGTGGCCCGTTGTCCTGCCAACCGCTAAAGCGGGGTTGCTGCCAGCAAAATGTGTCCCTGGCCGGGTGACTTCTGCCATCCCAGGAAAATTCAGCCCTCTCTTTCTCCACAGATGTTACCTGACCTGCTGAGTATTTTCAGCATTTCCTGTTTGTCTGGAAATGTTCCCATGGACTTGACAATAGCCATGTAAATGAACTGAGGCTCTGCCTGAGCTAGATATTCCATGGCATTTGAAGGAGAGCCAACACTCTTCCATTATCCAACACAAACAATAATAACATTTGATCATTGTTCACATCTGTCTACAATAATAAGTATACTTCAAAAGTGATTCATTACTAATAAAGCATTCTGGGATAAGGATTTATGTTTAAGTTAAATGTTGCTATTTAAAACAAATTTGCAGGGAAGGTTTGACACGAAAATAGGCACTGAACAGGTGCCAAGACTAAGGGGGCATTAAACAATGTTAACTTGGCTCAGGTGCTTTAACAAATCCGTATCTATTGGGGGAGGAATGGACTATTCCTGTCAGCCTAACGAGGTGTTTGCTGGAAATATATTGTTGGCAGATGGTGTGAATTTGGTTGACAGGTCTGTTGGCAAATCCCTGAACAGGAATAAGTTGGAGACATAACCTTTTCACTTCCTGTGATTACAGTTTTGTACATTCATCTGTCTATAAAATGAAGCAACTTAAGTGTGCTTCTCTAATCTTACAAACTGAATTTGTGAATGATCGTATTCAGTTCAGATCACAAGGGAATACTATTCGACCCTTGCAATATAATATTTAGATATTGGACAATAGAGGGACACTCCTGACCAAAAGATTCTCAGTGAACACTGCTGAACCTAAGAGAATATTCAAGACATATCCAAAATTTATAATAGCGTTATATAAATACAAGATTTTTTAAAGCACAGGAGTGCTTAACTATATTTAAAGTAGAAAATGTTTGTTTACCTGGCACTGTCATTCTGAAACTCAGGAACACTTACCAAATGTGCTGGATTTCATTATGGTGCATTAAAAACTTTCAAAGCTCAAGGGAGGATTTGAGTATTCAAAAAAAAAAGTCATCCGTCCTTCATAAAAATTACCTAGAAATGGAAAATGGAGACTTGGTGAAAAGGAGTGCAATGCTCTTTAAGATTAACATGGTTTCAACATAATTAAGTGGCATCTGGGTAGGTTTGAGTAAAATGTTAATGTAGTTAATTTATAATAAATTAATATGGGTTAAACTGAAAAAAAAGATGAGATCACAAGATAAAATGGGAGATCATTTGACTCATCTCTCATTTTTACTGATGTTCCCTCACACACAGTTGCCCCCTCAATCTTGCCATCTCACGTGCCTCTCTATTCCCATCTTCTCAATCAAGGCCATCTCTGACCATTTTCCCTAGATTCTTCACTACCCACATCCTGCTCCTTCCTTGCAGTCCCATTTGCTTCTACATCAGCCCCCTAGCATAAGCACTCCCACAACTCCCAACTATCTAGCCCTTGTACCTCCATTTTCCATAATACTTCAGCCATTGTCTACCCGCTCCATTACTTACTTCCACCTTTGAAGCCCTTGTCCCCCATAGAATCATTCTTTTTTCCTAGCTTAATCATTCCCTCTGGTATGGTTTCATCATTGCGCTCTCAAGTCCAAGGGACGCAGACTTGAACATATCCAGTTTACAACTGGTTTAGTTGTCGGAGATCTAGTTAGATCACAAACACTATTGGACCCAAACTCTGCAAAAACTACTCACTACCTTTGAAAGCAAGGATTACCCCTGCCTTTTTTGTCCACTACCAATTCTCTCCTTAAACCCTTCTTCCCCACCCCCTCCATCCTCAACTCCAACATGGTGCGAATTCATGGACTTTCGCAGTCACTAACATTGATACTATTTGTTCAGCTGCCTGTACTGCATGCCCCCTTCTCTTCCCCACTAAACCAAACCTCCCTGAAGGTTCTCTACATTCCTAGCCTTTAATGTCTTTCCTGGCTCCTTTCATACCCTCCCGAGTTCATCTTGTAAATGAGGCCCATCTCTTGCTCCCTTGACTGCATTCCCACTAAACTACTAGGAACAGGAATAGGCCATTTAGTCCCTCAAGCTTGTTCTGTTCATTGAAATCATGGTTGATCTGTGACTTAAATCCATGTACCCACTCTAGATTCCCCAACCAGTGGTAATAGGTTAGATTGGAAGAAACTATCTGTTCCCTTTATTATATTAAACTTCAATCAAATCACCCCTTAACCTTCTAAATTCCATGGAGCACAACCCTAGTTTATGTAATCTCTCCCTGTAATTTAAACCCTTGGAGTTCAGGTATCATTCTGGTAAACCTACACTGGACTCTCTCTAAGGCCAATATATCCTTCCGAAGGTGTGATGCCCAGAATTGCTCACAGTACTCCAGGTGCTGTTTAACCAGGGCTTTGTATAACTGAAGCATTACTTCCACCCCATAGTATGCCAGGTCTCTAGATATAAAGGCCAGTATATTCTATTAGACTTTTTGATTATTTTCTGCACCTGTTCATGGTATTTTAATGATCTATATATCTGGACCCCACAAGTCTCTTTGGACTTCCAATGTTTCTAGCTTTTCATCATTTAGAAAGTACCCTGTTCTTTACAGATCCAAAAGTGGATGACTTCACATTTTCCTACATTTGAAATCCATTTGCCACAGTTTTGCCTATTCACAACCTATCAATATCTCTAATTTTATGTTTTCATCTACACTACTTACAATGTCTACTCTGTCTCCTGCCCTCAGCCAATTTCCTAACCAGGACAATAATTTGCCTTAAATTCCATTAGCTTCAACTTCAGCTAACAGTTTCTTTATAAGGGACTTTATCAAATGCTTTCTGGAAGTCCATATAATTCAATGATAGCCATTCCTCTGTCCACTAAATGTTTTGATGAGATGACTAAAGTAATCAGATTTGTCAGGCAACACCTACTCTTTATAAGTTCATGCTTGGTCTCTGATCAGCTGAAAATTTTCAAGGTGTTTAGTCACCCTGTCCTTAATTATAGACCAGCAATTTCCTGACAACAGATGTTAGGCTAACTGGTCTATAATTCCCTGCTTTCCCTGTGTCACCTTTCTTAAATAGTGGAGTGACAGGTGCAGTTTTCGAATCTAGAAGGACTGGTTCCCAAGTTGAGAGAACTTCAGTAGATTAGTGTTTGGACATCTGCAATGTTCTCACATACCTCTTCAAAAACCCGAGGATAGAAAGCATCTGGTTCTGGGGATTTGTCACACTTTAGTGCCATTATTTTCTTAATTACTGTAATTTTGTTTACTTTAATTTTGGTAAGGTCCTATTCCTGATTCAACATTAGTTTCCTTCCGGCATGCTTACCTCTTCCTCTACTGTAAATACTTATGCAAAGTAATTATTCAGTGTGTCTGCCATTTCCTTATTTTCATTGATGCTGAGCCCTGAACCTCCTTCCTGGCCCCCATGCTAGGTCACTACTGAGGATCCAAGTAACATCCTAGTGTTAGCTGTAAGTCAAGAAATGGAAGAGAGGGAGGAACTCAAGAAAATTACAATCACCAGGGAAGTGGACAGAACAAATTGTTGGAGCTGTGGGCTGACAAGTCCCCAAACCCTGATGGACTTCATCCTAGGGTATTAAAAGAAGTGGCTAGTGAGATAGTTAATGCGTTAGTTTTAATTTTCCAAAATTCCCTAGATTCGGGGAAGGTTCCTTTAGATTGGAAAATAGCGAATGTAACTCCTTTATTCAAAAAGGGAGGGAGGGAGACAGAAAGCAGGAAACTACAGGCCAGTTAGCTTAACATCTGTCTTAGGAAAAATGTTAGAAGCTATTATTAAAGATGTTATAGCAGGGCATTTAGAAAAAAATCAAGGTAAATCAGACAGAGTCAACATGGTTTTGTGAAAGGAAATCATGTTTAACAAATTTATTGGAATTCTTTGAGGGAGTTACATGTGCTGTGGATAAAGGGGAACTGGTGGATGTATTGTAATTAGATTTTCAGAAGGCATTTGATAAGGTACCACATCAAAGGTTATTGCAGAAAATAAAAGCTCATGGTGTAGGGGGTAACATATTGGCATGGATAGAAGATTGATTAGCTAACAGGAAACAGTAGGCATAAATGGGTAATTTTCTGATTGGCAAGATAGAAAGAATGGTGTGCCACAGGGATCTCTGCTGGGGCCTCAACTTTTTACAATTTACATAAATAACTGAGATGAAGGGACTGAAGGTATGGTTGCTAAATTTGCTGATGACACAAAGATAGGTAGGAAAGTAACTTGTGAAGAGGATATAAGGGGGCTACAAAGGAATATAGATGGGTTGTGAGTGGGCAAAGACCTGGCAAATGGAGTATAATGTGGGAAAGTGTGAAATTGTCCACTTTGGCAGGAAGAATAAAAAAAGCATATTATCTAAATGGTGAGTGATTGCGGAGCTCTAAGATGCAGAGGGATCTGGGTGTCCTAGTGCATGAATTGCAAAAGTTTAGTATGCAGGTACAGCACGTAATTAGGAAAGCTAATAGAATGTTATAGTTTATTGCGAGGGGAATTGAATACAAAAGTAAGGAGGTTATGCTTCAGCCACACAGGGCATTGGTGAGACCACATCTGGAGTACTGTGTCTCCTTATTTAAGGAAAGTTGTAAATACGTTGGAGGCAGTACAGAGAAGGTTTACTAGACTAAAACCTGGAATGGGTGGCCTGTCTTACGAGGAAAGATTGCACAGGCTAGGCTTGTATCCGCTGTAATTTAGAAGAGTAACAGCTGACATGATTGAAACATATAAGATCCTGAGGGGTCTTGACAGGGTGGATGTGGAAAGGATGTTATCCCTTTGTGGGAGAATCTAGAACTCAAGTTCACTGTTTAAAAATAATGGGCCGCCCATTTAAGATGAGAAGAAATTTTTTCCTCTGAGGTTCATGAGTCTTTGGAATTTTCTTCCTCAAAAGGCAGTGGAAGCAGAGTCTTTGAATATTCTTAAGGCAGAGGTAGATAGATTGTCGATTAGCAAGGGGTGGAAGGTTATCGGGGGTAGGTGGAAATGTGGAGTAATCAGTTCAGCCATGAACTTATTGAACGGTGGAGCGAGTCGAGTGGTAGCATTATAATAGTTTCTTGCCTCCCCGCCCCTGCAAAATCCCACCCTTGACATCTTGGTCCTTGTAAATTGCCACCCCATCTTCAACCCCTTGTTCCTCTCAAAAGTTTGGCACCTTTCAAATCCCTGCCCATCTTTCCCCAACTCCACATCTGAACTGCAATTAACACTGACAATATCCTAATCAAAATCACAAATTACATTCTTTATGACTGAGGTACATCTTGCCTCTTTGACCTCCCTGCTCCTTCTGATTTCACCATACTCTTCCAACACCTGTTCCTGTTGTTCAACTGAGTAGGACTGCCCCCATGTGGTACCTGAGCAAACTTAACTATCAAATCGTAACCAATCTCTAGCAAACTTTTCTCTCTCTCTACTGCCACCCCTTCCCTTCCCCCGTCCCCATTTCTTCTGGTGGCCCTGAGGCTCAATCCTTCAGTCATCCCCTTGGCAGCATTAACCAAAGTGCCTACTTCCACTATTGTTGCATTGCCAGTCTGCTGTGAAAACACTCATCTGTGCCTTTCTTGCCTTTGGATTCAACTACACCAATGCTCTCCTGGCTGGCTTCCCATCCTCCATACACTTCTGTCCTTGTTCTATCCTGCTCACGCATTGCCCACGTGCTCAATGAGCTGCACTATTGCCACAAGGTTCCCAATGCCTCTAATTTAAAGTTCTCATATGTTTATAATCCCTAGATGGCCTGGTTCCTCCCTATCTCCAACCCCCAGCCGTGAACACTGCATATATCCAACTTTGGCCTCTTGTGCATCTCTCTCTCTTCACCCCACTGTTAGTAGTTGTGCCTTCAGATGTCTAGGTCTTAAGCTTGGAATTCACTTTGTCCTTTCAGACCCTTCTTAAAGCTCGCTGCTTTGACTAAGTTACCCACTTTTAATACCTCCTTTGATTCTCTGTTTTTCTGAGGCTTTAACAAGGTGGTTTACAATGTTGTATTAAAGGCATTATATCAATTAAGTTGCTGTTCACCTTTCCAGAAAAATGTACAGTTCCTCCCACACATTTAACTACCTCATGAATGATTACCATACACAGAAGAAAGCTCTAGCTATTGACCACTTATCAGTCTTGAAATTGTCTTTTACCAGATTGTGTCAGATCCCATTATCTTGTAATGGCTAAAATCGTAACTAACTCTCTTATTTAATATTTGACATACCTTTATTACACCCCTCTTATTTTCCTCAGCACCAGCAAACTTGCATTTAGGAACACAGGAAAAGGAGTAGGCCATTTAGCCCATGATTTGTGTATCAACATAGAAAACATTCTAATTTGCTTCAGAAATGCATGAAGAAAATTATTTCGAAGCAGTGACCAAAACCTTGGTCAGAGAGGTGTTTTTTGAGGAGAAAAAGGTGGTGAAGCAGATAAGTTTTGGGAGGAAAACTCCAGAGGCAATGCCCTAGACAGCTTTGGGCATGGCCACCAATGCCAGAATGAAGATGCTGGAGTTGAAAGAACAAAGAGCTAAGACTGTTCAAAGCTGAGCAGTCACCTTTATTAGCCCTTTGCAACTCAAGACCTCTGAATATTGGTTTGTTTTCATTCTCTATACTG
Source organism: Heterodontus francisci (assembly GCF_036365525.1). Lineage (NCBI taxonomy): Eukaryota > Metazoa > Chordata > Chondrichthyes > Heterodontiformes > Heterodontidae > Heterodontus > Heterodontus francisci. The sequence goes on along the minus strand of NC_090376.1, from coordinate 53,568,536 downwards.
TCATCAGGGCTAGGATATATTCCTTATCCTTCAGTGATCAGAACACCATACAGCTTCAGCATGATGGGTTCAGACTTGTACTCTAATCTGACTACTTGTTAACTCCAAGTCCTTCTGTAGTTCCTTGTCTGCTTTATTGCACACTTACGTCAGCACCACCACCCCTCCCCATAGTTCAGAATCAGCTACAAAATTGAAAGCTAATTTTTCTTAAGCGCACAGTTCCCTCCTTGACAGCTTTACAGAAATGTAAAAATGCAATAAGGAAATCCATTACTACTTCATAATGGAATGTTTTATAGAACATACAGCTTTCCTTTCTGTGCAGTTTCTTTTATCTTCCCTAAACAAGTTTTCATGAACATTACTGAGACATGAGCAAAACTGTATTAAATGAATCACACAAATGCCCTCACTAAAAAAAAATGGCCTGTGAATGTCAAACTACAAATGATGTCATTTAATGATGATTTTTATAAACTGATCTATTTTCAATAGATATTTCTCCTCCATAATTTCCCATTCGTAGTATCGTGGGTGAGTTTATGCTCTACACTCCAGCTTTAATGCCCTTTCTATAATGGGCCTCTGAAAAGTGCAAAGTACTCTTAACTAGCCATTACCTTATACAATTTTATCATTACTCATTTACTTTTGCATTCTATGTCCTTGGGTAACCAAAATGTTGTTGACAATACTTCCAATCATTCGCCTGCTCAAGCAACACCCATTTATCTTGTTTCCTGCGTTAACCAACTTTCTTTGCTAAGAAAGGTGAATAAAGATGGAACAGGGCATTTTAGATATAAGTAAAAGTGACTTAAAACAAAAAGTATTCACAACATAATTGAAAATTCTATTGCATTTACATTAGTCATAATTACATTAATAAAGCTACCTAACTTATTCCAGTTTCTTGATTATAGTTAACACAATCGTGATTCGGCATGTATATATTTTAAAGCCTGACTTAGATTGAATTCTCCTTGACTCCAAGGTAGCTATAAAGGTTAAAGTGACATAACACCTGAAGCTGCATTATACCTCATCACTATGTTGTTTAAATTAATAAAAATTAGACAATTTTCTTGCATTAAATTGATGCAGATATTCGTACAGTACTGCTGCAGTGGTGTAATCTAGGAATTTTCCATTTTATTTTAAAGTACACATATACCAATTTACTATTTTGCATACAAGCTTACTTTTTGAAATGTAGTTTGATACTGCTCAGTCTTGAATATCAATACATTGATCTGTTCACTTCAAATCAGTAAAATTTTAATGTGTACTTTTTGCAAAAGTAGTTCTTAAGTCATCTGAAAAGATAGAAACTTAAATTTTGTAAAAAAAAAACCCAAGTGGCTGATATTTTGGATTGGTTCAGGATAAAGTTGGCAGTATAATTAGGACGTCTTCCAGATAAAGAAGGGAAAACTAAACATGAATTATGCAGCAAATCAAAGTAATTGTTTCGAGAAACCGGTATTTATTAGTTTTCAAGTAGTAACTTGCTTAGAAAATTAAGTAGGTATTGAAATGAGAATCTGATTTGCTTGAAAAAAAAGTCATTTTCAGAATTGATTTGATTGATTCACTATGACAGGAGTCATTCCTTCCCAGTTTAATCTTCAGAAAGTCCACTGCTTCTATTTCTTAAATCATTTATATGTAATACAATGCTTGGGAATGACAGTCAAAAAGGATTTCTTATGAATTTTCTAGAACTGAGCAAGTCTTGTACTTTAATCATGCTACAGTACATTAAACTTGACAAAAGTAAATATTTTACCAATAATTTTGCTGAGATGTCAGTCATAAAACCAAGCTGGATTCATTTTATGAGATAAGTGAAGATGCTACATTACCATAAGATTTATTCTTGGACAGTTTTAGGTTTGATGTTTTAAATTGTAGAAACATTCACTTTCTATATTTTATTACTGTACCATTTTGAATAAAAGAGAAAACAAGGTCAAAGCTCAGTTTTGCATATAAAATGCTGTATGCAGTTACACATACCTTCCTACCCAAGAGTCCTAATCTATTAGCGTTGTTGTTTCATCTACATTGTGCTCATTATAAATATCACAAATCCATAATATTGCACAATAAGTTATAATCATCAGGTTAGATGTTGTGAAAGGTAGCCTGTTTTGTCTTATGAGCCCAACATCATCACCCATATGATTTCAAGATCTCACTATTGTAGTTGGTTCCTCTGGCACTTCATTTCATTGCTTCCAGTTTTTCTCCCATTTCCAATTTTTTTTTCTGAAGATGTGTGACTCACAATTCAAATTTGGTATAAGATACATCAATACCTGTACCAAAATTAAATTATTTTTGTATTCACATTGTGGGAATATTTTACATTAAAGTACCACAATGTTAATTTTATTGCTATTCTATCTATATTATCGAGTGAAACCTGAGAGTTTTGTACCATACAAATTTATAGACAATAGGTTGAAATAATTATTAAAAAGGAACATATGTACAGATCAAAGTCTACAGCAAAATATTAAACTTTTTGTAGAAGAGGTGGAAAATAGGTTGTCATCCAGTACAAGTGGTACTTGTTGTCATGCTGTTACAAATGTGCTCTAGGCCCAACTATCTCCTCCTGCTTCATCAATAACCTTCCCTTCATCATAAGGTCAGAAGTGGGGATATTTGCTGATTGCACATGTTCAGCATCATTTGCGATGCCTCAGATACTGAAGCAGCCCACGTCCAGAAGCAGCAAGCCCTGGACAACATTGAGGCTTGGGCTGACAAGTGGCATTTACCATTTCTGCCACACAAGTGCCAGGCAATGACCATCTCTATCAAGACATAATCTAACTATTGCTGCTTGATATTCAATGGCAATACCATTGCTGAATTCCCTCACTATCAACATCTTGGGGGTTACTATTGACCAGAAACTCAACTGGACCAGCCAGATCAGTTCTGAGGCTACAAGAGCAGGTCAGAAGCTAAGAATTCTGCAGCAAATAACTCACCAGTTCCTGTCCACCATCTAAAAGGCACAAGTCAGGAGTGTGAAGGAATACTCTCCAATTGCCTGGACGAGTGCAGCTCCAACAACATTCAAGAAGCTCGACACCATCCAGGACAAAACAGCCCACTTGTAATCCACCACCTTCAACTTTCACTCCCTTCATCACTGATGCACAATGGCAGCAGTGTGTACCATCTACACGCTGCACTGCAACACCGCACCAGGTGGAAGACAGCACCTTCCAAACCCGCGACCTCTACCACCTAGAAGGATAACGGTAGCAGATGCATGGGAACAGCACCTGCAAGTCCCCCTCCAAGCCACACACCAGCCTGACTTGGAATTATATTGCCGTTCCTTCACGGTTACTGGGTCAAAAATCCTGGATCTCCCTTCCTAATGGCACCAAAGACTGCAGCGATTCAAGACAGCAGTTCACCACCTTTTTAAGGGCAATTAGGGATGGGCAATAAATGCTGGCCGAGCCTGCGCTGCCCACATTCCACAAACGAATAAAAAAAAACAACTGAGCCCAATATGGTCTTCATCCAATATCCACAAATGTGCGTTTCCTGATGCTTAAGATAGTGATCAGGAGAGAGAATCTTGATGCCTTTTTAAATTTTAAAGCTTGGGAATCCTGGCTAATCATATTGGGTATGATTTAATTGCCAATACAGAAACATGGCTACAGGGTGACCAGGACTAGTAACTGAATATTCAGGTATATTCATCATTTAGGAGTGATGGGGAAAAGGAGGTGGGGTAGTGCTGTTAAAGGACGAGATCAGTACATTAGAAAGAGGATCTTAGATCGAAGGCGCAAGATGTAGAATCAGTTTGGGTGGAGCTAAGGAACAGCAAAGGGCAGAAAACATTGCTGGGTGTTTTTTATAGGCCAAATTGTAGTGGGAATGTTGGGCACGGTATAAATCAGAAAATTAAAGCTGCATGTAGCATGGGCAATACAGTAATAAATGGGCAACTTCAATTTACATATAGATTGGGCAAACCTAATTAGCACTAATGCTGTGGAGGATTAATTCCTGGAGTGTGTACAAGATGCGTTTCTGGAGCAGTATGTTGAAAAACCAGAGAGTGGGCTATTTTAGATTTAGTATTATGCAATGAGAAAGGGCTAATTAATAGAGCCATTAATAGAGCTGTAAAGAAGCCATTAGGAAATAGTGACCACAATATGCTAGAATACTACATCAAGTTTGAAGGAGATATAGTTTATTTGGAAACTAGTGTCTTAATTCCAAACAAAGGAAACTATGAGGGCACGAGGGGCAAGTTGGCTATGGTGGATTAGGAAAATACATTCAAAGATTTGATGGTAGGCAGGCAAAGGCTAGTATTTAAATAAGTGTTGCATGGTTTACAATAAATATACATTTGTTGTATATTATGAATCTAAGCTAGCTATAAATAGAAAGGCAGACTGTAAAAGCTTCTTTAGGTATGTGAAAAGGAAATGATTAGCAAGGACGAATGTGGGTCAATTGCAGGCAGAGAGACTAAACAATTACTTTGTGTCGGTCTTCAGAGGAAGACAGAAAATCTCCCAAAAATACTAGGGAACCAAGTGAATTGTAATAATGAGTAACAGAGTAATTAGTATCAATAAAGAGGTAGTACTTGAAAAATTAATTGGATTGAAAGTTGGTAAATCCCCTGGACCAGATGAACTACATCCAGAGTATTGAAGGAGGTGGCTACAGAGATCGTAGATGCATTGGTAGTTATCCTTCAAAATTCTATAGATTCTGGCAGGGTCCCTGCAGACTGGAAAGTAGCAAATGTAACCACACTATTTAAAAAGGGAGCAAGAGAGAAAACAGAGAACTACAGACCTGTTAGTTTGACTTCAGTATTAGGGAAATGTTGGAATCTATTACAAAGGATGAGATAACTGGACACTTGGAAAATAATGATATGATTGGGCAGAGCCAACATAGATTTGTAAAAGGGAAATCATGTTTGACAAACCTGTTGGAGTTTTTTGAGGATGTTACTTGTAGCATAGATAAAGGAGAACCAGTGGATGTGGTGTATTTGGATTTTCAGAAGGTTTTTTTTTAAAGGTCCCACACAGGTCAGTAAACAAAATTAGAGCATATGGAATTGGGGGTTAATAGACAGAAAGCCAAGAGTAGGAATAAATGGGTCATTCTCAGGATGGCAGGCTGTTACTAGTGGGGTACCGCAAGGATCAGTGCTTGGGCCACAGCTGTTTACAATCTATAGAAATGATTTGGAAATATTACAATTGGTCCCCATATCCAATTTTGCAGATGACAAAACTAGGAGGGAGTGCAAGTTGTCAGGAGGATGCGAGGAGGCTCCAAGGGGGATTTGGATAGGCTAAGTGAATGGGCAAGAACATGGCAGATGGAATATAATGTGAATACGTGTGAAGTGATCCACTTTGATAGAAAAAACAAGGCGGCAGAGTATTTCTTAAATGGTGAGAGGAGTGTCTATGTCCAAAGAGACCAGGGTGTCCTTGTTTATGAGTCACTAAAAGCTATTATGCTAGCAAGCAATTAAGGCGGCAAATTGTATGTTGGCCTTCATTACAGGAGTAAAGATGTATTGCTTCAATTGTATAAAGCATTGGTGAGACCACACCTGGAGTATTGTGTACAGTTTTGGTCTCCTGATCTAAGGAAGGATATACTTGCCATAGAGGGAATGCAACGGATGTTCACCAGACTAATCCCTGGGAAAGCAGGATTGTCCTATGAGGAAAGATTGCAGAAACTGGGCCTATATTCGCTAGTTTTGAAGAATGCAAGATGATCTCATCGAAACTTACAAAACTTTTACAGGGCGTGACAGGGTAGATGGGGATAGGATGTTTCCTCTGGCTGGTGAGTCGAGAGCAAGGGGACACAGTTTCAGAATAAGGGGTAGGCCATTTAAGACTGAGATGAGGAGGAATTTCTTCACTCAGAGAATGGTGAATCTGTGGAATTCTCTACCCCAGAGGGCTATGGAAGCTCAATTGTTGAGCATATTCAAGACAGAAATCGATAAGATTTCTGAATACTAACGACATCAAGGGGATAGTATGAAAAAACTGGTGTTGAGGTGGATGATCAGCCAGGATCGGTTTGAATGGTGGAGCAGGCTCGACGGGCCATATGGCCTATTCCTGCTCCTATTTCCTATGATCCTTCATAACTGAGCAGGCAACAAATCAGTACTGGGACCTTATGTATCAGTACCTCACTAGTATATTTAATCAAACAAGCCAATTATCCAATAACCCTTTTAAAAAAAAATGTTAAAGATTTTTTGAAGAACATTTTAACACTTCAATGGTTTCATATATGGTTTCTCACCATATTAAATGCATAATATCTGCTGGAAGAAAGCACTGCAAACTATTGCTTTTTTTCTTTTTTAAAGAGAGGATATGACAAGTGTATGATGCAGGTGTTCTAAAGAAACTGGTTTGCAGTAAAACGGTGTTATCCAGTACATTGGCCACTAGTCACATGTGACTAATTGGGAATCTAGATGTGGTTAATTGCATTTCTGGTTAATAAATAAAATATATCTGTTACAGATTCTGCCATTGGGCATATTATCAGGTGTATGCGTGTGTAAGCAAAGCAGAGAGCGAGAGTAATTTCTGGCCATTGAGTTAAAGGCCTGCTTGGGTCTGCAAATGAAACCCGACCCAAGCCCGAAAGAACCACACCTGACCTGAGCCCGACCCAAGTCCTTTCATTTACTTCCCCACGCCCGGCTCGACCATCGGAATGCTGTTAACCTAGCTTCTGTTTTTCACTTTTTAAGCTTGTGCAGATAAGCAACAAAAACTGTAACTGGACTTGAAAGGTTGTTTAAAAAGTACATTAAGATTGTAGCCACATACCGGAGGTGGTGATAGTGTGTGTCCGACCCGGCTCGCCCCGAGCCCAAATGCTGGACCTGGAAGAGCGACCTGACCCGGGTCGGGTAGCCATTCTCTACATTGGGTGCTTTACTTCCTTGCTTAGTGAATGGCGTTATGTGGTTGGTACATAAATATGCACATGTAAGTACATTTACTGGCATTGCATTCATGGAAGACAGTTTCTACTAAAAGTAGTTTATATGGCTAAAATGGTGTTTCTGTAGCCACACCTGTGACTAATCTTTGATTTATATTGGATAATACTGCAGTAAAGTATGCCATTTAAAAAGTCAGTCATACAGCACACAGGCCCTTCGGCCCATCGTGTCTGTGCCAGCCATCAAGCACCTATCTATTCTAATCCCATTTTCCAGAACTTGGCCCATAGCCTTGTATGCTATGGCGTTTCAAGTGCTCATCTAAATACTTCTTGAATGTTGAGGGTTCCTGCCACACCCCGTCAGGCAGTGTGTTCCAGATTCCAACCACCCTCTGGTTTTTTAAAAGTTTTTAGTGATACAGCACTGAAACAGGCCCTTCGGCCCACCGAGTCTGTGCCGACCATCAAACACCCATTTATACTAATCCTACACTAATTCAACATTCCTATCACATCCCCACCTGTCCCTATATTTCCCTACCACCTACCTATACTAGGGGCAATTTTATAATGGCCAATTAACCTATCAACCTGCAAGTCTTTGGCATGTGGGAGAAAACCCACACAGGCAGTACCCAGAATTGAACCCAGGTCACTGGAGCTGTGAGGCTGCGGTGCTAACCACTGCGCCGCCCCTCAAATCCCCTCTAAACCTCCTGTCCCTTACCTGAAATCTTTGCCCCCTGGTTATTGACACCTCTGCGAAGGCAAAAAGTTTCTTCCTATCTATCCTATCAATGCCCCTCTTAATTTTGTATACCTCAATCAGGTCCCCCCTCAGCATTCTCTGCTCCAAGGAAAACAACCCTAGCCTTTTCAGTCTCTCTTCATAGCTGAAATGCTCCAGCCCAGGCAACATCCTGGTGAATCTCTCCTCTGCACCCTCTCCAGTGCAATCACATCCTTCCTGTAGTGTGGTGCCCAGAACTGTACACAGTACTCCAGCTGTGGTTTAACTAACATTTTATACAGCTTCATCATAACCTCTCTGCTCTTATATTCTATGCCTCAGCTAATAAAGGCAAGTATCCCATATGCCTTCCTAACCACCCTCATATACCTGTGCTGCTGCCTTCAGTGATCTATGGACAAGTACACCAAGGTCCCTCTGATCCTTTGTACTTCCTAGGGTCCTACCATCCATTGTATATTCCCTTGATTTGTTAGTCCTCCCAAAATGCGTCACCTCACACTTCTCAGGATTAAATTCCATTTGCCACAGCTCCACCCATCTTACCAGCCCATTTATATCGTCCTATAATCTAAGGCTTTCCTCCTCACTCATCTGCGAATTTACTGATCATACCTCCTATATTCACATCTAAATCATTAAAGTGAACTACAAACAGCAAGGGTCCCAGCACCAATCCCTGCAGTACACCACTGGTCACAGGCTTCCACTCACAAAAACCACCCGCAATCATCACCCTCTGCCTCCTGCCACTAAGCCAATTTGGATCCAATTTGCCCTGGGTCCCACGGGCTCTTACCTTATCAAAAGCCTTACTGAAGTCCATATAGACTACATCAACTGCTTTACCCTCATCTACACATCCAGTCACCACCTCAAAAAATTCAATCAAGTTTATTAGACACAATCTCCCCCTGACAAAGCTATGCTGACTATCCCTGCCTCTCCAACTGGATATTAATCCTGTCCCTCACCATTTCAGGGCTTTTCAAAGGGCTTTACACTCAATGAAGTACTTTTGAATTGTACTCACCGTTGTCATGTAGAAAATGCGACAGCTAATTTATGCACAGCAAGCTCCCACAAACAGCAATGTGAAAATGACCAGATTATGTGTTTTATGATGTTAATTGACGGGTAAATATGGTGCAATTTGATTTCGTGGTTTAACAGTGTTTGATGTGGAGAATTTCATAAGAACTTCAATTTCCTGCGGCTGTAGAGCATTTTTTTTTTGTTTTAAAAAGTAAAATAGTGATAATGCAGAGAGCTCTGTAATGTTTTGATGAACATGAACCTAACATCCTTCCACTGGACTCTGGAAAATTCAAGGTCGTACCTTGGTCAGGAGCTCTGCAAGATCACCTTTGCAACGTGAAGCAGCGTTGAACCCATGTTTACAAACGCACTTATTATATACAAACTGCCTTTCGTGTTGGACCGCAATAAGTTGAAAATTTTCAAACACTCCAATTATTGCACTGGCCTCCACGTAAAACAAAATATTAGAACGGGCACGAACGCTGGCAGCAAGCGCGGAGAAAAAAGGTCAGTCATCTCAGGGAAATTCAAACTCCCGCACAACCACCACAGATACTGATATGAATGCAATGCGGCAGGAGGAAGCGGAAGATAACATAATAGTCAAACGCGACTTTGCTTTTTCTGAGACACCGGCACCAGTTTATAGATCTTCGTCACATACCCAGATAAGTTCTTTCGATCCACTATCCTTGTCCGCAATGTTTTTCTTGCCACTGACCCCAGCGGTACGCAAAGGTATGCTGAAAGCCAAGATTCAATGCTTGATTTGTGATTCAACATCTTGCTAAAAACATTCCGATACCGGAGCGTCTGAATCCTTAAAAGATTCAGCACTCGCTCCATGGGGAGTAAAACTGAACAGGGCTACCAGGATAGCACATTGTGCCAGACTGAATGTGCCAGACTGAGCTGGACGCGTGAGAGCAAGAACAAAAAACTAAAAAGGTACAATAGGAGAAAAGTACAAAACATAAAGAACAAAGAACAAAGAAAATTACAGCACAGGAACAGGCTCTTCGGCCCTCCAAGCCTGCGCCGATCCAGATCCTCTACCTAAACATTTTAAAGCGACCAAGTTAAAACAAATGCAATAAAGTCAACTACTTAGGAATTGGTGCAAAGTTTTTTTAATGTATAAATTGATGCAATAAGAATGGAGAAGTCAGTCAATCTCCACATATTTTCATGCTCCCCACCCCCTGCAAATGCTGCAGATGCTAGAACTCAAATAGCAATATAAAATACTGGGGCGGGGTGATAGGGGACAGCAGGCCAAGTATGCATCTGTGCAGAGAGAAACGAGTTAACGTTTCCAGTTTGTGACCTTCCATCAGAACTGGAAGAGGGAAGCAAGTGTTTAAAAGCAAATACAAAAAGGCAGGGACGATAGGGGAGGGGAGGAAAAAAACAGGGGAGGGGAGGAACTTAACTGACAAAATTAATAGGGCAAGGCAAAAAGGGGCAGTAACGGCCTAAGTAAAAAAAACAAAAGATGGGCCTAGAAGAGAAAGACGTGCATTTATATAAAAGCAAAATTCTGCAGCTGCTGGAAATCTGAAACACAAACAAGAAATGCTGGAAATACTCAGCAGATCTGGCAGCATCTTTGGAGAGAAGAGCAGAGTTAACATTTCAGGTCAGTGACCCTTCATCAGAACTGGCAGATATCAGAAATGTAAAAGATTTTAAGCAAATAAAGCAGGGTTGGAGCAAGAGATAACAGAAGGCATTGGTAGGACAGGGTCACACAGAATAACTAACCAGAAGGTCATGGAGCAAAGGCAAATGGTATGTTAATGGTGTGGTGAAAGACAAAGCGTTAGTACAGAGAGGGTGCTAATAGACAGAAAACTGAACAGCCTGGTCCCACGCACAAACATGAAAAAAGTGGACGGGCACAGTAGAAACAAACTAAATTAAACACAAAAAATAAAAAAAGGAAAAAATAACATAATAAAAATAAAAAAGGGGGGCCCGTCATGCTCTGAAATGACTGAACTCAATGTTTAGTCCGGTAGGCTGTAGCATGCCTAATCGGTAAATTAGAATTAGAATTTTAGAATTAGAATTAGAACATTACAGCGCAGTACAGGCCCTTCAGCCCTCGATGTTGCGCCGACCTGTGAAACCATCTGACCTACACTATTCCATTTTCATCCATATGTCTATCCAATGACCACTTAAATGCCCTTAAAGTTGGCGAGTCTACTAATGTTGCAGGCATAGCGTTCCACGCCCCTACTACTCTCTGCGTAAAGAAACTACCTCTAACATCTGTCCTATATCTATCACCCCTCAACTTAAAGCTATGTCCCCTCGTGTTTGCCATCACCATCCGAGGAAAAAGACTCACTATCCACCCTATCTAACCCTCTGATTATCTTATATGTCTCTATTAAGTCACCTCTCCTCCTCCTTCTCTCTAACGAAAACAACCTCAAGTCCCTCAGCCTTTCCTCGTAAGACCTTCCCTCCATACCAGGCAACATCCTAGTAAATCTTCTCCTCTGCACCCTTTCCAAAGCTTCCACATCCTTCCTATAATGCGGTGACCACAACTGCACGCAATACTCCAGGTGCGGCCGCACCAGAGTTCTGTACAGCTGCAGCATGACCTCGTGGCTCCGAAACTCGATCCCTCTACTAATAAAAGCTAACACACCATATGCCTTCTTAACAGCCCTATTAAATCCCTGAAAGTTGCTACCCAGGTTATGTACCTGGACACCAAGATCTCTCTGCTCATCTACACTACCAAGAATCTTCCCATTAGCCCAGTACTCTGCATTCCTGTTACTCCTTCCAAAGTGAATCACCTCACACTTTTCCGCATTAAACTCCATTTGCCATCTCTCAGCCCAGCTCTGCAGCCTATGTCCCTCTGTACCCTACAACATCCTTCGGCACTATCCACAACTCCACCGACCTTCGTGTCATCCGCAAATTTACTAACCCACCCTTCTACACCCTCTTCCAGGTCATTTATAAAAATGACAAACAGCAGTGGCCCCAAAACAGATCCTTGCGGTACACCACTAGTAACTAAACTCCAAGATGAACATTTGCCATCAACCACCACCCTCTGTCTTCTTTCAGCTAGCCAATTTCTGATCCAAAGCTCTAAATCACCTTCAACCCCATACTTCCGTATTTTCTGCAATAGCCTACCGTGGGGAACCTTATCAAACGCCTTACTGAAATCCATATACACCACATCCACTGCTTTACCCTCATCCACCTGTTTGGTCACCTTCTCGAAAAACTCAATAAGGTTTGTGAGGGACAACCTACCCTTCACAAAACCGTGCTGACTATCGCGAATGAACTTATTCTTTTCAAGATGATTAGAAATCCTATCTCTTATAACCTTTTCCAACATTTTACCCACAACCGAAGTAAGGCTCACAGGTCTATAATTACAAGGGCTGTCTCTACTCCCCTTCTTGAACAAGGGGACAACATTTGCTATCCTCCAGTCTTCCGGCACTATTCCTGTCGACAATGACGACATAAAGATCAAGGACAAAGGACAAATGAGGTGCTGTTCCTCGAGCTTGCGTTGATGTTCACTGGAACACTGCAGCAATCCCAGGACAAGCATGAGAGCAGGGGGCAGTGTTGAAATGGCCAGCAGCCAGAAGCTCGGGGTCATGCTTTCAGACTGAGTGGAGGTGTTCTGCAAAGCGGTCACCGAGTCTGCGTTTGGTTTATATAGTGCCTTTCACGATCACTGGACATCAATAATAAAAGCAGAATACTGCAGATGCTGGAAATCTGAAATAAAAACAAGAAATGCTGGAAATACTCAGCAGGTCTGGCAGCATCTGTGGCGAGAGATGCAGAGTTAACGGTAACTCTGCTTCTCTCTCCACTGGACATCTCAAAGCGCTTTACGGCCAGTGAAATACTTTTTGAAAAGGTGTCAATGGCAACAGCAGAATCATTACCAGCACCCTGTTCAAAAGAAAAGTGGGAGCAGTGATTATAAAGAACTGTTCTTGCAGCTGTTAATCTTTCATCAGAACTGGAAGTTAAGATCTATCAACTTGAAATGTTAACTGTTTATCTCACTGCAAGATACTGCCACTGTTGCTGCATATTTCCAGCATTTTTGGTTTTTATTTCAGTTCGCTATGCCAGCACCAACTGCTAGATTACATAGCATAATAATCACCACGCAAGTTCCTTTTGCCCCAGTACCTCAAACCTGTCCCCCTCAATAGTTTTCTCACATTAAACACTAAAAATGAAACTTGGAAAAAGAAACAGGTTTTTAAATTGGCAATAAAAGTTCACTTAAGAGCCTGACATATAGAACTGTATTAAGTTTATGTATAATGACAACAGTTAACATCCTGATTTCTTTAATGCTCTGCTCCTGACAGCACCTACATATATGGTAACAAACCCATTTCTATGGATGACTTTACTAAAGATCAGCATGTAAACAAGAAAAAGGAAGAAGCCCAAGGTAGAAACTAAAGTAATTATGTGGGGACGGGAGGGGGAAACCATGCTCGATACGCTGGGACATTTACCCAAGGAAAAGTATTCAGTATTATCCCCACATTATCCATCAGGAATTAAATCTGGCTCCACACAAAGAGAGAATTTATTGTGACATCTGAAACCAAAAATTTTCCTAGTATGAGATTAACAATAACCAACGTGCTTATGAAACAATTTAGGAGGTGAAAAGAGAGCTTTCCTTAATACAGCAACACAATGCAAAAAACAGCTTTCCTTAATATTCACAATGATACTTGCACATAATGTTGCTAACTGGTCTTGTTCCACTCATGTTCAAAGTGATTTAGCCAGCACTGTAGATGATTTCACAAAACTCAGGAAACTAAAGATTTCATCTTAATGAAAAACACAAATCTCAAAGCAAAGCTGAATAATTATATTCAACTTGCTAGGAATGTATAGCAAGACAGTCATGCAGTTTGTCTGATTTTTGACTAACTGTTAAAACTTTAATTTATCAAACCTTCCTGGTTATGGCATTTATTGTTCTTACACTGCAATAGAGCAAAAGGTAGAGTATAGTAACATTATAAATACTACATATTAAAAAGTTATGTATAATACACAATTGCATAAAGGTCATAATATCTTCATCATAACTGGTGAGGTTTAAATTTCTCACTTCTCTCAGTTCCTGAATTTGTTTCTTGCAGACAGATTGTTACAAAGTATTGTAAGCAAATCCTCATAACACTCATCCCCAAGCTAGGTGATAGTCTGGCCTCATTACCATTCCACCTGAGTCTGACTCTACTCCAATCTTGGTCACTTCCAAATTTTCCACCATCAGGAACCAGTTTTACATTTCTTAACCACTATTTTTAAAGAACTTGTCTGTTTCACAGCAAAAACTCAGCATGTCTCTCTGGGAATTGGATTTCCTTTCATGGTTCCCCAAGCTACAGTGGGAAAACTTCCTACTGCAGCCTGCATCCAACAGAGTTCAACTTGCCACCAACTGTTAATCCTCCAAGGAGCCTGCATTTTCCACAAGCACTTTATAAATATTTAAAGTTAGTTTAAACATTTCTACTCATAGGAGGGAAGGTAATGCAACACAAGTGGGTAAACTATCTTTGTATCTATAAAGTAGCTCTTTATACATACTTTGCTCAAATAGTTGCATTGTGAGTGAGTGAAAAATTGTTCATGTGAATTCCAGAAACTGCTGGGGTGATCTGTAGATTAACAGACCAGAGCTAAAAGTATGAATCTGACCACAGTCACAAGCAGCAGCTTTTTATTTTTGTTTTCTTGCACCTGTGCACAACCCACCGACGCCCCCCACTCCCCCAACAATTTTTTTCTCCTGAAGGATTGGTTGATGCCAGCTAGGTTACAGCTCAAATGGTTATGATGGCCCTCTAGTACCTCATCAAAATCTTAATGTGCATCTAGAGTGTGGCTGTATGCAACATTATAAGGCAACCTAGTCGAGGCCAATCTGCTCATTGGCAGATGCCCATTCATGCACTTGAAGCAGCTTTTCCTTTCTCTGACCCAAAGTACTAGGCCTAGGTGTGGAACCCTGACTACTGCCCCAGCTGAAACCAGGTAACCCAACTGTTACGACCAAGGTGGGAGGAGTGCACTGTCTTTTCTGGTTCCACTTTCCACAGGTCACAACATATATTTTATCCAGTTACCAATGCAGTCAGTCATATACTCTACTCTTTATCCCAGAATAAAATACACCAACCAGGTTTCTTTAACACAATTATCAATTTATCAAGCAAGACTTATCCAGTAACGAAGCAAAGCATTAACACAGATTGAAATACGAAAGTTCCCTTTTTAAATTCTCCCCTCCACAAAAGAAAAAAAAATACAGAAATTCTCTCTGCAGAGATCAGTCACAAAAAAAGACAAGGAATACTTTGGCCAAATACTTGCTAATTCTTGAAGTAAAAGAAGATATGGAAGGAAGTCAGCTGTCCGGTTATACGGAGACGAATCACTGGGATCTTTCCTAAAGCAGTTCTTTCCAGACAGCGTTGAGAATTAATCTGGCAGGTTTTTCCAGCTTCTCAGGTGAGATGCAGCATCAAGGATTTTAGCACTCCCACACTGGATCTTTGCAGAGTTTCTTCAGAGGCAGAGAAAGAAGTGAGCTGGGTGGTTTTGCCTTGGCAAGTTGATCTCCAACTGTCTTCAATACACCCCAACAGAAAGTCAACCTCCTGACCTCCATAAACCTCGACATGTGGCTTCTTTGTAAACATCTTCCCCAGGTCACCAAGGTTTCTGTTGTTTATTGAGCTTAAAGCACATGATTTCCAGCACAGGTTGTTTTCAAAGATCTCAAGTATCCTTTCAGTGAACTTGGTAAAAGAACACATTCATGGATCTTCAGTTTTAACATAATCCTAAAAAAAAAAGTTAAAAAATGGAAGCACTTTCGTAACACATCCATCCTTGGAGGAATGAAACACCATTTTTAAATGTGTTTCAGTACAAAGTGGAAAAAATGAAAAATATTAAAGCACATTTACACACTCATTCTCAATCACTCTTTACCTGTAGCTAATAGAGTTTGGCTTTCGACCATCTTTGCACTCAGATAACTCAAAGCATCCGCAATTGCATTATTTTTTTCTGCAACATGGATACTCTTTAAGTGATAAGGTTCCATCGGAATAGTCTGGCATTCTGGTTTTTACATTTTTCCAGAAAGGCTAGGGGGTTGTGATCAGTATACACCAGTGTCTCTCTGTAGTCATGGCAGACATAGACTTCAAAATGTTCAAGAGCTACTAATAAGCCCAGAGCTTCTTTTTCCACTGGTCTTTCCAAGTCTGATTCATCATTTTGTACCAAGAATGCACCGGCCCCCAGGTCACTGGCATCAGTTGCTGTCTTGAAGAGCTGAGTGAAATTTGACGCAGCCAACACTGGTTCAATCAAAATGGCTTTCAGCCTCTCAAAGGATGCTGGCACTCCGCTGACCACACTACCTTGGTTTTCTTTTTTTGCAACAAATCTATAGTACTAAAATTTGGTACAAACTTGCAGTGGAAACCACATATCCCCAAAAACCTCATGATTTCTCATTTAGTCTTAGGGGTAGGGCACTCCACCAATGCTTGTACTTTTGCTGTTCTTGGCAACATTTGTCCTTGCCCTACTATACGCCAAAGGTAGGTTATTCTCGCTTTTGCAAATTCACTTTTGGCTTGGGTGATCACTAAATCAGCCAATTGTAATTTTCTAAACAGAGCTTCTATTTGTTCCAAGTGTCACTGTATACCAGCACATCAAGATAAACCACACAGTTAGGAACACTGACTACCACTTGGTTCATTAGTCTCTGAAAAGTGACTGGAGCATTTTTTTAGCCTGAATGATATCACTCAGCATTGGAAAAGACCGCCTGGTGTGACAAAGGCCAATATTTCTTTAGCTTGAGGTGTTAAAGGAACTTACCAGTATCCCTTTAACAAATCTATTTTTGTAAGAAATGTGGCACTGAAGGAATTGGGTAGGCGTCTGCCTTTGTTAATGCATTAACCTTTCTGTAGTACATGCAGAATCTCGTTGAACTATCAGGTTTAGGCTCTAATAATACTGGGGAACTCCAGCTGCTTTGACTAGGTTCAATTAAGTAGTTTTCCAGCATGTATTGGATTTCTGATTTTACCTGGGCCTGTTTCTCTGGACTGAAGTGATAAGGATGATGTTTTATAGGAAAGGATTCCCCTACATCCACATCATGTGTAGCGAAGGTGGTACATCCTGGCTTGTCCCTGCAGACTCTTAAATGCTGTGAGTAGCCTTGTTAGGTCTTCTCATTGTTCTGCATCTATATATGAAAGCATAGTGTCCCATCTCCCTAACAATTCAGTATTAGCTAACCAGATAGGAAGAAGTTTAATTTGAGAATTGTCTAGGTCTCCTTCTGCCTCATCCTCACTACCCCTTTCATCCTTCACTGTTTCTACTACTTGCATTACCTGCTTATCCTTCTCCTGGCAGTGATATTGTTTCAACATATCGATGTGACACAGCTGATTCTTTTTCCGACAATCTGGGGTGTCAAATAATTTACTTAACCAATTCTTTTGACCACTTTATATGGACCACTGAACTGTGCTTTCAGCAGTTCACCCTGTAAAGGCAATAATACTAATACCTCATTCCCCTGGTTGAAATGGTTGAATTGGCATGCTTGTCTGCCCATTTCTTCATGGCTGTTTGGGAAGCTCTAAAGGTATTCCTGAGCCACTTTGCAGGCTCTCGTGAGCCGCTCCCGGAACACTGATACATAATCCAGCACAGATGATTCGTCCCTCTGTTCCAAAAACCGGTGATCAGGTTTAGAGGACCCCTTATCTCATTTCCATAAACTAATTCAAAAAGGACCAAAACCCATAGGTGAATCCCTAGTGGCAAACAAAAGAAATTCCAGCCCTCTATCGCAATCACGGGGATATTCATGACAATATGCCCTGATCATTGTCCTGAGGGTCTGATGGTACCTTTCTAAAGCCCCTTGTGTCTGTGGGTGGCGTGCTGAAGACTTGACCTGTGTTATACCCAAATTATTCATAACTTCCTGGAAAACTTTAAACACAAAATTGGAACCTTGATCCAACTGAATCTCAATCGGTAATCCATATCTAGTGAAGAACTGGGTTAACTTCTCTACCACTACCTTAGCAGAAATTGTTCTCAAGGGAATGGCCTCTGGGAACCGAGTAGTCATATCCATGATTTTGAGCAGAAATTGGTGTCCCGCTTTTGTTTTCGGCAGAGGTCCTACACAATCTACCAATGCCATATTTAATGGTTCCCCAAAAACGGGTATGGGAATTAGAAGTGCTGGTTTTATGACGGGTTGCGATTTTCCCACAACCTGGCATGTATGGCATATTTTACGAAACTACATCACGTCCTTGGAAAGACCTGGCCAGTAAAAATGTTGACCCAAGTGTGATTGGGTCTTAGGAATTTCATGGGCCATCCTTAATATTTCCTGGTGATAATTGGGTGGTATCACGATTTGATGAACAACCGTCCCTTCTTTGTCCGCAAGTTTGTGAGGAGGTCTCCACTTCCTCTCAGAATCCCATTTTTAAATATACTAGCCTTCTGGAAATCTCTTTGCCTCAGCTTCAGTTAGAGCCAACTGTGCCACTGTGGATCAGCTTGCTGAGCCTTGATCAGAGAAGACTTACCGAACATTTCCTTTGGATTATCCAAATCCCCAAAGAAAGTTTCAGTTATTCGGCTATCTGTGGTGCCAATTTGACTTGCAACAATGGAAGTTGTTTAGCCATTGCTTGGGTCACTACACATGAAGGAAAAATTCATGGAAACTTTTCCTGCAACTGTTGGGTCTCCAACTTCACCTGATTTTTCCGTGACTACTGGAGAAGCTAATACCTTTGCTCCAGCCAAATCATGCCCCAGGTGTAGGTCAACTCCATTTACAGGCAAACTATGGACAACTCCTACTGTAAGCATTCCAGACATTAGGTCACACAGGTATATACTCCCCACCGATACCAATCACTAAAATCTTGGCATTCAATTCGTTCTCTGGTGTGAAAGTTATGTCTTTCCCCGGCGAGAGAGTTGGGTAGCTCCTGTATCCCCAAGTATAATGACATGTTTATCTGCATTACTTGAGGGATAAGGAGTTTCTTATCGTTTTGACAAGAATTCTCTATAACTCTCAGGTATCTTATTCACATCCCTCACACTATGTGATTTTTGTACTTGGCCTTACAGATGCAATCTGAGCTACAGCCTGATCTGTCGTATTCTTGGTCAGGGCCCCTTTCTCTGCATTGGCTTTGTGTACCCCTATAAGTCCCATGGGTATACCCCGTAACTGCCAGCATTCTGCACAAAGGTGTCTTACCTTGTGGCAATGATAACACTTAGGCTTTCGGACCTCACTTCCACCCTCAGCATCTTCCTTTCTGGCCAGAGGAGGAGATCCTCGGGCGTTCCCAGCTGTTGCTGGCTACTTGCCTTCCTTTCACTCTCCCACCTTCTAGGGTTTGTGGAGGTGATGGACAAAGGGTTTGAGCTTGTAAACAAACTCGTAATCATTAGCGATATTCGCTGCCTGTCTGGCCGTTCAAACCTTCTGGTTCTCTACTTGGGTTCTTAATAACGGAGAGAGTGAATTTTTTAATTCTTCCAGGAGAATTAATTCTCTAAGGTTTCATACATGGCCTCTATCTTTAGTGCCCGCATCCAACCATCAAAATTAATTTGCTTTACTTTCTCAAATTCTATATAAGTCTGTCCAGGCTTCTCTGGAGATTCCAAAATTTCTGAAATAAAAACAAAATACTGTTCTGCCTGTGCACTTCAAGGACAAACTCAAATAGCGGGAATAGCCTTTTTTGCCAACTCAAATTGCAGAAGCCTCCTCGGAAAGCATGGGATAAACTTCTTGAGCTCTGCCCATGAACCTGCTTTGCATAAGCAGTATCCAGCTTTCTTTAGGCCACTTCATCTGTCTGGCTATCTTTTCAAAAGAAATGTCCCTTTCCTCAAACTTCGGGAGGGCTTGTACAAATTTAAACAGCTCTCCACTGGATCCTGGGCTGCAATCAGATCTTTCCTCACAAGAATTTTCCTTGAAGCCAAGGCCACTCTTTAACTCCAGCTTTTTAAACTTTGAATTCCCTTTCTTTTTGAAATGCTCTCTCTTTTTCCCTTTCCTCTCTGTCAATTTAACATTTTTTTCATTGTCAATCCTCTTTCCTGTTGAAGTTTTATGTTTTTCCAATTCCTTTTCCTGCTCAAGTTTTTTCATTTCCAACTGCAACTGAATCCTAGCTAATTCAACTGCACTACCATCTGGTTCGCCTTTTTCTTCTTCCAATTTCAAATTGTGTGATATTACCTCCTTCCCCAAAAAGGTCATAACAACTGGTGTAAGCTTTACTCTAATGCACAGGAAAACATTTTTTTTAATTTCCCTCCTTTTCAATTATTATTACCCCACTTACAATTGCATGTTGCCAGCTTTTGAGTTACCCCACACAGAGCCCCCAATTATATGTTGCGACCGAGGTGGGAGGAGTGCACTGTCTTTTCTAGTCCCACCATATATTTTAAAAATGTTTACCCATTCATATACTCTACTCTTTATCCCAGAATAAAATATACCAACCAGATTTCTTTAACAAAATCAGATCAAACAAGACTTATCCAGTAATGAAGCAAAGCATTAACAGATTGAAATATGAAAGTTTAATTTTTAAATTCCCCCCACACACTGGAAATACAGAAATTCTCTCTGTAGAGATCGGTTACAAAAATAGACAGAAAAAGGAATACCTCGGCCAAATACTTGCTAATTTTTGAAGAAAAAAAAAGAGAAATGGAAGGAAGTCAGCTGTCCCTTTTGGTCTGGCGTCCGGGTATACGGAGACGAGTCAGTGGGATCTTTCCTAAAGCAGTTCTTTTCAGGCAGCGTTGAGAATTAATCTGGCAGGTTTTTCCAGCTCCTCAGGAGAGATGCGGCAGCAGGGATTTTAGCACTCACACACTGGATCTTTTCTGGGTTTCTTCAAAGAGGTAGAGAAAGAGCTGAGCTGGGTGGCTTTTCCTTGGCAAGTTGATCTTCAACTGTCTTCAAAACAGTTCACACACACCCCAACAGAAAGTCAACCTCCTGACCTTCATAAACCTTGACATGTGGTTTCTCTGTAAACACCTTCCCAGGTCACCAAGGTTTCTGTTGTTTATTGAGCTTAAAGCACATGATTTCCAGCATAGGTTGTTTTCAAACAACATTTCAAATGTCCTTTCAGTGAACATGGTAAAAAAAAAAAATCCATGGAATCTTCTCAGTTTTAACACAAGTACTAAAAAAAAAATTAAAAAAGGAAACACTTTCATAAGACAGAAATCAAATCTAGGTCCTTTCGAGCCTAATAAATCATTAAGTATACAGCAACTGTTTACATTTCTGCAGGCAGCAGTTCACAGGCTGTGGCACAAGGCCAACCCTTATCTCAAGGAATATTTTATGCCTCAGGACACTGCTAGTGCATTGTTTAATTATATGGGATCACCCAAGGGTACTCCTGCTACTGGAGGCAACCCTGTAAAAAAAAAAAACTATGGGTTTTAAACAACCAACCCAGGAGAGTCCACTCTCCACCGCAAGCCTCCTCCCCCATTGAAAGATAATTTTGCTTCAATTTGGCTTTGCCCTGGTGGCAGTACCAGCACTACTGGAAAGCCCATCATATTTTGGGCTTTTCATACTACATATTTTCCTCTGGTTCAGCATCAGCAACTACTTCCATAAACAAATTTCATGCCCCCCACGATCCTGAGTACATCCTTTTCTGCCTCAGAGATTGTAACAGAAAATTCTTACTCTGTACATCAACTACAGGAATTTATTACGTCACCATAATTCTCTTCAAAAGCTGTACGCTCTTTACAAGATTGAGACACTGGCTGCAAAATCAATAAATGGTTTTATTTATACTAAACAGTTGAATGAACAGTACAAGGTATAAATATATTCATTTTGTTTGCCTTGATAGAAAAATTATGCACTTTTAAATTTCAACAGTTTACTTACTGTAGCTTGAGTCTGGGCTAGTTCTGCTACAGCTTCAGCACCAAAACTTACGTGAAGACAGACAGAAACACTGACCACTGGTTCTTGAATTACACATGAAGCCCAATATAAATCAGACATCCCTAGCGCCTGAGACGTCTGCCATAGAGAAATACAGCCAGTGACCCTTTTCCATAGGCTTGATTCTTTGATCCAAAAGCAGCAGCCTTGGAAACAGCAGGCAAGCTAACCCACAGAAATATAATCTAAAGTCCATTGATACACAGAAACATGGGGCAATAGACTTACTGAGTCTCAATCATGAAACATACATCAATATTTAATAGTTAGCCAATGATGATGATGGGAAAGAAATTTGTGTTTGAATATAATGCCTCTAGTCAACTTAACCAGACATTTCAAACAACCTATTTTTCTGGCCTTAAAAACATGAACCTGTGGGGCCCTTACAGCCCACACCTGTCTGGTGTGCACGATTGCTTTCCTATTGAGAAATAATTTTGTGACCCTGGATGTTAGCCATGACATGCTGTTTCTAGCAATACAAAAGTTCAACATGGACAAAAAAGTAAATTGTCACACCGACCTATAGTTTTGTTTTTAGATGCAAAATAAGTAGACCAGCTCTTTGGTCCACCGCTCATTTTAAAAAGTGATTAAGTCAACAACCTCAGTAGCTGTTCTTATTTCAACACTTCATCAGGAGTTGAAAATCAGTAAGCAATATTCCTTGTATGTATTTTCACATACTCGCATAGAATTGAGCTAATTTCCATTCTACAACAAGGATACAAATATTTGTGATCCCACACTCTCATCACTCTATATACTCTATCTGGTATACGCAAGTATAAAATGTATTCCTAAATATCGGTTGAATTATATGGTCTTTTCATCAATTATTGCATCAATTTGTGATTCATAATTACCAACTATGAAGGTGGGCTTTCCAGTAGTGTTGTTACTGCCCTGGGGCAAAGCCAAATTAAAGCAATGTGAGGATGTGCATTTAGCTTACATTGTTACTGTTCATGTTTACGTTCAGCGTTATGTTTGATTCAACTTCTTGTCATTGTATTTTTAAGGCAAGACAATAGGTTCAGATAAATAGTGATACAGGCCATACTGGGCGAGACTTGGACATGGACATGGTCAAAGGATAAGAGGGCCAACATCACAATGGTGGAATATTTTCAGTGCACTAGCAGGTCTAGTGCCACAATATTAACAAATGTATATTTCAACATTATTAACCTGCTCCATAAACTATTTTTTCTTGCTACTACTTTTGACATTCGCACCAATATTTTAACTACTACCATACCATATACTGGGGAGAGCGTGAGATGATGCTACTCTATATGAATTTTTAAAATACTCACACCACTGGGTCATACTACTTAACATTTGCACATCAGGCTCTGCATTTAAGGGAAACCAAAAAAGAAAATGTCCTTCAACTCAAATATGGCTTCAAATTCAGCTTACTGTTAGCATTTTGAGGGGGCCTAGTGTCTTGTTATCCAGATCCTATTGCACACCTGGGACTTTTACACTTATTTTGTCAGTGGGATTATTTTAATTGACTGTCACCCAATGTCAGCATCAAACATTCTAAGGACAAGCAAAGCACAGCTGGTTGCAGGATGAAGTATTCTTTGCTCGATCCCAATTGTACCCAAACAGAACAGCATCCCCTACTGCAAAACTGCAAATTTATTTTTATTTTATCAGTAGTTGCTTTAGGTTTCAGTAATTTGGTAGCCTGTTTGGATTGGTTTTGATATTGGTCACATAATTTGAAAATTTTGTTACGTCTCAGTTAACAGCTTTATAAAGCTCTCCAATGGAGCTGACAAATTCAAAACTCTATGGAATTAAGCAGTACAGGCAATTCCAGGTTTCACTTCTGATCTCAGCTGGGGTGGTAGCGATGGCCATGTTTGGTCTCAGATTTCTTTACTCAGCAGGAGGTTAGAAAGGAATTCTTTGGCATCAACCATTATTGAAAGAGACTCAAAAACTTACTTTAAAGGGCAGTTAGATAGTTGCTTCCAAATGAAAATGATTAAGAGACTGTGGGGAGTGAGCGGAAGGAATTAAACTAGATGAATATGTTGGAAAAAAATAAAGATATCATAGGCCAAATGGCTTGTTGCTATGCTATGAATCTTGCGATTATATAATTGTTTCGAAAGCTTTGTTACAGTGAGACACAGGAAGCCTTAAATAAAACAATATTTCCTGTTTATGTCATCTTAGCATGATCAATAGCACTGTTACTTGAGGGATGTCCCGAGCATGCAAGAAAGTGATAATCCAAATGATTTTTCAAACTGAAAAATTAAAATTACTTGGGTGTATTATAAGGCTCCATCACAATTAAGTTCAGATGATAAAATAAACCATTGTCTCTCTTTGCCACTTATTTCACAACTAGCAGTTAAATGCAGTTGTAGTGAGATGAGAATACAAACAGCACCCACAACGGATTGAGACAAGATGGAAGCACAGACGTCACATCCAAGCCCATACTGGAAACATGAAAAAAATCTCAGTAATGTGTCACAAAATGTGTAGTGTGCATTCTGCTGTTCTATGTAGATGGGAGAAGTTGGTACGAGAATGGGGAGCAAAATAAGAGTCAAAATGGAGATTTACTAACTATCCGCCACATCACTTTTGTAACTGCATGATAAAACAGCTCTATGCATTTCTCAACTAAAATCAGCAAACTCACTTGAGTAAGCTCTGGCTACAACAGAATTTAATGAGCCCTCCCTTGGAAAACGAGCATGAGTAGGAGAACTTTGATTGTATAGGAGCAAGATGTTGCATACACATTGAGGTTCAATGCAGTCCACTTAATAATAATTGTGGTATGGGGAGAAAGGTAAGAGAAATAAAAAATCCTGAAAAAATTTTATTTGTTCATGGGATGTGGGCGTAACTGGTAGGACAGCATTTATTGCCCATCCCTAATTGTCCTCGAGAAGATGGTGGTGAGCCGCTTTCTTGAACCGCTGCAGTCCATGTGCGGTCGGTACACCCACAGTTCTGTTAGGAAGGGAATTCTAGGATTTTGACCCAGCGACAGTGGAGGAACGGCGATATAGTTCCAAGTCAGGATGGTGTGTGGCTTGGAGGGGAACTTGCAGGTGGTGGTGTTCCCATGCATCTGCTGCCCTTGTCCTTCTAGGTGGTAGAGGTCGTGGGTTTGGAAGGTGCTGTCAAAGCAGCCTTGGTGCATTGCTGCAGTGAATCGTGTAGATGGTACACACTGCTGCCACTGTGAGTCAGTGGTGGAGGAAGTGAATGCTGAAGGTGGTGGATGGGGTGCCAATCAAGCAGGCTTGCTTTGTCCTGGATGGTGTTGGCTTCGAGTGTTGTTGGAGCTGCACTCATCCAGGCAGGTGGAGAGTATTCCATCACACTCCTGACTTGTGCCTTGTAGATGGTGGACAGGCTTTGGGGAAATCAGGAGGTGAGTTACTTGCTGCAGGAATTCTAGCCTCTGACCTGCTCTTGTAGACATGGTATTTATACGGCTGGTCCAGTTAAGTTTCTGGTCAATGGAACGCCCAGCATGTTGATGGTGGAGGATTCAGTGATGGTTTTGCTTCATTGGCATTACAATCATTTCAGTCCATGGAAATTCTGTACGAACAGCAATAATGCCAGCCCTAAAGGTTTCCTTACGTACTTTTGAGTGTTCTGTGTTTATCAAGGTAATAGATCATCACTTCTGAAGACTCTGCACAGTGGCTGTCCAAATGGGCATCGAGTACTCCCTGATCAAGCTTGGCATTAGATGCTCCCCCAATGGGTCTAAATCACAACTTCAGAAGAGAACTGCCTGTAGCACTGGTGTAACATTTTTCTGTTTTCTCCATCTTATCCAATAAAAACAGAAATTGCTGGAAATAGATCAGATAGCATCTGATGAGAGAAAAAGTTAACATTTCCGATCAAGTGTGTCTGTTGTAGTTCTTGGCTAGGGAAATTCAAAACTAATCCCATTGTCCTGTTCTCTCCCCATATCACTGCATGTTTCTCTTCTTCGAATATTGAGAGATTTTTCTTTTAAAACATTTCTGCATCCACTACTACCCGTGACAAAGCATTCCCTGCTCCTACAAATATGTGAAGAAATTTCTCCTAATCTCTCTCCTCAGATATTAAATTGATGACCCGACCTCCCCGCCCCATCACCAATACCCCAAGCAGAGGAACTAATCTTCCCTTGTTCACTATCAAAATCTGTCATAATTTTAATAACCTTGATTAAACTTCATGACCTTCTCTGCTCCAGTGGAAATGATCCCCAGTACCTCAAGTCTCTCTGCACAACAATGGTTTCCCATTCCGGACATGATCCTGGTGAATATAAAACATATGCTATCTACAGCCTCAGCTTTTTACTATAACGGGGTGCCAACACTACATATAAAAAAGAAAGAGGACCGGTAGAGATCAGTCCATCAATTTTCTATCCACTCTGCTTTGCTTCATCTTATACCATGCACCATTTTTTCCAGCACGTCCTTTGTGATGTACTCCATCATCTGTGCAATTCGACTTCTATTCAGCTTGAATCAACTGCACAAAACTGTCCCAATTTAACAATATAATTCCATGGAGAAAACTGAAAAATGTTGCACCAGTGTGGCAGGCAGTTCTCTTCTGAAATTGTGATTTAGACCCATTGGGGAGCATCCAATGCTATGCTTGATCAGCGATCGATGCCCTTTTGGGCAGCCACCGTGCAGAGTCTTCAGACAATCTAGCACCTTGATAAACACAGAACACTCAAAAGTACATAAGCAAACCTTTAGTTCTGGAATAAATGCTATTTGTGCAGAATTTCCAATGACTGAAATTATGGTTTTGATGAAAAAAACTGATCAACTAAGCAGAAACTAAAAAGGAAGTACAAAGAAGGTCACTAAAAGAATAAAAACTCATTAGCACTAAGCTTTATTTAGCAAAAAGCTTTTAATATTACTGCTTGGGTAGAAATTTCATTGGTTGAAACATTTATTTTCATTTTACAAAGGAGCATACAAAACAATTGTTTGAAAAGCTTCAAATAAATATATTTGAGTAAATGCGTTAATATTTGAAAACAAATGAATGGACAGACCAAGCATGTCAGTGTTTAGTTGGATCATAGAACTAGATTACATTAAAACTGATACTAGAGCTTGTGGGCATTATTACCAAACCACAGGCTTCTTGTGGTACAGGAGATGCAAATCAGACTATTCTGTTCCAAAAATAGAAAATTTGAAACGCCTTGTGAAATTTCAGTGTCAACACTTGAGAGTCCAGTGATAGTATGAAAGTTTCAAAAGAACTGAGAAACACCCAGTAGTACAGTTTTTGTCCTTTCAAACGGAACGTGTTACTGAAAGGAACCTTTTTACCTGAATACCAGGGTGAAAGGTTTGTGGTTACAGTTCTATCACTGTTGGTGAAAGCAATTGAAAGTGATGCATTAAGGAGCAACACATGAGAAGCATCCTGATGCAGTAAAATATATTGACTCGTGTGATTTTTTCCATTTCATTTTGTTACCAATATGTTATTATAAGCCCAATGACAACATTCCAAGACAATACAATGTGGAATAGACAGGCTTTAGAATAAATAAAGCTATTAAAATATAAACATCATATTTCACACCACATTCAACAATAAATTTAATTCCTGACTTACTCTGATAACTGGTGTACCAGTTATGTACCTTCTCATGTCACTACTACAGATTTCTAGGGAAGATATGAATAATTTGACAATTCAGACCAGTTAATATTGAAAATGTGAGCGTGAATGTTTTCACTTACCCATGAAACTAATAACATCAAGATAAAATGAATGAGGGCATTCACCAAAATGCCACAGAACAGTATCTGCAAATCAACTAAAACCATTAAAAGCTAAAATGAACAGCAAATTAAACTATTTTAAAATTATGTTGGTTCAAATGGTTTCAGAGACAGAACTAAAAGGGGAATTACTGCAACTTGTTTTAGAAGAATATCCACACTTTCATTCAAATGCCAGGCAAAATATCATTAGTAAATTAGGTTATGAAAACAAATGAAAACTTAGTGAAATAATATCCATGTCGAAAACAGAAGTAAAAGCATTTGCCAACATCAGGGTTTAAAAGCAATTTAAATCAATCAATCCAAAATTATGGTGCTGAATCTGATCTTATCTTCAAAAGAAAAATTATTGGAGATTTTAGAAAGTTGAGACTTAAATACACATTAAGTTAGCTAACTATACTTCAGTGCAGTGATGAACCACATTAGCAGAATTTCAATTCTGGTCACAGTCATTACCACATAGGGTGATCACAATGACAGATCAAAACGGACCTAAAAATTAAATAAAGCCAAATTAAAACATCAAGCCAAAAAAATCATGGAGTGATTTCAAGGCAATTCCAGTATTAAAGAATAGACATAATCCAATTCGGTTTTTACAGAGTTTAGAAGATTATTTAAATCTTTTGATTAGACTGAAGAGGTTTTCCTCCAGTCATGGAAAACTGCCTTACACATGATGCTTTCCATCAAATTTCTTTGCTCTTCGATTAGTTTTATTTTTAATAGACATCTTGCAGAACAAATCCACATGACAAAATGCAGCAGTTGAAAAAGGTGAAAGGTTGGATGATGTAGAGAAACAGCGAGATGGGGGTGGACGGGAAAGTCAGGTTCACAAGACATTAAAAATACTTCAACTGGATAATGCCATAAAAAAGCTAACAGAATACTGGGTTTTATGCATTATGTCACTGCATAGCATAATGTAGGAGTGTTTTCTGGATCACACATTCCAGGTGGCCACCCCACAGGTAGTGTGTGTTCAGGATAATAGATGGGTGCCATCGGAAGAGTAGGGAGAGGCAGGAAGTGCAGGAATTTTTCGGGTGTGTGCCACTCTCAAACTGGCATTGAAGACTTCGGGGAGTGACAATACCCTGAAGGGAGTACAGTCCACACAATGGCACCATTGGGCAATGGACTGCACAGGTGGGAACAGCAAAGAGTAGAAATGTAGTCATTATAGGAGATTACATAATTAGGGAGACAGACAGGCATTTGTATAAGGGTCATCTCGAGTCCTGCATGGCGTGTTGCCTCCCTGCTGCCAAGGTGAAGATCACGGAGAGGGTGAAGAATATTCTGCAGGGAAGGGAGTGAGCCAGAAGCTTTGATACACGTCAATACTAACGACAGAGAGAACAGGTATGGAGATCCTATAGTCAGATTTTCAGGAGGAAGTTAAAAGGTAGGACCTCAAAAGGTAGTGATCTCTGGATTACTGTGGTGCCATCTGTAGTGCCACACGTTAGCAAGAGTAGAAATATGAAGACAGGGAGGATCAGTGCTTGAGGCATGGAGGAGGAGGGAGGGCTTCAGATTCTTGGGACACTGGGATCAGTTCTGGAGCAGGAGACACCTATTCAAAGGGACGGGTTGCATCTCAATAGGATTGGGACAATTGTGCTTGTGGGTTGTGCTTCACTAGTGTGGTTGGGGAGGGTTTAAACGAAATTGGCAGGGGAACGGGCACCAGCATATATAAGTAGAAAAGAGGAACAGAAAAAGGAGCGAACATTGGATAGCATTAGAGAAAGAAGTAGTACTGTATTAGAAAGGAGCAGACTAAGGAGGACTACCAGGAATACAAAGACAGGTTTGTATTGCATGTATGCAAATGCACAAAGCGTGGTGAATAAGGTTGGTGAACTACAAGCACAAATAGCCATGTGGGAATATGATGCAGTGGCAGTAGCGGAAATGCGACTTAAAAATAGTGAGGTGAGGCGCTTAATATTCAAGGACAGTGGTGAGAAAAGATAGGGCAGGAAAAGAGGGAGCTGGTGTGGCAGTACTGATCAGGGAAGACACTAGTAGTGGAAAGAGAGAATATCCTTCAGGGGGCAAAGACAGAATTCATGTGGTGAGCAAAAAAAAAAAGGATATCTTTGGCCTCCATATCTCGAGAGACAATGGGTAAGCGCCTGGAGGTGGTCAGTGGTGTGTGGAGCAGCGCCTGGAGTGGCTATAAAGGCCAATTCTAGAGTGACAGGCTCTTCCGCAGGTGCTGCAGAAAAATTTGGTTGTCGGGGCTGTTTCACGTTTGGCTCTTCCCTTGCGCCTCCGTCTTTCTTCCTGCCAACTGCTAAGTCTCTTCGACTTGCCACACTTTAGCCCCGCCTTTATGGCTGTCCGCCAGCTCTGGCGAACGCTGGCAACTGACTCCCACGACTTGTGATCAATGTCACAGGATTTCATGTTGTGTTTGCAGACGTCTTTAAAGCAGAGACATGGATGGCCGGTGGGTCTGATACCAGTGGCGAGCTCGCTGTACAATGTGTCTTTGGGGATCCTGCCATCTTCCATGCGGCTCACATGGCCAAGCCATCTCAAGCGCCGCTGACTCAGTAGTGTGTATAAGCTGGGGATGTTAGCCGCCTCGAGGACTTCTGTGTTGGAGATACGGTCCTGCCACCTGATGCCAAGTATTCTCCGGAGGCAGCGAAGATGGAATGAATTGAGACGTTGCTCTTGGCTGACATACGTTGTCCAGGCCTTGCTGCATAGAGCAAGGTACTGAGGACACAGGCTTGATCCACTCGGACTTTTGTGTTCCGTGTCAGTGCGCCATTTTCCCACACTCTCTTGGCCAGTCTGGACATAGCAGTGGAAGCCTTTCCCATGTGCTTGTTGATTTCTGCATCAAGAGACAGGTTACTGGTGATAGTTGAGCCTAGGTAGGTGAACTCTTGAACCACTTCCAGAGCGTGGTCGCCAATATTGATGGATGGAGCATTTCTGACATCCTGCCCCATGATGTTCGTTTTCTTGAGGCTAATGGTTAGGCCAAATTAATTGCAGGCAGCCGCAAACCTGTCGATGAGACTCTGCAGGCACTCTTCAGTGTGGGATGTTAAAGCAGCATCGTCAGTAAAGAGGAGATCCCTGATGAGGACTTTCCGTACTTTGGACTTCGCTCTTAGACGGGCAAGGTTGAACAACCTGCCACCTGATCTTGTGTGGAGGAAAATTCCTTCTTCAGAGGACTTGAACGCATGTGAAAGCAGCAGGGAGAAGAAAATCCCAAAAAGTGTGGGTGCGAGAACACAGCCCTGTTTCACGCCACTCAGGATAGGAAAGGGGTCTGATGAGGAGCCACCATGTTGAGTTGTGTTTTTCATATTGTCATGGAATGAGGTGATGATATTAAATAGCTTTGGTGGGCATCCAATCTTTTCTAGTAGTCTGAAGAGACCACGTCTGCTGATGAGGTCAAAGGCTTTGGTGAGATCAATGAAAGCAATGTCGAGGGGCATCTGTTGTTCGTGGCATTTCTCCTGTATCTGACGAAGGGAGAACAGCATGTCAACGGTCGATCTCTCTGCACGAAAGCCACACTGTGCCTCAGGATAGGCTTCCCGTTACTGGGGGTATTCTACAGGCCTCCAAATAGCGAAAGAGATAGAGGAGCAAAGCTGAGGAAAGTCAGATGTGCAAGAACTATAGAGTGGTAATACTGGGAGACTTTCATTACCCAAGTATCGATTGGGATAAATGATAGAGTAAAGGGTAAAGAGAAGGAGGAAGTTCTGAAGTGTGTTCAGGAGAACTTCCTTGAACAGCATATTCTTGGTCCAACTATGAAGGAGGCATTGCTGGACCTGGTACTGGGGAATGCAGTGGGCCAAGTATCTGTAGGGGGAGAACTTGGGCAAGAATGATCATTGGATCATAAGGTTTAGATTCGCAATGGAGAAGAGCAAGAATAATCTAAAGTAGAACTTCTAAATTGGAAGAGGGCTAACTTCAATATGAGAGAGGAAATCTAGCCAGGGTAAAATGGAAATGAAATTTGACAGGAAGAGCTGTAACGGAACAATGGGTGATCTTTAAGGAGGAGATGTTTCAGCTACAGGCTAGGTATGTACTAGAGGGAAAGACAGGGGAACCTTAGCCAGGGCTCCTTGGATGACAAGGGAGATAAAGAACATGATGAAACAAAGAGAGGTTGTATGATGCATAGCAGGTGAATTCTTCAAGTGAGAACCAAGCCAAATACAATAAGCTGAGAAGGGAAGAAGAAAAGACTGCCAAAGAGAATATGAGAATAGAATGACAGTTAACATTAAAGCGAACCCAAAAATCTACCAGCATGTAAATAGTAAGTGGGTAGGTAGGTCCGATTAGGGACAAAGCGGGTGATATGTGCTTAGAGGTGCAGAGCAAGGCTAGAATACTTAAAAACACTGATTCAAAGTGTTCATTAAGGAAGAGGATGCTGACAAAATATCGGTAGAAGTGGAGATGGTAGAGGTAATGGATGGGATGCAAATTGGGAGGAAGGATGCACTGGAAAGACTGGCTATGCTGAGAATGGATAAGTCGCCTGGTTCGCATGGCTTGCATCCTCGGTTGCTACAGGATGTGGGAGGGGATCGGAATGGCTTGCCATAATCTTCCAATCTTCCCTAGTTACAGGGAAGGTGCCAGAAGATTGTAAAGTGGCAAATAGGACACCCTTATTCAAAAAAGGGTGGAAGGACAGTCTTACTAACTACAGGCTGGTCAGTTTAACATCAGTGGTGGGTAAGGTCTTAGAAACAATAATCAGGGGGGGGAAAAAAAAAAATCACCAGGCATTTGCAGAGGTTTGAGTTAATTAAGGAGAGCCAGCAAGGATTCATAAAAAGCAGGAAATGCTGGAAACACTCAGCAGGTCTGGCAGCATCTGTGGAGAGAGAGAGAAGCAGAATTAATGTTTCGGGTCAGTGACCCTTCTTCGGAACTCACTGACCTGAAACGTTAACTCTGCTTCTCTCTTTCCACAGATGCTGCCAGACCTGCTGAGTGTTTCCAGATTTCTTGATTTTATTTCAGATTTCCAGCATCTGCAGTATTTTGCTTTTATTTGTAAAAAGCAGATTGTGCTTGACTAACAACTGAATTTTTGGATAAAGTAACAGAGAAGGCTAATGAGGAAAAAGCACCGGATGTTGTCTATATGGATTTTAAGAAAGCGTTTGAAAGAGTACTACGTAAAAGGCTGGTTAACAAAATTGAGGCTCATTGAAAAAGGTCAGTGTCAGCTTCAATAAAAAATTGACTTCCGGACAGAAAATAATCGAGTCATGGTAAAGGTTGTTTTTCAGTCTTGAGGAAGGTAGACAGTGGTGTTCCCCAAGGTTCAGTGCTTGGACTACAGCTATATATGCAAATATATGACTTGGATATTAGAATATAGAGTAAAATTGCAAAACCCACCAATGATACCAAACTTGGAGGTGTGCCAGTGAGGATGATACCAATTAAAGGCCTGCTACCCGATCTGGACCTGACGACGTGTCGGGTTCGGGTCAGGTCGCGCCGGACACACACGCTAAGTGCTCTGCTGGTAAGTATTGGAATAATTTTTTTTTAAATTACCTGAGCTGGGAGTCCTGGACACAACAGTCTGCATAGTGAGCGGGTGACGTCACTATGACATCATCATGCATGCGCTGCAGCTTCCTGCAGGTTCAGTATCAGGGAGGTAAGTAAAGGGGTGGTTGGGTCAGGCCTGCTATGGTTCGGTCGGTTGGGTTCTTTTTCCCCAACCTGAGCAGGTCATTAATATCAATG
Organism: Heterodontus francisci; assembly: GCF_036365525.1. Classification (NCBI taxonomy): domain Eukaryota; kingdom Metazoa; phylum Chordata; class Chondrichthyes; order Heterodontiformes; family Heterodontidae; genus Heterodontus; species Heterodontus francisci. The sequence goes on along the minus strand of NC_090376.1, from coordinate 53,534,959 downwards.
GACTTTAATAGGGCATATATAAACTAACAGAAGGGCAGACAAGTGGCAGATGGAATTTAATACAGAGAAGTGTGAGGTGATGCATTTTGCTAGCAGGGATAGGGAAAGGCAATATAGACTTAATAGCACAGTTCTAGAGTGTGCTGGGGCAGAGGGACCTGGGAGTTCACGTGCACAGATCTTAGAAGGTTAGCTTAGCAAAGCATATGGGATCATGGGCTTCATAAATAGAGGTATTGCTTGCAAAAGCAGGAAAGTTATGCTGAACCTTTATAAAGCTCTGGTCAGGCCACAACTAGAGTGCTGTGTCCAGTTCTAGTCACCACCCTTGAGGAAGGATGTGAGGGTTCTTGAGAGGGTGGAGAGGAGATTTACCAGAATGGTTCCAAGGATGAGAGATTTGAGCTACAAAGTTAGGTTGCAGAAGCTGGGGTTGTTCTCCTTGGAGCAAAGGAGATTTAGGGAAGATTTGATAGAGGTGTACAAGATTATGAAAGATTTAGATAAGGTAGACAAGAAAATCTGTTCCCATCAGTTGATGGAACAAGGACTAGGGAACACAGATTTAAAAGTTTTGGGCAAAAGATGCATGGGGTTGTGAGGAAGAACTTTTAGAACTTTTTTATGCAGTGAGTGGTAATGACCTGGAACTCGCTTCCCATAAGGGAGCTGGTAGCAGAGATGGGCACTTGAGGGAAATAAACTTGCAGGGCTATATAGAATGGGGAACGAGACTGACTGGATTGCTCGAGAGCCGGCATCGATTTGACGAGCCGAATTGCCTCCTTCTGTGCCGTAATGACTCTACGTATGAAATATAAAAAAGTTGAAATGTATTAGTGAATCTATATAAGATCTTAAAAACCAGCTTCGGTAGTGGGCCGCACACTACAGGAAGGATGTTGAGGCAAGAGTGCACAAAGATTCACAAGGCTGCTTTCACCAGTTCTGATGAAAGGTCACAGACCTGAAATGTTAACTTTGCTTCTCTCTCCACAGATGCTGCCCGACCTGCTGAATATTTCCAGCACTTTATCTTTATTTCACAAGGTTGCTGTCTGGTATAAAAAATACTTCAAAAATTGGGGCTGTTGTCATGGAACAGAGATTACAGGATAATTTGATGTGGGTATTTAAAATTACAAAGGGATCAGACAGAATAGTTAAAAATAGATAGTATCCGGTGATGAAGCAGTTTCGAATAAGAGGGCATTAATATAAAATTAATAGAAGACATTTAAGGCAGAGAGGAAGTGAAACTTTTTAAGTTGGAGGATTGTGAGGCAGTGAAATACACGACCATTAGTGACTAAAGCAGAGATCATGGGACCATTTAGAAAGATAGTTTAATGAAAGGATTCGAAAGATAGGAAAAGGGCAAGCACGAGATTTGGATTACTGCTCGGGTGGAGGGCAACCACCTAGGACCGACTGGTCAGAAAGGCTGGTTTCCATGTAATTTCTGTGCAAGGTATAATAGTCCATTTGTTTTTCGAAACAAAAAAATTCCTGCAAAAGTGCAATTTTCTAAACAAAATGTGCCCAAATGTTATGGATAGAAAGAATTGTGTATTAGATAGATATCAAATGCCCATCATTTCTCTTAACTAGCAGCTTTTTGTAGTTTATTCATCCAACATTTCACTCTTTCACAAGTGAAATTGCAATGTGCAACAGGTATGGACAAAGCATGACGTACACAAATTTGTACTTTAGAAATCAGAGAAATTTAGAAGAGGCGAAGGTGAGAGTAACTCCCCTCATCAAGGTAGCATCTCACTGAATACGGCATCAAGGAGCACTAGAAAACTGGAGTCAATGGGAAATGGGGGGAAAACTCTCCGTTGGTTGGAGTCAGACCGAGCACAAAGGATAATGATTGTGCCTGTTGGAGGTCAATCATTTCAGTCCCAGGAAATCACTTCAGGAGTTCGAGTTTCTCAGGGTAGTGTCCGAGGCCCAACCATCTTCAGCTGCTTCATCAACGACCATCCCTCCATCATAAGGTCATAAGTGGGGATGTTCGCTGATGATTGCACAATATTGAGCACCATTCGAGATTCTGCAGATACTGAAGCAGCCTGTGTCCATACGTAGCAAGACCTGGACAATAACCAGGCTTGGGCTGGTAAGTAACATTTGCACCACACAAGTGCCAAGCAATGACCATCTCAAACAAGAGAGAATCTAACCATTGCCCCCTTGACGTTCAAAGGCATTACCATCGCTGAATCCCCCACGATCAACATACTGGGGGTGGGGTGGAGGTCACCACTGACCAGAAACTTAACTGGACCAGCCACATAAATGCTGTGGCTTTAAGAAGTCAGAGGCTGGAAAATCTGCAATGAGTAACACCTCCTGTCTCCCCAATGCCTGTTCACCACCTACAAAGCACAAGTCAGGAGCGTGATGGAATACTCTCCACTTGCCTAGATGAGTGCAGCCCCAACAACTTTCAAGAAGCCAAACACCATCCAGGGAAAAGCAGCCCGCTTGATTGACACCCTATCCATCACCTTGAACATTCACTCCCTCCACCACCAATGCGCAGTGGCAGCAGTGTGTACCATCTCCAAGATGAACTACAGCAACTCACCAAGGCTCCTCAGACAGCACCTTCCAAATCCATGACCTCCACCACCTAGAAGGGCAAGGGCAGATGCATGGGACCACCACCAGCACATTCCCCTCCAAGCTACACACCATCCTGACTCAGAACTGTACCACTGTTTCTTCACTGTTGCTGTGTCAAAATCCTGGAACTCCCTTTCTAGCACTACCGTTGGTGTACCAACACCCCAAGGACTACAGCAGTTCAAGGCGGCAGCTCACCACCACCACCTTCTCAAGGGCAATTAGGGATGGGCAATGCTGTAATGTTCTAATTCTAAATGCTGGCCTAGCCAGCGACGCCCACAACCCCGAATGAATAAAACAGAAGTGTTGATAGAGCATTCTTGATGGCTTAGTTGGTAAGCATACTACCTCAGAAGTGTTTGTTCCTAATATAATGACTCACGATGGAAGGCTCACATGGAAACCAGTTGAGGTCAAGGCCAGGCTCAGCTGTTCAGTCCAACAGGAAAATAATCTGCTGACACTCATTCAAGGCCAACATGTGAAGAATGGTCATTTAGATGATGTACTGGGGAGAAGCTGGTGCCATTGGAACTATACTGCAACAAAAAGCAGCAGCATCAGGATTGGGAAGAAAATATATTTGTTGCCCAATATAACAAGTTGGAGCTTCTATTTACCAGTAGGGGTTAGCAAATTATCCTTTGTTTTTGCAACTCGGGTTTGAACCCAGCTCAAGTTGATAGGATGCAGATGTCCTCCCTCAGTTTTAAATATATTTTAAACGCAGATTCCAGTGGACACCTGAATAAATGTACAGTTAGTGTTTAACTATGTATCTGGGTGTGGTATACCAAATCTCGAGTGTAGTGATGCAGACACTATGTGGCAAAATGAGAAAGTGTCCCAGAGTGCCCCCTCCATGACCTACCTCCACCCAAATGACGACATTCCATAACTTGTTCTGCAATTGATTTTCATTTGCTTAGCTTTCAGAAGCAAGTTGGTCAGTCCTCAGCTGAAGTGCCCTCGAATCAGGACAAAACAAAGGCAGACCCAGCCTCGTTGACCCTCTGAAGTCCTAGTCACATATCTGGAAGTTGATGCTAAAGTTGTGTCCCACAGACTAGTCAAGAAACAACATAACTGAGAATATATCTATCCAATAACGTTCCAGACTCCATCATCATCATCGCTGGATATGTCCTGTCCCATTGGCAAAGTAGGGTACTGCTGATTACCACATACCATTATCTCTCGGCTGCTGAATCAGTACTCCTCCACGTCAACCAGTTGGAAAAAGCACTGAAGGTAGCAAGGACACGGAATGTACTCTGGATGGAAAACTTTCATGTCAAGCACAAGAAAGCCTCAGTAGTACCACCATTAACCGACTGGTTGAGTCTTGAAGGGCATAACCACCCATCTGGACTTGCTGCAGGTGGAGAGAACCAATACGATACTACTGATCTGATCCTCACCAATCTACCTGTTGCAAACATTGCTGTCCATAAAAGTGTTGGTAGAAGCGACCATTACATTGTCACAAGACACGTTTCATTGTGTTGAGTGGCACGATCATGCCAAGTGGGTAGATTAAGAACAGCTTAAAACTGGGCATCCATGAGGCACTGTGGGCCATCAGCAGAACTGAGTACTATCACATTCTGTAGCATCATGGCCTGCATGTTCTTCACTAATCCATCAAGTCAGCTGTCCAACCTGGGTTCTACAGGGAGCATAGAGAAGCATGACATACACTGATTACATTCAGCATAACTTGTCTTTGCCAGCATTTATGCTCCACACAAACCTCCTCCCACCCCTCTTCATCTAACCTAATTCACATATCCTTTTATTCCTTTCTCCTTCATGTGTCACTTCCCCTTTAAAGCATCTGTGCCGTTCACCTCAAATACTCCCCGTGATAGGTAAGTTCCACATTCTTAGCACTGTCTGGAGAAAGAAGTTTTTCTTGAAATTTCCTATTCGATTTATTGGTGACTATCTTATAATTATGGCCAGTAGTTTTGGTCTCCCCCACAAATGGAATCATCGGCTGGAATTTTACACCCCCCTGCCCCCTCCCCAAAGAGCCGGAAGGCGCGAGGAGGGGAACGTAAAACGGAGCGGGGTCCTTCCTGACCCGCTCCCGCCACCACTTTAAGCAGGGTAGCAGCAGCTAATAACAGTCCGCCCGCCCCAGGCCAATCAAGGCCCTTAAGTGGCCACTTAACGGCCCCTGCTCGCCGCTACTGGGATTTTACCCATGGATGGTCGGGTGGCCCAGGCACGAGAGAAGCTATCTGACAAAAGCAGGCGGTTCTGTGACGGCCAGGAGGGGAGACCCGCATCAGGCACCCCGTGCCCGACAGAGGGCTGCCCCTACTGCCCCAACCACGCCCAGTCCCCCCATTCGACCACCCTTGCCAGACCAATCACTCCCGGCGAGGCCCCAAAAGCCTACTTTTGTTCTGGGCTCCTTGACATCATCTTTGCAGTGGCTGGGTTGCAGTCTCAGCAGCGGCCACTGCTCCCATTGGCGCTGCTAGGACTAAGATGCCAGCCCACTGATTGGCCAGCAGCTCCATTAGGCAGGACTTCCTGCCTCAAGCAGGTGGAAGTCCCACCTCAGACCAGTTAAGGGCCGGGGAACCGCAAAATGCAGATCGGATACAGAGGCCAGGCAGAAGCAAACTCGCCACTGACTTTTCAGATGGTGGACGGCTCCCGTCCGCTGAGGGAAAAATCCTGGCCATCATCTCTATCTCTGTCCTATCAAACCCTTTCATAATCTTAAAGGCCTCCATCAGGCCATCCTTTAGTCTTTTCTTTTCAAAAAGACCCAGCCTGTTCAGTCTTTCCTGATGAGTAAATCTCATCAGTTTATCCATGTGAATCTCTTATGCACTTTCTCTAAGCCTCCATATTTTAAAAAAAAATGGAGACCAGAACTGTACGAAGTATTCCCAGTGAGGTCTAACTAAGGCTCGCAACAAATTTATCACATTTCCTTTTCAATTCTATCCCACCAGAAATGAACCCTGGTGTCTGGTTTGCTTTTAAAAAAAAAAAGGCCTTTATTAACCAGTCACTTTTAGTGATTTGTGGAACTACTCCCATAGACTCCTTCGTTCTTCTACCCCATTTAAACTCTTACTATCCAAGGAGTACGAAGCCTCTTTATTTTTCCCTATCAAAATGTAACACCTCACAGTTATCTACATGGAAATTCATTTGCCAATTACATACCCATTCTGCAAGTATCTTAATGTCATCTTGCATTTTGTCGCAGTCTTCTGCAGTATTTACTTTACACCCCAACTTGGTGGCACCTTCAAATTTTGAAATTAAACTTCTGATTCCCAAGTTCAAATTGTCAACAGTGGTCCCAGCACCAATCCTTGTGGAACACCACTTCCCACCCTTTGCCAGTCTGAGTAGCTACCTTTAACTCTTACTTGGTTTACTGTTCTGTAGCTAACTTGCTATCTATTCTGCTACTTGTCCCCAGACTCCCACCTAATCTGACCGTAGTCATGAGTCTGGTACGCAGGACCTAATTGAAGGCCTTTTGAAAATCCAAATACATGTACTGCATTGCTCGCCTACCCTGTTACTCCTTAAAATAACTTAATAAAGGTTAGTCAGCATGACCGTCCTTTTTAAAATCTATGCCACTATTATGTTTTGGGTTCTAGATGTTTACCTAAAAATGAGGCACCTACCTACTACAGGACTACATGCATACTGAACAGCAAAAGCAAAATGCTAGACGACATTAAGAAACCCCGCAACCAACAGATGAGGTTAAGGCACTGTAACCTGTGACATCCAGCCATGAATGGTGGTGGTAAATTAAGCAATTAATAGGAGGACATGCCATCAACATTCCCATTCTAAAGGTTGGAGGAGTTCTGTATAGGTTTGCAAAAGACAAAGCTTAAGCGCTTAAAACCATTTTGAGTTAGAAAAGGTGAATGATGTGTCTTGTGATATGAGTGGATGATCCTTCTTGGCCTCTTCTTGAAGTTCCCACATTCACCAAGGTCTGACTTCACCCACTGCTATTCACTCCACGTGACATCAAGAAACGGCTCAGTGCACTAGACACAGCATAGGCTATGGGTCTCAACACCACCCTGACTGTATTCCTGAACATCTGTTCTGCATAACTAGCCGTGCCACTGGGCTAAACTGTTCTAGTACAGCTACAACAGTGGCATCCGCCTGGAAAAATGAAAATATTGTCAAGGTATGGCTTGTCCATAAAATTCAGAACAATCCTATCCAGTCAGTCAATTAACCTACCAACTTACACCCAATCAGAAAATTGATGGAAGAAGTTGTCAATAGTGCTATCAGGTGCATTTACTCATCAATAGTCCATTAACCTATAATTAGGTTGCGTTCCACCAAAGCCACAATTCTGCATCTCATATAGCCTTGGTCCAAACAGACACGAGGACTGAAATTCCAGAAGTGAGGCTAAAGTGACTGCTGTTGACATCAAGGCAGCATTCAATCAAGGAGGCCTAGCAAAACTGAAGTTAATGGGGATCAGTGGGAAAATTCTCCAAGGTCTGAAGTCATACTGGGCACAAAGGAAAATGGCAGTGATTGCTGGAGGCCAATCTCAGCCCAAGGATATTGCTGCAGGAATTCCTCAAAGACAGTACCTGAGGCCAGACTATCTCCAGCTGCTTCATCAATAACCTTTGCTCCATCATATGGTCAAAGTGGGGTTGCTCAATTACTCCAGATACAATGGATAAGGATAACCATTCCTCAGATAATGAAGCAGTCCATGCCCATGTGCAGCAAGACCTGGACAACAAACAGGTTTAAACTGAAACAGCAAGTAATATTTGCGCCACACAAATGCCAGGCAATTACCACCTCCCCATTTCATCCAATGGTATTACCATTGCTAAGCCACCATTGTCAACATTCTGTGGGGGCGGGGGTGGAAGTCACCATTGACTAGAAACTCAAATGGTTTAGACAGATCAATGCTGTGGGGACTAAAGCCAGTAAAAGTATAGATATTCTGCAGTAATTGTCTTACTTCCTGATTGCCCAAAGGCGTTCCACCATGTTCAAGGCACAAGTCAGAAGTGTGATGGAACACTCCCAATTGCCCGGATGTGGATAACACAAGAGCCTTAATGTCATTCAGCACAAAGCTCGACACTTCACCCATTAGCCTAGATATCCATCCCTTCCACCATCGTTGTGTACTAAATACAGGATGCACTGCAGCAACTTGCCACTGCTTCTTCAGCAGTACCTCCCAAACCCAGGACTTCCACCTGCTAGGACAAGGGCAGCTTGTGCATGGGAACCAATGTTCCTGCAATTTCCCTTCACTGTGCACGGCCCATTTCTTATACTGCACTGTCCCTTTAAGATTGCCACGCAGCCACTCGTCTTAAAAGGGACCGCTGCTTGTGCCAGAGTCTGTTTGTCCCCTGCATGGCTCATTCCCAATTACTGCATGACTGTGTATCCTAGAGGAAATGTTGATAGGAACCCAGTAACCTTCATGTTGCCTTCCAAGTTATACACCATCCTCACTTGGGCATATATTTCCATTTCTTCAATCACTGGGTCAAAATACAGGAACTCAAATATATTTAAAACTCTGATAAAAGTTCATTGATCTGAAACATCAAAGGTTTCGCTCTCCACGGATGCTGCCAGACCCGAGTATTTCCAGCATTTTATGTTTTTATGGTACAATTTTGGAGAGACACAAGACGACTTGTCTATATGGGGTCAAAGTAAATTCACTGATTCTCCATTTTAGACAAGCAATTCACCAGGAAGAGCAAATTGCACTGAAAATAGTTTCAATGCATTATGCAATAACCAAAACACTACGGTTACTTTAAAAAAAAAGCTAGCAGCATAACCAGTCTCTAATGCTAAGTTTCATTTATCTGCTTCAGTGCTCATTTCATCAGATTTAAGTTTCTTTAGTATACGTATTTTCACTATAGCCCACTTCTTGGTTCCAAACGCCAGATAAACAGCTGTGTAAAAGAACAATGGATTTGATGCAATAAATCTTAAAGCTTCATAATATTTAAATTAAGAGGAGTTTACTCCTAAACTGAATCTGCACAGCTTCGTGTGAAGTAATAGGAGGCAGCTGAAAATTTAGTCTAAAACACTAGGAATGATATATAATCTAAATCTTGGCCTTTTTTTTTTAAATTAGGAAGTGAAACACCAAGACTAACTTTAAAACTAAGATTCAATAGGCCATACTCATTGCATCATGAGACACATATGGCACCAATAAGCTATTTTTAATTGGCAAGTCACATGACATCTTTTACTCAAAGTTTAAGCAAACCACACTCAGAGGCTACCATGATTTCAGCTTATGTAAATTTATTCTAATCATACTTAACATCGCTAACAGCTACTTTAACTGGGAAAAAGTATTTTTTGGACCTGCATTTATAATTATAATTACCCCAGTTTTCAAATGGCTGAGTCAGTAAGATCCATACAAACCAGTGGGATCTCAAATTCAAAATCTCAGTTGCTGCTTAATAAAGTGATCAGAGTTGCAGTAATGGTATTTGCATTACAACTGGATTAGGGATAGGGGAAAAAATTGTGAGGATATCAGGTGCTGACGTTTGTGTCTTTGAACAATTCATGAGAATAGGGTTGAGGTTGGCTATGATGTACTATGCCATGGAACAGCTTTCCACTACCACCAAGGTTTACATATAACCAACAGACACAGGTGTAATAGCAGTGAGCAGTTGCTACAGTTTCACAAACGGCAACTAACACCTTCAACAGAGGCAAAAATCAAGAGAAAAGAACAGCGTGGGAGAGGAAAGAAACAAGGACATGAAAAGATCAGAGTGTAATGTTATCCAATTGAATTAAAGATCTGCAGGACATTACAATGAACAAACAGATAAGCAGAGAGTTCAACGGCTGATCTCTTCCCCATAAATAAGCAGTAAACTCTAAACTGCATTGAAAATATACACTGGTCTACAGCTCACGGCCAGCTCTCTCACGTTTCAGCAAATAGTAATACAATTCTCCAGTTACTTTTTTGACTTATCCCACGTTTCTCAAGTTAATACTGCTGGGCAGCATGCGACAACAGCACTCCATCAGTGTCAAGGTTTAAAAGCACAACCATGATTCTCTCAAACCAAGTTAACACTTTGCTCCAAAGGGAAGAAAAATAAAGTCACTATGGTGCAGAACAGAGGAAGTATACAGCAGCAGATGCAAAAGTAGGTTACATGTTTGCTCTGTAACCACTGCTAAAACACTATTACACAATTAAAAAAATACAACTACATTAGAGCTGTAAGATCAATTTTCCAAAATAATTGTGTTTGTTTGGGGGTGGCGGTGGTGTTCAACTCATTTATAAGATCACATGAACATCGCTCCAAAATTTTCGATGATATTTTAAGCAAGGTAATGAGATATTTGCTACAACCCCTACTTGTACACAATTTGCAAAGCAACATGATATTTAAATCAGAGGTAGTTTCATTTTCTTGGGATATTGTATTTTGGAATTCTAAGTTGTGAGATACATGATAAAAACTCAGTCGATTCATCCACATCTGTTGCTTTAACTTGTTTTTGAACAAGCAAATATTAAAAACCAAACTGTACATGTACAGATTTTCAGTATACTCATGGTTTGAATGTTGACTTGATTTATAAATCCAGGTTATTGCAGAATCATTTTATATTTCATGAAACTTTTAAAACTTAATTCTAAAAAGTGTCAAAATTATCAGTTTCACCATGCAAGTCTATGAGTAAAGCACAAAACACAAACAGCAATAAAAAGTTTTTCCAGTCAGATGTTTGCAAAAAACTAACAAAACATTAATTGAGCAGGCATTTAAATTACACCACCCAAAAGTAACTGCAAATTTCAAGGTCACTTTATAGTAGGAAATATATTGTGTATTTTTCATGTAAATTTTTTCTTCAGCATGTGGATGATGCTGGTAATGCAGCAAGCAACCCTAGTTTCCCCGAGATGGCGATGGAGGCAATTTCAAATGACATTTAGAATCAACCACATAATGTAGGACTGATATCACATGTGGACCAGATCAGGTATGGATCAGGTTTCCCTTCCTTGAAGGGCACTAGTGAACCAGTAAATTTTCATGACAAGCTGGCAGCTTTCAATCATTTTTCTTGTGCTATTTCTTAACCCACAAATTACCAGATATAATCAAGATCAACTTCGCAACTTGCCAGCAAGGGATTTGCACACAACCCCTGGGATCTACGTTCACTGTCATAACCATCACACCCTATAATCCATTTTTGACCCTAGAGGGTTATACTAGTTGTTCATGTCCAGTGATGGATCTATGTTTGTTAGTGACGCAATCTACAGGCATACATCCATTACTGTCCCCCCAATTATGCAGATTGCTTTCTGGAAAAGTTGCACTGCAGGATTAACTGACTAATAGTTTATCCCCATTTTTCTGGGAATGTTTTATTTTAGACAAGGAAACTTAAGTTACATGTGCCGAATTGGGCAAGTGGATTCACAGTTCGGCACCAGCTCCAAGTCCGTTCCTAATACACCAATATTCAACTTAGTGAGCATGATGATCATTCAACTCAGAAGTTTGCTGCTCCCAGTTGTCTGCTCAGCAAGCTCCACCAGAAATGCTGTTAACAGTACTCAGTCCTCTTCCACTGGCCACTCTCACATTCTCTCCATCTCATGCGGTAACTGGTGGACTGCCTTTCCAAGCGAGTATCAGTCCTACAGGAAAGTGCTTTTAAAAAAGTTATCATGCCTTCTATTCATTACTAAATTTCTCCCTTCTGGAGTTACAACTAGAATATATGAAGGAAAAAAGCTAGATGAATCTGTGGCATGGTACACCTAATTTTAACAAATTTTATATTATGAATAGCAATGGTTTCAAACAGTCTATTAAAAATACACCAACTGGTAAAGTACACAAAGGCCCAGAAAAACCCTAAATGCTGCATTTCCACTTGAACAAATCAATTCAGTGGGCTCCAATATTTGAGCATTTCCAAATGAAAGGGGGGAAAAAAAGTGATAAAAATAGCAAACAGGAGTACCTACCATTTTATAACACTTTTAGTACATACACTTTAAAAATAACTAAGTACAAAAATGAAAAAAATTGGCACAGTTAAGCTTAGGGTTGGCATTTATTCAACTATTATTTCACATTTTATTGTTGTATTTAGTAAGCAATTTAACATGTTGAGAGAGCATATTCAATTATATGCATTGTGGGGATTTGGTTAAAATACATTTTTCTACAACCACTGATCCAAGTTTATACATTTTTTGAAAATGTTATTCCCATAACATGGTTGGTACCATGATGGAATTTTCATAGATTTCTTCCACCACTATGTTTTACAGCTTATACAAGCTTCATTCAGGAAAATATTTAATTGCATCCGCAATACTTGATAACTCACTCAGCAAAGATCAGTAAAAACCCAGCTATAATCACTCAAAGGCACTCAGATGTAGAGATTACTTGTAAATACAGCAATACAAAGTATAGTGTTCAGGTTTGAAGAATGAGAAACATTACAATTCCTTGCTGCATATAAAATTTGCACTGGAGTTGCAGAAATGATCTGTAGACCAAGGAATAAAATTAACAGAAGCAAAAAATCAAAGACACCAACTGAGTCTGAAGTATCAGCCTGCATTCCAATGAAAATGTACAACTGCTCAAAATATTAATGATTAACAGAATGCATCCGATGTGCCTTTTATACAATGCTGTTTCAAACCATTTAAGCAGCAGTTTCTTTCAAGTACAACAAACTGCATGAGTGCTACACGTAGGAAAATCTAAAAATACTAATTTACATAAAAAACCCACTCTAACCTCAAAAATCTCTTCACTTGACTGATTTGAGACAGCTAGTAAAAATTTATGTTACTTAATTTTGATCATTCCTGAACGTTTTAAAGTTTGAACATATACTATAGTGTCGTTCACTGGTTTGTACAGATCAGGCTCTTACCTGTACCTCAGCTGCTGGTGGCCAGAATTGTGTTTTCTTTTAAATACATTACCTCTGTTTGTGCACACTGCGAAATTGAGATTAAGGGACATTTCACCCAGAGACCTGCAAGGGTACAACACCTGGGCTGAGGTTTAAGTAAACAGACTATGGTCATAGGTGGTGTACCTCATTTTTGCTTGTAAAATTGTTAAATCAAAATAACAGATAAAATGTGAAAAGAGACAACCAAAGAAAATTAGACCAATTTTATTGGATATATTAGAAATCTGATTATTCAGAAGGCTCTCAAAATGGATTGTATTCATATCTGCAAGCTTAAAAAAAAAGCAGCCCAAGTCGATCACAATTTGGCTCAAAAACGGGAAGCACATATCAAACACATGATCATCATGCTGTCAACATGGAGAATCACAGAAATTAATACATTCTTGAGAAATATGAATAATGAAGTCCTTCTGGAGGTCTGAGGCCTGTTTCATTGGGTAGCTTCCCTCTTCAGCATCATCACAGAAACAAGAGTAGGCCATTTAGCCCCTCAAAACATGTTCCGCCTTTCAACGAAACGGCAGCTGATCCAGGATCCTACTCCATTTACCCCACCTTTGCCCCATATCCCTGAATACCTTTGGTTAATAATTATCTACCAATCTCAGATTTTAAAATTATCTAGTATGAATTGCTATTTGAAGAGTTCCAAATTTCTACACCCTTTGTATATAGAGATGTTTCCTAATTTCAACCCCGATTTTTAGATTCTCCAACCAGCAGCATAGTTTCAATCAACCCTATATGATCCCCTTAATACCTTGAAAACTTAGATCAGATCATCCCCTAACCTTCTAAATTCTCAGGAATACAAACCAAGTTTGCATATCTCTCCTCGTAATTTAACCAAGTCCAAGTATAATTCCAGTAAATTTACACTGCAATTCCTCCAAGGTCAATATAACCTTCCTACAGTGCGGTGCCAAGAACTGCTCACATCATTCTAGGTGTGGTATAACCAGGGCTTTATACAGTTGTAGCATAATTTCTAACCATTTGTATTCTAGTTCTCTAGATATAAAGGCAAGTATTCCATTAGCCCTTTTGATTATTTTCTGTACCTGTTCATGGCATTCTAATGATCTATGTACATGGATCTCCAAGTTTCTTTGGACCTCCACTGCTCCTAGCTTTTCACCATTTAGAAACTATTCTGGTTTTATCCTTTTTAGATCCCAAGTGGGTGGCCTTACATTTGCCTACATTGAAATCCATTTGCCAGTTTTGTCCATTCACTTTATCTATTAAGATCTTAATTTTATGCTTCCATCTACACCACTTACAGAGCCACAATATCTCATCTAAGTCGTAAATATAATGAATAGTTGAGGCCCCAACACAGATAACTTACAAGACACAAGTCACATTCTGCCAATTATAATACCTGCCCATTATCCCTACTCTCTGCTGCCTGCCATTCAGCCAACTGCATAACCAGAACAATAATTTCCCTTCAATTCCATGAGCTTCAACTTTAGCTAACCGTTTCTTATGAGGGACTTTTATCTAATGCCTTCTGGAAGTTCATTGAAATCGCGTCCAGACATTCCTATGTCCACTAATTTAGTCACCTCTTCAAAAACTTCAACCAGATTCATCAGGCATGACCTACTCTGTTTACAAATCCACACTAGCCCTCTCTGATCAGTTGAAAATTTTCAAGGGTGTTCAGTAACTCTGTCCTTCATTATAGGCCAGTAATTTGTCTGTAATTTCCTGGTTTCCCCTCTCACTTTTCTTAAGTACTGGAATGACATCCACAATTTTCCAATTTAAAGGAATGGTTTCTGAATTCAGAGAACTTTGGAAGTTTATAGTTGGGCATCTGCAATGTTCTTAACTACTTCCTTTAAAAACCTGGGATGGAAATGATCTGGTCCTGGAGATTTGTCACTCTTTAATGCCATTATTTTCTTCACTACTGTTATTTTGTTTACATTAATTTTGGTGCACACGTCCCTGATTCAATATTAATTTCCTTTGGATGTCCAGCATGCTATCCTCTTCCTCTGCTGTAAATACCAACATAATTATTTAATACATCTGCTATTTCCTTATTTTCACTGACAATATCACTATTCAATTTTCAAGGGGCCTATCTGCTCCTAACCACCATTTTCTTTTCCTAATATAAATTATAAAAAGGTCAATTTTGATATCCCTTGCAGGTGTTTCATACTCCCTTTTTGTAGGGTTTTCTGTCTGTTTCGTTATCCTTTGCTGTTCTTTGTACTGCACTAATTCACCAGCATCTGTGCTATTTTTTGCATTTTGCATGTTTTTAAAAAATTTTTTATGTTGCATCTTACTTGTATTTGTCCAGGGCTGTTGCTTTGGCAAGTAGAGCTCTTGTTCCTATGGGGTATAAACTGGTTCTGCATTGCAACATATTTTTTGAACACCTGCCCCGATCTATCTTTTTGCACATTAACAGATTTGTCCGGTTTACTGTGGACAGTCTCTGTCTCATTACATTGAAGTCAGCCTTACCTATATCTAGAATCTAAGCAGCTGCTTCACGTTTCTCCCTTTCAAACATTACATCGAACTCAATTATATTATGATGATCGCTATTTGATAAATGCTCACACTACATTAGTCTATTGACGAAAATCGAGCGCAATTCTCATTACTAAATCTAATAATGGCATGTCCCCTTGTTGGTTCTGACATGAGCTTGTCTGCTTATCCCAAACCATATGGAAGTTAAAAACCCTCATTAAAACCAGTAGTCCTTTGCTACATGCTTGGCTAATCTCTGCATTTATACATTTTAGCACTTCACAGCTGCTGCCAGGGAGCATATACAACTCTTACTATAGTCTTAAGTCTTTTTTCTATTTCTTAATGCTACCCATAAAATGTCCATTACTTGCTTACCCCTCTTATCATGGAAGTTATTTCATCCTTAATCACCAAGGTTACTTCCCCCTCTCTACAATTTTCCTTATCTTTCCCATAGGCCTTTTAACCTCATACACATTTAGTTCCCAGTCCTAAACGCACTGCAATTATATCTCAGTAATTGTTATCATGCCGAAGTTGAATTTGTGCCTGCAATTCCAACAATAGATGCCTAATAAATCAATCAATTTGTGATTGCAAATCCATGGTGCATGAGCTGGCGAGCAGAATCAGAATGACATGCCTGATGACGGAAGATTGAGTTAATCCCCCACAGAAGACTCAATCATTTGGTGCCTGAGTTAGGTAATTTGCAGTACTCCCAGCACTGTTAATTGACCAGCCATCTGGTGAAAAAGCACAACTGGATGGATGGATCTGTTACTGGGGGATGGGATTCTTCTTCAGCTCCAGATAATCCTATAAGCCAAGACCGTTACACGTAGGGCAGCTCTAGCTAGTTTACTTATGACTTTGTACACTTATTTGCGGCACACCCCTGAACCGGTCGTCCTGTTCTAATGTTTCACTCATTTCTTATTTCTCTCTCCAGGTTTTAACTTTTAGTTTGTCTAAAGCGCAATTTCTGACAGTTACTCCACTCTCTTCGCTTTTGTTTTTATAAAAATTATTAGTTATATGACCTTTTCCACCTGAGCCTGCACCACTCACCTCCCCCCATTTACTAGTTCAGTTTAAAGTTTTTGCGACTATGTGTTTCATAATTCCTGCTAGGACCCTGGTCCCTGCTTGGTTCAGGTGGAGCCTATCTCAACAGTACATTACTGTCCTATCCCAATACTGGTGTCAATGTCCGAAATGGAACCCCTCTTTCCTTAACCACTCCTTCAGCTGCGTGTTCACCCCTCTAATCTATTTATCCCCATGCCAATTTGTATGTGACTCAGGTAATAATCCAGAGATTGAGGTTGTTTTTTTTTTTTAAACATAGCTCCTGGTTCCCGGTACTTTTCAAACAGGACTTTTACCTACTTTTCCCCCAAGTTGTTGGTCCCAACATGGATCACAGAAACATGGATGCTCCCTCTCCTTCTCCAATATCCTTTCAAGTTGGTTCAAGGTGTTCCTCAGCCTGGCACCAGGTAGGCAACGAACCATGTTTTTAACCAATTCTTTTCTCAGGTTAAGCGAGCCTGAGTAAATTTGCCTGATATGCACAAAAACTCAATACTTGCAAGTCTCCAGATATAGTTTTAGCTCATCTGATAAGCATACTTTACCTCTGAAATACAGATTAGCAAGAGAAAAGTTCAGGGATCCCAAAGCAAAAAGCATCAGTAGTTTCCTGTTGTTTGTCTAGCTAGGACTAAAGGCCCGCTAACCGACCCGAACCCGACATGTGCTGAGTTCGGGTCGGGCTGCTCTTCCGGGCTCGGGTCGGGTCAGGTCCGGGTCGGACACGCACAGCAAGAATTGCTGTTAAGTGTTAAAAAGTAAAAAAAAAACCTTACCTGAGCTGTAAGTCCAGGATGTCAAAGAAGGAAACGCTGAGTCTGTGCAGTGAGTGTCTCTATGACGTCATCACGCTCATGCTGCAGCTTCCTGAAGATTGGGAGTCGGTAGGTAAGTAAAGGAAACATTCAGGTGGTCAGGTGGGGTGTGGTTCCGTTGGGTTCGGTTCGGGTTGGCTCTTTTTTTTGGGACTTGAGCAGGCCTTTAGCTAGGACCACCCGACTTATAGCGGTCTTGGCTTCTGGGATTATCTGGAGCTGAAGGAGAAGAATCCCAACGCCCAGTAACAGATTTATCCATCCAGCTGTATTAAAATACGGTGGCTGGTCAAGTAATAGTGCTGGGAATACAGCAGAATTACCTGGCTCAGATATCAGATGACTGAGTCTTCTGTTGGGGACTAACTCACTCTTCCATCATCAGTCTCATGTCATTATGATCCGGCTTGTCCCATGGTGTTATAATTACCAATCGGTTATTAGGCAACTATATAAATGTATATTCAACGCAGCAATATCCAAACTATTTGAACTAAGCAAAATTTTCAGGCTGAATGGGAGACACCATATTTATGTTTCAGTGGATTACCTGATTAACATGGTGACTAATGCACACAAAGATGCATACCATCTTAAGAATTGCCAAATAAAGTTAGAGAAATCCACATCCATTTGTAGGTATCTATTTACCCAAAATGGAATTCACACACTTTCTCTCTTCCCAACTACCCCCACAAGGATTATATTCATATATCCAAAATTCAGTGATGAGGCACACCCTAGGCTTAGCAAACCCCAGCTGTGAACTGGGATACTATTAGGTGCTTAACCAGTCAAACAGAAGCAATATCCAGGGCTACTGCCTGCCACTTTTCCAGTCATCCATTGGTATGCAGGGTTACCTGGAGCAAAGTAGGAGAATTCTAACTCCCAAGGACACTGGTGCACCTGCAGCTTCCATCAGTGGGCCAGTTAGGTGATTTGGTGCATCATTAACAGTACCCGGAGAACAACAGACCTACTTCAGGTGTCACAAAGTAGAGTCTGCCAGACAGTTGGTTCAGTGTCACCTTAGAATAGTTTTCTATGTTGAAGGTATTCCATAAATGCCCCTGATCATAATTTGCATGAGGCCTTCTAAACCCTCAGAAATGCAGCCATTCAGGTATTTTGCCTAAATATCTGCCTCTTGTTCTGCAAAGGGCACTGATTAATTTCCACTAAAACTCAACCAAAATGCTAAGTCTCTCAGGGTAATGCAATGAATAATGTCAAACTCTACAACTGGAATTATAACTCCGTCTTGAGGGGCACAGAATTGACTTAACACTATCCCAAAAGTCCAAAATCAAAAGGAATTCAAGAAATTCAAGACAACTTGAGGTCGAAATTTACAAACACAATGCAGTGGCAGTGTCCCTTTTGCATGTTGTAGCTAATGGGACATGCAATTATTTCATGACTTCAAAGGAATGCGTGGAGAGATTAAGGGCAGATTTTGATTTTGAACATCAAATTCTTAGCTCCCAAAGTAGCTCGGTAAAATGACTTAGCAGGTTAAGACAGAAACTGAACCAGAGATTAGAAATATCCCAAGTTTGATCCTTGACATTTACTGAGCTGACAAGAATGGGTCAATGGGGCAAAATACTACAGACACTCCAGCAGGAGAGAAAGAGAAAACAAGAGAAAATTGACAGGAAAAAAAAAGACAAAAAGATTCTTCTGCACAGGCATAACAAAGTTTGAAACTTCAAGATACCCAAGACAAATATACTATTAAAAGGTCAATTATCTTGTATCCAAATAGAAATCTCCATCACCTCAGAAATAAACACTGGATCATATCACAAAGCTGGCTCTATGCAGCTTCAGGATGGGCTTTTCTTTCTCAGCATTCGTCAAATCTTGCTTTCAAACATTTAAAATAACTCACGAGTTGGTTAGACTTTTTGGGTACCAATTCCTTTGTCTAGCTCTTCAATATGAAATAATATGCACACAATAGCATTCAAAACTATCCACTTGGACAGCTCAATAGGGACACCAAGAGCTAGGCCTGAAGGGAATACAATGACAAAAGATACAGGCTTGCATCAAGTTCCCTGGTCTTGCTCAAAGACTCAATATAGTTCTTCACGATAGCTTCTAATCTTACTCAGCCATTTTGAAATATATTGTTCACTTGAATCGTCCACGTGATATAAAAAGAGTCCTTAGCAGTCTGGACATGCAGTTGCTGAAATCTGCAACTCAATATTACTGAGTATAATGGAAAATCAGAAGCGCCAAGTTAGGCGGGCAACCACCGCCCTCAAAAAGCACCTACCATGGATGAAGTATCTTTGGTGGAAATTAGCTGCACAGCTATGAAAGATTTGGCTGATGCTACAGATCAGGAGGCATAATAATTAGTTCCACCCACATAAGGAATTAGATCGCTTAGCATTTTTAAGGACTGACCTAAGGCAGTGTTAGAGCAGTGAGTAAAAGCAAGACGACAGCAAAATAGTAGTGATGAATTTTGATGTTTTTCTGAATAAAATTTGATGTATTCTCCAACCATGCTTCCTTAGTTAACGAATGTCTGTTCGGGTACTACAGTTGGCCTAATTGATTGAAAGGGGGCGTGGGAAATGGGGTAAGAGCCAGGGTTTGTGCTCCCAATTGGTACCGTGTGTGGACATGGGTTACCACTGCTGTTACGTAGTGTGAAAACATCAGATAAGTTAGGACTCTGAGGTGATGCCTTCCACCCCCACAACATTACACCCACCGTTGAAGCACAAGTATGAAGGCACAGTCACCTGACATATTGGCAGGATGAACAATGCAGTGGACTCATAGCCCAGTAAGGAGTTAATCCTGTTAAGGAAGGGGAGAAAATTAAAGAAAATCTGGTAACCAGAAATTGATTCATGTCACCAGTTTACTCTGACAACTAGCAACCTGAGTTGGTCTAACCACCACCTGGATATAAAGATTGTAATAATGTATTGGGATTCCAGTGGATTATGTAATTAACAGCTTCAGAACATGAACTGTGTGCCCATTTCAGTATATGGAGAAGCACTTCAAAATTACAGATAGAAATGATAAATTTTAAAAAATCATTGTTGACAATTACTGCAAGGAAAAAAAATCTATTAGCTCATGGACAACCCAGGACATTAGACTGGATCACAGAAATGCAGCTCAATTACCTTGATTATTTCGGCAAAATAAAATGATGCAGCATTTAAATGACAACCAAGTATTTTAAGCACAATATCCAATGATGCAGAACTGTATACTTATCAAAAGTAGAAACATGATTATAGGATTGTGTGGTGTGACATCACTTACAAGCTTCCACAACAGGACTGGTGCTAAACATGAGACTTTAAATGCACAACAATTTTTATAAAATTAATTCACTTAATGTACATGGAGTAGTAAGCCTCATTTTTTTTTTTTAAAGTGGTGAATTACAACATGGTTATTTAAAGTACAAAGTATTTTGAGCTGCATATCCAACCATAATCCATAGCAAGCTATTGAAGTTGAAATGAAGTTTATTGTACATGTATCATTTGAGTAAATATACACAAAACCCTTTGCACAAATCCCACTGTATATAGACACAATATATTTGCAACACAACTGGTCGTCAATATTGAGAACAACCTCTGATAAAATTGAAGTATATTGCAAAATACAAACTTAACCAGTATCTAAAAAAAAAGTAACACTTTATCCAATTTTCTCCATGAATGAAATCAGCCTGTCTGCTAAAAAAAATTCTTGCGTAATGACTTACCAGTTACATTTCAGCTGCTCTTATAAACAGATCACAGCAGATGTGCTTAACCGTTTAATCTCTTGGATACTACATCCACTCTCAAATAATCAATTTTCAGCATGCTAGGCATGTACAAATGCTAAGTATGAAATCCTATATGGATGTGCAAAAAGCACAAATCAGTAATTTACAAGAGTAATCATCAGGCTTTCAGACAGATAATAGTCAACTGACTGTAAAGTGACATTATACATTTTAATACAATTTCATCAACCACTACTTATCCAGGTATTAGGTGAAGTTCCACAAAGAAAAATATTCTGCAAATGTTGGTGCGAAGGTTTCCATCCAAATTAGCATGGTCACTCGAACATTTTACTTTTAAAACCAAAACATAATTGAGGTCATAAATCCACAGCTGTCGAAATGGAATATTTTATAGTGAAATGATTCATAAATATGCTTTAAAAAGCACAGATGCATACGATAGGTGTAAGATGTTCAACCATCAAGAAAATTAGTGGAAACATAACAAAAGCAAAGGATAACTAAAACCACCAGTAGAAATGCTAATTGGACAAAAACACTGGACAACTGCAGCAGTGACAGCAAGTCTTTTTGCAGTTAAGTTAGAAATCAAGGACTATATTGGTCCTTCAAAAGGATGTGTCAGGACAAGTTAGACAAAAACAAAATTATCAGGCTGAGGAGTTAAATATATCTTTTGCATTTTTTTTTACTTCAGCAAGTGGTCGCAGTACCATAATGTTACCAGGAGAGGTGTGTAGCTAAAATTGTTTCTGCAAAAATAACCACAGAAATAGCTTTTGCCAAGATGAATGCATTTATGCAAATATCCCCTTTACCCCAAAAAGTGTTCAGGGAACTGGGAAAGGTAATTTGCAAACCACTTCCTCATACATACATACATACATACATACATTCAGGAGCTCACTGAGGTCCAAGCTGATTCCGAAAGATTGGAGAATGGCTCACATGATCCAATTATTTCAGAAAAGATTAAATTGCAGTGGTAATTAATTTTGAGTTTGACGACAGTAATTGTGAAATTGTTGGAAAGCATCATGAGATACCAGATGTACCTGGTGAACTCAGCCATTATTCAGAATACCTTGCATGGTACGCCATAGGCTCTGCCTCACTAATCTGTTAGATTAGAGTTCTTTAAAAGTGGCTAGAATGGTGTAGGAAGCAAGTCTGGCTGATGTTGTACACCTCGACTTCCAAAATGCTTTCAGTAAAGCACTGCACAGACAGCTACTGCAAAAAAAAATTACAGGATTATAGGATAACTATTACAATACCACATAAGCAGAGGGTTGTGGATCGTTATTAATGGATTTGATTGAGCTTTGGAGGTTTCACAGGATTTGACAGAAGTGTTCAAAAATCATGAAGGGTTACGACAGAGTAAATAAGGAGAAACTATTTCCAGTGGTATCCTTCAGGGCGGCACAGTGGTTAGCACCGCAGCCTCACAGCTCCAGCGACCCAGGTTCAATTCTGGGTACTGCCTGTGTGGAGTTTGCAAGTTCTCCCTGTGTCTGCGTGGGTTTTCTCCGGGTGCTCCGGTGTCCTCCCACAAGCCAAAGACTTGCAGGTTGATAGGTAAGTTGGCCATTAGCAATTGCCCCTAGTATAGGTAGGTGGTAGGGAAATATAGGGACAGATGGGGATGTGGTAGGAATATGGAATTAGTGTAGGATTAGTATAAATGGGTGGTTGATGGTCAGCACAGACTCGGTGGCCCAAAGGGCAGTGCTAGGACCATTGTTTTTTATATTTGTACATAAATAACTTAGATATTGGAATACAGACTAAAATTTGCCCATGATAGCAAACTTGGGAGATGTGGTAGACAGTGAGGATGATAAGAATCAACTGCAACAGGACATAGACTGGCAGAATGGGCAGACAAGTGGCAAATGAAATTTAATACAGGAAAGTGTGAAGTGCTGCATTTTGGCAGAAGGAGTAGGATAAGGCAATATGTATAGATCTTTGAAGGTGGCAGGATATATTGAGTAATTATCAAAACATATGGATCTTGGGCTTCATAGAGGTAGAGTACAAAAGCCGGGAAGTTATGCTAAACCTTTATAAAACTCTGGTTAGGCCACAACTAGAGTATTGTATACAGTTCTAATCACCACCTTTTAGGGAGGAAGGGTGTGAGGGCCCTTGAAAGGATGCAGAGGAGATTTAGCAGAATTGTTCTAGGGATGAGGGATTTTAGCTACAAGGTTAGGTTGGGGAAGCTGGGGTTTTTCTCCTTGAAGCAGAGGAGACTGAGGGGAGATTTCATAAAAGTGCACAAGATTATGACATGTTTAGATAAAAGGTAAATAAAGAAAAACTGTTCCCATTAGCTAATGCTAAGTATTGGGAAACACAGATTTAAGGTAGATGGGAGGAAGAATTTTAAAAAAAAATTCACACAGCTAGTGGTAATGATCTGGAACTCGCTGCCTACGAGGGTGGCAGAAGCAGAGAGGAACAATGATTCCAAAAGGAAATTGGATGGGTACTTGAGGGAAATAAACTTGCAGGGCTATGGGGATAAAGCAGGGGAATGGGATTGATTGTATTGCTCTACAGTGAGCTGGTATGGAGTTGATGAATTGAATGGCCTCCTTGTGCGCCATTATGACTCTACGTATCAGTAATCAGAGGACCTAAATTAAAAAAAGGATTTAACAAAACCACCGGAGGTGAGATAAGGAGGATTTAAAAAAAAATAACAGCAAGTTACGAAGATCCAGAACGCACTACCTGGAAGGGTGGTGGAAACAGATTGAATAGCAACCTGCAAAATTGAATTGGAGAAATACTTGAACAATAAAGATTGAGGCCCATGAGGAAAGGAATTAAATCGCACAGCTCTTTCAAAGAGTTGATGGGTGAATGTTTTTTTTATTCATTCATGGGATGTGGGTGTTGCTGGCGAGGCCAGCATTTATTGCCCATCCCCAATTGCCCTCGAGAAGGTGGTGGTGAGCTGCCTCCTTGAACCACTGCAGTCCATGCGGGGTAGGTACACCCACAGTACTGTTAGGAAGGGAGTTCCAGGATTTTGACCCAGCGACAGTGAAGGAACAGCGATATAGTTCCAAGTCAGAATGGTGCGTGGCTTGGAGGGGAACTTGTAGGTGGTGGTGTTGCCATGCATCTGCTGCCCTTGTCCTTCTAGGTGGTAGAAATTGCAGGTTTTGAATATGCTGCCCAAGTATCCCCTTGGTGCATTGCATCTTGTAGATGGTACACACTGCTGCCACTGTGTGTTGATGGTGGAGGGAGTGAATGTTTGTAGATGGGGTGTCAATGAAGCGGACTGCTTTGTCCTGGATGATGTTGATCTTCGAGTGTTGTTGGAACTGCACCCATCCAGGCAAGTGGAGAGTATAGAGTATTCCATCACACTCCTGACTTGCGTCTTGTAGATGGTGGATAGGCTTTGGGGAGCCAGGGGATGAGTTACTCACCACAGGATTCCTAGCCCCCGACCTGCTCTTGTAGCCACGGTATTTATATGGCCACTCCAGTTCAGTTTCTGGTCAATGGTAACCCCCAGGATGTTGATTTGGGTGGGGAGGGGGGGCGAAATTCAGCGATGGTAATGCCACTGAATATCCAGGCGAGATGGTTAAGATTCTCTCTTGGTGGAGAGAGTCATTGCCCAGCAATGAATGTTCCCCTATCTTTGCTGTCTCATTCTTTAATAAAATTGACAAGTGCAGTGTCATGCACTCAAGTGAAGAAACACCAGGCAGATTTACACTAAGAGGAAGACATAGCAAGGGAGTAACTTGATCATTTCTTAAAAAGTTGCATAGTGCAAGATGGCCATAGATAACAGAAATAGTGTTTTTCAGTACTTTAGGGCAATAGGAGGTACAGAAATGAAGAGCATTAAACTTAGGCGACTTAAAGTACTCGTATGCCTGCACTTCAAGTATTGTCTCCAATTTAAGTTCCCGTGCAAGGTGAGGAATATTAAAGCTAAGAAGGTGCAGTGGAGGATAACCAGAGTAACAACAAATCTTGATACTAGATGAGGATACATGCCAGACGTTATTTGCTTTGGAGAAACACAGATATAGAGGATATGATTTGAGGATTTTAAATTGACAACTCAATTGCATAGTTAAATTAGATTATTTGAAGTAAAGAGGGATTGGAGAGCTAGAGATCTGCCTATAAATTCCATAAACAAAATATTAGATAAGATGCCAAGAATAAACTGCCAAGACAGGTGGCAGTAAGGGATCACTCGTCATTCAAATGGGAATTTGAGAGGTTCATAAGAGAAAAGGATGTTCCACTTACAGGACAAGTTGCTGGTCAGCTGCGACTAGAACGTGCACAGGTTACTACAATCTCCAAGAGTTTTCTTGATTGCCTTTGGGAGTTGGAAAGGAATTTTTCAGTTTTCCCCGAATTTTCTGCACGTGTTTTGTCTCTCAGGAGACATCTCAGCTGGGGAATGGAAGAATGAAGCACGTAGCTGTACCCTTTTCTGATTAAAGTGAGCTTGATGGGACTGAAGATTATTTCTCATCAGTTTTTTTTTAAAAAAAAGTCATATCCAAATATTTAGTATAATCTAAAATACAGTGAAGCCTTTGTATTAATATACAAAATTTATTGGAAAGTACTTGAACCAGAGACCACCCAAAACCTTCAACTTTATGTTGATCACAAAAATTACTTCCACCTTAAGATGTCCAAACTTGATGGAAATGTAGGGTAGAGCAACCAAGATGCAAAAATGAATTTCATTAAAGAGTTCACACAAGGAACCAAAAATTGGTTAATGATCAAAAATCAAAGGCAAAAAAGTTAAAAAATACCCCTCTATACTCTGGTCACAGCTATTTCTAAGCATGAAACTGTTCAGACACAATTCAACCTCAACAAAATTAGCATTGAGGACATCAGTCTAACCTAACCTAAAACTTTTTTTTTTAAAAACTCTCTCTGCTAATTGACCAAATACCTGGTTAGCACAATCTAATCAGATCTAAGAAATCAACACATAAAAGAAGACATGATAGTTCTATACTAAAAACAAGTTATTTTTGAAATGACCATTTAAAAGATGCAAGTGAAAACTCAAGTAATTTGAAAAGAAAAATGTTTCAACTCTCAAATTTGATTTCTTTTTAAAAATTTGGGCCTCAATTTATGATCAAACTGATGTTATGTCACTCAACACTACTTTAGTAAACTTTATGTAACTCATTCATTTAAAAGTTAGAACTAAAAATCTCTATATATTTTAAACTTCCAACAAGCCTACAACTCCATTTATTAAGGGGTCAATGCTGTGAGAAACATAAGATACCATAAAAAAGGCCCCTTCTTTTGATAAGAAATAAGCAGGCTCTACTCTTTGGGGGATTGAAGATTTGAAGCATGTTGCCAATCTAGCAGATATGTAAAAGTACCTTTTTCTTCAGCAGGAAAGTAAGTGAGGTGTTAAGAGTTTATGTTTGCAAAATTCCCAAGTAAATGGAAAAAATGTTTTGCTAATAGTTATTTAATGGATGTTGTTTGTTAACTGCCTGCAGTGTTCCTGTAAGATAGCTGATACGGCACAAGATTTCAACATGGTGACTTTAAGCAAAATAAACTACCTTGGAACACACTTTCCTAGATGTCCCCTCAAGTTTTCACACACTAATAGCACTTTGGTCTAGTTATGTATATGTGGGGGCTGGGGAAAGGGGAGGGAAGGAAGGAAAACAGGAATTTACCTTGCAACTGTTTCCAAGCAATTAAAAATTAACGGTGGATATTAAATTAGCATTTACAACTGGAGTTTGAGTTAATAATCTGTGAAGCGGTATAATGAACTCTGGGGTGGGATAATTTGAACACCTTCAGTACTAGGATCTATCAAAGAGATATGATTGTTGGCTGCACCAATTTTCTAATCATGCACAGCATATACACTGTGCATTTCTCAGTATAAATGGCTTAGTTTTCAATTACTTTTACAAAAAGAAAATGGTTTATTTTCTGTTTTATTTATTATTCCAGAACTCCATGGATTTTACAGCATGGTCACATTTTAAAAGATGTAATGTACTACATTCACAAGGAGTAAACCCAACTTGCTAAACAATGATGTTTATGTGGTTGCTGTTCTATGCTACAAAGACTGAAGCATTTACTTCAATATAAAGGTTCAAACAAAAGATTTTACATAAGAAAAACAAAATTCAAGATCTACATCACATTAAAAAAAAACAGTGTCAGCTAACAGCAGATAAAACTCAACTGATATTTTTAAATCACCAGATATCCATATACCTTAAATTGTCACAGAAGGGAATGGTCTGTTGTTACAATTCAAAATGTCTAAAATCTGTGGCCTCTAGGGGTTGTGTCAAAATTACCCCTTTGATTTCCTTTACCAAAACCACCAGGTGCACCACTCACGGTACCCACACCTGCCATGGGTTGTTGAGGAGCCTCAGGTGCAGGGGTTCCACTCAGGTTTCCCCTATTGATCATAGGAGGAGAACCCATTTGACCAGGGCCTCCTTGGGGAAATCTATCATTGCGCTAGTGTCCATTCAGATAGCAATTATTTTTTAAAAAAGTGTCCATTACACGTTCCATTGTAGGAACAAACCAAAAGATGGCAATTTTATGTATTGATTGGCGACATCCCCGTGTTGGTGTCATGAAGTTTGGCAGGCAGTCCAGCAGTACCAGGAACATACAAAAAGGAGATAGAAAGGAGCAATTACATTAGTTAACGTATAGATTAATGGTGCTTTGAATTATGAAAAATTTATATTTCACAGCCTACTTTCAAGCTGTCACAAAAAGTAACTACAGCCATAATACAAAAAATTAGAAATACCCTAAGAAATCCAAACCCTGATAAAACCCATTATGCAAATTCATCACAATACTAGATTTTTGAATTATAAATTTGATTTTCTCTGTACTTTAAAGACAAAAACAAATAACTAAAACATGACAAATCTCAAAACATTAATTACATAAATTACAATTATGCAATCAACCAAGAATCAAAAAAAATTTTATTTTTCACACCGCAAGTGTAGTATTTGTATAGCTCTAACTGCAACCATATTTTTGGAGAAAAAAATCTATGATCTTTTAAGAACTGACCAGTTCCACATTCAGGAACAATGAAATATCACGTATTTTTTTAGTATCACCTCATTGATAGCTCATAGTTACCTCCAATACCTCCTTCAACTGGTTTACATGGTGTTAAAATTTTGGTCTGCTAAGGCTGTAACATCTTCC
Organism: Heterodontus francisci; assembly: GCF_036365525.1. Classification (NCBI taxonomy): domain Eukaryota; kingdom Metazoa; phylum Chordata; class Chondrichthyes; order Heterodontiformes; family Heterodontidae; genus Heterodontus; species Heterodontus francisci. Next base: position 53,506,807 of record NC_090376.1, on the reverse strand, counting down.
AACATTTAAAATTTTCATTAGATTTATGCATATCATAGTATCAATGAAGTGTAGCTCATTTAAAAAAATAATTTTAAGTTATTAGAGCAAGGGTATCCTTTTGAAGGATCGAATAAATAGGAGTGGACAGTGTATGATGCAATCCTTTCAAAACATATCCAATCCTTAAGCATTTTTTGTACTACTTCAAGTCACTGGACCATGTTATTTCCACTTCTTGCTCTTCACTTAATCATCTTTTCTGAGCAACTCCACTGTGCATCCCCAGCCCTCCCAAATCCATCTCCCTCACCTCCTTCTCCACTTCTCTCTCCTATTCTACTGCCATTTACACTTCCCCACACCCCAACCATCTCCACTCCCCATTTCTTCCCTCACTCCTCTGTCATGCTCTCGCTCAATTACTTCCTCCCCACCCCTCACTCCTTCTCCACTTCTTCCTTTTGCTCTCCTCTGCCACCTCCTCCACTTTGGTCTGTCTTTCTCCCAGCATTACATCTTCCCACCTTCATCAGTCCTCTGTGTCTGTCTGTATTGCTCCACTTCCTCCTCGACTTCTGTCTCGCCCTTTCTTGCAGTTCCATTCACCCATTTTTCTGCAAAACAAGCTCACTCTCATTCTGCAATTCTAGCTCTTTTTACTTTCTTTCTCTCCACCACACTTCCACTCTCTTGCCCAACTGCTGTCTTTTAGATCTTCTTCCTCTGACCATACCTTCCTTTTCTTTCCATTCTCACTCTTCAGATTTGATGCCTCTACGTTGCTTTTTGCAGGAATAGTGGATGAGGAAATCATGCAAACAGGGATTGCAATTGTCCCTTGATTTTTTTGTAGTCTGGGGGTGGTAGGGGGGCGGGAGCGCGGGCTATGCAGGGATGCTGGCATACATACACTTACTCTGTGCAAATCTTTTTAAAAGGGCATACGGGTTGCTCTAAAGTGGCAAGCCTGACTACACTCAACCCTCCCATTCCCAGCAGACAGCAACACTGAATAAGAAAAGCTCCATGAATGAAAAGATCACTTCTGAAAAACCCACCAGCAGAGACAGATTTTCCAGCAGGAAATTTAAAATAAAAGCCTCTAGTTCTTAGGCGGATGCCATAGTCCACTCCTGTAGTACTGCTCTCCTCAGTACCTACTTTAGCAACTTGACAATACAAGTTCCAATTGAAGAGGAGTGCTTCTGGAGGTGGAAAATGAACAGAATCCTGCTGCATTACCAGAGCTGCAGCACTGTTTCATTCCTTACCAGCAGATTTTTGGGCAATTCTTAAAATCAGGAGCTGGAAGTGGCAAACAGGCAGGTATTGAACACAAAAAATTTACAAATACCATTTTGATATGGTTTCACCAAATTATCACAAATGCTTGATGCTACACTAAAATAGTTTTTGTTTTTATATAAACAACTCTGTTTGGCAATTCCAAAGCAGTAGTGCGCTTTTTTCTCCCTAAACATTTATGGTAGATCACACACAGTAAAACTAACTCCCAACAGATACATGTATGGTTTATATAAATACACAAAGGAAAATATTAATTTGGTTCTCATTTGCAACACTAAGCAGCCAATGTTGTCCAATCAAAATAAACAAAATTCACCTTTCAGATTATGTGACCAAATGTACAGTATGCTGACATAGGTAAGAGTGAATGTTTGCTACTGATGTGTGGAAAACAGTATGGCCAGCCGGTCACCTGTAACAGTCCTGTCCTCTCAGCAATTTTAACAATTATGAAATCAACTTTTCTTCTGTCTCGTAGGTCAGTTCTGGGTGGGAAGAGGGGGCTTAAGATAAATCTGTCTGTGTACCAACAAGGAAAAAATACTGCCAAAAAAACCTTTTAAAAAAAACGGTTAAACTAAAAAAGGCAAGACCATTGAAAGAGGAAGATATTGGCAATGTTTTTCCAGCTTGCAAAGATATTCATTTCTATCCCCACTTTCCATTTGTGAATCTAGTCTCCATTACAGGAGAACAGTTTTAGACAGTGGAGCTGGCACCTCCTCGATGTGCTCATATGTAGATTCTAGCCTCAGATCAAAATATGAAAAAAAATGGTGCTAACTACAGTACACAAGTTTTAGAATTTAAAATCCAATACCCATACTTGCTATATTACTTCAAAAATCTTAGCTTTTGATGACTTAAATAAATGGAACTATGATATGGGCTGCACCCAATTTTTAAGTACTCATTTCATTTTTTATCATTTTGTATGCCAGACAAACAATTCAAACTTTCAATTTTGTTGAGAAACAGGAGTAAAGTTTCCTCCCCCCTCCCCCAACCATTTTCTTCAGCATAACCAAATCTAGTAGTACACAGGGTGTACAGCTTGATGTGACTGGAGATATGAATGCTTATGGAATTCTCAGTCTCCCATTTTAGCATTGTGCTGTATTACTTTAAGATTTATATTCTAGACCCGGCAAATCTCAGCTTTGCACAAGTGTGAAGATGCAAACAATGTTTTTGTATGAATTTGAGTTTAATATCCGAAAGATATGTTTACACTTTCAGAAAGCTTGGCACATTGCACAAAACTGTACAATCTAAAGTAAGAGCACCTAAGTAGTTACAGCAAAATTTGAAGTGTCAGAAACAAGTTGTGACTGGGAAACTTGAAATACTTTGAAGTATTGTTTCAAGTTCATGCTCGTTTTGCGTGAAGTGCAATGGCAGATGCCACATAATGTGGGTGAATGCTTAGTGTTACACAAATCCCTTTGAAAGATGACATTTGGATTTTATCTAACTTTTCTCCCAAACTGGATCACAGAAAACATTACCAAACTTCAAACTTGCCCAGAGTCCATCAGAATATATAGAGGATAGTCATTTACTGTTGTTAATTTAATTTGACTTACTGCATGGTCCTGTAATATAATCACTGCCATAATTTATATTTACTTCAACAATGATTACACTAAAGTACAATCACTATAACAAAATAACTAAAAATCCTATTGCCTATTGAAATTCACAATCGAGGTTCATCTGTGTACTAAAATCCTAAAGAATGAATACCTCAAGCTTTTATACGAGCTATACTCTGATAATGCCCAATTTCAATGCACCCATACTCTTGATAATTTCAATACTGTGCAATTGCTATATTACACTGCTCTATAACATTTTTCACTTTATCACATGTATAAATTCTGATCCATCTTAGTGCATCAGAATACCCATCTTCCTAATTGAGGATGGATCTAAAAATACCTGATAACACAACTGTGTTGATAATCCAGAGGATATTTTACTTTTTTGATTTTCCCAAGTATGCTTTCTATAAAGTATTTGTGCTGAAAACTAGAAAGTTTTGATATTTATTTACATAAAGTATGCAGCTCTGATAAAAAAATCATGCCAGTCTGAGTGTTAGTGTAAACATACCTTACGGTACTTAATAAAAAGGCAATAAACATTAGGTGGTTTAATACATTACCATTGTTCCACCGTTGTCTCCCAGCATGGGTGTTCCCAGATTTGCAGCTCCTTCTGGCCCAATGGCTGGGACTGGTCCCATTGTAGCGCCAGGCATAGGTCCACGGTTGTTCATGTTCATACCCAAAAGTGGAGCAGGGCCTTGATTGCCAGCAGGAGCCGGGCTATACGCATCTATTCAAAATAGTGGGTACTTAGATCTAGCCTAAATCTAATTTTGCTTCCAAGGCAATTAATTGGATTGAATATTTGTAGAAACTCAGTAGATAAATATAGAAACATGCTTATTTAATAGACTGACCATGCAAGGCAACTGCTACCTGAGTAACAGCCTGCAAAAATTGTTCTTTGGGACTGTACAAATTATACTGCATACACACACCCCAAACATTTTTCCAACATCTTTGCTTCATAAACAAGCTTTCCACAAGAAGAACTACAGTATTAAAAATATATTGTTTGGATATTTCCATTTCTGCAAATGATTTGTTTTCCAGTTTTAACTGTGAACCATTGAGGAGACAATTTGATTACAGTTCAAAGAAACACCTGTTGAAAATAAGGCCAAACATCAAGTAGTTACGGATTTTTCCAAGTATTCCTTAGGCGGTGAAATTATTTTTTCCACATTATAAACTAAACTATGGTCATTCTGTTCCATTCATCTGGAAGATTCTTCACAAGCTTAAGCAAATTTACCCACTTTCCCTCTCTACAGAAGTCATAATATCTCCAGTCCTAAAAGTTACGAATTGGGATGGTCTTTGCCAGTGCTTATACTTGGCCAAGAATTCAGTTACAGATAAAGACCAGAGCTGTCAAATCACAAATTTTCATTAACTTCCTTGGAACTTTTCTCCCCAAGTCTAGTGTAGGGGCATATGTTTTTTTAAATCTAGGTTTACACCAATATAAATATGTCTAACAGGATACTGAGCTGACAAAATGTAGCATGTTATTTTCTCGTCACTTCTGCAACCTAAAGAACAGAGCAGAATTATTTTGGAAGAATATTGGTCGCACCTGTAATATTTTGCTTCACATTACCAGCTGCAAAAAGTTGGACTGCCAAAGTAAGTCAACTGAAAACTATTCTAAATATTACTTTGACTATTTTAACAGATTTGTCTCCCAATGTTTTCATTTTAAATCAAACATAAAAAAGCAAAAGACTACCGAACATTAATAAAATATATACAATACCATAACCTTTAGATATTATCTATTCATGCTTAACTGTTCAGTCCCAAGTAATTAATACTACAATCTTAAACCACACAATGGTAACTTGAAACAAAGGATTTGAGCTAAAATTGAAACACTTGCAGAGTTCAATTTTACTTTTTCTGCAGTCTTGGACTCGCTCCCTTAAACCACTTTAAGTTCATTTATTGAAATATCGTACAAGCATGATACCAAATCCAAGTACAATTCTTAAATATCATAATTTCTAAAACATGTCATCTTACAATAATCTCCCTGGTTGATGTAATGTTCATAATATCTGGTTGGTGAGGGGAAGAAGGGGAAGAGAGTGGGCAGCTACAGAATGCAAGGGATGACAAGCTTACAAAGTTCAAACCATTCCCACTTTGCATAATGACTTTAAGTGCAACTTTGCTTAATACTTGATTAGTAGCCTATGGCACTCAATCACATGCAATGCCCTGAACAACATTCACTTAGATAGTGACTTTGCCATGTCATACATCTTTTGAGTGGTTACAGAAGTACAGGACAAACAGAACTTTTCATAACTTCTATATTGGGGACATATACCCACTGAAATAACAGAATTCATTTTCTTTCACTTGCACCTGTAACATCCATCTGATGGATTAGTCAAATTAAATTAACAAAAGACCCACATCCTAACTCTGTTAGTTTTACTACATTTAGACTGGCTGATAAAATTAAGCAGATTTCATAGAATGGTTACAGCACAGAAGGAGGCCATTTAGCCCGCCGTATCCATGCTGACTCTCTGCAAGAGCAAATTAGCTGGACCCATTTCCCCACCCTTTCCTCATAATAATGCATCTTTCTCCAGATGCTTATCTAATTCCCTTTTGAAAGCCACGATTGACTCTGCCTTCATCACACTCAGGCAGGGCATTCCAGATCCTAACCACATACTGGTCAAAAAAGTTTTTCATATCATCATTGGTTCTTTTGCCAATCACTTTCAGTTGGTGCCCTCTGGTTCGTGACCCTTTTCGCCTATGGGACCAGTTTCTCTCTACCTACTTATTTTTATAGACCACATGCTCGGAATTCAGCTAGCATACATTCCAGAAGCACCAAGTACTGGAGTTTAAATTCCTTTCTCCAAAAAAAAAAGACACAGGATTATAAGACATGTAAAGAATGCTATCTTAGAATGTATGCAATAAGAAGCTTTCAGTTACTCTTGGATAAACATAGTTTGAGCATATGTACCATCTGTGAGGGAGACAACAGGTGAAACTGCATTTGTAACTAGAATCCCATTAAGTTCCATTAAACAGAAATCTTATTATTGCTGGCATATATAATCTTTGATTGGCTGTTAGATATGAAGCATACCCACATCTCATGTTGAAACAGTAATTAATTGTTAAACCAATTTTAAAACCATGTTTTTGATCCAGACAGAAAATGTCTTGGTTTTATTTCTAGGATAAATATAGTCTTATTCAGTTTGAATACAACAAGTCGAACACAAGTATGTCCTATTTTTTTCCGAACAGAGTTTCAATTTAGTCATTTGATTTAAAAAAGACAACACACAGAAATCCATGCTAATACTACATTTATATTACAATGCAGCTTCTAGGAGCTCCAAATCAGACAGCAGTACTGTAACATGAATAAGGTGTTGCAGAGCACCATCAGCTGTAGATTTCTCCCCAGCCACTCACCAGCTGCCTCCAGTTGTAATAGATCAGTAGAGTCCAATATACTAACCACATTAGGAATTAAGATGTGGCTAACTGCATTTCTAATTAGAAAATTTTAAAAAGTAGACATTATTGGGCATGTGATCTCACGACTCATTTACATGTCATCTGCATATGTGCTTTCACTGTGTGTATTTGTTGATAAAATGACAAGACAAAAAGTAGAGGTATTTTTTGATTACTGTGAATGCTTTACTTCCTTGGTTGCTGGACGATGGTAGATGTTTGCTAAGTAAATATGCTTGTGTGAAGTAGATTTATCTGTATTGCAAGCAAGATTTTTTTTACTAAGATTAGTGCATGCAGCTAACACAGTCGCTGCAGCCATGCCTGAGGCAAGTCAGCAATTTCAAATGGTTAGCATTGTAATTGATTCTATGCATCATCACTTTTTCTAGCCTTGGGCTGCAGTGCACCATGCAAGATAGGAATGCTATTTTGTATATGCAGTCTTTACAGACCTACCCATAACATTGGGTACAGTAAAAACAAAAAATAAGTATATAGTTATTTCTCTGATGTTACTGTTACTCCTAAATTCACCTGACGAAGCAGGGAAAATTTCAGAACTGCTGGCTGCTTCAGCCTCTGGTTTGACTGATCACTTTGTCTCCATTGCAAGCCAAACACCATCCTCCTCAGGACCAACAGGCAGTTTGGGCCAAACGGTTATTAATATGCCCAACTACAATGTCTACTCATTATTTATTTACCAACCAGAAATTTAGTTAGCCACACCTTGATTTCTAATGTAGCTCGTGGCGAATGGATTGGACAATACTGATCTATTGGCACTGAAGACAGCTGTTCATTGTAAGTGGCTGGGGGAAATAAAAAACTTCAATTTGTGGAGTTTCTGCAATTCATTTGCAGTGATGGATTGTCCTGGCCAATATGTATCCCTCAACCAACATTATTTAAAAAAATTACATTGCTGTTTGTGGCAACATGCTGTGCATAAATCTGGTCGTCACATTTCCTACGTTACAACATTAACAATGCTTCAAAAGTGCTTAGGTCCCAAGGTTCTGAGAGGCATATAATTCCAGCACTTTCTATCTTTCCAGCCTCAAGATTGCACCATAGTGGCCAAAATACTTCATGTGTCACTGCGAATACGACAACTGATTAAAAATTGCACGTTTAGACTCTTAATGGTAGAACTTGAGAATTGCGACTATCCATGGCTATTCAAATTTAATTGGAAAGTCAATTTTTTAAGATTCTCCTGAACCCATATATTCTGATAACGGTTTATCACAATGTTAAATAAGGTGCAACTTGTACCAGAATGTGACATCACCAAGCAGTGCAATCAAGTTCAAATTATCTTTATTATATAGATGGTACGACTGCTAGAATATTAAAGGTTTTTCAGAACTGCCAGACATCAACTGAAAAATATTGACAAAATGTTCAAATTCATTATGACAAAAACATTCCACTGCAGTATGACTTAAAAGCAAAGTAAATACATTACAGTGTAACTGTCAACACCTCAGTGAAGCATATAAATGCAAGGATGTTTGTTTGACCACTAGTTTCACGGAGCACGAAGAGCAATTATGTGCCGTACTATAGTCTACATACAAAATGTTGTATATTTAAATACTAATTGGTTTTAACAAACGGCAGTCCACATTATCTTCTCTTTGGTACAAGATGTAACTTTACAACGGTCAGACCATTGCAGAAGATAACGGTTTACGACAATTCAAAAAAGCATGCAACTTGTTCCATAATAATATGGCATCGCCAGTGAAATTCGATTTTATTAAGTTATTTTATTATATAGATGGAATTATTGCTTCAAGTTTACAAAGTGGTTCAGAACTGTCAGACACCAGCGAATAAAAATAGTAATAAAAGCTTGGTGAATTTAAAACGAGAGCAGGACTTTTAAAATTCAAAAGTGCCATTACTTTTTGACAAAAAGCAGTCAACTACAGTTTGACTTAAAATCAAAGTAAATACATTAGTTTATTAATAAGCACTATAGTAAAGCATATAAACATGAGAATGCTTATCTGACTGTTTTTGTTATTCATTCACAGGAAGTGGGCATCACTGGCAAGGTCAGCATTTGTTGCACATCCTTAAATGCCCCAGAGAAGGTGGTGGTGAGCTGCCTTCTTGAACTGCTGCGGTCTGTATGATCACCAGTTTCAAACAACTGAGTGACTTTTTAAAGGGCAGTAAAGCATATTGCTGTTGGTCTGGAGTCACATATAGGTCAGATTGGGTAAAGGACAGAAGATTTCCTTCCCTAAAAAGGACACCAGTGAACCAGATTAACTGAATTTAAATTCCCCAGTCGCTGTGGTGGAAATTGAATTCATGTCTCCAGACTATTAATCTAGTCCTCTGGATTACTAGTCCAGTATCACTATGCTCCCAACTCCAGCAGTTTCATAGTGAGTGAAGAGCAAATGTACACCATAGTACAGTTCAGTTATGTACAAAATGCTGCACATTAGAAATACTAAGCGATTTTAACAAGTATTTCACATTATAAACTCTAAGTATATGTACTAGATGTAGCTTTACAACTTTCGGAACACTGACACCTTTACATGTAGACTTTTAATAAATAATTTCATCTTTCAAACAGGTACAGTCCCAAAGAACATTGCGAGGCACAACCATGAAGTAACAGATGTCCAACACCTCAGGTGTTTTCACGGATTAAAACCCTACCTCCCATGCCAATTCCTCCACGTGGACCCATATCACCCATCCTCATATCCTGTTCTCTCTGAAAATAAAAACATTTTCATGGTCAACCTACCAGCACAGATTATCTGTGTATGTTCAATTTCTTACCTTTAACAGCACCAAAAAAAACCCATTTGCTTTATCAAAAAACCCAGTAACTTTAAAAAGGACTACGATTAAAAATCTGAATTTTGGGGAGGGAAGAAAAAAATAGTTGAAATCCAACTGTATCTCACATATATAATGTACCCTTTATGAAACAGATAATGGGGGTAATTTTCAACTCCAGCGGAGGGTGGAAAACTGGCAGTAGTGGATCAGCAGCCTGTTCTACCACTCCACCCAATCTTCCTTTCCATGAACTTCAATTTCACTTCTTCGTTTTTTTTTGCACCACCTAATATGAAAAGTGCCCCCAATGTCTGACTTTTTTCTTGAAAGCATCTGTAATTACATTAGAATGAATGTATCTGCACTTAGCAATCGTCAAAGCAAGTTTCACATTCTTGTATTTTGATACATTACAAAAAATCAGTTTGTAAAGTATGAAATATTACAAATCAAACCAATTGATACATGCCTGCCTATTCTCCACATTCTCTAGAAAGTACAAGTGACTCAGGATTTGTATTATAGCAGTATTATTTTAGGCATATCCACAAAATATATTACAAAAAAAGCAAATAAAGTCCATTCTTGGCAAAATTAGCTTACTTTGTCCATTAGTGGTCATCGCCAAAAACAAAAACACCTAGCTATACAGCGCAGATTATTAGCTTATTGCATTCAATCAGAATTACACAAAAACTGTAATTTGTCCCCAGGCATAATTATCTTATGTTTTAGAATCAAAGCTTGTTGTACATTATGTAAAAGATGCAAATTGTGTCCTTCCACAGGAGACATATCTGAAAGCAAAAATCTCAGAACTTAAAAGAACAGAAAAATTATCCAAAACATACACCTAATTATAACGTTACTATTAAGTCAGCCTCCGTATTAAGGGCTCCCAATTAGAACCAATACTCTGCTTTTCAACTGCTTAACAGGATACATTCAGAAGCATAATTTAATATAACGTGCGTGCCTTTTTGTTTGATGGTAATTTTCAACAAAAAGTTTTTTTAAAAACTAAAAATGCCTCATTTGGTAGCAGACCTAAAGTATTCTTACAAATAAATTATACGAACCTCTGCACATGCAGTTTCTCAGCCATTCTTTTGCATCATCTCGAACAATTGTTTTCAAAAATTGTGTGGGTTACCTCTTAGCTTAACTTCCAAAAGACTGGCAGGTACCCAATGGAAAAAAGTAGCACCACTGGGTAAAACACTTCGGGATTGAAACAGAAATATGATACTAACCCAACAAATACAGAAAACAAATGTAGACATGGAATACTAGGCTAAGTTCAGGCAGATGTCTGGTAACTCTGAAGACCCCCTTAGGGTCTGAATGCTAGTGCTCAGTCTTCCCACTTTTAATTCATTCCTAGCCCAAGAATAAAAAGCATTTTAAATGAAATCTATGAAGGCATTAACAATTCATGGGTTCTATTCTAGAGAAGTGTTTGTGGTACAATTGTGCTCCTGAAGTGGTAAATTTAAATCAGCAACACAGTGTACCTTATTAATGTGAATAAGCTGCTAATTTGTAAAATTTTTGACTATTTAATTTCCCACAGGTGTATACAAGAGGACTGAAGACCACATTCAGTCCTTTGGTGAAGCAGGTTTATAGGACAGGTTATAATTGCACCAGTATCTGCAGATATAATTCAGCATTCACGTTAAAATCATATCCCATCCTTATTCTCATACTATAATTTTATATTACAATCACAAAATTTCTAGCAATTTTGAAATGACAAGTGGAATTGGCTGCAGCATTGAAGATTCTAAGGGTATAGTAATTTACAATGTTATTTTCCATTCAGATGACCATCTCCGATGACCACCCCCCCACTCCATTTCTAATATGAAATAGTACTCCTTAGTGCTGCTGCACACATTCTACATACAAAAATATATGATATGATAGCAGTCTTTTGAACCATTTACTATATTTCACGAATTATTTTTGCAAGTATGAAATTCTATTCAGTTACCACTGACTGGTGGTTTTTCCAAATCATTCAGTACAATTTCCCTCCTTGTCATGCTCATGAAAAAGGTCTTGATGAGCTTATTTAAGTAAAATCCAACCATACCACTCCTGCAATTAAAAAAAAAATTGAAAACTGTTACACTGAAGTGAGTCGGAGGACAATTCTTGGAAAACAGACATTCCAAAAAAGAGTGATGGTGCACTTTTGTGGTCAAAAGCTTAGAAAATACATTTTTGGTCTCATGAAAATATCACATTCTTCAAAGTAATTCATGGAATAAAAGCAGTCTTACATAAATCATTGCAGCAGAGCACGGAGCACTAATGGTAGAAATGTTGACTCCCAATATATAGTACCATTGATGCAAAGTTTGTAGTCTCAGGTTAAGAGTACTTTCTTTCACAAAAGCCCATGCCCTGCAAGAAATCTGCAACCACTCAGGCAGCTATAAAAGTGGTTGACAAAAGATAATGTTTTAGAAAGTTCCTTTCATTGCCAAGAATTAACAGTTTCTCGGGTTTATCTTTTTATTTTCAAGTCTTTTGGGAATACTGCATTCTGTTCGATTCTGGCTTCATTTTTACATAATATGAATTCACAAATTTATTTTGCTGCTTCAAATTTGGTACATCTCCTGCAACTTCAAAAATAGATTACAATCAATTTTCTTACATTATATTGATTGCAGGGTTGTTAGCATGGCAATCTGTGCTATGTCATTTGAAAGATGAAAATATGTTCTGATTCTCTGAAGATTTTACACAGTATAAGACTCAAGACGACCTAACATGGATTTAGCTCAATGATTCACCTACATCTCCCAAAAAAAAGACACCCTTGCTGTTTAGGATTTATACCTGGAGACTTGCGCATTGCCATTTGTTTTCCCTCTTGGGGATCCTGTGTACTTCAGCCACACAAAATTACCATGTTACGCAAATCAGCTATATTTTGACTCGAAAACAAAATGCGCTCCAACAGTATGTAAAAATTCCACGCTCATTACGAACAAGCTCATGACTAGTTCACTGCCAATACAAATCAATGCTGCCTAGTAAATCTGAAAGATTTCAAAATGTCAACATCTGATACTAACAATTTGTCTCATCAATTTTCAGCTTTTGGCATCTTTCTCAACGTTAATGTTTAGTCCCCAATTATGCCAAGTTTCAAATGGAAAACTGGCACAGACTCAGACTACTGAAGGAATCAGAAAAAAATGAAGTAAAAAAAAAACACGAGCAAATTATTACAGACCTGGTACCAAATGAGGCATGAGCTAACCAGTTAACATAAAAAATATATAATCAGTATTCCAGGTTACGGCAATGACCCTTCAATCAATCTACAATTTGTGACGAAATTCCCAAGGGACCATCTACTGCCTTTCAGTCTTTAGGGATTATATTTTTGTTCTTTACCATTACAGTACAGAATTTAAGGAAATATGGAATTCAAATAAAAGTTTCACTTCAAGAAATGGATCTGAAAATCCTTAAAAGTACAAATACTGCATGATTGAACTTTTTCATTATTCACCTAGTGACTGCATTTACATTTGTTCAGAAACAAAAATTCTTGACCAAATACAGTTAGAAATGGTGCAATTCATATTAGGTTTGCAAACTACAAGAGGATATTTTCACATATTTCGCAAGACTTTCGGTGACTTATGATAACCTGTTGAGAGCTTTTCCATAGAAATATTCTTTTTTCAATTAGGACCGTTCAGAAAGGATGTGCAGTTCTTATCTGTATACTAAAAGTAACAAGGGTGAAAAAATATGAGTTTTACCTATCTAATACAGCCACTGAAAACTTTAAAATGGTCAAAAATAGAATATTGCTCATCCAAGCACTCAACTTAAAATTACAAACCACTTTATTGATTAAAGCAGTCACAGGCTAACTCCATATCAATTCTGCAGTACTTTCCTTTGCCCAATGGGCAGTGCTTATATCATTATGAACTATTCCATCACTTGGTACAAGAGGGAATATGAGAAACTTTTGCTGGCAGCTAACCTATCACTTCAGGGAAATTAAACTACTAAACTGCTTTAAAAATGATTCATCAGCTGGTACAATTAAAATCATATCATGGTTTACAAGATGTGTGTGGCCAATAGAGAGAAGAGAAAAAAGGTTCCAACTTTAGTACAAGGCATTAAATACTATTAGTAATGCAAGGAGCACTCTTTTTGAATCCATAACAAACTTACAACAATTCATGTGCACTTACCAATGTGTTTGGCAACCATGGATAGGTTAATAAAGTGTCATCACACAATGGCAAAGAAATCAACAGATCAGGATTTATAATGTTAAGAATGGACTGCAAACCTGTACTGAAAGACCTAGATTACTTGGACTGGGATACTAAGAACTACTCAAGATTTCAAACAGCCGAATGCGAGCTTAACAGCCCTGCTTTATTCTACACATGAGCTTCCATGGGTTCAACAGGCAAGAGGTGTGTGAAGTTACACTGCTTTTAGACTTTTTGGATGAGATCAATAGAATAATCAGGTAGCAGCTATTGTATTCTTGCCATAGACATGGAAGGCTGGCATAATTAGATCTCAAGCACACTGTATACTCAGCATTATTTTGAGAAAACAAACATTAAAATGTTAACATTGGCAGTGCTCAGATTAATGTTGACATTACAGCACTACAGTAGCTTTGGCACACTAAGTGATCTTTCAAAAGCTGATTAAAATATAAAATAAAGTTGGCATTAACTTAGATGTGCACACAGTAGTATATGCCTATTTTGCAAAATCCTCTAGGGTCCCAATTATTAGAACGGTAGCAACTTTTTTTCATCAGCCAACTCGGAACGAGTAGTATAATTCTTCGAGTAGGTTCAATTATGCCACCAGATTTTTAAAAATTGTTCCTACGGTTTCAAAATAAAGAGTTCATCTTTTCACATTCAGATGACCAACGACGTTAAGAATTGTCTGAGTTCTGGTTTTACAATATAAATTGAACATATAGAGGTTAGAAACTGAAGCTTGATTCCTAGATCAAACTGATATAGCTTGTTAAATGCCAAATAACTGGCAATAGTTTAAGAGAATTTAACTTCAAAATTCTGCTGTTTCTAATTAAATTTTTGCAGTTAAAAAAAATAAACAAGCAAATCAAAAATGCTGTTATCAAATGCACTCTAAATACACAAGTCTTTCACAGTAGGTGTATGGAAGACAAGCTTCCAATTTTCATTCTGGAAAATAAGTTTGTGGAAAAGCCAAAAACAGTGACAAAGACAATAGTCACCGTTGAAAGATGATGGAAAATGCTAGATAGCTTCAATATATTTATTTGTAAACTAATGCAAAACACACATTGAACTTCCTGGAAATAAAGAATTTGTATTGATTATCCATGGACCCCAGGAGGATAATGCTCACCAGTTGCGTAATACATTTCTGAATTGCAGTTACAGCTACCAAGAACAAAGCTAGCATGTATTTAAGATTGTTACTCAAATTCAGACAGTTACAGTTTTGCTACCTTGAAAATACATGCATTCTATTTTATTCAAGCTGCAATTGTGACCCCAGAACTGAACCAGAAATATTTGAGGTCTAATGTGAAAGGAGGTACCTTTGAGGTCAAACAGCCAACCACGCCCCCCCATCCCTGTCAACGTACTCTGAAAGGCAATGCATTACCTGAACCTTTCCTTTTTGAAGATTGTGCTCTGTGCTAAACTGAAACCAAATCTTCCCAATTTCTTAAATGAGGATTTCCAAAACCAGCTTATGTGTGTATCTTTTTCCAACTTGACTGCAAAATGGTGTAAATAACTTCCCATCTAAATTCTCTGTAGGCTGCATGTGAATGTCCAGAAGATCACAACCCTTGACTTGTTCAAAAGGAATAGCTGAATATTAACAGAAAACCCTGAAGCTTCAGGCAAAACCATAAAACATGCATTATGAAGGCATCTAGCTGAAGTAATTACAGATCCTCAATGGGGAGTTCGCATCCGAGCTATTCAAGAATTCTCTGGTGATTCTGTTGGCGGTGTTTCAAGACCTCCTAAAGCTCTTTCACTTATCCACCAAAGGGAATCTAAAACTGTGGGCGCTGCAGTTTCAAACAGAAAGGAGAACAATTCATTCAAGAGAGTTGTTAAGATTCCATGGACCACAAAATGTTCTCCCAGGCCCAGGGCATCTAGTACAACCTGCTGGTATGATGAAACAGTCCAACGCTCGTCTTCACTCTGCAAAGCATAAGCCACAATCTGGAACTGTGAAGCCAATTTATGAGCCAACAATCCCAAATAGGATTTGGATGCCAAGCAATCTGAACCCTGTTAGAAAACCCACCAATCAATATAAGTCCAGCTGAAAGTTTGGTAGCTCATGATTGACATCCTACTTGGTAATCTTCCCACGTCTGATAAACACACAGACGCAGCAAATGAACTGGCATGCATACAGTGGAGACACCAACAACTGTAAGTTGTCATACAACTTGACTGATAACTAATGTTGCTGTTTCACATCAGCCTCCAAAATATGAGGCATGGTAAATATGGCAAACTTCCAGAATTATGTTTAATCTGTGGGCCAAGGCATTGATCAAGTCAGATTTCTAACCCTCGATCAAGAGCTTTCTGCCCTGTCAGCTGATGTAGTTCTGTGCCACATCTTCATGTTAGAACAAAAGGTGGTACATACTTGGCTCCAATTTAAGCAACAGTGATGGCTAAAGAAGTTTCCACGCTGACGAATAGATGAGGATGTCAAAGCTCTATTAACAGCTGCCTTCCATGCAAGTCATGTGTTGTAGAGGGCTAACTAATGTTCAAGACCTCGATCTTGTTTTTTTTTTAAGCTGATGCAGCATCAAACAATGTGTAGTCTAACCATTATACAGGGTTTCTTTATAACATTATCTTACAGAATACTGGATATTCCTGGACTTGAGTCTTTATGGGTATCAACAGAAAATACAACAGATGGGTGTGTTACGTCTGAAGGTCGAATGCATTTTACACATGCTTAAAGTAGACGTTAGAGGGAAAATTACCCCATGGCCAGTTGGCTGTAAACATAAGTGTTAATAAAGGCTCAAGGTTTAAAAAAAAGAGTGATGGGGAGGGGCGGGGGGAAGGCATCAATTCTAACTAAATCTAAGGTGGCCAAACATCAACTTTAAACAAAGAGTTATTTTTTCTTTCGCAAACATGCCAACAAGTGATACAAAAGATAATCTAGAACGGCTCAAACAACATTTCACATCGAACACTGGATTGGGAATACTGATTACTTAATTGAATTGAACAAGCTGCGACTCAAAACCATGTATGAGGCTTTAAACACTCAAAACTATGAGGCAGGCAACACCCAACACCACCAATGTCGACACACACCAAATTAAGTGTCGCTCGACAACACAGTCATCCATTATTTTCCTATGCTATTGTGCTTGGTGTTTGAACTCAAAGCATGTGGAAGATATTGAATTGGAAAAGTTAAGTTCTAATTGTACACTACAATTCATCACATCGCGGCACAGGGAATAAAAAAAAAACAGATGAACAAACACTTACTCTGTTCAACTGACCGTTCACTTCAACGGATCAATTGCTGATAATTTTTGTGTAAACTACTATCAATTCTGCTCTGTATGTACAGGATCTTTTAGCTGTCCAAATACAACAACTTTGAAAAAGGTAAACAATTGTAATTTTGATGACTATTGTGACGGAACCGTATTTATTCTCTCCTCGGATTAAAACAGAGCACCTTTAAGATAGAGAGAAGTTAGATTTGTAAGGCAGTGTGCCAGCTGCAACGGTTACCTAGGGGAGAGAGAGAGAGAGAGACAGAGATCACATGGTGTACAGTGTCATGGTCCTGTAGTTCCCCCCCCCCCCAGGAATATGCAGTGTACCTTTAAGGCTCGCAAAGTATCAGTACTGTTTTAAGAACCAGCAAGCCTCAGGAATTAGAGAAAATGCATTTTTGGTTGCCATTGGATACAACCATTTGGAGACTGATTCAAAGGGTGCATTCTCGTTACCATAGATACAGCCACTTGGAGTATCAAGCGATACATTTGTTACAATTCAATTTTGAACTGGCTATTTAGTTGAAGACAGTTTGTTCTAAGAGGACACACAGACAGCTGTGGTGTTAGCACATGAAAACAGTGCTCTCAGCCATTTAAACTTGAGAATTTTAGTCTGTTTAAATATATCTCTAAAAATTCTTTAAAAAAGTCAAGCCAAAACAGAGATCTCTGGTAATTTGAACTTAAAGAAGGGAAGTTTGACTGTGACAATCTTTTATCCCTCAAAAACTCTAAAGTCAGATTGCCTTTCCTTTTGGGCCTCCTTATCTCGAGAGACAATGGATACGCGCCTGGAGGTGGTCAGTGGTTTGTGAAGCAGCGCCTGGAGTGGCTATAAAAGGCCAATTCTGGAGTAACAGGCTCTTCCACAGGTGCTGCAGAGAAATTTGTTTGTTGGGGCTGTTGCACAGTTGGCTCTCCCCTTGCGCCTCTGTCTTTTTTCCTGCCAACTACTAAGTCTCTTCGACTCGCCACAATTTAGCCCTGTCTTTATGGCTGCCCGCCAGCTCTGGCGAATGCTGGCAACTGACTCCCACGACTTGTGATCAATGTCACACGATTTCATGTCGCGTTTGCAGACGTCTTTATAACGGAGACATGGACGGCCGGTGGGTCTGATACCAGTGGCGAGCTCGCTGTACAATGTGTCTTTGGGGATCCTGCCATCTTCCATGCGGCTCACATGGCCAAGCCATCTCAAGCGCCGCTGACTCAGTAGTGTGTATAAGCTGGGGATGTTGGCCGCTTCAAGGACTTCTGTGTTGGAGATATAGTCCTGCCACCTGATGCCAAGTATTCTCCGAAGGCAGCGAAGATGGAATGAATTGAGACGTCGCTCTTGGCTGGCATACGTTGTCCAGGCCTCGCTGCCATAGAGCAAGGTACTGAGGACACAGGCCTGATACACTCGGACCTTTGTGTTCCGTGTCAGTGCGCCATTTTCCCACACTCTCTTGGCCAGTCTGAACATAGCAGTGGAAGCCTTACCCATGCGCTTGTTGATTTCTGCATCTAGAGACAGAGCCCTTTCCTATCCTGAGTGGTGCGAAACAGGGCTGTGTTCTCGCACCCACACTTTTTGGGATTTTCTTCTCCCTGCTGCTTTCACATGCGTTCAAGTCCTCTGAAGAAGGAATTTTCCTCCACACAAGATCAGGGGGCAGGTTGTTCAACCTTGCCCGTCTAAGAGCGAAGTCCAAAGTACGGAAAGTCCTCATCAGAGAACTCCTCTTTGCTGACGATGCTGCTTTAACATCTCACACTGAAGAATGCCTGCAGAGTCTCATCGACAGGTTTGCGTCTGCCTGCAATGAATTTGGCCTAACCATCAGCCTCAAGAAAACGAACATCATGGGGCAGGATGTCAGAAATGCTCCATCCATCAATATTGGCGACCACGCTCTGGAAGTGGTTCAAGAGTTCACCTACCTAGGCTCAACTATCACCAGTAACCTGTCTCTAGATGCAGAAATCAACAAGCGCATGGGTAAGGCTTCCACTGCTATGTTCAGACTGGCCAAGAGAGTGTGGGAAAATGGCGCACTGACACGGAACACAAAGGTCCGAGTGTATCAGGCCTGTGTCCTCAGTACCTTGCTCTATGGCAGCGAGGCCTGGACAACGTATGCCAGCCAAGAGCGACGTCTCAATTCATTCCATCTTCGCTGCCTTCGGAGAATACTTGGCATCAGGTGGCAGGACTATATCTCCAACACAGAAGTCCTCGAGGCGGCCAACATCCCCAGCTTATACACACTACTGAGTCAGCGGCGCTTGAGATGGCTTGGCCATGTGAGCCGCATGGAAGATGGCAGGATCCCCAAAGACACATTGTACAGCGAGCTCGCCACTGGTATCAGACCCACCGGCCGTCCATGTCTCCGTTATAAAGATGTCTGCAAACGCGACATGAAATCGTGTGACATTGATCACAAGTCGTGGGAGTCAGTTGCCAGCATTCGCCAGAGCTGGCGGGCAGCCATAAAGACAGGGCTAAATTGTGGCGAGTCGAAGAGACTTAGTAGTTGGCAGGAAAAAAGACAGAGGCGCAAGGGGAGAGCCAACTGTGCAACAGCCCCAACAAACAAATTTCTCTGCAGCACCTGTGGAAGAGCCTGTCACTCCAGAATTGGCCTTTATAGCCACTCCAGGCGCTGCTTCACAAACCACTGACCACCTCCAGGCGCGTATCCATTGTCTCTCGAGATAAGGAGGCCCAAAAGAAAAAAGAAAAGAAAGAAGAAAGTTGAGGTAGTTCTGCCCCTGCATGTCAGTCATGCGCCATCTTCATTCTCCCTTGTTTTTTGAGCAGTGTCTCCTGCAACTCAGAGAATTTGGACAGATGATGCCTTGGCAGAATTGTTCTCATTTGTCTGCCAAACATAATCTCTGCTGGTGACGGTAAGCCCATATCTGTAGCTCTGAGGTGTAACATGGCAACACTAAAATCTTGTTTCATTGTCCTACACTTCGGGATAAGCGATTTAACTGCGTGAACCATTCGTTCGGCAAGACTTTTAGATCTAGGGTAACGTAGTGAGGACATCACATGGTTTATGCCCCATTTGGCACACATATCCCTGAAAGGTCTGCCCATATACTGTGGCCCATTGTCAGAAATAATTTCTTCAGATGCACCAAACAGACTGAATATGGCACTCAATGTGTCTGCAATAATAACGCTTGAAATTTGGAGAAATAATTGGTGACTAAGTTAAAGTCATCTCCATTCATGGTAAATAGATCAGTGGCGATTTTGGACCATTTGACTGACGGAATCTTGTGAGGTTGTAGAGGTTTTTTATATTGTTGTGGCTGGTGGCTCGGGCATGCCTCGCAAATCCTCACTAACCTTTCGATGTCACCACCTGCCAATAAACAGTGTCTTGTGCCAGTCGTCTCGTTCGTTCTATACCCATATGGCCTCGGTGAGATTGATTCTATTGAAAGTGTTCGCAAGTTGTTAATTGTTGAAATCCATCGCTGAAGAAGGAAGCATCACTTACTGAAGTTGGACTATGGACTGTTCTACTGTGGAAGAGCCTTTTTCCCCGGCTGTGAGGACTTCAAGCAACATTGGATTGTACATTTGCAAGGACTCTAATTTTTTCCATTTTAAATGTTGTTTATATCTTCATAGTGTTTAAGAATTTAGTTCTTCTAATTAAACAGTTAATTTGTTGATTTAAAGACACCTGGTTTGATTAGCCTCATTTGGGGGCTAATAGATGGTACAATTTGGTTGGGTCTTTTAATTTGGAAAGTTTTAAATGATGTTAGGCGATCTGCGGAGCAACAGGATTGAATTAACAGTGCGTTTCTCTCACCACAATCAGAATCGTATATTTTGATTGGGGGCTTTGACTGGAGCAGTCGGTTGTAACAACTGTAACAATTTAACTTAGTACAAACCAGAAAAAAAAGTTCGAGACACTCATCAGCAAAGCGTGCCATTGAAGAGCTGTCTATTTATCTCAGCAAAAATTCTACAAGGAGCTTAATTACCTACGGAGGAAATAACGCTTTGAAGAGACCGTTTGCGTTGCTGAAGTAAAGTTTCGACTGAGACCCCGACGGTTTTTTAAAAATTCAATTTGACCTACTGCTGTGCTCAACGTTGAAAGAAACAGCTGATGCCTGCTGCAGCCGAATGCCTATCTAAGAGGCTGCTTCATCAAATCTGCATGGAGATGTCGAGTGGCATTTGATTGTTTTTACATTTAGATACCTCACCCATCAGGGACGCAACCCACAAAGACTTATTAACTGAGTTATTTATTTATTTATTCTCAAGAAACAGCTAATTTTATCATTTTCTTTAAAAACCAGTTAACCGTTAATTTTTGAGTATGTGTGTATGAATGGGGGAGTTAGGTTAAAATAGGAAGTTATAAGATCTTTAGACATGGGTTGAAGATGTAGTGTTTAATAAATAAATAGTTAATCTGTTGTTGTCTAAAGATACCTGGTTTGGTCTGTTTTATTCTGGGGGTTACTAGAGTGTTTAATTTGGCGGTTTTCCTGTTGGGTGGGAAAACTTTAATAATATGTTACGACCTGTGGAGTGATGGGACTAAATTAACAGTCCGTTGCTCCTACTTTGGTCGTAACACTATGTTCCATACAACTGAAATATTAAATTTCCATTTCAACACTAAGTATGTATCAGTGAATAAGTGATGGAATAGTTTGCATTTCCAATGTTTTGTACAGTGGTCGGACCCAGGTTTACACCTGCAATCTCAAAAACAGCTCATAAGTCAAAACATGCATCAAAATCCAAATTTTTCCCAAGATCTGCCAAATTATATTTGATATTTTCATTGGCTGCATTGCAATTGCAGGATTGTGTTAATAATTTGGTAAGCAACAATTATACATTGTATAAATCGATTGCAATTTTAATTCGGAGATTGGAATCAAAATCATTACATAACTAGAATTTAAACACCAGTGTGTGAATCAGTCAGCTGGAATTCCTCCTTTAACATGGGAATAGATTAACTAAAATTCAGCAATTCGAGACACTGGCTGAAGTATTAATCAGCTGTTTCCCACGAAAAGAGTCCTTGAACAAATGCCAAAAAACTATGCAACCAAAAGGGAGTTGCCCAAGTCAACTGCCTGCTCCTTCTTCCTTCCTGTCTCCTCATCTAGCACACAATTTGTCACATCAATAGTTACCAGTTTCATAATACTTAGCTAAAGAATATATTTTATGTAACCATTGCACAACAGGTCACATTTGGTTGCATATGCCTTACATATTTATCATTTAACACTTTGTGCAAAACTTTTCATTCCATCGAGTTGGAACACAAAAACATCAACCTGGCATTTTCTGAAGTTGTGCACAATTGTGCAGAAATATTTCACTTTTCAGCAAGTACCTTGCTTAAAAAAAATTGCTACTAGAATGCCAATAGCTTAGAAATAAGCTTCACGGTTTAGAAAGAGGTTATGTTTCACTCTTTCTGAAATCTACTATTCATAGCTACTGCTTGGGTGCATTATGGGTAGCAGTGGAAGTGAATACATTAAACACATCACCCAAATAGTTCTACTGTTCCCAGTACGTGCAAGAATGAGACACGAACCCAAAAGCAAAATACTGCAGATGCTGGAAATCTGAAATAAAAACAAAAATGCTGGAAATACTCAGTAGGTCTGGCAGCATCTGTGGAGAGCGAAACAGATGCAACATCTGCCCTTTTACTGCCTCTCTCCTCGCCGTCCAAGGCCCAAATCTCTCATTCCAGGTGAAATAGCAATTTACTTGACTTCTCTCAATTTAGTATACAGCATTGGCTGCTCTCAAGGCGGTCAACTCTACAGTGGAGACCTGACGCAGAATGGGTGGCTGCTTTGTGAAGGACCTCCGTTCAGTCCGCAAGCGTAACCCCGAGTTCTGGTGGCCTGCCATTTTAATTCTCCACTTTGCATTCTCGCTGACATTTCTGCCCTCAGCCTACCACAGTGTTCCAATGAAGCTCAAGGAACAGCACCTCATCTTTCGATTAGGTACTTTACAGCCTTCTGGACTCACTGAAATCAACAATTTCAAACCGCAATCTCTGCTCCCCATTTTATTTCCTCTTCTTTGCATGTTTCGGTCTTAATCTTGTTTATGTTTTCGGACAGCAGCTTTTTATTATTCTGCCATTCACACCTCTTCTGGACACATCTTGTGCCTCTTTACTTGTCCCATTATTACTCCCTTTGGCTCTGCTTCACCAACTCTCGTCATTTAATGTCTCCCGCCTTCTGCCCTATCACAGACCCTCCTCCATTTGACCACTTAAAATCTATTAGGTCTCTACATTTTCCCAGTTCGACCTGAAACATTAACTGTGTTTCTCTCTCCACAGATGCTGCCAGATCTGCTCACTTTTTCCAGCACTGTCTGTCTTTATGCAAGAATTATAGCTCACAGTTGTATTAAGTATAAATAAATTATTAAAAAGATAATAAAGCACTGCTTCCAGACCAGTACTTGGAACAGAAGTGGACTAAAGGAAGCAATTCCAGAGGCACCTTTAATTATTTTAGTAGCTCAGTCTTTCAGATCAACGTCTCAATTAAGCGCCAAGTCACTGCAGTGCATCTGGGAATATGAGAGCTTCTTTGATGAATTTCCAGGATGAGGCTACCCCAGCTACAGGTGGTGAGGGAATGGCTGACCATTAGAGGGTAAGAGGAAGACATAGGTAGTGCTGGAATTCCTCAAGCCAGTAGCACTTGCTTATCAGTTTTCTACTTTGAAGACTGGGAAGAGTGATGACTCTTTGCAGGAATGCACTAAGAATCAAATCCCTGGCATCACAGGAGATTTCACAGTATTCAGAGGAAAGAAGAGTAAAAATGAAGTAGTCATATTGGATTTGATAGTTAGGGGCATCGACAGATATTTCTGTAACCCACAATAGTGATTCCCGAATGGTTTGTTGCCTCCCTGATGCCAGGGTAATAGACATCACCAAGTAAGTGCAGGACATTCAGCAAGAAGGGGAATAGTCTATATTGGAACTAATGACAAGCAGAAAAAGTGCTTAGGTCCTTCAGGCAGTTTCAAGAGCCAAGATGATTGGTCATTGAGCTACTAAAATAATTAGCGGCACCTCTGGAAATGCTTCCTTTAGTCCACTTCTGTTATAATAATCATCCCAGGATTACTCCCAGTGCCATGTGCCAGTGAGAAACAGGAAGAGAGTGCAAGTGAATGTGTAGCTCAGGATGTGAAGGATGGAGAGTTTCAGATTCTTGGGCATTGGGACAGATTCTGGGGGAATGAGCACCTAAACAAGATGGCTGTGTTGCACCTGAACAAAGCCAGGACCTATGTTTCTGCTGAGGCGCTAGCTGGTACTGCTGGGGAGAGTTTAAACTAATTTGGCAGGGGAGGGGGAAAACCAGAAAATATCAGAAATGACAGGAGAGATACAAACAGCAGTAAAATTGGAACGATCCCAAAAGTTGCAATGACCAGACTGAGGAAAATAGCGAAAATTAACGAAGACGGCATTAAAATTGTGTGCATGCCATTGTCTGTAGTTTAATCAACGGTGAGCTTCAGGCACAAATTACTGCATGGGAATAAAAGGTGGTTGCATTAACTAAGATGTAGCTCAAACAAGGCCAGGAATGGGTTATTAATATTATTGGTTACCAAATATTTAGGAAAGACAGAGAAGGAAGAGGACGGGTCATGTTAGTATTAATTAAGGATGATGTTATAGTTCTAAATAGAAAGAATTTATTACATGGTTCCAGGCCTACATCTATTTGGCTCGAGTTGAGAAACAGAGGGGAAACGGTTACACGATTGACAATTTCACAAAGTTCTACACAGGGATAAGGAAATAGATGAGCATATTTATCAGCAAATTTCAAAAGGTGTAAGACGAAAAAAATAGTAACATTAGGAGACTTATGTTACCCTCATATAGACTGGGAAAAACCATAGTGCTAAGGGTAAAGAAGGAGAAGAATTTCTAATGTGCACATAAGAACCTTCTTGATCAATATCCTCAGTCCAACAAGGAAGCTTTGTATCTGGTTCTGGGAACTGAAGTTGGGCAATTGGAGTGTGCCACTGTTGGAGATCATCTAGCTAACAGTGACCATAACATAATTCATTTTAAATAAATCATGGAAAGAGACCGGAAAATACTTAAAGTAATAATGTTTAACTGGGGAAGAGTTAATTTCAGTCATCAAACAAGGGACCTAGCACAAGTAGATTGGAAAAGGCAATTTAAGGGTACAGCAGTTACAGAGCAAAGGAAGGCACTCAGGGAAGCGATAAATCAGGTAAAAATTATGCATATTCCTTTAAAGGGAAGAGGTACAGCATCCAATGCTAATGTGCATTGCATGACAAAGGAAATAAAAGTCAAAATACAACAGAAAAGGAAGCCTCATGACCAATGCCAGGAAGAGGATTCAGTTAATACCTAGGAAGATCATGGAAAGTACATAAGGAAATTGGAAAGTTAATACTGGAGACAAAGGGAGGTTGCAAGAAAGATTAGCAGGTAACATTAAATTGAACCCTAAAACATTTTATAGAGCTATAAAGTGTAAGTGGTTTGCTAGGGAAATGGTTGGTCCTATTAAGGACCCAAAGGGAAATTTTCATGCGGAGGCCGACGACAAGGTTAATTATTAAACGAATACTTTGCATCTGCCTTCACAAAGGAAGCGGGTGACATGAAGGTTACACTAAAACAGGAAATGGAAGATGTTAATAGAGAAGACATACTAAAAAGATCATTCCTGATAGTCCAATAAGTCATCTAGTCCAGATGCAATGCATCCTAGATTGCTGAAAGAAGCGAAGGTAGAAACAGCAGAGGCACTGGTCACAATTTTTCAATCCTCATTAGATAAGAGTTGTACCAGAGGCCTGGAGGATTGCTAATGTTACACCACTATTCAAGAAAGGGAAGATGGATATAGCTGGGAATTACAGACCAGTTAGTCGAATGGTGGAGATGAGGAAGTTATTGGAAACCATTATTGGACACAAAATAGACTTTCATTTGCAAAGGCATGGGTTAATCAAGGACAGCCATCATAGATTTAGAGGTTAAATCGTGTCTGATTAACTGTTCTTTGATGAGGTAACAGAGAAGGTCGATCAGGGTAATGCAGTAGATGTCGTATATACGGACTTTAGGAAGGCATTCAATAAAATGCCGCAAAGCAGGCTTATTAAGAATATGAAAGCCGATAGAATTAAGGAAAAAGTGGCAGTTTGAATATAGAATTGGCTCAACGCCAGGAAGCAAAGGGTAGTGGTGGATGAGGTTTTTCACTGGGAGGTAGTCTGAAGTGGTTTCAACCCAGGGTCAGGTTTGGTCCATTACTCTGCAATTTTTATTAACGACCTAGACTCAGGTATAGGGAGTGGCATTATAAAGTTTGCAGATGCTATGAAACTTGGTAGTCATGATGAAGTTATAGGTTTCACGATGACTTAGACAGGATGGTAAAATGGGCAGAAGCACGGTAGATAGAGTTCAATGCAGAGAAGCGTGAAGTGATGTGTTCTGCTAGTATATGTATGAAAAGACAGTATATTATAAAAAGAGTATGATTTTGAAAAATGTGGATGAGCAGAGAACCCTTGATGCCCATACACAAATCTTTATAAGTGGCAGGGTAAGTTGATAAGGTGGTTAACAAAAAAGCATGAGTTATTTGGGTTTATAAATAGAGGAACAGAATAGAAAAACAAAAAAGAGATTATGACAGAACTTCATAAAATCACCGGTTGGGCCCCAGCTGGAGTACTGGGCATCATACTTGAGGAAAGATGTAAAGGAAGGATACAAAAGGAGGTTTACCAGGATGTTACAAGGGACGAGGGGATTCAGTTAAGAGGAGGTTGGAAAAGTTCAGACTGTTCTCCTTGGAACAGAAATGGTTAAGAGGTGACCTAGTTGAGGTTTTAAAGATGAGATTTTGATAGAGTAAATAGGGAAAAAAAAAATTCCTCTGGCAAGTGGGTCAATAACTGGAGGTCATGGATGTAAAATCATTGGAAAAAGATCTGGAGAGGAGAGGAGAGGAGAGAAATTTTTTTTAAATTGTGATTGAAAAGGGGACCTAAAAAGGTGGTGGAAACGGATTCCATAATCTTTATAAGGGAGTTGAACAGGTCCTTGAGGTAGAGGAACTTACAGGGTGAGACACAAAAAGCGGGGCTATGGGACAAAGCATGACTGCTCTTTCAAAGAACCAATGAAGGCATGACAGGCTCTATAGCCTCACTCTGCTCTACGTTTCTATGATTTTATGATTCAAAAAAAATTCTGATGTCCTAAATTATAAAAGCAAAATCCAAGCCATAATCTGAACCAACATGGAAGTGCCTCCTGTAATTCTTAGTCATTTATAGCTTGTTTGAATTAAATTGATTTTCTTTTTAAAAGCTTGCTGCAATTTCTTTGCTGTTCGATGATGCAAAAAAAAACCCCATCTGATGGCATACAATGCTCTCACTACATCAGGCTCTGCTGGATGAATCAAAAAGGATTCACCACTCTTCATATATATGCATTACTGTAAATCCACAGAAAGATCAATTAACTTTTAAAATCCTTTTATAGGCCTTTCATCACGAGATTCATTGCTAACAGCTCTGACATGGACGTTAGGATTTGCTCTGTTTATGGAAATTTACCCCAGGAGATATTTAAGTCCCCTTACAGGTTGAAACCAGTTTTTAGCTAGAATTTTTTTTTAAACACTGCAAAAAGGGCATCTTCTAGCTATAAATGGGAGTAATGTGTGGTTCAGAAACAATTATAAAATTAAACAGAATGTAATGAGATTTCCATGGCAACTAAAAGCATATGCACATACAGAAAAAGTCAACTGTTACATAATCTTGTACTAGTCTACTATTCAGGTCACAGTGAAAACTATGACATTAATTGCACTGCTGTTAAATCAGTGGTATGAAATAAAACACCAATATACATTCACATCCTAGTAATGAGCATGTAAAAAAAATTCCTATCATCACATCTGGTCTAATCATGTGGGAGACTAGCTGTTTAATGCTGTCCATACAAAGTCAAAAAGGTAGCAATTAAAAAAAAAACATATACATTGTGCTCCCAAGGTAGTAGCATACTTTTGTGTTGAGGTGATATTGGTAAAGTTCAAGATCTATACATTTTAGTATGACAATTTAGCACTCCAGACTGTGCATTTCCTTTCCGGATTTTTTGTTGCAGAAATCATCATTTCAGGGCATTTATTCAGGATTTTATTACTCATGTCACAATAAAACACTTCATTCAAATATTAGATTAAAGCTTAATTGTGCAAACACTTAAAAAAATATTGGATGACTGTTTAATTGTATTTATTAAGTGAAGATCATTTATGCAGAGATTTTAAAATTAATTATACAGTCAGGATTCCATTCTTTTGCAGAACATGATGGCAAAACAACTGCAATAAAATTACAAGCCATAAAAATCCCACCAAACTGCAGTACAATACCAGTTTAAGTATTCATCTTTATTATAGAAGGGACAAGCTTATAAAGGAAAAAAGCATCCATCCTTTATGAAATCAAAATTTCTAAAAATCCTGACTGTCTAAAATAAATATTGTCCTGCCATCCACCCAAGTCTTTGTATTTCTTACTTACATTGTCCATGTAGTTGGGCTTATACCCTTCTTGCTGCCTTCTCAATTCATCCTGTTCTCTCTGGCGCATCATTTCCTCCTCTCGTCGGCGACGTTCCTCTTCATGCCTGTCAAAATTTAATATGATCTTAGTTTAACATAACAAGCAACTGAAAGGCTGTCCAACTTAAACAGCTAACAATGCATTGGAAGCATAATTCATCTTCTCAACCTCTCAT
This sequence comes from Heterodontus francisci, assembly GCF_036365525.1. Classification (NCBI taxonomy): domain Eukaryota; kingdom Metazoa; phylum Chordata; class Chondrichthyes; order Heterodontiformes; family Heterodontidae; genus Heterodontus; species Heterodontus francisci. Next base: position 53,478,107 of record NC_090376.1, on the reverse strand, counting down.
TTTCTTGATTGTGTGTTTTTATGCACATCAAGATGATCAATAACTATTTGGACATGACAAAGGCACATCCAATCCAGTGAACCCTGCAAAGTCCTCCTTAACATCTGGCAACTTGTGTCAAATTGGCAGCGTGTCCCAAAGGCCAGTCAAGCTACAGCCCATAACCCGACACAAAACCTTCCTTTTCAGTCAACATTACAGAATCCTCCACCACCGTCCCTGGTTATGTCCTGTCCTACCTGCAGCTGGTACAGTGGTATACAGTCAGGAGAGAATGGCCCTGGGAGGCATCAACATTGACTACACACCCTAGGAAGCCTCATAGCATTAGGTTAAACATGGGCAGGGAAACTTGATTACCACCTACTGCCCTCCCTCAATTGATGAATTAGTACTCCTCCACCTTCAACATCATTTAGACGAAGCAGTGAGGGTAGCAAGGGCACAGAATGTACCCTGGGTGGGGGACTTCAACGCCCATCACCAAGAGTGGCTTGGTAGCACCACTACTGACTGAGCCCTGAAGGATATAACCACCAGACTGGGCCTGCAGCAGTTGGTGATACCACCAACAAAAAAAAACCTACTTGATCTCACCAATCCACAGATGTATCTGTCCATGACAAGTGTTGGTAGGAGTAACCACTACACAGTTTTTGTGGAGACAAAGTCCCATCTTCACAGAGGACACCCTTCATCGTATTACATGGCACTACTACCGTGCTATTTGGGATAAACACAACAGACCTAGGAGCTCAAAATGAACACCTATGAGGTGCTATGGGCCATTTGCAGTGGAATTGTATTCCACCACAATGTGTAACCTCATGGCCTGACATATCTATTCTTCTATTACCATCAAGCCAGGGGACCAACTCTAGTTCAATGAGGACTGTAGAAGGGTGGCACAGTGGTTAGCACCACAGCCTCACAGCTCATAAGATCATAAGAACTAGGAGTAGGCCGTCCGGCCCCTCGAGCCTGCTCCGCCATTCAATAAGATCATGGCTGATCTTTTCGTGGACTCAGATCCACTTACCCGTGCTCTCACCGTATTCCTTAATTCCTTTATTGTTCAAAAAGATATCTACCTTAGCTTTAAAAACGTTTACTGAAGAAGCGTCAACTACTTCACTGGGCAAGGAATTCCATAGATTAACAACCCTCTGGGTGAAGAAGTTCCTTCTTAATTCAGTCCTAAATCTGCTCCCTCTAATCTTGAGGCTATGCCCTCTTGTCCTAGCTTCACCTGCCAGTGGAAACATCCTCTCTACTTGTATCTTATCTATTCCCTTCATAATTTTATATGTTTCGATAAGATCCCCCCTCACTCTTCTGAATTCCAATGAATATAATCCCAATCTACTCAGTCTCTCCTCATAAGCCAACCCCCTCAACTCCGGAATCAACCTAGTGAACCTCCTCTGCACCCTCTCCAGTGCCACTATATCCTTTCTCAAGTAAGGAGACCAAAACTGCACACAGTACTCCAGATGCGGCCTCACCAGTACCCGATACAGCTGCAACATAACCTCTCTGCTTTTAAACTCAATCCCTTTAGCAATGAAGGACAAAATTCCATTTGCCTTCCTAATTACTTGCTGTACCTGCAGACCAACCTTCTGCGATTCATGCACAAGGACACCCAGGTCCCTCTGCATAGCAGCATGCTGCAACTTTTTACCATTCAAGTAATAATCCTTTTTACTGTTACTCCTACCGAAATGAATGACTTCACATTTATTAACATTGTATTCCATCTGCCAGACCTTTGCCCACTCAATGTATCTATGTTCCTCTGCAAAGTTTCACAGTTATCTGCACACTTTGCTCTGCCACTCATCTTAGTGTCATCTGCAAACTGACACCCTACACGTGGTCCCCAACTCCAAATCATCTATATAAATTGTAAATAATTGCGGTCCCAACACCGATCCCTGAGGCACACCACTAGTGACTGATTGCCAACCAGAATAGCACTCATTTATCCCCACTCTCTGCTGCCTGTTAGTCAACCAATCCTCTATCCATGCTAATACTTTACCCCTAACGCCATGCATCCTTATCTTATGCAGCAGCCTCTTGTGCGGCACCTTGTCGAAGGACTTTTGGAAATCTAGGTACACCACATCCACTGGGTCCCCATTGTCCACCTTGCTCGTAATGTCATCATAGAATTCCAAAAGATTTGTCAAGCATGACCTGCCCTTCATGAACCCATGCTGCGTCTGCCCAACGGGACAATTTCTATCGAGATGCCCTGCTATTTCTACTTTGATAATAGACTCAAGCATCTTCCCCACTACAGAGGTTAAGCTAACCGGTCTATAATTCCCCATATTTTGTCTACCTCCCTTTTTAAACAGTGGCGTCACATCTGCTGTTTTCCAATCTGCTGGGACTACCCCAGAGTCCAGCAAATTTTGGAAAATTACCGCCAGCGCACCTGCTATTTCTCCCGCCATCTCTTTTAGTACCCTGGGATGCATTCCATCAGGGCCAGGAGACTTATCAATCCTTAGCTCCATTAGCTTGCCCAACACTACCTCTTCCGTAATAATGATTGTTTCCAGGTCCTCACCTACGTTCGTCTCTTTGTCAATTACTGGCATGTTATTAATGTCCTCCACTGTGAAGACCGATACAAAATACCTGTTCAATGCCTCGGCCATTTCATCATATCCCATAACTAAATTCCCCTTCTCACCCTCTAAAGGACCAACGTTTACTTTAGCCACTCTTTTTCGTTTTATATATTTATAGAAACTTTTGCTATCAGTCTTTATATTCTGTGCTAGTTTTTTCTCATGTTCTATCTTACTTTTCTTTATAGCTCTTTTTGTGGCTTTCTGTTGACCTTTAAAGTTTTCCCAATCTTCTAGTTTCATGCTGTTTTTGGCCACTTTGTATGCCATCTCTTGAAATTTGATAGCCTCCATTATAGCTCCAGTGACCCGGGTTCGATTCTGGGTACTGACTGTGCGGAGTTTGCAAGTTCTCCCTGTGACCGCGTGGGTTTTTGCCGGGTGCTCCGGTTTCCTCCCACAGCCAAGGGTTGATAGGTAAATTGGACATTCTAAAATTGCCCCTAGTATAGGTAGGTGGTAGGGGAATTGAGGGAAGGTGGGGATGTGGTAGGAATATAGGATTAGTATAGTATATTAGTATAGTATAGGATTAGTGTCCTCAATACCTTGCTCTATGGCAGCGAGGCCTGGACAACGTATGTCAGCCAAGAGCGACGTCTCAATTCATTCCATCTTTGCTGCCTCCGGAGAATACTTGGCATCAGGTGGCAGGACCGTATCTCCAACACAGAAGTCCTCGAGGCGGCCAACATCCCCAGCTTATACACACTACTGAGTCAGCGGCGCTTGAGATGGCTTGGCCATGTGAGCCGCATGGAAGATGGCAGGATCCCCAAAGACACATTGTAGAGCAAGCTCGCCACTGGTATCAGACCCACCGGCCATCCATGTCTCCGCTTTAAATACGTCTGCAAACGCGACATGAAGTCCTGTGACACTGAACACAAGTCGTGGGAGTCAGTTGCTAGCGTTCGCCAGAGCTGGCGGGCAGCCATAAAGGCGCAGCTAAAGTGTGGCGAGTCTAAGAGACTTAGCAGTTGGCAGGAAAAAAGACAGAGGCGGAAGGGGGAGCCAACTGTGTAACAGCCCCGACAAACAAATTTTTCTGCAACACCTGTGGAAGAGCCTGTCACTCTCGAATTGGCCTTTATAGCCACTCCAGGCGCTGCTCCACACACCACTGACCACCTCCAGGCGCTTACCCATTGTCTCTCAAGATAAGGAGGCCAAAGAAGTATAAATGGGCGGCTGATGGTCGGCACACACTCGGTGGGCCGCAGGGCCTGTTTCAGTGCTGTATCTCGAAATAAAAATAAAATAAGAGCATGCTAGGAGCAGCACCAGCTGTACCTGGTGAAACTACAACACAGGACTAAATGCATGCTAAACAGCAGAAGCAGCATGCTATAGACAGAGCTGAGTGATCCTACAACCAAAGGATTGCATCAAAGTTTTGCAGTCCTGCCACATCCAATCATGAACTGTGATGGACAAATAAACAACTAATTGGAGGAGGCTTCATGAACATCCCAATCCTTAATAATTGCAGACTCCAGTACGTCAGTGCAAAAGACAAGGCTGAAGCGTATGCAACTATCTTCAGCCAGAAGTGCTGAACTTGGTCCATCTTGGGTGCTGAACTTGGTCCATCTTGGTTTCCTTCTGAGGTTCCAACATCACAAATGCCAGTCTTTAGCCAATTTGATTCACTCCACGTGATATCAAAGAAACAGCTGAATGCACCAGATACAGCAAAGGCTATGGGTCCCAACATTCCAGTTGTACTGCTGAAGACCACACCTCAAGTCAAACCGTTCCAGTACAGCTACAACCCTGGCATCTATCCCAGTGAAAATGTATGTCCTGTCCACAAAAAGCAGGACAAATCTAATCTGGCCAATTACTGCCCCATCAGCAAAATGATGGCTAGCGTCATCAACAGCATTATCATGTGGCACTTACTCACTGATGTTATTTTGTGTTCGGCTTGGATCATTCAGCTCCAGACCTCATTACAGCTTTGGCCCAAACATGGACAAAAAGCTGCTGAATTCCGGAAGTGAAGTAAAAGTGACTTCCCTCAACATCAAAGCAGCATTTGACCGACAGTAGCATCAAGGAGATCTAATAAAAATAAAAAGTCGATGAAAATCAGGGGGAAAACTCCACTGGCTGGAGTCATACCTAGCACAAAGGAAGATGATAGTGGTTTTTGGCAGGCCAATCACCTCAGCTCCAAGAGTTCCTCAGGTTGTGTCCTGGGCCCAACCATCTTCAGCTGCTTCAATTGCCTTCCCTCCATAAAAGGTCAGAAGTGGGATGGTCACTGTTGATTGCAGAGTTTTCAATTCCAATTGGAACTCCTCAGATAATGAAGCAGTCCATGTTGCCATGCAGCAAGACATGGAGAACATTCAGGATTGGCTGCTATATAACAGATAACATTCACACCACACAAGTGCCAAGCAATGAACATCTCCAACAAGAGAGAGTCTAACCACCTTCCCACGACACTCAATGGCATTACCATCGCTGAATTCCCCACCATTGCTGAATTTCCCACCATTAACATCCTGGGGGTCACAATTGACTAGAAACTTATTTGGACCGGCCATATAAATACTGTGCTTATAAGAGCAGGTCAGAGGTTGGGTATTCTGCAATGAATGACTCATCTCCTGACTACCCAAGGCCTTTCCAAGCACCTATACACACAAATCTGATGGAATATACTCCTGGATGAGTGCAGCTCCAACAACACTCAAGAAACTTCACACTATCCAAAACAAAGCAGTCCACTTGATTAGCACCCCATCCACCAGCGCAACATTGCTTAGTGTGCACCATCGTGGAGATGCACTGCAGCAACTCGCCAAGACTCTCAACAGTATCTTCCAAATCTGCAACTTCTACCACCAGAAGGACAAAGGCAGCAGACACATGGGAAAGCCACGACCTGCAAGATCCCCCAAGTCACACACCATTCTGACTTGGAAATATATCACCTTTCCGTCATCGTCCCTTGGTCAAAATCCTGGAACATCTTCTAACACCGGGGGAGGATCTTCGCCACCAGACTGCAGGAAGACAAGAAGGTGGTTCACCAGCACCTTCTCAAGAGCAATTAGGTATAAGCAGTAACTGCTGACATTGCGAATAATACCCACATCCTACAAATGAATTAGAAAAAAAAAAATCTATGCTGGTCATAGACAATGTTTCAAAACAGACAAGCCAAACACGAGATTCTGGATTGTACAATGCAGTTAGCACCTGTAAACTTAATCCCATTTCAGCTGTGCTCATTGCAAGTTGAGAAATAAAATTTATAATTCAAATCAAATACATTTCAAAACCCATCCATACCAACCATGGACACGTAATTTGCACCCTTTTAAAATGCAGCATTAATACAATCATGCTTCACATTTTAGCATTAAAGTAACTTATACTTTTCATCTAAAAAGCACCAATTATTTGGTTTAAACTAAAAGCACGAGATTATCTTGCAAGCAGGTCCAGCAAATTTTCCAAACATCAGAATTAAACTGATTAGCTCAGTGATACAACACTAACAAAACTGCTCAAATTTAATTTTATTACTGCAATCTTGAATCTTTTCTTTATGGTTTGTTATCTCCGTTGACCACACCTATCTTATTATCTCCATTTTCAATGATTCATTCTGTTGAATAAGCATTTATTCTGACTCTATGCCCCATCAATTCTGTTTAAAACATTTACTTTTCCAATTGTTCAATCTTTTCCCTTCCACTATTTGGATGTTGGGCATTTTTAAAAATGACCATCTGATTGACTTTGGTTTGTGTTAAACTGGGCAGTCATTAGCAGCCCAGGGAACCAATAAGCTTGACCACAGTTCAATGATCAAGCCATTTTACTTAAAATATTCCAAATGATCCGCTTATCAAAACTGTGTATAAAGTAAGTAATGTTTAGACTTCTGGATTTTATGATTAAACAAGACACCACGCTCCACTGATGGCCCAGTGGTTAAGGACACCACCAGGTTTAGCACTAAGCTATTCAGACCACAAAATACTACCGGCGATTCAGTATCTGTGCCAAATCCCACTGATGGAAATTGAACATGTATAAATGGCTATTATAATACCTAAACTGCTCATTATAACTCCACTACAAATGCACAGGCTTTACTTTTCAAGAAATTTGTATTCAGGGCATTTCCTTCATTAATCACCAAAATAGCAAGCAGCACCACCAAAGCTTTACCCCACTGCAACCCGAACAAAATTATAACAGCACCCCTAGAAACACACAAATTGAACAGGGGGGCAGGGGGAGAATGTGTAGAAAAGCACAATATTCAAAATGTGGGAAAAAGGGGCAATTTTATGGAGGAGATGGGGGCCTCGGCCACCGGCTGGGGAGCCAGCGAGAGACCCGCGTTGCCACCTTTGGGTAAGGTCCACCATATGACGATCCATTCAGGCTCTCGAGAGGCCACTGGCAGGCCTTTTCCCAGATCAGGACCTCAGTGGTGGCTGCTGCTGGGAAGACACCCACCCGAGGCCCAGGTCAGTGCTGGATCCTTGACTCAGGTGACTGATGGCAGGCGGAGTTTTGCGGGAGGGGGTGATTGGCAGCAAGGGAAGCAGGTGGCTCTCAGCAGGACCCCCTTCCCAGTGCCAGGTCCTTGAACAAGCACTAAGTATCTTTGAATGAGGCTCCCACCCCGCACCCCCGCAGGAGGCCCACAAGCAACCTTGCACGGGTTTGCATGTTGTACTCCCAGCATGGCGACAGGCCCGCCCACCGTTGGGTAAATACCAGAGGTAGTGGGAAGATGCCGTTAATTGGGCATTAACTGCCCCTTAAGGGCCTCCATTAGTGGCAGGGCAGGAAGGCCGTTCACAGGTCTCCCTGCCACTGACCCAATTGGGGTGGAGGTGGAAAGGTGAAGAGGTCATCACCTACCACCAACCCACCCAAAGTCTTTATTCAAAAGGTGAAAGAATTAAAACATTATAAACAAAAAGGTTGTACTTTCGACAACAATTTAGTGCTGAAACAAAATATACATCTACAGAGCATTCTTAACGTAGTTAAACAATCCAACATGCTTCACAGAGGGAAGAACAGATACCAAGGTTCAATTTGTAGTACTCTCACATCAGAATTATAGGTTGAAGTCCTACTCCAGGACACAAGTGCATAAAGTTTGGCTGACACGGTGGTACAGTGGCCTCTGCTCACTTTGGTGGTTCAGGTGTGAAGTAGAAATCTGAAGGTATTATTTAAAGAGGACGTTGCTGTGGTGTCTGACTAAAATTCTTTTCTCAATCAAGATCAAAGAAAACAGATCAACTTATAATTCATTGCATTGTTGTTAGTTCTGCACAATCACTGCGCTTCGCAATACATACTTCCATGGAAAGTATTTTGAGATAGATAAACACTTAAGTGATGTGATGATACACCATATTAAATCAAATTTCTTTTCTGAAATGTGGTGCTGATTTTCCTCTCCCACCTTGCCTAGCACAGGGCAGATTGACCATTTTTGCACACGCCTGACTCAACCCAAGATGCGCACAGCAAATTTTCTTGACCCGATGAAAGGTCACAGACCTGAAATGTTCACTCAGTTTCCCTCTCCAGATACTGCTAGGCCTACTGAGCATTTGTAGCATTTTCTGTTTGTATTTCAGATTTCCAGCATCTGTAATATTTGCTTTTGCACCAAACTTGAACATGAAGGGCATAAAAGCAACAGGAAATTTATCTCTAAGTGTAAAGTTAACTGAATCCAAAGAAATATTTGACCAACTATGGATCCAAGAGGCAGTAATGGCAAGTCTGCTGATCGAGACACTTCCAAAATTTGACATGGCAATATCATTAAGAGGTTGACAAGGTGGTATTATCAGTATCTACTTCCAATCGATGTGCTTTAAACCAGCATGCATTTACCCAAACATTTAACAGTTACTACCAAAAGAAATCGGGATTCTGAAAATGTTTAATTAATTCACTGTACTAGATAAAATACAAGATCACTTAATACAAAAGCCATATAGTGAGGCTGTTTCTTCTATTTCTTTTTAAAGTTATATTTATGAGGGCCATCACTGCTGGGTAATTCAGTATAGCACTTAGCCAGCTCTGGAACAAATCTTTGCCTAACCTACTCAAAGTATATATCCTCAGGTTTGCCTAAGTGACATTTGCCATTCAGTACCAAATTAGGGAAATATTTTGTTGTAAGCCAAAGGCAGCTAACAACTGAAAAGAGACTACCCCAACTCATTTCAAATGAGACACTTATTGCCAGCAAATGAGGGGAACTGTCACCCCATCAATCCAGATTTGAATCTTGGTTCCACATGCCAGCATCTCATGTCCTGCACCACCCAATTTCTTCCCCCCACCCCTGCCGTTGAACTTGAATTATATCTGATCCTCAATGAAGCCACTGATATACAAAAATGCAAGAAGTACCATTTCTTTCAATCAACACACAAATTTCAGCTCGTATGAAATGACTCACACTTGTAATCAACACTTTGTGCACTACATAAAAAAGTCAAATCCAAAAGTGGAGATTAATAACAAACAGAAAAGACCTCTTGCATTAATTTATATTAAGAATGCACCAAAGCAGAACTTCCAGGACTGAACAGTTACAGAATTACACCAGCAGGACCTGAAACTTTAGGGTGTGGTGCAGGACCTGTTGCAATTAAATGATTACTTCATTTGGAAGACACAAATCTGCATTCAAATGGATATTTCCAAATGATCCAAATTGTCACCCGCATACCAAGGGGGGAAAAAAATCAAATATATACACGCTGACATATCTAAAATGGAAGTTTAATACCAGACACAGCCATTGCTCCAATCTCCCCCACTGACAATTGTGAAAGACATTATGCTTTTAATTAAACGTTTCAGAAATAAAGGAATCGTATAACATACTGCAAGATCTTGATCTGAACTGCACGTACCTCATTTCTATATGTTTTCGTTTCTGCAGCTCTTGATTCCTCATTTCTTCCAGGCGTCTCAGCTCCTCTTGGCGTCTCATCAAATCTACAAAGAACAATCACTTTCAATTTAACACTTGTTGCAGAACATAAATTAGGTCAGCCATTTTTAAAGACATCTCTTAGGTGCTTGCACCAGACAAGTAGCCATACAATATCCAGTACTGCCCGATTTCACGCTAGTGCAGCACAATTATATAGCGTAGAAACAGAAACTAGTATTTTCAAAATAGTGACATAATTAGTAACACAGTAGCATGAAACCGCAGCAACCCAAGAAACCCACTAATCGCGATGGTCTTTGCTTACACCGACTGCAAAATATCCCGCTTAAAATCAACGTTAGATACCTAACTGGTACATACCTTAAAGAACGATATACGCAGGATCTGTCAATTTGTAATTGCAAAACACGAACTCCACCATGACCAACTCATACAAGTACATATTTTTCCACAAAAACAAACTGGGGAAATTAAGATTAAATTATGTCAAAGGAATATACAGATTTAACAGCATGAACTCGGCTGTTATTCTGTATTTCCTAAAATATAAGCAAGGAAGGAATAGCAATATTGGGAAAGAAGTAAATGCTTCGCGTCAAGAGGACTGATCTGCACATAAAGCATATTTAGACAGATGCAATATGCTTAGAGATCAAAGATGAAAAAGGGATGTTACTTTAGCATAATTTTACTACAGATCCCTGAAACACTGTAGGAAAACAGAAGAGGAAATTCACAGAAAGATCAGAGATAGAGCAGAGGGAGAAAAAGGAATGGAGCTCCTAAACGGTGTGTGTATATCCTTCCTAAAGCAGTATGTTAGCATATTTACAAGAGGAGAGATGTTGCTGCACCAATCTATGAATTGTAAGTTAAGTCAAATAAATGAGTTAAATAAGCGCAAGGGCTTCAGGAGTAATAACCATAAGCCTGCAGGTCCAAATAGAGTGGGAAAGCGTTAGCACAAAATTGGAGGGTTCCAGATGGTAATGGGGCACGTTTTAGAAAGGTAAATGAGCTGAAGAGGAAAAAGAAATTGACACACAGGACATTTTTTTCAAAAAGGAGAGTGCGAAGTCGCAGACTAAATACACATCATTCAAAAAGAAAACAACTTCAAGTTTCAAGATGCTGTGGATAAATAAAAAGATTAGAAACAAATTAAAACACAAGGGTATATGTATGATGACAATGAGAAAGTAAGGAAAAGTAGGACAGGGACAGTCAGGAGGGAGGGTGAGGAGATAATCTCAAGAAAGTAAAGCATTCAACAATATATCAGTAAACAGAATTGTTAAATGCAAGGCATAACCTGTAAGGAGTGGATAAATAGAATGCTTAATAAGTACTTTGCTTCAGGGAATGATTTTTGGGATAAGGTCAATCCTGAAATGGCTGGTTGAGATAATGTAATAAATGAAAGGAAATGGAGAAATTAGTTAAGCTGAACTTGGCAGAATGCCCTGGAAATTATCGTTCCACGGAGAGGATTGGAGAGTGGGCATTTCAAAAAAAGGAGACAGAGTTAATTCTGGCAATTACAGGTCAGTCAGTTTTACATCTGTAGTTGGGAAAATTTTGGAATCTTTAAAACTTAATTACTAAATGGCGATGTAGAAGAGTAGAATGATTAGGAGTACAAGTTCACAAGACATTTAAAAGCAGAATCTCAAATAACTAAAGACATAAAAACTAATAGAATACTGGCTATTATGAAAAGGTATAGAATATACCTTTTATAAAACTTTATATATACACCTGTATAAAACCTCAGTAAAACCATAGTTGGAGTAGTGTGTTCAGATTTGGGTTCCATGCTAAGGGAAGGTGGCTGAGACAATAAACTGTACAGTACAGATTCACTAGGATGTTGTCAGTTATAAGGAAATACAAATATGAAGACTTAAAACTGGGTCTGTTTGTGCTAGAACAGAGATTATGCAACAATCTGATAGAGGAGTTTAAAATTACGACAGGATGGGACATTGTAGATACAAACAGATAACTTGTTGATGAGGGTCTAGAACAAAGAGACAAAAGATGCAATATTAAATACAAGACATTTAAAAAACAGATTTTTCTGTCTGTCCTCAAAGTGTGTTATGAGATTGTGGAATGCGCGATCGGAGCTTGTGACTAAAGTAGAGGCCTGGTCAACATTTAAGAATAAGTTAGATAGGTGGGTGAAGGAAAGGAAAATAAAGGGATATGGATAAAAGGACAGGCACAAGGGATTAGGATACTGCATATGTGGAAGATAAACACCAACACTTAATGTGGTGAAACAGTCAGTTTCAGTTTTGTGATTTCCATTTAGTGTAATGTAAATCTATGATGGGCTTTGCACCTCATAAGCAACAGCCATAAATAGTTAGGAAAGATGACCACTAAAATACAAAATACATATTACCGATTACTCACATTTTCATATTTGCAAACTCCCTATAAATATCAGTCAATCCAAGTTATTGTCCAAAATAGGGCTCTGCATTGATCATAGCAATTTTTCAGCCAAAATAAATTAATTTTCCCAAGAAACTTCTTTCACATAGAGGACTCTTAAATCAAGTATTTTTTCTGTGGGGGGGTGGAAAAGAGATTTACAAATATTGGGCCAGATTTTGCAGTGCCAGTAACAACAATGCGTTCAGCATTCACCGCTACAGATTGTCAGGAGAGGCTCCGCAACATCTGTAGTACCCACATCGCACTGTAGTGCGCAAATCCCAAAGCTGCAGTGGGCCAACCAATGCTACACCAAATGGCAAATATGAATCCAAAGCGAATTTGGGCTAATTGTCCAATTATGAATTAATCACTAAAATTTTAGAGTTATATTTCCCTCTCAATTCACAAATACTTAATGAGGAGGTCCACACCAGAAAGGATCCTTTAAAAAAAAAGTTAAACCGGATTGATTTAAAAGCATACATTTTCCAAGTCTGATAAATGGGTAAAAAGGAAACTCTATGATTTGTTCACGAGTTAACATACTTCTTAAATATAATAGAAAAGTAATTTGTGATCAAAATTATTGTACTTTTGTTAAAATGTTTCAATTTTTAATTTTGTAAAGTTGTGTTTATATTTTCGATTTTGTCTACGAATTCTGATTTTCCATAGCCTTTTTACCTCAGCTGACTGCTTTATACACTTTTTGCAGTGCAGTGACTGTAAACCACACCATAACTGCCTGCCGTTTTTGCCCACTCTACAGAGTGCTATTGGGCCTTACTGAGACAATCCTCCTTCAAGGCAAATGAAATTCTCGCCATGGGGATCATGGTACGTTGGTGCGTAGATTTATTCAATGTCACGTAGTGAGTGCCATCCATACACTTCTGACTGCAAAATCCAGACTTATGTGTTAACTCCAATTAAAAGACAAATGTTTGAGAACTCTTAAAAGCACATGCCAGAATGCCAGCCAAAGAAACTGTTGAAGGTGCAATTAACCTGCTCTAAACTGCAAACTGATATGCAGTAGGTTTTATAAAATGATGGTAAAACATTGTTTATGGAAGAGAAATAAACACCTAGTGACAGCTGAGGGGGAAGTTAATAATGTAATCTTGCACGAGCTGATAATAATCACTGTCAAAATACCAAGTCTTAAAAGGCATTCCTCACCAAGGAGCAAAAGTAACTACTTGCTTCCAAACTGTTGCCAATACAAAATATCTTGGCTGAAAGTGGCAATTTAATCTTTCTGGGAGCACTTTGGGGCAAAAGTGCAGCATTATTTTCCTTTAACAAAATTAATACATCAAAAAAAACAGGAGAGAGAGAGAAAAAAAAACTAGGACAGAGAGAGAGAAGCCAAGACAGATCTAAAAAAGAATGTGCAAGGGTTACAGGGTGAATTGCTTATTCGGAGAGCAGGTGCAGACATGACGGACTGAATGGCCTCTTTCTGTACTGTAATAATTCTGTGAAACCAGAGTCATTTCAAGCAACCTGATGACCCTTTTCATAAATTCAGCTGAATGAGTAGAGGGAAATTGAACAGAGGGAAAATAATAGACACAGGTCAGGTTGCATTAGTTCATTAATCCAGATGCAAGATATGAAGTTACACCAATAATTTACTTGAAGATCTCCAGATACCTTGCTACACTCTTAAGTTATGGCAGCAGAACCAGATTTTGGAAACTCCACAACCACCACCTCAAGATATTGACTTTCAAGATATGTCCTAAGATTACTCAGTGGCTGATTACCACAGGTTACAATCCACTGCAATTATTCAATAAAATATCAACCGTAACAATCTTATAGGTAAAGTGTAATAACTTACCTTGTCTCATAAGCATAAGCTGATGTTCATGACGAGCAGCTTCCATTTCTGCCTCTAGTTTCTGTTTTGCTTCTCGGATGTTTCTATCAACTTGCTCACGTTGTTGCTTTTCCATTTCATCAAGGGCTTTCCATCGAGATGCATATTCAAACTCAAATGTCCCAGGCTGAGCAAAACGTGGTGGCTGCTCCCTTTCCCTAATTCAATAAAAACATACATTAACCATAAATCACCAAAGCACTACTCAATTACCACCAGTTCCTATATTTATGAAATACATGTAGCTTTATACCATGTTTAGTAACACACAGGACATCACAGACTGTCTGTGCATCATTTCAATATGCTCTTTTTACATACATCTTAAATAATACCCTTGATGCAGAGCTTGATACACGCAGAGGGAAAGCAGCTACCACCTTTGGTCGACTCGCGAAACAAGCATGACTCTTAGGATCAAGCTGTTGGTTTACAAGGCCTATGTTCTTAGCACCTTGCTGTATGGCTGTGAAACATGGGTGACTTACAGCTACCAGGAAAAGAAGCTCAATTTCTATCTTCGCTGTCTGCGACGCATTATGGGTATACTCTGGCAGGATAAGAATCACAAATTGGCAGTTCTCTCAAAGGCAGAGATCACAAGAGGGTTGGCACTAATCAAGCAGAGGCGGCTTTGGTGGATCCGACTTATCTGTAGAATGGAAGACAGTCGCATACCCAAGGACCTTCCATATGGTGAAGTTGCCGGGGACAGATGACCAGTGGGGTGCCCAAAGCTCTGCTTCAAGGGTGCTTGGAAGTGTGACATGAAGGCCCTAATTGTCGACTATTGCACTTGGGAGTCACCAGCTGACGAAAGAGGGAAATGGCAACACACCCTGTGGACTGGTGTGCACTACCAAGACGACCAGTTGCTACACCAGCTTGGCAACAGGCACTGTCAAGAACTCCTCGCAGCGTCACCTGGCAGCTTCCCGTGCAGCACTTGTAGCAGAACCTGCCTCTCAAAGATTGACCTAAACAGCCATCAGCAAAGATGCATGTAAGAGAAGACACCCCACCCAAATGGATTGTTTGCTGCGTGTCCATCATCTTTTCGTAGATGGAAGGATGCCAACCTCTCTCAATATGCACCAACATCTTCATTGTCCTCTTAAAAGATTCTCAATAGCCCAGAAGATAGAGACAGAAGACATTTTAGTATTACTTCCTGCAACATATAGTGTCATTTCATGGTGGAGAAGCTTTCATTTTTCCATATAAAAGTATGAGGTTCGTCATATGTTAAAGTGTAAATCTACAACATCTTTTCAAAAGGTACATATTGTGATGGAATCTGCGGTCTGCACGACCTATGCAGAAATGTGTGCAACCTGTTATAGATGGCTTGTTGAATGCTCTGGTAGGTGCACAGACCCTGGTTTGCAAAGATGGTTTCTTTTTTTGGAGCAGAATGTCAGAACAGAAATTGAAGACAAATACTTCAGGTTGCGGAGGTAACTAAAACTGGTTATAACCAAATAAGAGTGAGACACTGCCATCCAAGCTCAGACAGCAAGTGTTTTTGTAAAAACAAACAAGGTGAAGAGAGAGATGACAGGAACTAGGAGCGGTTTCTGTTATTTAGGGGAACTGATTCATCAGACCTGGCCGTAGAGTGCACAGGGTTGTCACTAAAGGACACAGATAAAAGGTAACATTGGGAATCCATGCCGTCAAGTCTGTCGTGAGGAGAACTGAGAAAGTTCTGGAGAAGGATGTCATTTTTCATTCAGTAAAGTCTGTACCTGTGGAACATAGGATTAAAGTGAAACTGCTGTCAGTCGAGAATTGTGGCTGCATCTTGGAAGACAAGATCTGGAGACCTACATGAGGAATTTCAGAGTTTTGAAGAACTGTGTGACTGTAATTTGGTGCCATACATGTTGAATGGACTTCCCAGTAAATATGAGATCCATCTTTGTTGTATCTGATAGTGAATATATAATTAGTCACATCTTGATCGTGATCTGTCTGGTAATTCATGGTTAATTTATGTTGATTCTGGTTTGATTTTTAAAGTAAAAGTTATAACAGTGAAATCTTGTCCATTGGGATTGCTTGGTAAATTTGGTTCTTTTGACTTGTTGGTCTCTATGGGGATTATAACAATATTTCAATAATTATTTCCTAATGAATAACCTGTCGACTAATTACTTGTGATAACAAAGCCCTCATTTTCTCTGATATATTGCCTTTGACCAAGAGAGTGGGTGCCAAAATGAAATTCCACTTTAAAACGGCAAATGCTAACAAATTAAGATTCAGGCAGGTTGTGAATATCCATTTCCAATTTGTGGAATGCTTCATAATCTGCATTCAATGATTGAAGCAGTATGTTGTGTTCAACTAAACTACACCTTGATTCGCTGTAAAACATTCGAGGTTCTGCTCAATGCAAAACATGGAAAAAAGGCTTCATGATTCAAGAGACCTTAACCGCAGTCACATAGCACAGAAACTGGAAAAAAAAGCTGTAACAAAAGGCTATAGGTGAGCATGATAGCAGTCCTCTCTCAGACTTCAGTCACCCCTCTGCTGATGGGCCAAAAGACTTGAAGGTAGTCACAATTTGTATATTATGTGCTGTATTTATTGCTCTTACTAAGTGCAGTTAAGGTACCTTTGATAGGAATCCTTGACTTTCACATCATGTGCCAAGAATGAAAAGGTGTACTCTGTACAAAATTATGGAGATGCTTATGGGACAAAATTCTCAGAAAGCATTTCCAGCATCATTTTTGCACCTTTACAATTCTCAGCCCCAGACAGAGAACTAAGTCTTCCAAAACAGTAAAGTATTAATGTATCAGAAAAATAAAACCAAAAGCTTCACATGTGCACTGTAGACATGGAAAGTGATCCAAAAGCATTTTGTTTGGTCAACAAAATACCTCTTAAATGAATGGCAAAACCCATAATATTTTAGATGTACTTGTTACACTAAACAAAATAAGATGGAAATATCTACTTGTGATATTGAGTGTTCTTTTGCAGTAGTTTCTCAGGAAGTCCATCTTCATCATCAAACTGTTCCATGGGCTCCACAATAACAGGACGAGGAGAGCTGAAAAATATTATAACATGGCATTTACAGTAGGAAAAGGCTAACCAACGTTAAGAACCTTTAGAAGTACTTGATATGGTGTTAATCGTTTCCACTAATTACATTATCTTAAATAACTTGCATAAAACAGAATGCACATTTTCAGAAGGGTTCAACCTGGTCAGAATTCCTACCTTCAAACAGCTGCACCAGACTGTAATTATGTACTTTGGCCTACATTAACAGATGAGACCATGTACAAGCATCCATGTTACAATTTGCCATTTTAAGATTTTGCTAGTATAGAAACACTTATTTCAGAAACATGCTTATAAAAAAAAAGAGGTGGCAGGTGAGCTGAAAAGGTAAAGCTAAAAGGTAAACCCTCAGAATGTTTATTATTGAAATAATGTCAAAGTTAAGAAACGATTTATAATTTGAAGTTGTACTAATCTACTGTTCTTTCAGTGTTCCAATGGAAGGCTTTGAAATCCAAAGACTCTTTCACCCTCTTGGGTGCTTATTCATAAGTATCTATTTGTATTTTAGCGATCCAGAAAGTTTGTAGTATATAGAATTATCTACAAAAAAGTGAAACTTGTTTAAAAATAAAACCATGAAGTTCTCTTACTTTGTCGCCTGGTTCGTCATATTGGAAGTCCTATGGGAACAATAATTGGTTTACTGTCAGGTGATAAACTATCAATCAAATCTACCTTTGAATGTGACTGCGGTTAACCTCACATGTACCGAAATATTACACAAAATTTTACAACAAAGAAACAGGCCATTCAGACTAACAGGTCGATGCCAGTGTTTACGCTCCACACAAGCCTCCTCCCACCTTACTTCATCTCAACTCATCAACATATCCTGTTCTATTCTCCCTCACATTCTCGTTTCACCTTAAATGCATCTATGCTATCTGCCTCAACTACTCCATGTGCCTATTGTAAGACATATGAACAAATTGTCATGAATTTAATAAATATTTCAGTATAAAAAATAAGACATATTGGGCATCAAGTATGCATCTTGCATAACAGCATACTACTAACATATTAACTAAATTAGTAACCATGCCCAATGTTTCCATGGTAAGAAATTTTGGTCAGTATCTAAATGAAATGAATCCATAACTACTTGAATTTATACTAGATAGGTTTCTCTTTAAAACAATCATTTTGATCCTATTCATTTGAGAAATGTATATGCCAAAGATGCATAATTGTTGAATACAATAAATTTTTTGCATTATAATTCACAATGTACATATTCTGTCAATATGATATCCATTTTTTTTTTTTTTTACAGAGTTTTCTGCTTTAGGAATTACTGTCAAATCTTTATTTGGGAGAAGAAGCTTTAATTTTTTTGCTAAAGATTGAAGCTGGTGTTTATGCACAATTATAACCACAAGACACTTCTTGCCCACATCCTACCTTTTTGGGCTTGGTGGAAACAAAAGTGATTAAAAATAAAAAGTATAAAGCTTGTAAAGGAGCAAATCCCTTAAGATTTCCTCAAATATTTCAATGTTTCTAGTCAGTAAAGCAATATCATGCTTATGAATCCAAACACTACATAAGTGCTGCCAAGGAAGAATAACTATTTTAGACCCTATATAATATAAACCTTACTCTGTAGCCGAGAAAAAATTCGACTGCAACAGAGATTGAGAAATTCCCACCAGTCTGAAGGGCAAAAGTATAACTTGCGCAAACGGATTAGTATCAGTTCAAGGACACTGCAGAGAAATTATGGGGCTGTACTTTTAAATTGTAAAAATTCATGTAGCATCTATGAAATCCCCAGGGATCTGAACCTCGAGTCATGTACATTCTTATCAGCTGGAAAAACACCTATCTCTGCACACCACACTTCGTTTGGCCAAAATGAGGGTTACACAGCAATGAGACTGCTGAAAGTGAAGAAAATGACTTACGACGTCAATAAAAATGCTCCATCGGAGCACCTTTCCAGTGCCTTGCGAGCAGCAGGCTTTGCTGCAAATTCCACGTAACCTTTTCCTGTAGGCTTCCCACGGTCATCAACAACGACTATTGCTCGCTCTACTGGACCAAACTGAGAAAAGGCCTGCTCTAGAAGCTCATTAGAAACCACTGGAGAAAGATTCCTCACAGTCAAAGCTGCTCCATGAGTAGCAAAACGAATACGTAGAGGTCGATTCCTCAGCATTGTACTGTCAAGTTCAGCCTTTGCTATTTCAGCTAATGTTCTGGTTTCCTACAGGAAAAAGAATTTTACATTTTAAAATTGATATCAAGCATTAGCAATCGCAAAATTTCATTCTTAAAATTTCAACATTCTGGAAGCACTGATTCAGATGAAGTCAAACAGTTGCAATGTTCTGCTAAACAACTTAAATTGCAGTTTCAGCAATTTGTTCACACTCTTGTTCATTAAAGAGCATTCAGTGATGAGAAAATTTACAACATTGCAAGTGATTTTTAAAAATGAATTTACAAGAAAAATCCTCAACAACTTATGGAAGAGACAGTAAGGCATGTTGTGGAAAACTCTATGGCAGAAGGTGCTGAAAGTAATTTGCATAAATAGGAAACTGGAGCTGGAAGTCACCACTGGGGATCTGTGACCCAGTTAATGCCACCATGTCGAGATCTTAGGCTATACAGCAGCATTGTTCCCCATTCCCACATAGCCCATGATCACCTTCACCCCATCTGTAAACTAACTACTCAACATACTCCTGTTGCTGCGATCTAATTTACTTCTTGAGGATCTCTAAATTGGTAGTTAAAAAAGGAATTACAGGCAAGCGTTTGCCACCATTATCCCAGCACCCAAACCACCACACAATGGATATCCTGAAACCCTTGCCACTTTAATGCTTTCAGTTTTCAGGCCTTAACCACCTCCTTTTCACTATCTGGATGGACATGTCTGCATCTTGAATAAGCTCACAAACATCCATCATAAGCTCAATGACACCAAAAGCTACTCGGAGTCTGCTTCTCTGCACTCACTTAAAAATCACAAAATCTCACAAACACAGAAGACAGCCATTTGTCCCAACTTGCCTGTGCCAGCTCTTAGAAAAAGAGCAGTCCAATTTCATCCCACATACCATCTTTTCCCTCTTAACCCTGCAAACTGGCTCTCTTCAAATACTTGTCCAATTGCCTTTTGAAAGTTTCAATGGAATCTAATTCCACCATCCTTTCAGGTAGTGCATCCCAGATCATCATAACCCTGTGTGAAATCACTTCTACTCATTTCCCCTCTAGTTCTTAATTATTTAAATCTGCGATCTTCAACTCCCAACCTGCTTACTAGAGGAAAAAAAGTTTCTGCATACTTGCTCAAACCCTCAATTTTGAATACCTCTAACAGATCGTCCCTTAACCTTCTCTGCTCCGAAAGCAACCCCCTGTCTCTAACCCCTCGAAATAACTGAAGTCCCATATCCCGGGTATCACCCTGGTACACCTCCTCGGTACCCTCTCCAAGGCCTCAACATCCTTCCTAAAGTGGTGCCCAGAAATGTACACAATACTCTAGCTGAGGCCCAAATCAGCTTGCAACAATTAAGCACAACGTCCTTGTTTTGTATTCAATGCCCTATATACAAAGCCAAGTATCCCATACCCGTTCATAACTGCCTCATAAACTTGCCCTTCAAGAATTTGTGAACATGCACCCCTTCAAAATTGTACCATTTAGATTATACAGCTTCTCAATGTTGCTTCTCCCAAGGTGTACCACTTCAGTTATCCACATAAAATTGCATGTCATGTATTTGCCCATTTGAGTCTATGTCCTTCTGAAGTATGCTAAAATGCTGCTTATGACTTACGATATTGCTAAGTTTTGGATCATACACAACCCTCAAAACTGTACTCACTATAATGGTCCTAATACTGACTACCAGTAAAGACTGCATGGTATCATCCATTTGATGACTGACCTCCACACTGCAGCCTCTGAAATGTCCTTTCCCTCAACAGTTTCCCCTCCACAGTGGCCGACAGAACTTGACTGCATTCATCCCATTTCCCATGCCTGTTCTCACCCCTTGCTTTTCTCTCAATAGCAAACCCTCTTGTCCTCACACTCCATCCCCAGCAGCCTCTGCATTTGCCAGATCATCTGCCATTTTGCCACCTATACGATATTACCGCCAAGCACAACTTTCCCTCCACTCACTAGACAGACCACTCACTCAAGCATGCCTTTGTCCACTCTTCCACTAACCTTAATTCCAGCCACCCTCCTCTTAGCACTTTCCCAGAAAAAAAAGACTTGCATTTATATATTCCTTTTCATAATATCAGGATGTCCTAAAGTGCCTCACAGCCAATTAAAGCATGATCACTGTTATAATGTAGGAAACGCACCAACCAATTTGCATGGAGCAAGGTCCCACAACAGCAATGCAATAATGATCATATTTTAGTAATGCTGATTGAGGGATCTTCAAGTGAACTCTCCTGCTTGTCTGTGAAATAGTGCCATGGGATCTTTGGGGTGGGATCTTAACTCATTCAAAACCCACATACTTGCAGTTGAAAACCCTTTACGCCCACGCAACAGAACAGATGGGGATTCGGTTTAACGCCTCATCCGAAAGATGGCACTTCCGTCAGTGCAGCACGGTCTTGGTACTGCTCCAGAGTGTCAGCCTACATTGTGCTCAAGTTCCTGGAGTGCAGCTCAAATGTACATACTGATTCAGGGAGGTGTGCTCCCAGTAAGCCATAGTTGATGCCTTGCAACTGCAGCAGGCAACACCAATATATCCAAATCTTCCCACACAAATTGTCCAAGGCCTAAACCACTCACCCCGCAGTAGACAGTAAATAATATGCATGGCCTCCACTATTGCATTCACTGCTGACGGGACAGCATTGACACTGGTAGAGTAAATATAGATTATGTAAATTTGTTTTATATTTGTTCGGTGGATGTGGGCATCACTGGCTAGGCCAGCATTTATTGCCCATCCCTAATTGAACTTGAGAACATACAAACATACAAATTAGGAGAAGTAGGCCATTCGACCCCTCGAGCCTGCTCTGCCATTCAATATCATGGCTGATCTGTGTGTCTCGAATTTCACACTCCCATCTATCCCCGATAACCTTTGATTCCCTTTCCTAACAAAAATCTATCCACCTCTGCCTTAAAAATATTCAATGACCCTGTCTCCACCACGTTCTGAGGCAGAGTGTTCCAAAGTCTCACAATCCTGAGAAAAACTTTTCCTCATCTCTGTCCTAAAAGGGCGATCCCTAATTTTAAAAAAGTGACTCCTAGTTCTGGAGTCACCTTGTCAAGACCGTTCAGTATCTTATATACTTTAATCAAGTCTCCCCTCACTCTTCCAAACTCCAATGAAAATAAGCCCAGTCTGTCCAACCTTTCCTCATAAGACAACCCGTTAATTCCAGGTATCAATCTAGCAGACCACCTCCAACGCATTTACATCCTTCCTTAAATAAGGAGACCAAAACTGCACACAGTATTCGAGATGTGGTCTCACCAATGCCCTGTATAACTGAAGCATAACATCCTTACTTTTATTTTCAATTCCTCTCATCGTAAAGGATAGCATTCCATTAGCCTTCTTTATGACTTGCTGTACCTGCATACTAACTTTTTGTGACTCATGCGCGAGAACACCTCGATCCCTCTGCACCTCGGAATTCTGCAGTCTTTCTCCATTTAAGTAATACTCTGCTTTTTTATTCTACCTGCCAAAGTGAACAACTTCACATTTCCCCACATTATACTCCATCTGCCAGAATTTTGCCCACTCACTCAAGCTATCTATATCGGTCTGTAACCTCATGTGCTCTTCACAACATACTTTCCTACCTATCTTTGTCATCTGCAAATTTAGCTACCAAGCCATTGCTCCCCTCATTTAAGTCATTAATATGAATTGTAAAAAGTTGAGGCCCCAGCAGAGAACCTGTGGGAATCCACTCGTCACACCCTGCCAATCAGAAAAGGACCCATTTACGCATACCTTCTGTTTTCTGCCAGCCAATCTTCTATCCATGCAAATGTTACCCCCTACACCATGAGCTCCTACTTTGCACAATAAACTTTTATGTCGCACCTTGTCAAATGCCTTCTGGAAATCCAAGTAGAGTATGTCAATAGGCTCCCCATTATCCACAGCACGTTAGTCCTTTAAAGAACTCCAATAAATTGGTTAAACATGATTTCCCTTTCATAATACCTTGCTGGCTATTTCCAATTACCTTAAGTTTTTCTAAGTGCCCAGCAATAGCCTCTTTAATAATCAATTTTAACACCTTCCCCATGACAGACATCAAGCTAACTGGCCTAGTTATCGGTTTTCTGTCTCCCCCCACCCCACCCCCACGAATAGAGGGGTTATATTTGCTACATTCCAGTCTGATGGAATCTTTCCAGAATCCAAAATATTTTAACCAACGCATCTACTACCTCATTAGGATCTCTTTTAAGACCCTAGGATGAAGCCCATCAGGTCGTCAGTACCGTTTTCCCGGTGATTGTAATTTCACCAAGTTCCTCTCTTTTCACCTCCTAATTTACAGTGATTACTGGAATCTTTTTTGTACCCTCTATAGTGAAGACAGAAGCAAAATATTTGTTCATTTCACCCACCATTTCCTTATTATCTATTTACTCCCCATTCTCACTCTCTAGATGACCAACACTCACTTTAATTACTCTTTTCCTTTTTAAAATACCTGTAGAAATTAGTTTTACATTTCTTGCTAGCTTCCTCTCATACTCGAATTTCTTCCTCCTGATTAACCTTTTAGTTATTCTCTACCGTTCTTTATATTTTGACCAATCGTCTGACCTGCCACTCATCTTTGTGCAATTATAGGCTTTTTCCTTAAGTTTGATGCTTTCCTTAAATTCTTTAGTCAACCACGGATGGTGGGTCCTCCCCTTAGAATCTTTCTTTATAGTAGGAATATACTTGAAACGCCATAAACATACAAGGCTACGGGCCCAGTCCTGGAAAATGGGATTAGAATAGATAGGTGCTTGATGGCCGACACAGACACGATGGGCCAAAAGGTCCCATTTCTGAGCTGTATTACGCTGACTTATTCTGAAATATCCCCTTAAATGTCTGCCACTTCTGCTCCATTGATCTATCTCCTAGCCTAGTAACCCAGTTCACTTCAGCTAGCTCAGCTTGAATCCCACATAGTTGCCTTTATTCAAGTTTAAAATACTAGTCTTAGACCCACTTTTCTCTCTTTCAAACCGGATGCAAAATTCAATCATTGTGGTCGCTGCTACCCAGAGGCGCCTTTACTCGGAGGTCATTAATTAATCCTGTCACATTACACAAAACCAAGTCGAATATAACCTGCTCTCTGGTTGGTTCCAGAATGTCCTGCTCTAAGAAACTCTCTCAAAAGCATTCTATGAACTCATCATCCAGGCTACTATTGCCAAACTAATTTTTCCAGTTTATATTTAGATTAAAATCACCCATGATTATTGCTGTCCCTTTATCACAAACACTCGGAGAGTTTTCCACGATTTCCGTTGTCTCCTGTTTTGCTAGGGAACCTTAATGCCATACTTGGTGAAATACTGTGAGGTCAAGGGCAGCAACTCTCACCTCTGGAGTTCAGCTCTTTTATCGATGTTTGGACCAAGGCTGTAATGAGGTCAGGAGCCGAGTGGCCCAGGTGGAACCTAAACTGAGCAGGTTATTGCTGAGCAAGTGCCACTTGACAGCAATGTCGACGACCCCTTCCTTCACTATCCTGAGGATCGGGAGTAGACTGATGGGGCAGCAACTGGCCGGCTTGAATTTGTCTTGCTTCTTGTGGACAGGACATGCCCAGGCAATTTTCAACATTGCCGGGTAGATGCCAGTGTTGTCGCTGTCCTGGAAGAGCTTGGCTAGGGGTGCGGCTAGTTCTGGAGCACAATTCTTCAGTAGTATTGCCGGAATGTTGTCAGGGCCCATAGTATTTGCAGTATTCTTAGGACCTCAGGAGGATGGATCATCCACACAGCACCTCTGGCTGAAGATGAAGGCAAATGCTTCAGCCTTGTCTTTTGCACTGATGTGCTACACTCCCCCATCATTGACAATGGGGATATTTGTGGAGCCTCCTCCTTTTGTCAGTTGTTTATTTGTCCACCACCATTCACGACTGGATGTGGCAGGATTGCAGAGCTTAGATCTGGTTGTGAGATCGGTTAGCCTTCTCTATTGCATGCTGCTTCAGCTGTTTGGCATGCAAGTAGTCGTGTTGTAGCTTCACCTGGCTGACCTCAGTTTTAGGTATGCAGAGTGCTGCTCCTGGCATGCCCGCCTGCACTCTTCATTGAACTATGCGATAATCTGCCCAAAACACCTCAGTCTATAATAGTATGATGCTGAGGTCAATGTAGCTGGTCACTTAAACCTTCCTTCTTGCTATGACCTCTCCATTTTTGCCTTCTACACTGTTCCAACTCAATCTAAGTATTTTAACTTTTCTCCTGGGTACTCTGTAGCCCTCTTCCATAATTCTAAATTCAGATCATCTGCATCTTTACAGCAAGGGATGATGACAGGGACCCTATCAGTATCCAAGAGGTGAGAGAGAATATTCTAGATGTAGCTCCATCTTCAAATGCAATTCTGCTCAAAAGAGGGACTGTACTCTTGGTGTTGGCACCTAATGGAGGCCCCCCCCCGGTTTATCAGTATTTCAGTTCTGTTGCTCTTCGAAAACCTGAAGGGCACAAATGACGATCCAGAAACACTCAATGCAGTACTGTACCAGGTGATCTTATTAAATTTAGGAAGAGCAGATCTCCAGTGGTGTGAACTGTTCTTAAGTCTGTTTTATAAAAAGGACAATATGTTTTCTCATAGAAAAATGAAGTCACTCCTTTCAGGCAACATCCATTAGGGTTAGGTCAGAATTTCATTGCGAATTGGCCAAATTTGGTGACCACTTGTCACCTTTTTAAAAAATTGCTTACATCTGTCAGAAAGGGTCAAGTGTGCAGCTGATTATCCATTCAAAAAATTCCCTAAACTGATTGGACCACAATAGCCAACAGTAAATGCCCTGAACAATTGTAAAAATAGTTTAGATACCTTATCAGCTCAGATCCTGTTTCATTCAAGACAGATGAGGCCAGCGATTCAAAGGAAAACACTGAAATTATATACACGAATGCATGGAATTCGCAACCTTCTACACATCGAGATTAGTTGCGGGCTGCTTCTGAGACAATGGACAAGATCTTAACTCATTCAAAACCCATCCGTTTACAATGTTGAAATTGGACCTATTAATATCACAAAACTGTTTAAGCAATTTGCATTTACATATTAATTGAACGCTTTACTGGAAGGAAACTTACAAGTTAACGTCAATACTTGGTTTTATAATTCGGTTTCGCTGTAAAGCCATGCAATACGACTGCCAAAGACGCATTTACAACTCGCAGTTCGCAAGTCATGACTGATTTGAATTTTACTCTATATTGGTAAGTGCGACTAGAATACTGTGGGCGCCTCAACGCCAAATCGTGCCACAAGGGCACTTTTCCTAACTAATTAAATTCACAAGACACAAGATACGCAGTACAAATAGTCACCAAAACAAGCGTGTAGGGAGCATTTGGGGCGATCTTTTAATCAATTAAAAAATAATACCCCGTCAGCAGCGGTAAACATTTCGGCTGTTAATTGTGAAACCAGGAAGTTTATCGAACTATTAATTCCGATGACAAAAATTTTTAAAATGCATTTAGTGAAGAATGAGATTTCAGGTCTAGTATGCAAATGTTTTTTAATTTGCATCAGCTAGATTTTTAAAAAAACTTCGTAAATTTTGATCCAACACCTGAATCAGAGACTATGTTCGAACAAACATGGCGCCTACAGAGTGAGCCAACACATGCTCAACTCACCAAGCGAATGAATCCGAACCCGCGGTCGCGGTTGATAAAAACCTCGGACGGTTCCCCATATTTCTGGAACAGTTTCTTGAAATCTTCTTCCGTAATATCAGTCGGTAAATTGCCAACGAAGAGCCTACATCGTTGAGTATAAGTCTTCTCTCCCGGCCTGCGGAAATTCTTGATGTCTACTGTAAGGGCTTCACCTTCCTCGCCAGTCACTGTTCCTTCCAGATCCGCCGTGTCATAATTTCTTTTTATTGGAGAATTGCGGCTGTTCTCCATTTGCACTTGTTTCAAATTTCGGTTAATTTGATTTGACTGCATTTCTGATAACTGCTTTCAACCCGACAATCAGAAAACTTAAAAAAAAGATTTTGATTATTGGGTAGAGGCAACAACGAAATCACTAACTGCATTCAAACTCAAAATGGCTGCCCTAGCACAACCTCCAATTGAAACTGAATGACGTCACACAAAATGCTACCAGTTAGCGCAGCCAGGGGCCACCGCGCAGTGCATTATGGGAGACTCATGTTCGCTCCTCGCGCTCTCCACAGTTAGGTATCAAAAGGGATTTCAAATCGAACTACAATTCCCATCAACCATTGCATCGTATTGCCAGTTCCGTTCAATCTGTTGAACGAACTTTTTTATTTTCTCCTTAAAAATACTTCGCCTATAAAATTTATTTTCCCTGTGACTAGTTTTTAAAAAAAAATAAATTGATAAATTATTTTTGATACATCTCCACGCATTTCCCTGCTAATCACACAGCGCCCTCTCCAGCCGAGAATTGTAAAACTATATTTGCTGAAACTCTGCGCGACACCCTAAAGTGATGACGGAAAAGCGATGCCGTCACAAAGATTGACAAAACACACAACCACAGAGATGTCGTGGTAATGCCTTTCACATGCGAAATACGAGCAACTGACCAACCAGTATGCCCCGAGGGCGGGACTTTGGTTATCAAGTTAGAGTGACCTCAAGTCTAGCCCGGGACTGGAACGAGTGCGGTCGGTGTAGATCTCTGGGAAATCGGGTAAGATGTGATATTAACCACGCCTGCATTTAACCTTTTTTTCTTGAATTGTTACACCGGTTTTGGGGTCAAAACATATAAAAGGTATCTTAATGATTCCATCAGTGGAAATAATAGTTAATTGAGTAAAGTTTCACTTGTCCCGCCTCTAATTTTCCCTTTTTAATCCCCCTCACGTATTGTTTCGGTCGCTCTCTAATGGCGGACGTGTGCTAGTACCGCAACGAAGGGGGTAAACCCGCGAGGGATGGTATGGCCGCGGGGGGGACAATCTTGTGGGGGGGGAAGAAATGTCTTTCCTGTGGGAATTTTACACCTTTACTAACCTGCTTGTACCCCCAAAAAACAAAACCCCAAACTATTTATATTTTCATGGAGTAAAGGGGGTAATTTTTTCTGGTTTTTTTGCAGTTGGAAAAAAGCTTTGTTTTCTCCCCCCCCCACCAATAATATGGCAATGGGGTTCCTTTCACCATATTTAGATTATTTTGTTTTCCCTTCCTTTTGTCATCACTTATAACATTTATTTTAAATGTCTCCCTTTTTACCCCCTTTCCTCGGGTTGCTAATCCCGGGTGAGTAGCTTTTTTTTTCTGTGAGCATTGTGGGTGTGAATAGTGAAACGCACAGACGCTCGCCACAAGCGAGCTTGATGCGTGTTTTAGGCGGAGCGGCTGGGGGTGGAGGCAATAGAACCTCGCGGAGATTGGTGCAAACCTCTTAACTGGGATGAGTTCCCTTTTTCTTAACTCTTCTCAGCTAGTAGTGTAATATATGTATATATGTAGTGTAATATAACCTTGTTACCAGGTGGGTAGCTTTTCTTGCGTAATCAGTACTTTTAACTTTGGTGAAAAGTGGGGGTTTGGTGGTGGTAGTAGGGAGATAGAGAAGAGCTCTGATTGAACCGAGTTCAGAAAATAATCCATTCCAGATTTTAGGATTAGCCGCTGTCCTCGATTCAGTCCCTCGTCGTGTTTCACGTATGCAAAGCGGTTCAGCACCCTGTTTTGACGGTCTTTGTTAGTCCATATTGTGGTGGTAAAGAAACTTGCGGTCTGCCTAATCAGTACCTTTGTTTAACAAAAAAAAGTATTTTACAATAATATCATTATGAAACCGTGTGGTTGTAGCCACCTATTCCCATTAGGTAACAACTAAATGTAAATTGGAAATAAATTTCTTAAACGTGCCTAAATGACTTATTTTGCAATGCGTTACTGAATTGTGTTGTGTATATATGAATTGTAGCCAAACCCAGTCGTGGCTACTTCAGTGAATTTTTCGGAACAAGTTTTCCTTTATGAATATCTGTACTTTAGCATTTGCTTCCTTATTCTGCCGCTTATGTTCACTATCTGTAATGTAGTGTTAAATATAAAAGATATGGGTAGACGTGGTTTTTCACGTCTGATCTTCATCACTTACACCTTCAATCTGGAAAGGACGGTCTCTGTCAACTGAGATGACCACGGATAGAGTAAGTACAGAAGGAGGCCATTTGTCTCATCTTTGGTAGAGCTATACAAGTAGTCCCACGTCCCTTTCTCCTTTCCCGCCCCCCCCACCCATTCTTTTTCCATAACACTGAAGTTTTTTGTTTCCTTCAAGTATCTATCCAGTCCCTTTTGGAAGTTACTATTGAATCTTTCACTGCCTTCAGGTAGTGCATTCCAGATCTCAGTAACTAGATCTGTTCCCTCTTTCTTTTGTCAATCACCTTAAATTCGAGTCCTCTGGTTACTGAGGTTTCAGCCACTGGAAACAGTGAGAATCATAACTATTCATGATTTTGAACCCCTCTATCAAATCTGCTCGAAGAACAACTGTCTCATGACTGCACCAATCAAGTAAATCTCAGCACCCTCTCCAAGGCCTTGATCTCCTTTCTAAAATGTGGTGCCCAGAATTCAACACTATTCCAGCTGAGGCCTAATCATTGTTTTATAAACATTAAGCTTTTGTACTTCGTGCCGCTATAAATAAAGCCTAGGACCTTATGCCTTTAAAGAGCCTTTTCAACTTGTTCTGCGACTTTCTAAGATTTGTGTACTTACACCCCCATGTCCTGTAAGGTCACTGCAAGAGCAAGTCAGCTTGTGCCACTCCCCCACCCTTTTCCCGTAACCCTGCAAATTCTTTAGCTTTGTCCAATTCCCCCTCAAAAGCCACAATTGAATTTGCCTCTGCCACAATCTTAGGCAATGCATTCAAGATCTAACCACTTGCTATGTAGAAAAATGTTTTCTCATATCACTTTTGGTTCTTTTGCCAATCACCTTGAATCTGTGTCCTCTGGTTCTTGACTCCCTCCACCAAAGGGAACAGTTTCTCTCTATCTACTGTCTAGAGCCCTCATGATTTTGACCTCTATCAAATCTTTTCTTAGCCTTTCCTCAACTCAAGTCCCTTATCCCTGGAACCATTCTCAAATATTTTCTGCATCCTCTCTAAAGCCTTCAAATCCATTGGGTCAATACTCCAGTTGAGGCTGATCCAGTTTTTTACAAAAGTTCATAATTTCCTTTCTTTTGTTCTTGATGCCACGATATCTAAAGTCCAGCATCCAGAATGCCTTTTTAACCACTTTTGCAACCTGCCTTGCCATCTACAGTGGTTTGTGCATGTATATCCCAGATCTCTGTTCCTGCACCCCCTTTAAAATGTATCCTTTGGTTTATATTGCCTCTCCTCGTTCTTCCTCCCAAAATGTATCACTTATTTTTCTGCATTAAATTTCATCTGCCACATGCCCACCCATTCCACCAGCCTGTCTGTGTCCTCATGAAGTTCTATCATCCTCACAGTTCACAATACTTCCAAGTTTTGTGCCATCTGCAAATTTTGGAAATGTGCTCTGTACATGCAAGTCTAGGTCATTAATATAGATAAAGTAAAGCAGGGGTTCTATTACTGACCACTGGGGAACACCAGTGTATTTCTTCCTCCAGTCTGAAAAACAACCATTTACCACACTTTCCTGTCACTCAGCTGTAACCCTGTCCCTTTTATTCTATGGGCCTCAACTTTGTTTAGAAACCTTTTGGAAGTCCATCTACACCACATCAATCACATTACCTTCAAAAAAAAAAATCAAGCAAGTTAATCGAACGCAAATTTGCCTTTGACAAATCCATGCTCATTTTCCTTAATTAATCCACCGTTGCACAAAGGACTGATTGTGGTCCTGGATTATCACTTCTAAAAGCTTTCCCACCACTGAAGTTAAACTGACCAGCCTATAGCTGCTGATTTTATCCTTACACAATTTATTTGGACAAGGGTGTAAAAGTTAACTTCTCCAGTACTACGGCACTACGCCCATATCTAAGGGGGATTGGAGGATTATGGCCAGGACCTCCACAATTTCCACCCTTGTTTCGCTCAGCATCCTTGGATGTATCCCATCTGGTCCTGGTAACTTGTCAACTTTAAGTACAGCCAGCCTTTCTACTGCTTCCTGTTTGTCAATTTTTAGCCCATCCAGTATCTCAATTACCTCTTCTGTCACGTATGACTGGCAGCATCATCTTCCATGGTGAAGACAGATGCAAGGTACTCATTTAGTACCTCAGCCATACTCTATGCATAGATTCCTTTTTTGGTCCCTAATCGGCCACACCAATCCTCTTGCTACCTTTTTATTATTTTTTGCCTACAGAAGACATAGACTCAATGGGCCAAATGGCAGTCTTTCTATGCCATAATGAATCATAGAAGGTTTATGGCACAGAAAGAGGCCACTTGGCCCATCGTGTCTGTGCTGGCTGAAAAATGTTCCTCCCATTCTAATCCCACCTTTCAGCATTTGGTCCTGAGCCCTACAGATTACGACACTTGAGGTGCATATCCAGACTTTTGAATGAGTTGAAGGTTTCTGCCTCAACAACCCTTTCAGACAGAGTTCCGGACCCCCACCACCCTCTGGGTGAAAAAGCTTTTCCTCATTTCCCCTCTGATCCTTCTACGAATCACTTTAAATCTATGCCACCTAGTCACTGACCTCTCTGCTATGGTAAATAGGCCCTTCACAACAATTCTATCCGGGCCCTTCTCAATTTTATATTTCTCTTTCAAGGAGAATGACCCCAGCCTATCCAATCTTTCCTCATAGCTGCATTTTTCTGGTCCCGTCAACATCCTTGTATCTCCTCTGTACTCTCGCTAGTGCAATTACGTCCTTTCTGTAATGAGGTGACCATAACTGCACACAGCACTCAAGTTGTGGCCTAACCAATGAGTTATATAGTTCCAACAAAATCTCCCTACTTTATATCCTATACCTCAGCAAGGAAAGGATTCCATATGCCGCCTTAACCATCTTATTGACCTGTCCTGCTACCTTCAAGGATCTCTGGGCATTTACTCCAAGGTCCCTTACTTCCTCTACACCTATCAGTATTTTCCCAATAATCGTTATTTCTTTGCCTTGCTGGACCTCCCCAAATGCATCACCTCGCACTTCTCTGGGTTGAACTTCATTTGCCACGATATTGATGACCAGTTCATCGATATCTTGCTGCAGTCTACAGCTATTCTCTTCGCTGTCTACCAGACGGCCAATCTTTGTCTCGTCTGCAAACTTCTTGATGTGACCCCCCCACCACATTTATGTCCAAATCGTTAATATAAAAAAACAGCGGACCAAGTACTGAGCCCTGCGGAACGCCACTGGAAACAATCCCTCCAGTCGCAAAACACCCGTCAACAGTTACCCTTTGTTTCCTACCACTGAACCAATTTTGTATCCACCTTGCTGTCTCTCCCTGGATCCCATGGGATTTTATTTTTTTTAACCAGACTGCTATGTGGGACCTTGTCGAAAGCCTTGCTAAAATCCGTGTAGACCACATCAACTGCATTATCCTCATCTATCTTCCTTGTTACTTCAAAAGATTCGATCAAGTTGGTCAAACAAGATCTTCCCTTAACAAATCCATGCTGGCTATCCTAGATTAATCTGTGCCTTTCTAAGTGACTGTCTCCCAGAATAGATTCCAATAATTTGCCCACGACTGAGGTTAGACTGACTGGCCTGTAATTATTCAGTCTATCTCTTGCTCCCTTTTTAAACAGAGATACAACGTTAGCAGTCCTCCAATCCTCCAGCACCTCACCTGTATCCAGTGAGGACTGGAAAATGATGGTCAGATCTTCCACTGTTTCCTCTCTTGCTGCTTTTAACAGCCTAGGATACATTTCATCTGGCCCTGGTGATTTATCAACTTTCAAGGCTGCTAATGCCATTAATACTTCCTCTCTCCCTATGTTTATCACATCCAATACTTCACACCCCTCTTACTTAACTACAATATTTGCATCGTCCCCCTCTTTTGTGAAGACAGACGCAAAGTATTCATTAAGAACCATACCAACATCTTCCACCCCTATACATAGGTTACCTTTTTGGTCTTTTATGGACCCTACTCTTTCCTTCGTTATCCTCTTACTCTTAATGTATGGATAAAACATCTTTGGGTTCACCTTGATTTTGTTTGCCAATATTCTTTCATGCCCTCTCTTAACTTTCCTAATTTCCTTTTTGATTTCACCCCTCCACTTTCCATACTTGTCTCTGCTTTCTGTAGTATTGAGTTCTCTGTCAGGCATAAGCATTCCCTTTCTGCCTTATATAACCCTGTAAGCTCCTTGACATTCGTGGGGCTCTAGATTTGGCCGTCCACTCTTTTTTTCGTTTTGGGAACATGTTTACTCTGAACCCCTTGAATCTCCCCTTTGCCTCCCACTGCTCTGACACCGATTTAGCTTCAAGTTACTGTTTCCAGTCCACTTTCGCTAAATCACTCCTCAGCTTTGTAAAATTGGCCTTGCCCCAATTGAGAACTAACTCCTGTTTTATCTTTATCCATAATGATGTTAAAACTGACTGAATTATGATCACTACAACAAAAATGCTCTCCCACTGAAACTCCTTCCACCCGCCCATCCTCATTTCCTAAAACAAAGTCTAAAGGTGCGCCCTCTTTTGTTGGACTTGCTACAAGCCAGCCAAAAAAGTTCTCCAGAGTGCACCTCAAGAATTCTGCTCCCTCAGTTCCTTTCTCATTCAAACTATCCCAGTTAATATTGGGGTAGTTAAAATCCCTATCTCAGAGATTTGCCTACATATCTGCTCTTCTATCTCCCTCTGACTGTTTGGAGGTCTATAGTACACTTTCAGCAGTGTGATAGCCCCTTTTTTGTTCCTTAGCAATCCATATGGCCTCATTTGATGAATCTTTCAACATATCATCCCTTATAGCTGTAATAGTTTCTTTGACCAAAATTGCCACCCACCTCCCTCCTTCCCCCTCATTCCTTTCTTTCCCCTCCCCCGATTAAATGTATACATTTTAGGAGTTCCTTCTCCTCTTTGTCCTTTTCACTGTCCCAGTCTATATTGGGATTATTCAAGTACCCATTATTACTACACTCAGGTTCTTGCATCTTTATGTAATTTACCTACAAATTTGCTTTGTATCTTTCCACTATTTGGTGGACTATAGTATACACTCAGTTGTATAATAGCTCCACCATTGCTCCTTAATTCTAACCAAATAAATTCTGTCTTTGACCTCTATTGCATCATCCCTCTCCAGTGCTACAATAGTTTCTTTGGATGGATCCAATTAACTCAAATCAATTTATAAAGTAATTGGCTTGCAATTTGTAGCCAAGATAGTATCCAAGTCTTTTTGTCCTAGTTTTTCTTCTAAACTTTTTTTTCCTCATTCATTTGCTGTTCTTTCGTTTTTCATGGTCAAAGAAATGTTGCTTTATTGGCTTGTTTCTAGCTCCCGCACCAGAACCTTAATCCATTTCTTTGCTGCACTTTAATATCTATCTTCAAGTGTTTAGTTCTTGACCAGTTGTAAAGCATTCGACATCCTAATAATGCTGTAGAAAAATCTGTCTAACCAATCCCTTTTTGTAGTAGCAATCCTGTGTTTATGGCCTTTGCTACCAGTTTGCACATCATTAGATATATTTGTTCAGAATTCACCCTCTAATAATTTCAACATCTAAGCTGCACAGTTTAATCATTCTCCACATCTGTGATTACATCTCTATATCCCTGGTATTGCATTGCGTTTCTATAATTGGGTGCCCAAAACAGCGCACATTTGTATTGTATCCAGTGTCTTGTATGATTTTTTTTTGTTATTGTCTGGTTTCTTTTGTATCCAGTGCCCTTCAGTACTATTGTTTGCACTCATTGGTTTCCTGGTGTCACACTTTGTGTTTTTTTGTATATTCCCGTGTTTGCATTTGTAACAAAAATGTCTGTTAGTATGTCAGTGTGGTCACAAAGTTCCCACAACTGTCTCAAATATTTTCTGAAAATCTTTCACTCAGCCACGTTTTCCTCAAAATTTCAGTAACTAACTTCCAAATGAGTTTAATGAAATGCTGTACTTGGTGATGCTACAACTGCAGCGGGCGCACTTGCTGCCGATGCGCAGTCTTAATGATCTAGCCCACATATCTTAATATACCACATACTATGCTTAATCTCCAATGGTAGTAACTGTAATGGGGATGAATCTGTATTCCATTATACCACAACATACTATGCTTAATGCTGCATCTACTTTCCGCTATATCACTACGCTCTATTCGTAATCCTCATAAAGCTATAATCAACAATATCCATTTCCCATATTATTTTTCCTTCTCAATTTCCTGCAATAAACATTACTTACGTGGGCTGCTAAGAAACCCGCATCCTGCTATTTACTGGCATATTTTGTATGGTTTGTGGTACTATAATTGATTAACACCTTGTAATTGATCAAATCTGGCATCTGATTCCTGCTCGATCATTTCAAGGTTTACTTTCTGACCCTGAGGTAAACTTGAACTCCCTTCGACATGAATATCATATACTCAACCGATGGGGGGAAACTGCACGCAGTGCAAGTCAAGTTTGCAAGTGCAAATGGACGCATGTGCAACGATGCCTTCAAGAGATAGTGTTGATTGAAAATAAAGAAGTTTCTGTTCAAAATAATTCCAAAATTGCAAGTAAAATAGAGAAGAGATTTCAGAAGCTTTGAGGTAAAATTCATATTTGTTTTTAAAGGCTGTATGGGTCATTGAGATGGCTGTTTTGATTGCAGACTGTGTTCGTAAACTCTGGAAAATGAAACTGGGGCAAAGTAAAGATAATGGGTGGAGAGGATTTTGTATTTTTCTAATTTCCGTTTTTAAAAAAAATCAGTTGAATTTTATCGAGTCTATGTTTTGTTAAATTAATAAAAGATCAGTGCTAATTGCTTAAAGCTGTAAAACATTCTAATCGCTTAACCCTCAGACAGATGGAAATAGAGAAAGGTAGACAGGCAGCTTCATACCTTATTCTAGTTTTATTTAAAAAAAATTGAAGTAAATAGCTTCTTTGAGGACAACACATTGAATGGGAGGGGAAGCTCTCTTCTGGACTCACTCTTGTAAATCATTTTTGCACTTTTGCCAATGCCGATATATATGTACCAGACTCCAAGTGTCGACTAAACAAGATTCCTTACAAGTTTAACATGACTTCCCTGCTTTTCAATTCAGTATGGAGTTTTGAGGCCACAGATCAGCCATGATCTCTTTG
This sequence comes from Heterodontus francisci, assembly GCF_036365525.1. NCBI lineage: Eukaryota > Metazoa > Chordata > Chondrichthyes > Heterodontiformes > Heterodontidae > Heterodontus > Heterodontus francisci. The sequence goes on along the minus strand of NC_090376.1, from coordinate 53,441,539 downwards.
AATGCCAGAACAGTCTTGAAGGACTAAATGGCCTGTTCCTATTCTTGTGTTCCTATCCCTCCCAATATGAACCTTTTGAACTTATTAATCTGCATCGCTACTTTGTGATTTGTTTATCTGTACTCCTAGATGTCCTTGTCCTCTGTCCCATTTAGACTTAATAATCATGTGGTACGTGGCCTCCTTATTCTTCCTACCAAAATGCACCATCTCATATTTATCTATATTGAATTTCATTTGCCTATTAAACGCCCATTCTTCAAATGTATTAATGCCTTAACTTGTCACAATCTCCCTTTGTATTTAAATACACCCCCAATTCGGTGTCATCCGCAAATTTTGAAATTGTGTTCAAATCAATGCTGTGAATTGTGAACAAGTGGTCCCAGGACTGATCCCTGTGGAACACCACTTCCCACCTTTTGCCAGTCTGGGTAGCTGCCCTTAATTCCTGCTCTGTTTTCTGTTTTGTGGAGAATGTATTCTGCAATGCTACGAGGAATAAATTAAAAATCTTGAAACTGCCTGCTCTTCCTCTCAGCCTTTCCCATTATGGATTCCTGTGTCCATGTTTATAATGGAGACTGCCTGCGGAAACTTTTCAATTTGTAACTACACCTTCCTGCTCATGGAGGTGCTACAGTGCCACCACTGGCAGAAGGTTGTAATTGCAGCATTAATGCTTTTCAAGATCAGTGTATTTGCACCCTTCACTTGACAATTTTACTATTTGGGTATTGTTACGACCGACTGCTCCTGTCAAAGCCCCCAATCAAAATATACCATTCTGATTGTGGTGGGACCAACACACTGTTAATTCAATCCCGTCACTCCACAGATCGGCTAACATATCATTTAAAACTTTCCACATTAAAGAAAGACCCAGCCAAATTGTACCATCTATTAACCCCCGAATGAGGCTGACCAAACCAGGTGTCTTTAAATCAACAAATTAACTGTTTAATTAGAAGAACTAAATTCTTAAACACTATGAAGATATAAACAACATTTAAAATAGAAAAAAAATTAGTCCTTGCAAATTTACAATCCAACTTTGCTTGAAGTCCCCACAGAATGTTGCTTGAAATCCTCACAGTTGTCCGATGCAGGAAAAAGGTTCTTCCACAGTAGAACAGTCTGTAGTCTAACTTCAGGTGATGCTTTCCTTCTCCAGCGAAGTTCAACAATTGACGACTTGCAAACACTTTCAAAAGAATCAATCTGACTTCAGAGTTTTTGAGGGATAAAAGATTGTCACAGTCTAACTTCCCTTCCTTCAGTTTAAATTACCAGAGATCTCTGTCTTGGCTTGATGTTTTAGAATTTTGAGAGATAATAATTAAACAGGCTAAAATCCTATTCCTTCAGTTTAAATGACTGAGCTCTTTTTCCAAGTGCTAACACCACAGCTGTGTCCTCTGTCTGTGTGTTCTGTTAGAACAAGCTGTCTTCAACTAAAAGCCAGTTCAAAACTGAATTGTAACCAATGTATTGCATGAGACTCACTCCAAATGGCTGTTTCTAAGGCAACGAAAATGCACCTTCCTATAACTCCTGAGGCTTGCTGGTTCTTAAAGCAATACTGATCTCTTGCAAACCTTAAAGACAAACTGCATATTCCCAAAAAAGCTACAGCACCACGACAGTGTATTTTTATTTTTCCCCCCAAAATGTTACACTTCACAGCTATCTATGTTGAACGCTATGTGTTTTCCCATTCCCATAATCTTTCTGTGCCCTTCTGTAGTCTGTGTTCTGCCTCCACATTTAGCATACCCCCTAATTTTGATATTTTCAGCCTGTTTTAATATAACTTGCTCCATGACCAAATCATTTTATATGTTTATCAGTTTTCCCTCGTGGCTGTGCAGCAACCCAGAAGTTCTCACGCAGGCTAAGCACAAGTCAGCCCCTTTGTTACCGCTCATGGCCATGCAAAAAAAATTTAAGGGCCTATCTACTTAAATGAATAGGCTGCTTACAACAAAAAAAATTTCGAAGGGACATTGCTTATGTTAGGATCTCCCAATCTCCCTGTATAATAGATAACTAACACCAAGAGGCACACCACTTGGTGTGCTTTGCCAGTTCAAAAAATTTTGATACTTGTACTCTGAATTACTTCAGCCCTCCCGCAAGAATTCATTTTCTTTAATGACATGGACTTTCATCTTAAGTGTCTTGTGGCATTTTATTAAATGCTTTACAAAAGTCCAAATATACCACATCTATTGTGCTCAATATCCCTGTACACACTTCATAATTTCATTGCATTCAATTTAAATTAGCTAAGTACTTTTCTCACTACCAGGATGCTACTAACTAGTCATTGATATTGCTCACCCCTTTCCCTTTTTTGAATGGCCCTTTGGTACAATTTCTCTTAAAGCATTTTGGAAAATTATCGTAGGTACCTAATTTTTTGTTATCTTATTATCAAACAGTTTTGTTCTTGCTGAGTAGTAGGTTTAAGCTTTGCCTCCATTCACATGAAACTGACCTTTGATTAGTAACAGTGCAAGAGACTGATGGATAATCAAATTCTGGTAATGGCATCCATCAAAGACTGGGAGAAATGGTGCATCAGGTGTTTAACATGTTGAATGATGTGCAGTTCTCTTTTATAGGATGTTGAGGCCAATGCACAATAATATGCCCTTTGAAAACGTTGGGAAGAGTTTTATCATGGGAGGGTGGGTGAGAATGGGTGTGGGAGAGGGGTTAAATGGCCAAAAGTTTGGAGCGCATTGAGAAGCTGGTTCAAACCCACCAATTTCTGTGTTTTACTGAGACAGCATGAGGGGCAGGCTGCTTTTGGGAAGCTGGTTGGCATTTTAAATGCATTACTGAGGCTGGAAGCCTTTGATGTAGGTTTAACTGTTGTTGGTTGAGTTTCCCGGCTCACTGGAAACCTGGTAGCTGCAATGAGACAAAGACAGCCTTGGAGAGAAGGCAAGTGTCATCTCAGCGCTCCTTGTGCTTCCTCCCAGCCCCCCAAGGTCTTCCATCAGACACCATCACCACCCCCTGCCACATTGGGTCGGGGGCTGACCTGGTCCTGCAGCTTCCCCGAGAGTGCTTCCTGTCTGAGTAGATGTCAGACCTATCAATTTTTCTTTCAATTTATTGGGGTGTGGATGACACCCACATGGCAATATTTATTGCCCATTTGTAGATACTGTGCCATTAATGCAGCAGAACATCCCAAAGAAGTGTTAGAAAATACAATTTGACACGGAGCCATGCAAGGAGATATTAGGGTAGATGACCAAAAGCTTGGCCAAAGAGGTAGGTTTTAAGGCACGTCTTAAAGGAGGAAGGGAGGTGGAGAGGTTTAGGGAGGGAATTCCAGAGCTTGGGACCTTGGCAGCTGAAGGCATGGCCACCAATGTTGAAATGAGTAAAATTGGGGATGCACAAGAGACCATAATTGGAGAAGTGCTGCTTTTTCGGGTTGTAGGACTAGAGAAAGTTAGAGATAAACTCTTAATTCAAGCATTAAGAGTCAACAAGTAATTCATGTTGGGAGTTGCATGTGGATCAGTTTGGTAAGGATGGCAGCTTCCCTTTCGTGAACCAGTTGTTTTTTTGTGATAGTCCTGTAGATTTCATGGTCATTTTCTTTTGCTAGTCCACAAATTACCAGACTTATTGAACTCAGTGTCAGTTTGTCATGTTGGCATGTGAACTCGTATAACCTCTGGGTTGCTCGTCCAGTACCATAATCACTACAACAACAACTTGAATTTATATAGCACCTTTAACACGGTAAATTGCCCCAAGTCACTTGGCAGGATGAGACAAAAATTGATACTGAACGAAAGAAGGTGATGGGTCAAAAAGATAGGTCACTATGCCTATGTTGGAATAGTTCAGAAACTAAATTGGGATTTATTTTCTGCAGGTGGGTCTCATTACTTGTTGAAGTTCCCCCCACTGAAGGGGGAATCACTGATGGGTATCACTGAACTCAGTCCTATCCTCTGTGCACAGACACAGAGGTATTTACATAACCATTAGGCTAACTATTTTTTTCTTAACCCCTTTCCAAACTGGATTCATTGAGGCATTTGTTGTGATATCTCCATTGTGGAATGTCTCTACTATGTTGCCTGGTCTGGAGGGCATTAGCTATGAGGAGAGGTTGGATAAACTCTGATTGTTTTCACTGGAACGACGGAGGTGGAGGTGCGACATGAAAGAGGTTTACAAAGTTATGAGCGGCATGGACAGAGTGGATAGTCAGAACCTTTTTCCCAGGGTGGAAGAGTCAGTTACGAGGGGACATAGGTTTAAGGTGAGAGGGGCAAAGTTTAGAGGGGATGTGCGAGGCAAGTTCTTTACACAGAGGGTGGTGAGTGCCTGGAACTTGTTGCCGGGAGAGGTTGTGGAAGCAGGTACGATAATGACGCTTAAGAGGCATCTTGACAAATACATGAATAGGATGGGAATAGAGGGATACGGTCCCCGGAAGTGCAGAAGGTTTTAGTTTAGGCAGGCATCAAGATCGGCGCAGGCTTGGAGGGTCGAATGGCCTGTTCCGGTGCTGCACTGTTCTTTGTTCCTTGTACTGGTCTGTGCAGACCTCAAACTGTTGGATGGGAGTAAATTTGCATATTGCGTTGTTGGGAAGCCTCTTTCCCCTAATCCCCACCCCCTGTAATATGTCTCTTGATTTTTCTGCATTACTGTAGTGTGTGTTCAGTGAAACGGTACGGCAAGGCTTTGAACAAAGAACAAAGAAAATTACAGCGCAGGAACAGGCCCTTCGGCCCTCCAAGCCTGCGCCGATCCAGATCCTCTAAACATGTCGCCTATTTTCTAAGGGTCTGTATCTCTTTGCTTCCTGCCCATTCATGTATCTGTCTAGATACATCTTAAAAGACGCTATCGTGCCCACGTCTACCACCTCCGCTGGCAACGCGTTCCAGGCACCCACTGCCCTCTGCGTAAAGAACTTTCCACGCACATCCCCCCTAAACTTTTCCCCTCTCACTTTGAACTCGTGACCCCTAGTAATTGAATCCCCCACTCTGGGGAAAAAAGCTTCTTGCTATCCACCCTTTCTATACCTCTCATGATTTTGTACACCTCAGTCAGGACCCCCCTCAACCTCCGTCTTTCTAATGAAAATAATCCTAATCTGCTCAACCTCTCTTCATAGCTAGCGCCCTCCATACCAGGCAACATCCTGGTGAACCTCCTCTGCACCCTCTCCAAAGCATCTACGTCCTTTTGGTAATGTGGCAACCAGAACTGCACGCAGTATTCCAAATGTGGCCGAACCAAAGTCTTATACAGCTGTAACATGACCTGCCAACCCTTGGACTCAATACCCTGTCCGATGAAGGAAAGCATGCAGTATGCCTTCTTGACCACTCTGTTGACCTGCGTTGCCACCTTCAGGGAACAATGGACCTGAACACCCAAATCTCTCTGTCCATCAATTTTCCCCAGGACCTTTCCATTTACTGTATAGTTAACTCTTGAATTGGGTCTTCCAAAATGCATCACCTCGTATTTGCCCTGATTGAACTCCATCTGCCATTTCTCTGCCCACCTCTCCAATCTATTTATATTCTGCTGTATTCTCTGACAGTCCCCTTCACTATCTGCTACTCCACCAATCTTAGTGTTGTCTGCAAACTTGCTAATCAGACCACCTATACTTTCCTCCAAATCATTTATGTATATCACAAACGACAGTGGTCCCAGCACGGATCCCTGTGGAACACCACTGGTCACACGTCTCCATTTTGAGAAACTCCCTTCCACTGCTACTCTCTGTCTCCTGTTGCCCAGCCAGTTCTTTATCCATCCAGCTAGTACACCCTGGACCCCATGCGACTTCACTTTCTCCATCAGCTTACCATGGGGAACCTTATCAAATGCCTTACTGAAGTCCATGTATATGACATCTACAGCCCTTCCCTCATCAATCAACTTTGTCACTTCCTCAAAGAATTCTATCAAGTTGTTAAGACATGACCTTCCCTGCACAAAACCATGTTGCCTATCACTGATAAGCCCATTTTCTTCCAAATGGGAATAGATCCTATCCCTCAGTATCTTCTCCAGCAGCTTCCCTACCACTGACGTCAGGCTCACCGATCTATAATTACCTGGATTATCCCTGCTACCCTTCTTAAAAAAGGGGACAACATTCGCAATTCTCCAGTCCTCCGGGACCTCACCCGTGTTTAAGGATGCTGCAAAGATATCTGTTAAGGCCCCAGCTATTTCCTCTCTCGCTTCCCTCAGTAACCTGGGATAGATCCCAGGTAGTATTTTTTTTATTCATTCATGTGATGTGGGTGTCACTGGCCAGGCCAGCATTTATTGCCCATCCCTAATTGCCCTTGAGAAGGTGGTGGTGAGCTGCCTTCTTGAACCGCTGTAGTCCATTTGGGGTAGGTATACCCACAGTGCTGTTAGGAAGGGAGTTCCAGGATTTTGACCCAGCGACAGTGAAGGAACGGCGATATAGTTCCAAGTCAGGATGGTGTGTGACTTGGAGGGGAACTTGCAGGTGGTGGTGTTCCCATGCATCTGCTGTCCTTGTCCTTCTAGTTGGTCGAGGTTGTGGGTTTGGAAGGTGCTGTCTAAGGAGCCTTGGTGCATTGCTGCAGTGCATCTTGTAGATGGTACACACTGCTGCCACTGTGCGTCGGTGGTGGAGGGAGTGAATGTTTGTAGATGGGGTGCCAATCAAGTGCGCTGCTTTGTCCTGGATGGTGTCGAACTTCTTCAGTGTTGGAGCTGCACCCATCCAGGCAAGTGGAGAGTATTCCATCACACTCCTGACTTGTGCCTTGTAGATTGTGGACAGGCTTTGTGGAGTCAGGAGGTGAGTTACTCGCCTCAGGATTCCTAGCCTCTGACCTGCTGTTGTAGCCACTGTATTTATATGGCTACTCCAGTTCAGTTTCTGGTCAATGGTAGCCCCTAGGATGTTGATAGTGGGGGATTCAGCGATGGTAATGCTGTTGAATGTCAAGGGGAGATGGTTAGGTTCTCTCTTGTTGGAGATAGTCATTGCCTGGCACTTGTGTGGCGCGAATATTACTTGCCACTTAGCAGCCCAAGCCTGGATATTGTCCATGTCTTGCTGCATTTCTACACGGACTGCTTCAGTATCTGAGGAGTCGCGAATGGTGTTGAACATTGTGCAATCATCAGCAAACATCCCCACTTCTGACCTTATGATTGAAGGAAGGTCATTGATGAAGCAGCTGAAGATGGTTGGGCCTAGGACACTACCCTGAGGAACTCCTGCAGTGCTGTCCTGGAGCTTCGATGATTGACCTCCAACAACCACAACCATCTTCCTTTGCGCTTGGTATGACTCCAGCCAGTGGAGGTTTTCCCCCTGATTCCCATTGACCTCAGTTTTGCTAGGGCTCCTTGATGCCATACTCAGTCAAATGCTGCCTTGATGTCAAGGGCAGTCACTCTCACCTCACCTCTTGAGTTCAGCTCTTTTGTCCATATCTGAACCAAGGCTGTAATGAGGTCAGGAGCTGAGTGGCCCTGGCGGAACCCAAACTGAGCGTCACTGAGCAGGTTATTGCTAAGCAAGTGCCGCTTGATGGCACTGTTGATGACACCTTCCATCACTTCACTAATGATTGGGAGTAGGCTGATAGGGCGGTAATTGGCCGGGTTGGACTTGTCCTGCTTTTTGTGTACAGGACATAAATTGGCAATTTTCGACATTGCAGGGTAGATGCCAGTGTTGTAGCTGTACTGGAACAGCTTGGCTAAGGGCGTGGCAAGTTCTGGAGCACAAGTCTTCAATACTATTGCCGGAATATTGTCAGGGCCCATAGCTTTTGTAGTATCCAGTGCCTTCAGTCGTTTCTTGATATCACGCGGAGTGAATCGAATTGGCTGAAGTCTGGCATCTGTGATGCTGGGGACTTCAGGAGGAGGCTGAGCTGGATCATCAACTCGGCACTTCTGGCTGAAGATTGTTGCAAATGCTTCAGCCTTATCTTTTGCACTGATGTGCTGGGCTCCCCCATCATTGAGGATGGAGATATTTGTGGAGCCACCTCCTCCAGTTATTTGTTTAATTGTCCACCACCATTCACAGCTGGATGTGGCAGGACTGCAGAGCTTGGATCTGATCCGTTGGTTATGGGATTGCTTAATTCTATCTATCGCATGCTGCTTACGCAGTTTGGCATGCAGATAGCCCTGTGTTGTAGCTTCACCAGGTTGATGCCTCATTTTGAGGTATGCCTGGTGCTGCTCCTGGCATGCCCACCTGCACTCTTCATTGAACCAGGGTTGGTCTCCTGGCTTGATGGTAATGGTAGAGTGGGGGATATGCCGGGCCATGAGGTTACAGATGGTGGTTAAGTACAATTCTGCTGCTGCTGATGGCCCACAGTGTGTCATGGATGCCCAGTTTTGCATTGCTAGATCTGTTTGAAATCTATCCCATTTAGCACGGTGGTAGTACCACACAACACGTTTGACGGTATCCTCAATGTGAAGGCGGGACTTGGTCTTCACAAGGACTGTGCGGTGGTCATTCCTACCAATACAGTCATGGAAAGAAGCATCTGCAGCAGGTGGATTGGTGAGGACGAGATCAAGTATGTTTTTCCCTCGTGTTGGTTCCCCCACCACCTGCCACAGACCCAGTCTAGCAGCTATGTCCTTTAGGACTCGGCCAGCTCGGTCAGTAGTGGTGCTACCGAGCCACTATTGGTGATGGACATTGGAGTCCTTCACCCAGAGTACATTTTGTGCCCTTGCCACCCTCAGTGCTTCCTCCAAGTGGTGTTCGACATGGAGGAGTACTGAGTCATCAGCTGAGGGAGGGCAGTAGGTGATAATCAGTAGGAGGTTACCTTGCCCATGTTTGACCTGATGCCATGAGACTTCATGGGGTCCGGAGTCGATGTTGAGGACTCCCAGGGAAACTCGCTCCCCACTGTATACCAATGTGCCGCCACCTCTGCTGGGTCTGTGTTGCCGGTGGGACAGGACATACCCAGGGATAGTGATGGCAGTGTCTGGGACATTGTAAGGTATGATTCCGTGAGTATGACTATGTCAGGCTGTTACTTGACTAGTCTGTGGGACAGCTCTCCCAACTTTGGCACAAGCCCCCAGATGTTAGTAAGGAGGACTTTGCAGCGTCGATGGGGCTGGGTTTGCCATTGTTGTTTCCAGTGCCTAGGTTGATGCCAGGTGGTCCGTCCGGTTTCATTTCTTTTTTATTGACTTCGTAGCGGTTAGGTACAACTGAGTGGCTTGCTAGGCCATTTCAGAGGGGATGTAAGAGTTAACCACATTGCTAAGGGCAGCAGATTTCCTTCCCTGAAGGACATTAGTGAACCAGATGGGTTTTTACAACAATCGACAATGGTTTCATGGCCATCATTAGACTAACTTTAAATTCCACATTTTTTTAATTAACTAAATTCAAATTTCACCTTCTGCTGTGGTGGGATTTGAACCCATGTTCCCAGAGAAATACCCTGGGTCTCTGCGTTACTAGTCCAGTGATAATACCACTGCGCCACCGCCTACCCCTATTTGTAATGGGATCCTTATCGCTGGTTTATTGATGTGTTTTTTGGAAGGGAGATTTCAAATGGAAGCACAAGTCTCAGGCAAAAAAAAAAGAAAATTGTAGAATTAACACCATCTTGAAGGGCAGTATAATGGACTCTACAGAAGATGATTGCCTGGACTTCCATGTACTTTTGTGTTTCATGGATAAAACCTAGATTATGTCTTTCAATCATTCTGAAGTGCAAACTCTCACTTGTTAGTTTTCAAAAGGCATTTGTGAGGTGCCTGTATGCTATCACTTCTGTTTAGCCTCCTCTGGCAGATGTTATTGTTAGTGATTGGCCTGTGCTTTGAACATAAGAAATAGGAGCTGGAGTAGGCCATTCAGCCCTTCGAGCTCACTCCACCATTCAATGAGATCATGGCTGATCTACTTCAACATCATTTTCCTGCACTATCCATGTATCCCTTGATGTTTTTAATATGTAGAAATCTATCGCTCTCAGTCTTGAACATGCTCTCTGCCCTTTGGGGCAGAGAATTCCAAAGATTCATCACCCTCTGAATGAAGAAATTCCGTATCTCATTTCAGTCCTAAATGGCCTGCCCCTTATTATGACACTGTGTCCCTTGGTTTCGGACTCCCCAGCCAGGGGACAAATTCTTCCTGCCTGAACCCTGCTGAGCACTGTAAGAATTTTGTATGTTTGAATGAGATCACCTCTCATTCTTCTGAAGTGTAGAGGATAAAGGCCCAGTCTATTTAATCTTCCCTTATAGGACAATCTATCTATCCCAGGAATAGTTTGGTAAACCTTTCTTGCACTTCCTCTATGGCAAGTATATTTTTCCTTTGGTAAGGAGACCAAAACTGCACTATACTCCAGGTGCATTCCCACCAAGGCTCTATATAATTGCAGTAAGACATAGAAACATCATAAAATCTTTACTCCTTTTCTCAAAACCTTTTGTAATGAAGGCCAACATGCCAGTTGCCACCTTAATTGCTTGCTGTACCTGCATGTTAACTTTCAGTGACTCGTGAACAAGGACACCCATCTTTGCTAATGAAAAACAGCTGCATTTATCATAAGCTTGGGGAGGTGTGGGGGAGCAGCTGGAATAATGTGACTGCCTCTGAAACTGCATGTTGAAAAGGCAATGTTAAGGCCAAGTGAGGAGCGGGTCTCGGGCTCCCCTCTTGCCTTCGCTCTTGTTTGACTGTAGCAGGATTTATTCCTTTTGAACAGTGTTTGTGTTTACCACCTCTTGAGTGTTTCACCTTTTGACCTTTTACTGTGATCGTGAAAGAACCAATCGGACAGGTTTTCTTGAGTTTGAACAAGAGGTCATTTTTATTATATATAAGACTACCCCCCGATTTAAAAATACAAAAAAAGTGCAACACATTCTCACGAGAATCGCGTGCACACAAATAGATTACAGGAGGGAAAATAGATTTGGTGGTTGGATTGAAGTCCAGAATACATGGAACTTAAATACACAGTCTATGAAGTGGATGATCTGGTAGTTATTGGCTAAAGTTGTATTCTTGAAGTCCTTGCTGGTCAAAGTGCACTTTGGCTGGCTTGCTTTGTTCAGGGTTTTCCTGAAGGCAGAATTATATTTGGCTCCCTTCCCCTGGTCGCTGGCTGTAGCAGTCTGTAGATTTGGAGGGTCCCCCAGTCACAGACGGTTTTCAAACTTGATGTTTTCTGGGGAGAGAGAGAGAGAGCGCGAGAAAGGGAGGCCTGCAGCCGCCTTTGCGGCTGCCCACTCAGTTACTGCTTGTCTCTTTGTCTGTGTAACAACTCCCCCAAGATGGACAGACAGTCACATGGTTGCTTCAGGTTTTTATGTAACCTTCCAAGGTTCCACATGCCCCAAGATGTCACTTGACACTTGGAGGGGATTTGCTCTTTCAAAGTCAGTACGTGAGGATTGCCTTGACTGTTGTGCTAATGAAGCCATCTTAGGTAGTTAAGTCACTTGGAGCAAGCCATTGTCCTGGCTGGGCTTCTTGTTAGTCGACTTTTGTCTCCAGTTCAGTCTCCTGGTATTACAGATGTAAATTGCAGTGGCCATCTTGGCTGCTAGTTTTTTAAAAGTTAATGTAGGATTTTTTCTCGTTTAAAGTCTAATGTAAGTTTCCAACTGAAGAAATTAATATTTTGCATTTGGCATATAGACGTTTGTTGACAGCAACTAGCTAGAAAATCATATGTTTTTTGTGTTTAGTTGAGTAATGCTAACAGAAATGCACATAACCTATTTGGAATTTTGAACACCAAACTTTTACAAGTGTCCAATGTCATGAATGTATTCTTCTCCCCTTCCCCCACCCCCAAAATGGGCAAATAAGCTAATTTTATGTGGTGCTCTATGTTTACATTTTTCCCACGTGTAAAGAAAAAACGGTGGTTGTATTGAGTGGCTGGATATTTTAAAATTCATAAGTCAGTCTTGGTGACAATGCATGCAGGGAGTCAAGAACAGGGACAGTATATAGGTCAATTGGATGCTAATTAAATCAGGGCGGATGGGGTGGCATCAAGTGAAGATGGTGGTCAGGAAATATGCTCAGCAAGGATGGTTTGGAATGAATGGGGAGACAACCTTGTGGTGTGCAGAAGGTAGGGTTGTGCATGATATGCAAAATGCTGCTCAGTGAGGGGCTTTCAGGCCGCAAGTGAATGCTCCATGTTCGGGAGAGGATAATACAAACTGCAGAGGCGAGTTGGGGGAGCATGCACAAAATGCTGCAAAATACAGTGGCAGGTTAGCATTGCACAATGTTTTTCAATTAGGGTGCATATTTCCAAAAAGATGGACAGTTGGGCACTTCCCAGTCACCAAAATTCAACTCTCAGGCTGTCATTATAATTTTGAGGGGCGGAGGGGGATGAGGCAAAAAGCATACTTCCAACAATTAATGATTGAAACTAGGTGTAGAGCAAAGCACAAAATCCAACAGAACACTTCAGAATCAGCCAATAATGTGGTTTTGAGGGGAGGGTAGCTGCATAATGAGAGTTGAGAGAACATCTACGAAAGGATCCACCATGGTGGATTAATTAAGGAAAGCCAGTATGGATTTGTTAAAGGCAAATCTTGTTTAACTCAACCAAATTATGTGATGAAGTAACAGTGAGTTCATGAGGGTAATGTGGTTGATGTGGTCTATACGGACTTGCAAAAGGCATTTGATAAAGTGCCACATAATAGACTTGTCAGCAAACTTGAGGCCCATAGAATGAAAGGGACAGTGGTGACATGGTTACAAAGTTGGCTGAGTGACAGGTAAATGGTTGCTTTTCATACTGGAGGAAAGTAAAGTATACAGTGGTGTTCCCCAAGGCTCGGTACGAGGAACACTGCTTTTCTTGATTTGTATTAATGATCTAGATTTGACTTCCAGGGAACAATTTCAAAATTGGCAGTTGAGACAAAATCTGGAAATTTTGTGTACTGTGAGAAGGATAGTGATAGACTTCAAGAGGACGTGGACAGCCTGGTGGAAAGGATGGACATGTGGCAGATGAAATTTAATGCAGAGAAATGTGAAGTTACACATTTTGATAGGAAGAACGAGGAGAGGAAATATAAACTAAAGGTTATAATTTTAAAGGGGGTGCTGGAACAGAGGAAACTGGGAGTATATACGCACAAATCATTGAAGGTGGGAGGGCAAGTTGGGAAAATGGTTAAAAAGGCATACTGGATGCTGGGGTTTATAAAAAGACAGAGTACAAAAGCAAGGTTATGATCCTTTTATAAAACACTTTTGGCTTCAACTCAAGTATTGAGGCCAATTTTGGTCACTGCACTTCAGGAAAGATGTGAAAGCTTCAGACCAGCTGTCGAAAAAATTTATGGGAATAGTTCCAGGGATGAGGGACTCCAGTTACGTGGATAAATTGGAGAATCAGGGGTTGTTCTGCTTAGAGAAGAGAAAGTTGAGAGATTTGACAAAGGTGTTCAAAATCACAAGGGGTCGAGACAGAGGGAAGCTGGTCCCTTTGGAGGAGGAGTCGAGAACCAGAGAACACAGATTTGTGATTGGCAAAAGAACCAAAGGTGATATGAGAAAACTTTTTTTTTACGCAGTCAGTTGTTTGAATCTGGAATGCACTGCCTGTGAGGATGGTGTAGCTTTCAAAAGGGAATTGGAGATGCACGTGAAAATAAAACAAAAAGGCTGCGTTTGCTAACAACGTCACCACTAGGTGGCGCTGCAATGCCACATGAGCAAATGCAGCCTGTGCCACCAAAACGTCTCAGTCTGCGATGTCAGGCAGCTGCCAGGATTAAAGATGGCGCTGTTCAAATAATCACGAGGGCAACCTGAACATATGGCAGCACACAACGGCCAGGGAGGGGAGGGAGCCGGGGGCTGTGAGCAGGGAGGGTGGGGAGACGAAGAGAGCGCACCCGCCACAAGCAAGGTCTTCGGCTGCGCTCTCCCCACACCCGCTCTCAACCCACTCTCCAGACCCCCTCTTCCCCCACCCCTGCTCTCTCCGGCCCAGATTCCCCACCATCTGCCCGTGTTGCGATGACGTCATCTGCGCATGCGCCAACCCCATCTGCCCGTGTTACACTGCGGAACGCAGTGCATGTGTGGAGGTTAGGAACCTTTGCATTGGCGCAGTTGGAAGACGTAAGCTGCCGGCTGCGTTGTCAGTAATCACTTTGGGGGAAAGAAAATTGCAGGGTTCCAGGCAACGGGTGAGAGAGTGGGACTAGCTTAATTTTTCTTGCAGAGACCTGGCAAGGACTTAACGGGGCAAATGGCCTCTTTCTCTGTTGTAATCATTTAATGATTCTATGTCAGGTAATCCGTGTTTGGAATGCTGGTTTTCTGGTGTTACTGTGTTGAATTCAAAATGGAAATCTGCCATTTGCATCAACATCTACAGACTTGACTGGTTGACACTTTTCTGATTTACTTTTTCCATCGATAAATTTTACATAATTTTCAGTGCATTTTTAAATGGAATGTTGTGACATACTTAACATTTTCACACCTCTTTTAAAGGAATTGATTCACACTCCTGTGGGGTTGCATGGCACTTGCAGCCACTATCCACGTTATTCCTCAGTTGTGAGGAATATTAACAGGGAGGATCATGATAGCAGAACCAATTCTATTGTAGCCCAAGTGCAATGCTTAGGATTTTTCTCACGTACCTACCATACCCCACATTTTTTTTTTCAAAAGCCAAATTAGAATTAGAACATTACAGCGCAGTACAGGCCCTCGATGTTGCGCCAACCTGTGAAACCATCTGACCTACACTATTCCATTTTCATCCATATGTCTATCCAATGACCACTTAAATGCCCTTTAAGTTGGCGAGTCTACTACTGTTGCAGGCAGGGCGTTCCACGCCCCTACTACTCTCTGCGTCAAGAAACTACCTCTGACATCTGTCCTATATCTATCACCCCTCAACTTAAAGCTATGTCCCCTCGTGTTTGCCATCACCATCCGAGGAAAAAGACTCACTATCCACCCTATCTAACCCTCTGATTATCTTGCATGTCTCTATTAAGTCACCTCTCCTCCTCCTTCTCTCCAACGAAAACAACCTCAAGTCCCTCAGCCTTTCCTCGTAAGACCTTCCCTCCATACCAGGCAACGTCCTAGTAAATCTCCTTGGCACCCTTTCCAAAGCTTCCACATCCTTCCTATAATGCGGTGACCAGAACTGCACGCAATACTCCAGGTGCGGTCTCACCAGAGTTTTGTACAGCTGCAGCATGACCTCGTGGCTCCGAAACTCGATCCCCCTACTAATAAAAGCTAACACACCATATGCCTTCTTAACAGCCCTATTAACCTGGGTAGCAACCTTCAGGGATTTATGCACCTGGACACCAAGATCTCTCTGTTCATCTACACTACCAAGAATCTTCCCATTTGCCCAGTACTCTGCATTAAATGTTAGTTTTATGTAGTTCATACAGGTCCCACTTGACATGTGTTATTATTTACTTGGCAGATGTAGTTACAGCCTTGTTTAAGCACATCTGTACTTGAAAATATTTAACTGTTTCATTATCAATTTGTTTAAAATATTAAATATTTAACAGCAGAACTTTGTTAATTCACAGAGCTTTTATATCGAGTACAAAGCAGCGTGGTAAGAGTCAGACTTTAAAAAAAAAATGGATGCAGCATCAGCTGCTGTTGTCTAGTTGGTCTATATGCACATTTTGTTTCAGTTAGTGGCCTCCGTCTTAAAAATTTCAGTTGACCCAGCATCCACATCATTTTGTGGGAGTGCTCCAGATCTCCACGGGGTAGTAGCATAGTGGTAATGTTACTGGACTAGTAATCCTGAGGCCCAGACAATGCTCCAGAGACATGAATCCCACCACAGCAGCAATTAATAAGTTTGGACTAAAATGCAAGTCTCATGTTAGTAATGATCGTGAAACTATTGGATTGTAGTCAAATCCATCTGGTTCACTAATGCCTTTCGGGGATGAAATCTGGTGTCCTTACCCGGTCTGGCCTACATGTGACTCCAGACCCACAGCAATGTGGTTGACTCTTAATTGCCCTCTGAAATGACCAAGCAAGCCACTCAGTTATATCAAACTGCTACAGAAAAGTTGAATGAGTAAAACCAGACTGACTATGCAGCATTGGCCTAGGCACCGGAAACAACAAAGGCACACCCTGTCCAGTTGACCCTGCAAAATTCTCCTCACCAACATCTGGAGATGTGGCAAAATTAGGAGAGCTTTCTCACAGATAAGCCAAGTAACAAGCTGACATGACTATACTCACCAAATCATACCTTGCAGCCATTGTCCCAGGCTCCTCCATCAGCATTCCTGAGAATGTCCTGTACCACTGGCAGGCCAGACCACCAGAGGCATAAAATTTACCAGTATAAAAGATAGGGATTGTGAAATTTGAGTGCAGAAGCTTAAGGATCCATATATTGTTTCAGTGGTTTGACGACTCTTCCAGGTCTTGTTATGGAAGAACCTGGGAATATGGGTTTTGCCCTTGGCTATTTGACAACACATATGCAAGCCAATGTGTTGGTTGTTGTCCTGTTGTTCCATCACACCTTTGTCATGTATGTGTTCTTTTGAGTCTGCTGTGTACTATTGGAACTTAGGTTCCTTCTCAACACTACTCCGTTAGATGTTGTAACCTTTTAAGACCTAGGTTCACTGCATAATTTTGATACCTCTGGGGGGGTAACCATGTTCTCATTGTGGGTGTATGACCCTGACCTTTTGTCCTATGTGTAGTTCAGGTAGTTCTGCCCCTGCATGTTGGTCATGCACCATCTTCATTCTCGCATGTTTTTCGAGCCGGGTCTCCTGCATCTCTGAGCATTTGGACAGATGTTGGCTTGGCAGAATCTTCTCACTTGTCTGCCAAGCATGATCTCTGCTGGTGGCGGTAAGCCCATATCCATAGATGTAGCTCTGAGGTGTAATGTGGCAAAGCGAAAATCTTGTTTCGTTGTCCAACACTTCAGAAGCAATTTCACTGTGAACCATTCGCTCAGCAAGACCGTTAGATCTAGAGTAGTGTTTTGAGAACATCACAAGGTTTACGGCCCATTTGGCGCACACATCCTTGAAAGGTCTGCCTGTATACTGTGTGGCCCATTGTCAAACAATTTCTTCAGGTGCACCGAACAGACTGAATATGGTACGCAATGTGTCTGCGACAACTGCACTTGAAGTGTCTTTGACCTGTCTGACAATTGGAGTTTGGAGAAATGATCTGTGACTAAGATAAAGTGGTCTCCGTTCACGGTACATAGAACAGTGACGATTTTGGACCAAGGGATTGACGGAATCTTGAGGTGTAGAGGTTCTTTATGTTGTTGTGGCTGGTGGCTCTGGCATGCTTTGCACATTCTCACTAACCTTTCGATGTCACTGTTGATTCCTGGCTAATAAAGTGTCTCATGCCAGTCGTCTTGTTCGCTCTATACTCACATGGCCTTAGTGAAGTTGTGACAAGATGTTCTGTCGGAGATCTTTGGGCACAGTCACTTGTTTTCCTCTGAAGGTTACACCGAGATACCGAGTTCATCTATAAGGCCAGAAGCATCTGAGGATTTCCGTCACCTGTTTTGTCGTATCAGGCCATCCTCCTATGACGACTCTCCATAGTGCCTTCATTTGTGGGTCATTGGCTGTTTGGTTGCAGTTGGTCACATTTGTGCTGACTAAAATGCAGTAAATTGATTTTGAGCACATCTTCCACCTCGTTGTCCAGGCTGTCTACTTGTAGATCCAGCAGGACATCATTCTTGTTCAGATTTGGCAATCTGCTCAGAGGTGACCATTTTGGTACCTGGTTTGTAGCAGACATCGAAGTCGTATCCCTGTACTTTCACAAAGTTGCTGCAGTCAAGGTGGTGCGCTTGTCGATGGTTTGCGCCAAATCCATCTCCATTGGTTTGTGGTCAATTTCTACAGTGAACTGCTTATCGAACAGGCAGGTGTGGAACCTTGTGATCCCAAACACCAGAGCAGCCTTTCATGCTCTATGTTTGAGTAATTAGATTGTGCTGAGGATAAACTTTTGGATCCGAATGCAGTTGGTTTGCCATCCTACAGGATGCATGCTCCTAGCCCATTCTGAAGGTGTCGACATCCAAGATTGTCTTCCTTGGATCATAGTACTACAGGGTACAGGTTTCTGATGACAATGCTTGTTTGAGAGACTCAAATATATGCTGATGGTCCTCCTGCCATACAAATGGTACATCTTTAAGAGCTCTCTCCGTGCTGATGCTCTGCTAGAAAAATTTGGAATGTATGGTGTCAAGAAATTGAAAAATCCAAGGCATCTCTGTAGATCTTTTGTCTTGTGGAATAAGCATATGCCTTACATCTTTGACTTTGCCTGGGTTGGAACGAATTCCGCAACCTGAATAGATGGAGCCAAAAAAATTGATCTGACATTCACCTTGCTGTTAAAAATGAGCCCCTTGCGAGGAGCTACTTCTAGTGAGTGAAGATTTCGATCATGCTCTTGTTACGACCAAGTGCATTGTTTATTCTAGTTTCACTTCTCCACTGGTCACAACATATATTTAACTTTTCCTGCTTACCAATATGGTAAATCATAGACTCTTTATCCCAGAATAAATCACACCAACCAGGTTTCTTTAATAAACAAAATTATCAGTTTACAAGTCTTTACCAGTACTGACAAAGCATAAATGCACAGATTGAAATATTAAAGTTCCCTTTTTATCTTAGCCCCTCATACACACTCTCACACACATACACTCATTGACTGGGAAAAAAATGGATTTTTGTTTTTAAAGCTCTAACACAGACAAAAGAAGCACTTGGGCTGAATACTTGCTCATTCTTGAAGAAACAGCAAATGAGATGTGTTTCAAAAATGGCATACAGTCTGGCCTCTGCGTACACTTAAACGGGTCACTGGGATCTTTTAGAACAGTTCTTTTCAGGCAGCATTGAAAATTAATTTTGCTGGCCTTTCTTCAAAGACAGGAGATAAGATGAGTCGACACCGTGGACTTCTTGGGATCTTTGAGCGGTGCTGGAAAGTTGAGCTGGGTTGTGGTCTTTCCTTCCTTGGAAGTTATCTCCCTTTTTATATAGCTCAACCCCAACTCAAAACAATTCTAAAGCAAAACCGACTGGCGGCGCAGTGGTTAGCACCGCAGCCTCACATCTCCAGCGACCCCGGTTCAATTCTGGGTACTGCCTGTGTGGAGTTTGCAAGTTCTCCCTGTGTCTGCGTGGGTTTCCTCCGGGTGCTCCGGTTTCCTCCCACATGCCAAAGACTTGCTGGTTGATAGGTTAATTGGCCATTATAAATTGTCCCTAGTATAGGTAGGTGGTAGGGAAATACGGGGACAGGTGGGGATGTGGTAGGAATATGTCATTAGTGTAGGATTAGTATAAATGGGTGGTTGATGGTCGGCACAGACTCAGTGGGCCGAAGGGCCTGTTTCAGTGCTGTATCACTAAAACTAAAGGAGGTCAACCTATTGACCTCCATCAATCTTGACCTGTCACTTCGTTGTAAACAACTTCTCCAGGTGTCCAAAGTTCTGTGGTGTTTGAGCTAGAAGTCAGGTGGTTTCCTGGAAAGGTGCGTTTTTCCCAAGCCCCCTCTTTGCCCCCTTTTTAAAAAAAAATTTCCAGGGACTGTTTTTTTTCCCAAGACAAGTGGCCTTTACATGACCCCCTTTGAAAACTCCAAAGTTTAACATTTCTTCAATCTTTCAAAAATGAATCCTGAAAAGATAAATTTCGCAAAATACAGAGGTACTTCTGTAACACTCTCTTTGGTTTTGTGAATTACTGCAATATCATCGGCAATGCATATACATTCAGGCACATTTTTTTAATAATTCTGGTCATATGCTGCTGAAACAGATCTTGACTGACAGATAAGCCAAAGGGTAGTCTCTGGAACTAATATCATCCAAATGGTGTTCTGAAGGTGGTGACTTCCTGAGATTCCTTAGCTAGGTGTACTGACCAATATCTATGTTTAGCATCCAAGGGGAAGAATTTGGCTTCTGTGAACTTGGGATTCAATTCCTCTAGTGGTGCAATCTTGTGGGGACCTCTCTTTTTAGGGAGAGGTTTAGATGCTTTGGATCTAGACATACCCTGATTGCTTCATTTTCCTTTAGTAATTGAGCTGCATCAATCTGTCGGATGATGCCATTGCATTCCATGTCATCCAACTTGCCTTTAAGCTTTTCTTGTATGTGAATGCTGTATTTTCTGGGAGGGTCGATTGACAGAATTTCATCCTCTCTGAGGTGCAGTATGGCATTGCCTTTGAAATATATAGCGTCGAACCTGTCCGGATACATTTTGTTGTAAGTCCTGGACTGACTCAATGCGGGTACACTTGGTCTCTTCTGCTGTAATGGGTACGTTGGTGATTGCTTTAAAGGCCTGCTCGGGTCTGCAAATGAGACCCGACCCGAACCAGACAGAACCCCATCCAACCCTGAGCCCGGCCCGAGTCCTTCCATTTTTTTCCTACGCCTGACCTGACCATCAGTTAACCGACCTTCCATTTTTCACTTTGTTCCTTACCTGCACAAGCTAAAAATAACTAGCAAAACCACCTTTAAAGTCCAAAATGTAAATTAACATTAAAGTTAATTACCTGAGGTGGTGATAGTGTGTATCGGGTCCCGGGCCTTTAGATAGTGTGGATAGTCACAATGTTGAGGGCCTTGCAGGCTGGTAGTCCTGCCACTGTGAGTGTTGAACTCCAGAAAGCTTGTTATAGAAGGATAAGGCTAGAGCCTATATTTGCTCAGTTTCACATTTATTGTGCACAATAAAAGGATTACAAACATGTAGCTCTTCATACAAATCTCCCTTCCAGTCCCAGTGAGTGTCTGTCTGCTTTTAAGTGCTCAACTTTCTTTCTTTTGGGCCTCCTTATCTCGAGAGACAATGGATACGCGCCTGGAGGTGGTCAGTGGTTTGTGAAGCAGCGCCTGGAGTGGCTATAAAGGCCAATTCTGGAGTGACAGGCTCTTCCACAGGTGCTGCAGAGAAATTTGTTTGTTGGGGCTGTTGCACAGTTGGCTCTCCCCTTGCGCCTCTGTCTTTTTTCCTGCCAACTACTAAGTCTCTTCGACTCGCCACAATTTAGCCCTGTCTTTATGGCTGCCCGCCAGCTCTGGCGAATGCTGGCAACTGACTCCCACGACTTGTGATCAATGTCACACGATTTCATGTCGCGTTTGCAGACGTCTTTATAACGGAGACATGGACGGCCGGTGGGTCTGATACCAGTGGCGAGCTCGCTGTACAATGTGTCTTTGGGGATCCTGCCATCTTCCATGCGGCTCACATGGCCAAGCCATCTCAAGCGCCGCTGACTCAGTAGTGTGTATAAGCTGGGGATGTTGGCCGCTTCAAGGACTTCTGTGTTGGAGATATAGTCCTGCCACCTGATGCCAAGTATTCTCCGAAGGCAGCGAAGATGGAATGAATTGAGACGTCGCTCTTGGCTGGCATACGTTGTCCAGGCCTCGCTGCCGTAGAGCAAGGTACTGAGGACACAGGCCTGATACACTCGGACTTTTGTGTTCCGTGTCAGTGCGCCATTTTCCCACAGAGAGTGTGGGAAAATGGCGCACTGACACGGAACACAAAAGTGCTCAACTAAAACACCAATTAACTCCCTTCACCTGCATATAATCACACTATCACAATTAACGGATTCCCTTCTTCCTTTTACAATCCAACTTAGATTAACATTCTCAAGGAATATTTCAAAATAAATCCATTAAATTCCATATTGGGCAACTTTCTTTTTAGACTGTGAGACGCCCCTCATCCATTCAAGGCCATTCAAGAGGGGGGAGCAGAAAGGCAAGTGGTAGTTATAGGGGATTCTATAATTGGGGGGATAGATGGTATCCTTTGCAAGCCGGTTCAGGAGTCCCGCATGGTGTGTTGCCTGCCCGGTGCCAGGGTGCAGGACATCTCTGACCGGCTTGAAAGGATATTGGAGCGGGAGGGGGAGGATCCAGTTGTTGTGGTCCACATTGGGACTAACAACATAGGCAAGGCTAGGATGGTGGACCTGTTTGGGGATTATAAAGCACTAGGAACGAAATTAAGGAACAGGTCCTCGAGGGTCATAATCTCCGGATTACTGCCCAAGCCACGTGCAAATTGGCTTAGGGATAAGAATATTAGGGAAGTAAACACGTGGCAAAGGGAGTGGTGTGGGAAAGAGGGGTTCCATTTCATGGGGCATTGGCATCAGTTTTGGAACCGGGGGGATCTGTACCGATGGGATGGTCTCCACCTGAACCGATCTGGAACCAGTGTTCTAGTGAAACGGATTAATAGGGTGGTCTCTAGGACTTTAAACTAGTGAGTCGGGGGGAAGGGAAAGGGAAAACGACAGGGAGTATGATGGTAAATAAAAAGGTAAGCAGCAGCTGAATGTGTGCAGGAGGGTTTAAGTTCAAGGCAGACTATGAAAGAAGCAGAAAGGAAGGATAACTCAGGAGTTATTATTAGAGATGTTGGAAATCATGAGGGTAAGAAAGCTAGCATAAAGGCACTTTACCTGAATGCTCGTAGCATTCGTAACAAGGTTGATGAGTTAACGGCACAAATCATCGCGAATGAATATGATTTGGTAGCCATTACGGAGACATGGTTACAGGTTGGTCATGACTGGGAGTTAAATATCCAGGGGTACCAGACTATTCGGAAGGACAGACAGGAAGGTAAGGGAGGTGGTGTAGTTCTGATATTCAAGGACGACATCAGTGCGGTGCTGAGAGATGATATAGGTTCTATGGAGAATGAGGTTGAATCCATTTGGGTGGAAATTAGAAACTCTAAGAAGAAAAAGTCATTGATAGGCGTAGTCTATAGGCCACCAAATAATAACATCACATTGGGGCGGGCAATAAACAAAGAAATAACTAATGCCTGTAAAAATGGTACGGCAATTATCATGGGGGATTTTAATCAACATGTAGATTGGTCGAACCAGCTCAGTCAGGGTAGCCTTGAGGAGGAGTTCGTTGAGCGTGTCCGTGATAGTTTTCTTGAGCAGTATGTAATGGAACCGACGAGGGAGCAAGCTATCCTAGATCTAGTCCTGTGTAATGAGACAGGAATAATTAATGACCTCATAGTTAGGGATCCTCTTGGAAGGAGTGATCACAGTATGGTTGAATTTAGAATACAGATGGAGAGTGTGAAGATAATATCCAATACCATGTTCCTGCGCTTGAACAAGGGGGACTACAATAGAATGAGGGAGGACTTGGCTAAAGTAGACTGGAAACAAAGATTTTATGGTGGGACAGTTGACGAGCAGTGGAGGACTTTCAAAGTGCTCAGCAAAAGTATATTCCAGTGAAAAGGAAGGTCTGGAAGAAAAGGGGTAATCTGCCATGGGTGTCTAAGGAAATGAGGGAGGCTATCAAATTGAAAGAGAAGGCATACAAAGTGGCCAAAAACAGCATGAAACTAGAAGATTGGGAAAACTTTAAAGGTCAACAGAAAGCCACAAAAAGAGCTATAAAGAAAAGTAAGATAGAACATGAGAAAAAACTAGCACAGAATATAAAGACTGATGGCAAAAGTTTCTATAAATATATAAAACGAAAAAGAGTGGCTAAAGTAAACGTTGGTCCTTTAGAGGATGGGAAGGGGAATTTAGTTATGGGATATGATGAAATGGCCGAGGCATTGAACAGGTATTTTGTATTGGTCTCCACAGTGGAGGACATTAATAACATGCCAGTAATTGACAAAGAGACGAACGTAGGTGAGGACCTGGAAACAATCATTATTACGGAAGAGGTAGTGTTGGGCACGCTAATGGAGCTAAGGATTGATAAGTCTCCTGGCCCTGATGGAATGCATCCCAGGGTACTAAAAGAGATGGCAGGAGAAATAGCAGGTGCGCTGGCGGTAATTTTCCAAAATTTGCTGGACTCTGGGGTAGTCCCAGCAGATTGGAAAACAGCAGATGTGACGCCACTGTTTAAAAAGGGAGGTAGACAAAATATGGGGAATTATAGACCGGTTAGCTTAACCTCTGTAGTGGGGAAGATGCTTGAGTCTATTATCAAGGAAGAAATAGCAGGGCATCTCGATAGAAATTGTCCCGTTGGGCAGACGCAGCATGGGTTCATGAAGGGCAGGTCATGCTTGACAAATCTTTTGGAATTCTATGATGACATTTGGAGCAAGGTGGACAATGGGGACCCAGTGGATGTGGTGTACCTAGATTTCCAAAAGTCCTTCGACAAGGTGCCGCACAAGAGGCTGCTGCATAAGATAAGGATGCATGGCGTTAGGGGTAAAGTATTAGCATGGATAGAGGATTGGTTGACTAACAGGCAGCAGAGAGTGGGGATAAATGAGTGCTATTCTGGTTGGCAATCAGTCACTAGTGGTGTGCCTCAGGGATCGGTGTTGGGACTGCAATTATTTACAATTTATATAGATTTGGAGTTGGGGACCACGTGTAGGGTGTCAAAGTTTGTAGATGACACTAAGATGAGCGGCAGAGCAAAGTGTGCAGATAACTGTGAAACTTTGCAGAGGAACATAGATACATTGAGTGGGCAAAGGTCTGGCAGATGGAATACAATGTTAATAAATGTGAAGTCATTCATTTCGGTAGGAGTAACAGTAAAAAGGATTATTACTTGAATGGTAAAAAATTGCAGCATGCTGCTATGCAGAGGGACCTGGGTGTCCTTGTGCATGAATCGCAGAAGGTTGGTCTGCAGGTACAGCAAGTAATTAGGAAGGCAAATGGAATTTTGTCCTTCATTGCTAAAGGGATTGAGTTTAAAAGCAGAGAGGTTATGTTGCAGCTGTATAGGGTACTGGTGAGGCCGCATCTGGAGTACTGTGTGCAGTTTTGGTCTCACTTGAGAAAGGATATAGTGGCACTGGAGAGGGTGCAGAGGAGGTTCACTAGGTTGATTCCGGAGTTGAGGGGGTTGGCTTATGAGGAGAGACTGAGTAGATTGGGATTATATTCATTGGACATCAGAAGAATGAGGGGGGATCTTATAGAAACATATAAAATTATGAAGGGAATAGATAAGATACAAGTAGAGAGGATGTTTCCACTGGCAGGTGAATCTAGGACAAGAGGGCATAGCCTCAAGATTAGAGGGAGCAGATTTAGGACTGAATTAAGAAGGAACTTCTTCACCCAGAGGGTTGTTAATCTATGGAATTCCTTGCCCAGTGAAGTAGTTGACGCTTCTTCAGTAAACGTTTTTAAAGCTAAGTTAGATATCTTTTTGAACAATAAAGGAATTAAGGGATACGGTGAGAGCACGGGTAAGTGGATCTGAGTCCACAAAAAGATCAGCCATGATCTTATTGAATGGCGGAGCAGGCTCGAGGGGCCGGACGGCCTACTCCTGCTCCTTGTTCTTATGATCTTGCAGTCCTTTTTTTTCTATAATGAGGTCCAAAGTCCAAGAACCCCAAATCGCTCTCAGTTTGTATTGGTTCAATGTTTTGCCGCCTGGAGGTATGTCTCCACTAGTGAATACTGCCAAGATGGCTTTTAATGTCCTGCTAACTAGGGTGATACTGGATAATTTACTCAGCTGTTCAAGCCAGTCTCCTGGATGGGAATATTTTAGACATGCGTCTCCACTGCAATGTCCTGGAATGTGAGGTATTTCAGTGTAAATTGTGGTGGCCATCTTGGCTGCCAGCTTTTTAGAAGTTTAATGTCGGTTTCCAACAGATGATTTAAAAATCCTCATTCAACATAACATGTTTTCTTGACATCAAAAAACTCAACCAGGTTAAAACACAGTTTGCCAGTAAGAAATCTGTGCTGGCTTTCCTTAATTATTTCACATTTATCCAAGTGAAAATTGTCCCAGATTAATGTTTCTAAAAGCTTTCCCACACTGAAGTTAAACTGACTGGCCTGTAGATGCTGTGCTTATCCTTGCACCTAGTTTTGAACAAGAATGTAACATCTGCAGTTCTCCAGTCCTCTGGCATCACCCCTGTATCCAAGGAAAATTGGAAGATTTATGGCCTCTGCAATTTCCACCTTTACTTCCTTCTGTATCCTCAAATGCATTTGATAGAATTTTTGAAGACATTAAGGGGAACTGATGGGGTACATATCTGTTGTGTAAGGAGTCTAGAACCATTGGATATAGTCTATAGATTGGAGCCAGGCCATGTAAGGAAACACTTCTACATGCAAAAGGATGGTTGAAGTTTTGAACTGTATTGTGCAAACAGCAGTAGAGGCTAAAAATAAAAGCAAAATACTGCAGATACTGTAAATCTGAAATAAAAATAAAATGCTGGAAATATTCAGGTTTGGCAGTATCTGAGGAGAGAAACAAAACATCAGAACAGCAATAGAGGCTGGTTTGTTAATTTTAGATCTGAGATTGAAAGATTTATTTTAGTCAGGAATATGGGGCAAAGGTGTGTTTACTCACAGATCAGCCACGATCTCATTGAATGGTAAGTAGGCTCAAGGGGCTAAATGTCTACTCTTATGTTACAATGTATTCATCTTTTTAGTTAAAAATCCATTGTAACATGCCTTCCAATTACTTTTTACTAAAAGTTTCCTGTTTAAATTAAAGACAATATTAATGAGATTTCAAATCATTCTTGGCAAACTTTATGTTGTCTTCGAACACTGAAGTGTGTGCTATAGACGTTGAGGTAAATAAAGTCTAAATGAGTTGTATCATTACTTTGCATGTATTTCAAACTGTGAATACTAACCAATAGATGTTGGTGTTTTAATCTAGACTTTTCCGCCAATGAGGCCGCAGCTCCAAGAAAGGCCCTTTCCAAACCTTCGGACCCACAAAATTCAAACAGGACAAACCAGCGAGTAAGAAATATAAGTGCAAATAGAGCTGAGTTTCCTTGACTTTGTGGATAGTGAGGTCGGTCTGTTGGCCTCTTGACTGTAGTTGAGACTCCCCGCCCCCCCTATCTGACTTGCAGTATTTACTCATTGTCCTAGTAGATAAATACAATTAGAAAAGTTTACATCCATAAACATGTAGTCCTGCCTACTTTATTTTTCTTTTCCACTATTAAAATATTTGTGTAATCCAAGGGTAATTCTTTTACTTTAGTGGTTCAAATACTGTAATTGCAAGAAAAATAGCACTCTCACTCTGCCCCCCACACTTTTTTTGCTTTTTGTCTGATAGTCTTGTTCCTCTGAAGTTATTCGCTATTTAGTTAAACTGATAAATTCCAGAAAGCTTGTGGAAAGATGATGCTGGAGCCGATCTTTACTCCCTTTCACATTTATTGTAGAGTAAAAGGATTGCAAACATTTAGCACCTCACTCAAAAACCTCCACTCGTCTCAGTAACTGTAATCTTATAAGTGCTCAAGTAATACCCCAGTTGACACCTTGCACCTGCATATAATTAAACAATGACACAAAATTTCCTCCTTTCTTTCATAAGCTTAGATTAACATTTCAAAATCAATTCTATATTATGTACAAAGTATTACATTGTAAGATGCCCCCCTCCTCTCGCATCCCTAACAATTTATTTTGTATTAACATTTCTGTTTGTGAAACAATCTTAATAGCTGATGACTTGCATCTGACCATTTCAGTTTGGAGGTTTCCTTTCTCTCCAGCATTTGGTTCAATCCATCAAGGTCAATACGTAATCTTTTCTCACTCGCACCTTTTGTAGAATATACATTGTCCCATAAAGAACGACTATCCACATAACATTCAATGGGTAGCCTATCTTCAGTATGTCGCCTTGTTCAGAATTTCAAAAATATTTGACAAGTGAAACCCCATTTTCCACAAGACCCAGTGTTTCTGCAATTAAAGTGCATTCAACAAACCCGTTTTATTTTCTTAGCTTCCCAAACTAAAGGACTAGATTTCCCATTTTCACCCATCAGAAATATTATGACACCAGCTGCACTCAAATACCCATCAACAAGATTAGCATGTGAAGCATCACTAATAATTATGAGCTTCATGTTCTTTGGGTCACCCAAGGATGGGAACTTCAGTACATGTTTCTCCAGATTTAGTTTTTTCAATATTTTATTTGTCCTTTTAAAACATTCTCAACTTTCAGATGTTTTATCATCGTGCTTAACACCAGCACATCAAAACTAACATCAGGCCTAGTCTAAGTGCACAGCCAGTTTTAATTGACCAATCAAGCTTCTCAATTGTTCAGTCTCTGCTTTAGATATATCATCATTCTATGATGAACTAGCACGATTAACTGGGATGGGAGTAACGCTGTCTAAATAGGATTGTTGATTTAAAGTTATTCCACTTAATATCTAAATAAATATATTTAAAGGCCCCACCCAATCTGACTCCCAATCTTAAATTCTGTCCTAATCTTAACATATTTCTCAAATTCCACAGTACCATCCCATAAGAAATAATCAACATGCATCATGAAGATGCCTGAAAGTTTCCCTTTTATGATACCAATAAAACATTGCAGTATCTACTTTTAGTTGAAGACAACCAATTTTCAACAAAACCGATCTCACCAAGACATACCACACTCTGGAAGTATCATTAAGGCTACAGACGCATTTGTTCATTTTGCATAGTTTTCCTTCTGTATCTGCTGCCTCTAGGTGGTTTCAGAAACACTTCTCTGCAGAAACGTGGCTTTTATGTCAATGGAGCTACACTCCCATGAATATGTGGCCAAAGAGCTAAAAAGATTGTCAAAATTACTTTTCCAGTTCTGGGAGAGTCCACTCGAACATCAGCATCACCCAGTCGCTCTCCAGAACCCCTCACAACTAGTCTTGCTTTAGCCTTATAAGTTTCCTCAAGAATGACTCCAGTACAAATCCAACTGTGACTAAGCTGGCTTTCCCCTATCTGGTACCTCAGAATAAACTCCAAAAGCTCTCCAACTCTGTAATTCCTTATGTTTTGCTTCTCTTGGTTTATCCTCAAGTTTATTGGCAGTCACGAAGACTTTTGCTTTTAGTTCTGTTCCAAGACTGCTTTCTAGCCTTCGTTTCATTTGTGGAATCTGTTCAAACTATGGCCTCTATTAGCACTTCGATGTCTTTCAGGACTACTGCTGTAAGATCTCCCTCACACACAATCGGAAGCTCTTTCTCCAATATGTGATCGCTTCCTGACCCACTATTAGAACTTGCACTGCGCTTTTCTTATTTTCCACTCTTTCACCCCATTCTGCCAGTCTGTGGACCTTGATTTTTGGCTTTCATCTTGAACATTTAACCAATAATTACTTACCAGTAGATTTTCCTGTGTGTCCCACAATTGTTCCATCCCTCCATTTATTCGACCCCTCTGGTCTATGTCACCCGAGTACCTACTCAGGGCAATTGACTTTTGGATGCGATAGCTCTTTCCTGAGCGTCATGATTGCTCACATTACTATCCAACCCTTAATCTACTTTATTCTGTTCCTCAGGACTTTCATAAAGCACATCAGCATTTGAGATATAAGGTGCCCCCTTTTTTCCCCTCTAACAGCTGATGGATTCTGAGATTTTGTATTCAACCCTAGTTAATTGTGAGGAATGAACCTTAACAGTTTGATTTCCATGCTTGATAACTACTGTCTTGCCATCACCACCTATTACTTTACCAGGGCCCTTCCATTCTCTATTAACGTCTCTTTCATAATACACCAAATCTCCTGAATTAAATTCTGCCTCAGATGGCTTCATACGATGCCTCGGTACTCTCTCTCAGAATTTTCTCAGAGACCTCAGTCTTGGTGAAAGCCTGTCTCCCTGCATGTAAAGCATTCAGATGTGCAGAAGAAATTGAAATAATTGTATAACCTTCCAGAGCAGGAGGACTGTCATACATTACAGAAGGCAGTTTGGGATTCCACCCACAGACCAAATGATGGGGACTATCTGAAGTGAATTCTTTGCATGAACCGCTCATGCCAAGGCAATTGACCACTTGTAGTTTGGTAGGTCAGCTCGGACCTATGCAACATGTCATCAATTATTGCGTGATTCCTTTCACAGAGCCCATTGCTGAAAGGACTTTTTGCTGCAGTATTCATAACCATAATATTCATGTTTTCACACATGTCTCTGAATTCTTCATTGGCAAATTCCCCTCCATTATCAGTCAGAAATTTAACTTGTCCATTTCTCCATAATTTTATCTATAATAACTTTTTTGTTCTTGCTATTTATTATTGTGGAAGGACTAAATCTAGTTGCTAGATCGAAAAATACGGAATGAAAATATTCTTGTCTTTGTCCCATACCTTTAAATCCATGGCAACTACCTCGTTAGTCATGTGCCAATGGAAGGCTGAGAATAGGACGTGATGGTGTCCTCCAATACTTCTTACTGATTTCACACTTTTCACCAATCTGTTCTGTTATCCTCATAAACTCTTCATCAGTCACACCTGCATCCTTTAGCAGGATTTTTAATCTCTGACAAAGGTGAGCAAATTGTCTTGTACTTTTAAGACCATTTGCTTTTTATCTCTGATTCTTAACACCTGGTGCCATTAATAGTTCTCTAACACTCTGACTAGGAACATCAGGTTTTGTTAAGGTGTTACAGTAATGCCCTGACAGGGTCAACTACAAATCATTGACTTTCCAAAAACAATTGTCTGATGTTCCATATCAAGTTTCATTTGTTCCTTTTACATTGACAGTTTACTCAACAGTAAAGCTTCCTCACTAGAGACTACACCAGTACTGATAAAGTGGCTTATTCCAGCTATTTTACATGGCATTACTACATTCTTCAGTGAGTATATGTTATCACCAAACCCAAGGCTGGTTGTACTTTTATACTCCTCAGGGCGGTGCAGTGGTTAACACCGCAGCCTCACATCTCCAGGGTTTGATTCTGGATACTGCCTGTGCGGAGTTTGCAAGTTCTCCCTGTGACCGCGTGGGATTTCGCCAGGTGCTCCGGTTTCCTCCCACAGCCAAAGACTTGCAGGCGATAGGTAAATTGGCTGTTGTAAATTGCCCCTAGTGTAGGTAGGTGGTAGGGAATAAGGGATTACTGTAGGTTTGTATAAATGGGTGGTATACCGCACAGTTAAATGAATCATCAACAAACACATTCATCACACGACTAAAACTCTTTGTGATTAGTACAATTCATTCAGATTCATTATCTTCCTCTTCTGCCTCAGAATTCTCTGTCATTTCAAGGACTCTGCCTCTCTGCTTTGGGTAGTTCATTGCATAATGATACTTTGAGTCACACTTGAAGCATCTATTAACTGGGGCATTCCTGGGATTTATTCACCTTTGATTGCTGTTCCAATTCTGTCTTCCACTGTAATAGTGAGACCTGCTAAAGGTGCTTTCATCCTCATTCCTCCAATCTTTAACTGTTCCATTGTACTTATGTCTGCATTCAGTGTCTGGGCCATTTCAAAAATCCAATAAAATTGAGTCCTCCATTCTTTGTCTTTGCAGAATGCCCTGTTTGTTCTACCAGGGATGCAGGAAATGACTGTCACCCCAGGAATTTGTTTTAATGCAGCAGGCATCTGATCTAACAGGGAATCTTTTTCCAAGAACCAAACCCCAGTTGGAACCAAGAGCCTGTCTATATGCAACATCTGAGCACAATGTAACAATTTAAATGATAGCGCTGAACCATGGATCTCCAAATTGAAATTCCTTAATCTTCTATACAGTCAGTTAAAATCCATGATATATTCTTCCATTGAATAACTATCTGTTTTCCGAAATCTATCGAAGTCTGACTGTGCCTCATACACATTCAATAGGTTATCTTTCTTGTAAATTTCATCCAAGAATTCTAATAGAAGACCCAAACCTCCACCAATATCCAACTGACGAACATGCATTTCACAAAACACTTCACTTCTGGTAGGAAATGACTATGCCAAGGCCGTACCTTATTTCCTCTTTGGTCGGGATGTAACCCGTGCCCACATATCCACTTCATTCTTCCACTGTTGATATGGTTCAGACTCAGAACATTAGTGGGTAGTCATACCCTGCCAATTTACACTTGTTTTCTGCTATATTTTCCACAATAACCAATGAGATTTTAGTTGTCTGTGTTTTAAAAAAAAAAATTCCTAGTTTCCAACCATCAGCTTTAGGCAACCATCCTATGCTACCATGTTAAATTCCAGAAAGCTTGTTGTGGAAGGGTAATGCTGGAGCCTATCTTTACTCAGTTTCACATTTATTGTACATTGTAAAAGGATTACAAATATGTCGCTTCTCAATCAAAAACCTCCACCAATCTCAGTAAGTGTCGACTTATAAGTGCTCAAGTAAGACCCCCAATTAACATCCTCCCTCCACCTGCATATAATTAAACAATTGACACACAATTAACAGATTAACAACTGATATTGGTTTGTCTTGACCAGAAATGTAACAATCCGCCAGGCCCTTCCTCCCCCAGCCCCCGATTAACTGATTTCTATTTCTGTTCACTGCCTCTATTCATGAATATCCCATCAAAATTCTGCAGTCTATTTTCTGCTATTCTTGGTTTTTTAAAAAACACAATGTTGAGCACCTTGGATTCTTGGAATGTAATTTTAAATGTGCAAGCTGTTTAGCGCTCAGAAAATATTTCTTCGTATGGAAAAAATACATTCTCTAATGTTCCATAATTTTTTGATCTACAGATACATTAACATTGTATTTCCATTGTCCAAGTTGTCAGAGAAAAGAAGCTTCCATCATTCATGAACAAAATTTCACTTGCACAAGCTAGGTAGACGTGGGTACATTGAGTCCAATCAATAAGTTAGTTGGCAAATCAAGAAATGTCTTAACCTTGAATCTTTTGAGATAAAACTACATACAAGTAATTCTTAATAGTATAGAAATAACCTAACATTCTTTCTTTTTTAATGCAGCTGGTACTTGAGACATGAATGTTGGGAATAATGAAGGAGCTGTAGATATGAGTTCAGCACCAGAAAACCATTACACTGATCAACAAAAATACTTTGGAATTGGAGGAGGAGTACATGGTAATCTTAATATGTCAACTGCAATTTCCAATGCAGCTGCGGCCTTTGATGGCTCTCAAAGTTTGAGCAATCTTCTCAAAACTAATTCTGATAACTCCCGGTGGAAACCTGTAGAAGGCAGTATAACCTGTTCCCAGAATGAGGAAGACGACGATGATGTTGTTTTTGTTGAACCTTCATTTTCTGCAAATTGTCCTGCCACCACACGAGTAAATAAAACCGGTGCCTCGCTTGCAGTGTTTCAAAATTCAGAATCCATAGGAAGTGAAATGAATATATCGTTGCCACCAATAGGAAAAGATTTTATGTCTCCAGTGGAGCCCATCGTAATTGATGATGAGGAAGAAGGAAACCCTGAGCCAGGAAAAGCTGCCAGCATTGCCACATCTGGAAGATGCGCTGAAAGGAATGGATTTGGTGAACCAACTGAAATGGATTTTTCATCATCTGACTTGGACGGCCAGAAAGTTGGTTTTCATAATCTTGTAGTGCAGTATGTAGATAATCCGGGTTTATTTTGTACTCCAAATTTGGAGAATAACAATTTAAATTGGGAATGCAGAACAGGAATAAAGGAAGTTGACTTGAATGAATGCCTCCCTTTACAACCAACAATGCTTTCGGATCCCAGGAGAGGTAATATTTTGTCAACAAATGGAGGAGCAGCATTAAATCATGGTATAAGTACTGAACCAGATTCTGAGATACAGATAACCTGTGTCACAACATTAGATGCCAGTTCAAAGCCAGTCATAAATGAACCACCAACACAACGTTCTGGGGGAATGGATTTAGACTTAATGATTTGCAATGTAACATCTCTTCAAGATCAGAAATTTGAAGGCGTAGATGAGGGAGTACAGAAACGAGCTTTTCAAATTGGCATGGGAGCTTCTAACTCAGACAACATTATGGATGGTGCTGGAGATGGATTTCTAAATGGAGAATCTGTGCTTTTAACGTCACAAAACAAACATGGTGAGTACTTGGTAAAATAAACATATTGTCACAAGTGAGTGAATCTGTAACCATCACTTAATAGCAGCTGATGACTTAAGATGCTTAGATCATTTTTTTTTTAAAAGATCGCAACTAACATTTGATTTTCCTGTGCAAATGCTTGAGGGAAGTCAAAATCGAATGGAATATTCAGGGCAAGCAAGGTGAGAGTGTGTTGGTTAATTTCACCTGTATAGGGATATGTGGATAGCAATATGGGATAAGGGTGCAGGAATGAGGTCAGGGGACGGGAACAGGGAGGAAGTGATTGGAGAAGGGCAGGGGGTTCATTAACCAGAGCAGGGGAAGGGAAGGCTTTTTAGTGAAAGGTTGCTAAAATGCTTCTTGGGGACTGTACTCAGTGTTAATCTGTGAGAGGTGGGAAAATGACTGGAAATTTGATAGTTCACAGCTGAATGAAGCAGAGGAAGCACCTGAGATGTTCATTCGGCACAGGGAAGGCCTGATGTCATTGTAGTGGTGCAGGCTTAGGAGGGTGTT
Source organism: Heterodontus francisci (assembly GCF_036365525.1). Taxonomy (NCBI): domain Eukaryota; kingdom Metazoa; phylum Chordata; class Chondrichthyes; order Heterodontiformes; family Heterodontidae; genus Heterodontus; species Heterodontus francisci. The sequence continues at coordinate 53,406,983 of NC_090376.1, read as the reverse complement.
TGGGACTCTGGGGAATAATGAGCTACATGAGCACAGGTTTCACGAACCATTCTTGGCTGAGTGATGGAGGACAACCTTCGAAATCGGTGTGAATCCAATGAGAAAGGGGCAAACGGGGAGAAGTTGTTCTAAGTGTGTAGCATTACAAGCTAGTGGGTGTGGGAAATTGCCTTATATGGAGCCTGGGAGCAAGTAGAAACAGTTGGTTATGTGTTGGTTCATGATTTTGCTGTGACTCTGCTACGAAAGCCAGTCCCACATGGGAGACTTATCAAGAAAGCAAATGCACATGGGATACAAGGTAACATGATGAGGTGGATTCAAAATTGGCTTAGCTGTAGGAGACAGAGTGATGACAGACGGCTGTTTGTGACTGGAAGCCAGTGTCCAGTGGCGTACCACAGGGATCTGTGCTGGGTCTCCTATTGTTTGTCATTTATATAAATGACATAGAGGACTATGTGGGGGGTAGGATCTTTAAGTTCGCCGATGACACAAAGATTGGCCGAGTGGTTAACAGTGAGGTGGAGTGTCTTAGGTTACAGGAAGATATAGATGGGATGGTCAAATGGGCAGAAAAGTGGCAGATGGAATTTAACGTTGAAAAGTATGAGGTGATACACTTTGGAAGGAGTAATGGGACACGGAAGTATTCAATGAATGGCCTGACACTGGGAAGTTCCGAGGAACAAAGGGACCTTGGCGTGTTTGTCCATAGATCTCTGAAGGCAGAAGGGCAGGTTAATAGGGTGGTGAAAAAGGCATATGGGTCACTTGCCTTTATCAATCGAGGCATAGATTACAAAAGCAGGCAGGTCATGTTGGAGTTGTACAGAAGTTTGGTAAGGCCACAGCTCGAGTACTGTGTGCTGTTCTGGTCGCCACATTATAGGAAGGATGTGATTGCATTGGAGGGGGTGCAGAGGCGATTCACCAGGATGTTGCCTAGGATGGAACATTTAAGCTATGAAGAGAGGTTGGATAGGCTTGGGTTGTTTTCGCTGGAGCAGAGAAGACTGAGGGGTGACCTGATCGAGGTGTACAAGATTATGAGGGGCATGGACAGGGTGGATAGGGAGCAGCTGTTCCCCTTAGTTGAAAGGTCAGTTACGAGGGGTCACAAGTTTAAGGTAAGGGGCGGGAGGTTCAAGGGGGATTTGAGGAAGAACTTATTTACCCAGAGGGTGGTGAAGGTCTGGAATGCCCTGCCTGGGAGGCTAGTGGAGGCAGGTTGCCTCACATCCTTTAAAAAGTACCTGGATGAGCACTTGGCACGTCATAACATTCAAGGCTATGGGCCAAGTGCTGGCAAATGGGATTAGGTAGACCGGTCAGGTGTTCTAATGCATCGGTGCAGACTCGATGGGCCAAAGGGCCTCTTCTGCACTGTATTATTCTGTGATTCTGTAAGTCGTGTGAAGTTGCAGTTCATAGAGGGTTCATGAGTGGGTCACTGGTGGAGCTGCTTAATGGTGAAGGGCCAACTGCTTCCACTCGCTCCCAGGCCCCATATAAGGCAATTTTCCCCTCGCACTTGCTTGCAATGCGACATGACTCTCAACAACTTCTCCCTGCTTGCCCCTTTCTCATTGGATTCACACCGAATTAGACTGAATCTGCAGCAACTTCTAATAAAAGCATTATGATTTCTTCAGCAAAATGCAGTGAGTTGGAGATAGTTATTTCTTACAAATTGATTAACTGCATTTTGCTGGAGAAATATAGTTACATATAAATTATGCATCTAAAATCAATCCCAGCCACCTACAAGAAATCATCTCTTTTCTGACCCAGGATAACGGTGGCATAATATGCAGCAATGGCTTGGCACCTATTTAGCAGCTAATGTTATGTGACATTTAACACTGAAAATCCCTTGCACCATGCGACCCACACCGCGACCTCTTCTGCAATCCTTGTATCCGAGGCCCAGCCATCTTCAGCTGTTTCATCAATGACCTTCCCTCCATCATAAGGTCAGAAGTGGGGATGTTTGCTGATGATTGCATAGTGTTCAGTACCATTCACAACTCCTCAGATACTGAAGCAGTCCGCATCCATATGCAGCAAGACTTGGACAACATCCAGGCTTGGGCTGATAAGTGGCAAGTAACAATCGCACCACACAAGTGCTAGGCAATGACTGTCTCAAACAAGAGAGAATCTAACCATCTCCCCAGGATGTTCAATGGCATTACCATCACTGAATCCCCCATTATCAACATCCTGGGGGTTACCATTGACCAGAAACTGAACTGGACCAGCCACATAAATGCTGTGGCTACAAGAGCAGGTCAGAGGCTGGAAATTCTGTGGCGTGTAACTCGCCTCCTGTCTCCCCAAAGCCTGTCCGCCATCTACAAGGCGTAAGTCAGAATTGTGATGGAATACTCTCTCTACTTGCCTGAATGTGTGCAGTTCCAACAACATTCAAGAAGCTCGACACCATTCAGGACAAAGCAGCCTGTTGATTGGCACCCCATCCCCCACCTTCAACATTCACTTCCTCCACCACGGGTACACATTGCTGCCATTGTGCATCGTCTACAAGATGCATTGCAGCAACTCGCCAAAGCTCCTTTGTCAGCATCTTCCAAACCCGCAACCTAGAAGGACAAGGGCAGCAGATGCATGGGAACACCACCACCTGCAAGTTCCCTTCCAAGCCCCACACCATCCTGACTTGGAACTGTATCTCCGTTCATCCACTGTCGCTGGGTCATAATCCTGGAGCTCCCTTCCAAACCGCCCTGTGGGTGTACTTGCACCCCAAGGACTGCAGCAGTTCAAGAAGGCAGCCCACCACCTTTTCAAGGGCAATTGGGGACGGACAATAAATGCTGGCCTCGCCAGTGACGTCCACGCCCCACGAAAGAAAAAAAAATTTTATGTCAACACATTTATAATGAGTTCTTCCATAAATGGAGCCTGACGGGGTTGTTTGAATTTTATTAGAAATTAAATGCTGCAACATTTCTAATACCGAGTAGCTTTTTGTTAACTAGCAAAACCGACAGCAATTTGGGAAGCAGAGAGTTGGTTGGAGCAAAGACATATATTAGCAATAAAGGCTGAGGAACTGGGATACAGCAAACTGAGTTGCTACAGGGCCACATTTGGTGGGAGATTAAGAAATTAGCTTTGGCAAGTTTACTTCGTAGTTTCCATTATGAATTAGGATGTAAGAAATAATATTGATAAAAATTTGACAAACCTGTGAAAAAGGCAAAACCATCGGAAATGAGCAGTTGTAAACAAAAATTTGCAGTTGTTAAAATCTTTTGTATCTCCTGTGGTATTTCTCAGTGAACCAGGGAATCTGCTGTTAATAAAAGCAAAATACTGCGGATGCTGGAAATCTGAAATAAAAACAAGAAATGCTGGAATCACTCAGCAGCTCTGGCAGCATCTGTGTAAAGAGAAGCAGAGTTAACGTTTCGGGTCAAAGAAGGGTCACTGACCCGAAACGTTAACTCTACTTCTCTTTCCACAGATGCTGCCAGACCTGCTGAGTGATTCCAGCATTTCTTGTTTTTATCTGCTGTTAATAATGGTTGGACTAGTTATGTCATATAGTGCATAAAAAGGGTCCCTACCTTACAGTGACTAAATCGATTTAAATGCATTTGGGGACAGTGCTGTGATTTGATTGCACTGGAGAAATGGACCTGGAGTTTGGCAGAACTGGCTTGGGGCCCTTTGATCTGACGTCACTGTAAAAGGGGAAGTTAGAATGAAGGCTGACGCTACTGAAGTAGTGAGAGAGTGCTGTCAAGTCCTACCTGTTGTGTTTCGGATGAGATGTTAAGCCAAGGCCCATGTACCCTCTTGGATGGGTGCAAAAGATCTCCTAACACTATAGAGCTTTCCTGGTTACCTGGCCAATATTTATCCTTCAACCCACCCCACTATAAATATCTGTTTATTAACTCATTGCTGTTCGTGGGACCATCTGTGTTTAAAATAGCTGCCATGTTTCCTGCGTTATAACAGTGCCTACACTTCAAAGGTAAAGTGTTTTGTGAGCTTGAGGTCATGAGAGGTGGAAGATAAATTGTCTTTCATTCCCCCTCTCATTGCTGTCACAGTACACAATATACACAAAAATCAAAGCTTTCAAAATTAACTTCATTCTATTTATTTGAAAAATTCCTTGATGAGGAAATACGTTACGTCTACAATATTACATGATAATTTTTCTATTTTTTTCTAACTTAGTATATTGTAGGTGATAATTAGAGCCTATTGACTTCAAAATGCTACCTATTTTTGAAAAGTGAACTCAAATTAGGAAAGACATTGCCTCTCTTTAAAATAAGTGCTGAAGTTAATAGTACACAAAGCAAAAGCTACAAGGTTGTCAGTTGGCTCTTTGCTGTTAATTTTTTTTAAATTTTATTTAAACTTTTGAACATAAACCAAAAAAAGGACTAAAAATCTTTCAGAAACTATTTTAATCAATTTCTATGGAAAAGATAATACAGGACCACTGTGGTCAGATTTTGCAGTGAAGTGTTTGCATGACTGGTTAGTATTATAAACAAGGATGTAAGAAAAATTGATACATAAATGTGATGAAAAGCATGATGGCAGTAAGTAAATTTCGTAGATTGGATGTGTGCGCAGTAATAGACTTTTAAAGGATACTCGCCAATCTCTCATGACGTTGCACACAGGGAGCAGAGACCATTTAGCCCATCAAGTCCATGCTGGCATTCAGTAGAGCAATCCACCCAGTCACATTCACCTGCTCCAACCCCGTAGCCTGCATTTATTTCCTTCAAGTGCCCATCCAGTTTCCTTTTGAAATCATTCATCGTCTCCATTCCACTACCCTCTTAGGCAGCGAGTTTTAGGTTATTACCACACGCTACATAAAAAAGCTCTTCCTAACGTCCCCTCTGCATGTCTTGCCCAAAACCTTCAATCTTTGTCCACTCGTCCTTGTACCATCAGCTAATGGGAATAGCTTTTCTTTGTTCACCTTGTTTGAACTTGTCATCTTGTACACCTCTGTCAAATCTCCTTTGCTATAAGGAGAGCAACCCTAGCTTCTCCAACCCAGCAAGTTGATGAGAGGCATAGATAAGAGTGGATAGTCGGAGACTTATTCCCAGGGTGGAAAGGGCTATCACCAGGGGGCATAATTTTAAGGTGATTGGAGGAAGGTTTCGGGGAGATGTCAGAGATAGGTTCTTTACACAGAGTGGTGGGTGCCTGGAATGCGCTGCCAGTGGTGGTAGAAGCAGATACATTAGGGGCATTTAAGCGACTCTTGGATAGGTACATGGATGACAGTAGAATGAAGGGTAGGTGGTTAGTTTGATCTTAGAGTAGGTTAAAGGTTCGGCACAACATCGTGAGCCGAAGGGCCTGTACTGTTCTATGTTCTAACTTGTAGCTAAAATTGGTCATACCTGGGACCATGCTGGTAAATATCCTTTGCATCCTCTCAAAGGCCCTCACATCCTTCCTAAAGTGTGGTGACAAGAACTGGATGCCAGTTGTGGCCTAAGCAGAGCTTTAGAAATGTTTAGCATAACTTCCTTGCTTTTGTACTCAACACTTCTATTTAGGAAGCCCAAAATCCCATATGCTTTGCTAACTGCTATCTCAATATGTCCTGCTAGCTTCAAAGATCCATGCACATAGACCCCCAGGTCCCTCTGTCCCTGCACATGTTTTAAAATTGTGTCCTTCAGTCAGTATTGCCTCTCCCTATTGCTTCTGCCAAAATGTCTCTCCGCCTCGCTCGCCCTCGCGCTCTCCGCCTCGCTCGCCCTCGCGCTCTCCGCCTCGCTCGCCCTCGCGCTCTCCGCCTCGCTCGCCCTCGCGCTCTCCGCCTCGCTCGCCCTCGCGCTCTCCGCCTCGCTCGCCCTCGCGCTCTCCGCCTCGCTCGCCCTCGCGCTCTCCGCCTCGCTCGCCCTCGCGCTCTCCGCCTCGCTCGCCCTCGCGCTCTCCGCCTCGCTCGCCCTCGCGCTCTCCGCCTCGCTCGCCCTCGCGCTCTCCGCCTCGCTCGCCCTCGCGCTCTCCGCCTCGCTCGCCCTCGCGCTCTGCGCCTCGCTCGCCCGATTGTTGCCGAGGTGGGGGGAGAGCTGCAGCCTCAAAGTTTCTCTTTGAGCCACATCCTCCAGCCGAATGGGGGGTGCTGGATACCGGATGACTCTTTGTCGCATATGCGCAATGATGGACCACACGCGGATATGCGATGATGTCGGCGCTGCGGGATGATGTCATCCTGCGCATGTGCTACTAAGTCCTGGCAAGATTTAGCTGCGCATGTGCACAGCTTGGCACACTGACGTCAGCGGGCCGCTGTGTTGTCAGGAGTCACTTCGAAGGAGAAAAGCCCTTGCGTGACTCATCAAAGCACTGAGAGAGGGTTCAGAATGCATCCACCCACTAATGACTCTCATGAGCAGAACTCCAACCTAGGGCTAATTAAACCTAGCCCTCCCCCTGCAGACCTCAATAGGAACGAAGGCACCCTAGACAGTCATAGACATGTGCAAACTGCAAATCTCCCCAGAAATCACATGTTTACTGGGGCACCCGTTCCCAAACCATTGCAGGCCAAAAGTGAAGAAACTTCAAACTGCTTTGGGGCAACATGCAGTTAGACCCACCTTAAGGGAAAAGGGGCAGTTTAAAGCAGCACTGCTACAAAGGAAAGACAGGCGGTAACAATTTTTAGGATTTCCGAATGAATGAGAGAAGTGCATGTGTGTTTTCCTGTACTTACTCTTCCCTCTATTCTCCTTTTAATGAAGTGCTGTTGTAAAATCGCATTTCATTCTGCTGGATGTGGAGGTGTGATGAAAACCACACCTACCAAGAATGAGCCATGTTAATTTCATCATATGGAACATGAATTTTTAAACTCTTACTGGACTGAAAACATGGCTACACCTGCATTCTAACAGGACAGTGGCTGGAAACATTTGCATTCTAAGAGACCATTGCCTGGAGAAGACAATGGAACTCCTCTATGATTCAATTAACCAAATGGATTTTGATCACCAGATATTGAATGTGTAAAAGTCAGCATTCCAGCCCCCTACTGAGGATGTCTACTAAGATTGAAAGTATCCACAAAACTTCGCCAGGCTGGTTGTCCTGAAAATAAAAGGTAGTCACATGACTGGCCTGCTGGCCCCAGTATGGTTTGAATTGTGTTCACAGAACAGTTTGAGGTCAGACTGCAACTGAACTTGAAGGAAGAGCATCTCTCCCCCTCCCTCATGGAAAGAAGAAACTGCAACTGGATTTCAAGAAGAAAGAAAACCATCCAAACAAGTTTGAAAGTGTGTACTGGGCCCCAATGATTGAACTGCAATCAAAGACTTTACATCAAACTCAAAAGACAGTAAATGAAGTCCAGCTATTACTTCAAACCTTTTCCCTTGATTTTTTTCTCCTTTTCTGTCTCTGCATGTGCGTTTATCGCGTACGCATGCTAGCATGGTCGTGTCATGCATTTTTAGAAGTTTTAACCGAATTAGTTATAAGGTTATTAAACTTGTACCTTTCTTGTTTAAATCTAAGAAAACCTGTCCGTTTGATTTCTTTGCCATTACAATTGGAGAGCAGTGAACAAGGATTCACTGAGGGGAAGTTAAAAAACATGGTGTTTTAAAAATTAAGCCCTGTTACATTCAAACCAGGAAAAGGCTGAGGGGGAACCCCTAGATCCCTTTCTCACCTGGTTGGAACAGTCTGCTCTTATCTGAGACAGTACTATTTCCTTCTCTAGTACTGTCAATTACTCTCATTCCTTTATGCACCTCATTCCCCTCTTCTATTTCCATTTGCTGGCATCTATCCACTTGCCACTTTAGTTTAAACCCTCCCCAACCACACTTGTGAACCTCTTATTGGTGCCAGTCCTGTTGAGGTGCAGCTCGTCTCTTATGAATAGGTGCCTCCTGCCCCAAAACTGGTCCCAAAGGCCCAAAAATCTGAAGCCCACCCTCCTGCACTATCCCTCAAGCAAAGCATTGTTCCTCCCCATCACTACTCTCTCTAGAATGTGACACTGGGAGTAATCTAGAGACTACGACCTTTTGAGGTCCTACTTTTAAACTTCCTCCCCAGCTCCTGAAAATCTGACGGTAGGACCTCAAAACCTGCCCTCTTTGTGTCATTGGTGCTGGTGTGTACCACAACTTCTGGCTTACACTCTTACCCCTGCAGAATATTCTGCCCCCTCTCTGTGATGTCGTTTACCCTGGCACCAAGGAGACAACACACCATGCGAGAGTCACAATGACACAAATGTCTGTCTTTCCTTCGAATTATAAAATCTCCAGTAACAACTGCATTTCTACACTTTGTTCTCTTCTGTGCAGTCACTTGCCTATTGGTGCCATGGTCTGGACTGCACTGCAAGCTGCTATCAATCCCAACAGTTTCCAGGGCCGAGTACCAGTTTGAATGTGGCATGCACCCTGAAGATTCCTGACCTTCCTGCCTTTTCCTACTCTTCTGGATGGCCACCCATCTACTATCCTGAATTCTCATTGCCTGTGGGATGTCCACCTCCAGGAATAAACAATCCAGGAAACTCTTAACCTCCAGAATGCTCCACAGTGACTCCAGCTGCCCCTTAGCTTGGAAATCCAGAGCTTGAGCTGACGCATCATCCTACACACGTGGTCCCCAAGACACATGAAGTGTCCCAAAGTTCTCACATGGCACAGGAATTGCAAGCAACCGATCTCACGTGCCCATCCAGGTGTAGTGGAATAAGATGACGCAGCGTAATTGGAACACTGCACAGAGATATAAAGTGATGCACACTGTCCTTATTTTTATTAATTTACAAAGTTTACGTTAATTTGGGAAACAAAGTCGTCTCGATTGGAGCATAGAAGGTTCTGTGCAGCGCACACTGGAGAGGATACAAGCAGACCTACCTGAAGTGGAGCAGAGGCAGTCCGGAGCCGGGAGTGCCATAAATACAGCCCAGGGATCAGAGCGCGGCCCTGCCTACCTGGAACGACAGTGGTCCGGCACCATTTCAGCTGCTGGAGAAACTGAGTGGGGAAAAAACTAACTGACATCACAGGAAACTAGTAAGTTGATGGCTGGTAAGCACTTTGTGTAAGGGACAGTGTGTTAATAGCTAGCTTAGGACACCAGAGTTAAAGTTGATCTGTAAAAAAAAAACACTTTAAAATAAAATATAAATTAAAATAAACAAAATAAAATAATTAAAATAAATACCTAAAACACCTGTAATTAAGAAAAGTATAACTTTAGTTGTAGGTGGTACTAGCATTTAACAAGCACAGTAAATTCTGCTATACATAGGAATTATTCTAAGTTAATGAAGAAAGTAATTTAAAGTAAGTTAACTGATAGCATAAGTAACAATGGCAGGACAGGTGTTATGTTGCAGCTGTGGTATATGGGAGCTTTTGGATGATAAGACGATCCAGGACAAACCTGTTTGCAGAAAGTGTAAGCAGCTAGAGGAATTCCAGATTAGGATTATTGATCTGGAAGCCAAACTGCAAACACTATGCAACATAAGGGAGGGGGAGAAATACCTGGATGCTCTGTTCCGGAAGACTGTCACATCTCTTTGAACAGGGTCATATGTTTTGGTCAGCAATGAGGGACAGGAGGATGTGACCATGAGTGAGGCAGGTGAGCGCAGAAATAGTGGAGGAGCCTCAGACTTTGCAATTATCAAACAGGTTTGAGGTGCTCTCAACCTGTGTAGACGAAAGCAAGGTCTGTAAGGTGGTTGAGCAGACTGACTGTGGTACTGGAAGCCATTCAAGTCGGGGGAGCAAAAAGGAATGTAGTGATAGTAGGGGATAGTATAGGGGGATTGACACTGTTCTGTGCAGCCGAGAGCGTGAGTCCAGAAGGCTGTGTTGCCTACCTGGTTCTAGGGTTTGGGACATCTGTTTAGGGCTGGACAAGAACCTGGAGTGGGAGGGGGAGGATCCAGTTGTCATGGTCCATGAAGGTACCAACGACATAGGGAGGACTAGGAAAGAGGTTCTGTTTAGACAGTATGAGGAGGTAGGCACCAGATTGAAGTGCAGAACCTCAAAGATAATCTCTGGATTTTTACGTGAGCCGTGTGCCAGTTGGCAGCGGGCACATAAGATTAGTGAATTGAATGGTTCAAAGACTGGTGTAGTAGAAGTGGGTTCTGGTTCCTGGGGCACTGGCACCTGTACTGGGGAAAGTGGGGACTGTACCGTTGGGACGATCTGCACCTGAACCATGCTGGGACCAATATTCCAGCAAACCGTATAACTAGGGAAGTAGAGAGGGCTTTAAACTAAATGGGGGATGGGGGCGTGGTGGAGATGGGGTGAGGGCTGAAGCTTTAGATGTAGCAAATCAAGGAGTAGTGTCAAGGTAGGAGAGCAGAATAGTAATATGGTAAATGAAGGTCAGAGAATGGCAGGGACAGAGAAAAAACCTAAGAACACACCAACAGTTGAGACTCGATGTTACAAAGATAACTAAAAGACAAAACTAAAGGCGGTTTATCTGAATGCACATAGCATCTAGGATATAGATCGCTTGGAGACTTGGGCGGAGAAATGGCAGATGGAGTTTAATCCAGACAAATGTGAGGTAATGCATTTTGGAAGGTCTAATGCAGGTGGGAGGTATACAGTAAATGGCAGAACCCTTAGGAGTATTGATAGGCAGAGAGATCTGGGCGTACAGGTCCACAGGTCACTGAAAGTGGTAACGCAGGTGGATAAGGTAGTCAAGAAGGCATTCGGCATGCTTGCCTTCATCAGTCGGGGCACTGAGTATAAAAATTGGCAAGTCATGCTGCAGCTGTACAGAACTTCAGTTAGGCCACACTTAGAATATTGCGTGCAATTCTGGTCGCCACGCTACCAGAAGGACATGGAGGCTTTGGAGAGGGTACAGAGGAGGTTTACCAGGATGTTGCCTGGTCTGGAGGGCATTAGCTATGAGGAGAGGTTGGAAAAACTCGGATTGTTTTCACTGGAACGACGGAGGTGGAGGGGCGACATGATGGAGGTTTACGAAGTTATGAGCGGCATGGACAGAGTGGATAGTCAGAAGCTTTTTCCCAGGGTGGAAGAGTCAGTTACTAGGGGACATAGCTTTAAGATGCGAGGGGCAAAATTTAGAGGGGATGTGCGAGGCAAGTTTTTTTTTTTTACACAGAGGGTGGTGGGTGACTGGAACTTGCTGGCAGGGGAGGTGGTGGAAGCAGATACGATAGCGACGTTTAAGAGACATCTTGACAAATACATGAATAGGAAGGGAATAGAGGGATATGGGCCCCGGAAGTGCAGAGGTGTTAGTTTCGGCAGGCATCAAGATCGGTGCAGGCTTGGTGGGCTGAATGGCCTATTCCTGTGCTATACTGTTCTTTGTTCTTTGTTCATAACAAAGATGAACTGATAGCGCATATTGTAGTAAATAAATATGATCTGATAGCCATTACGGAGATGTGGCTGCAGAATGACCAGGATTGGGTCCTGAATATTGAGGGGGTATGTGACATTCAAGAAGAATATGAAGCTAGGTAAAGGTGGTGTTGGTGCAATAGTTAGAAATGACCTTGGTTCAAGAGATCAGGATGTAGAATCGGTTTAGGTGGAGATGAGAAAAAGTAGGGGAAAGATGTCACTAGTGGGAGTGGTCTGCAGGTTCCCGAACAGTAATCATAATGTAGGATGAAGTATACAAGAAGGAATATTGGGTGCTTGTGATAAGGGACGGCAATAATTATGGGTATTGGGCAAAATTATCCAGTCCAAATCTGGGCTATGATGAGTGGCTGTGAACATAAGAAAATGAAGGGGAGTGGACCATCATGTGTACATTAACTGTTGATCCACGTAGCTTCTGCCCCAGACTGGAGCTGGTCCAGCTTCCTCTTGAGGGCATGAGGAGAATCAGCACGTTCCACAAACAGAAAAGACTAACTGTCTAACATCTTGCCTATTCTACTTTTGTGTAATTCAAGTGCATGTCCCTTTTTCCTCTCTGATCTGAGACTACAATAGTCTAGATTTTTAAAAATATTCGTTCATGGGATATGGGCGTCGCTGACAAGGCCAACATTTATTACCCATCCCTAATTACCCTTATGAAGGTGGTGGTGAGCTCCCTTCTTGAACCGCTGCAGTCCATGTGGGAACACCACCTGCTAGTTCCCCTCCAAGAGCGCCACACCATCCTGACTTGGAACTATATTGCTGTTCCTTCACTGTCGCTGGAAAATTTTATTGTTTATTAAAGAAACCAGGTTGGTGTGCTTTATTCTGGGGACAAATAGAGTATCTAATTGTCTGTTTTGGTTTGTGGGAAAACTTATTGATATGTTGTGACCTGTGGAGAAGTGGGACTGAATTAACAGTGCACTCCTCCTGCCTTGGTCGTAACAAATGTTATGTAGATAATCATTCCTTGTGTGATAGAACAAGTGAGAGTGAGGAAAGATTACGCATTGACCTTGCTGGCTTGAAACAAATGCTGGAGAGAAAGGTAATCTCGAAAATTAAATGGATTGATGCAAGTCATCAACTATCTGATTGTTTTACAAAAAGAAATGCTTATATGAAGAAATTGTTCGTGGTCCTAGAGGAGGGGCATCTTGCAATGTGATGCTTTGTACAGAATATGAAGGTTTTTGATTTAACTGAGTTGACCAGATAATGTGGGACTGGACACGTAGGTCAGACTGGGAATGGCTGGCAGGTTCCTTTCCTTGAAGGATATTGTTGAACTAGTTTTAAATGACAATCCATAAGATTTGATGGTCACATTTCCTGGTTCCGGCTGCCAGATAACCAGAGTTATTGAATAATTTACCATGGTAGAATTTGAAGAGTCAGCTTCTGGGTTGCTAATCTTGTAACATAACCGCAAGGTTTCTATATGCAGATTTCAGGGACACCTTCCCATTAATTCCAGACGTGCTCCAATGTTCTCAATCACCTCCATTGCCAATAAACAGTGCTCCATATAATATTGCTTAGCATAGCAGCTGTATTAGAAAATTCTGGATCAGTGTTTACAATACCTCAGGAAATCTAAGATCTCAATATATTAGAAATGGGAATTGCAGAGAGTTCAAATATAACTATTAAATAACAATTCATCTTGCATTGCTTGCCACACATCTCCATTTATTTCAGTAGAACATCTGCCACTGAATAAGAATCAAGGTGTATCGTATCCCGGTATGTTAAGGCAACTCACTTGGATTTTTCTTTCACCTGACCCCTCCCACAGCAACCTTGATGAGCTCAGTGGTGTGAGGTATTGGTATATTTGTGTTGTTTCATGATTGGGTTATTGTCCTGTCCCATGGGCTCAGCTGGACACAGTGCCTTTGCGATATTGAGTGTTTGTTACAATGTCAATACCACTTGAGAAAAATATCGATAGCCAAGTGGCTGTATTTGTACAATTTGCATCATCTTGTGTTTGGGACTGCAGACACTCGCCCACAATTACATTAAACAAATCACCAGTGATGTTCCTCTACTGCTGCAAGTTACCTTTGTTGACGGTTGGAATACATTTCTTTATGTTTACACATTGGCATTTTCCAGGAAACATGCAAAATATTTTATCTAAAACTACTGTCCGAACTCAGGAAATGGCCGAAGATTCTGAAAGAAAAAGGAGCAATTTTAAGGTATTTTTAAACTCTGCTTTTTGGATTTTCAAAGTTTAAAAAAAAAATTATTTTTATCTCTTTTATACTAGATTACAGTTTTAATTTTCTTCCACTGGACAAGTCTTCTTATCAGATTTTAACCAGCTATTACAAGTGCTAGTTCCCATAATCACTTGCATAGTGTTAACGACCGAGGTGGGAGGAGTACATTGTCTTTTCCCCAGGTCACAACATATATTTAAATGTTTACCCAGTTACCAATGCAGTCAATCATATACTCAACTCTTTATTCCAGAATAAAATGAACTGATCAGGTTTCTTTAATAAACAACAAAATTTTCAGTTTATTATAAAACAAGACATACCCAGTAACAAAGCAAAGCATTAACACACAGATTGAAATGTGAAAGTTCCCTTTTTACCTTAGCCCTTCACAGACACCACTGCCCCCCCACCCCCAGGTTAACTGAAAAAGAGATTTTCTGTTCAGAGCTCTATTACCAAAAAAGAATACTTTGGCCAAATACTTGCTAATTCTTGAAGTGAAAAAAGAGAAGCAATGGAAAGCTGTCAGTTGTCCCTTTGTTCTGGCATCCCAGGACGCCTGTCACAGATCTTTCTAGAACAGTTCTTTTCAGGCGACATTGCAGATGGCGGGCTTTCTAGGAGAAATGTGGCAACAGGCATTTCTGGCAGGCCTTCCAGGAGGAATGCAGCATCGATTTCTCTATTTCTTACACTTGCTTCGAAGAGCTTCTCAAAGCGATGGAAAAGGTGGCAGACTTTTCAAAGACATGGAAAAGGCTGAGCTGGGGTTTTGTCCTTGGCAGGATGATAAACTCCTTTCAAAATGCTGTCCACCCCGAACTCTCCGTCTAAAGCGAAACCAAAAGCAATACCTCGAGTCAAGCCTCCTGACCTCTATAAATCTTGACCTGTCACTTCTCTGTACAAATTTTCCCCAGGTCAAAAAATCCCCTGCTGGGTACTTATCTGAAGAAAGGTGACTTCCAGTAAGGGTTGTTTACAAATCCAGTCCAAAAGACCTTCTGATGACCTCTTTTCAAAAAAAAAAACACGGAAGTCCAGCATCTGTGGAATCCTTCTCAGTTTTAAAACTTAAGTCCCCCAAAAACATGCTTAACAAAAAAAAACACAGTCATAACAGTAGTTTCAGTGAAAGTGTGCTTTGGACAATCATGTTTGCCATTGACACATCTTTAATAAATGAGGGCATATATTTTTACAAATGAACATGGTCGAATACATCAGTAAGTTTAACCTGCTCATCATGCCAAGCAGAGTAGCTTGTGACCTCTTCTAATCTACTTACTGGTGTACCAATGCATTACAAGAGTGGCAGTATCTGGAGAGTTCCCAATCTCTCCCCTGCCATCCAGTTCAAAATTTAAGACAACATTCTGTCCTACTTGTTCATAACCTTTACTGATGTTGCAAAATGGTTGAAAGATTTGAGAATAGATCAGCTGTACTTTTGGCAAAAGGCTTGTCTATGGAAGAAGTTATGAATAGGAGCAGGAAAATAGTTTTCAGGTAAAATTGGGTTCGTGGACTGGGGATAATTGGACCAGGATGCAAAGATATAATTTACTCCCCGTTTTAAAGTCATATATATTTTACCCCTTTTATATACTTAGAATTTCACAGCACAGGAACAAGCCATTCAGCTCAACTGGTATCTGCCAGTTTTTATGTTCCATGCAAGGCTCCTCCCATATACTTTAATTCACCCTGTCAACATATCTTCTGTTCCTTTTTCCCTCATGTCCTTGACCTTAAATGGGGCAATGCTATGAGCCTCAACCACGCCATTTGCCTGTCGTTCAGCATATTCACAGATTGCATGCTTGACTTATTTTTGTACTCCAAAACATTTTTCATCGGGCATTACTGAGCATGCATGTTGCATAAAAACAAAGGTTTTAGCATGATACTAATTTACTGGCTTAAGTTAGTAACCACGCCCAAATTTTCTATGGTAATTAAACTTTTGTCACTGTCCATCAAAAGGCTTAACTTCAATTTATTCCTGATATGGTTTCCTTTTTGTAAAAGTAATTTGTGATACTATTCATTTGTAAAATGTGTGTGCTAAAGATGCACAATATTGAATACATTTTCTTTTGACTTTGGTTTTATGTTGGTTATAGTTAAATAACTTCGGGTGTTTTATGGTTATTTAGGTCAGCAAACCAATTGCTGGACACAACGTTGGAATACTTTGTGAAAGAACATAATTCCAGTCCAATGTTTTTCATTCTACTGCAGATTAGAGTGGTTACCTTGCCTTTGCTCCACTGCATACCCAGTTTTAAGACTGCATAAACTTGTAAAACTTCAGAGTTTCTTTTAAAGTACCCAATGACTGGTGAATAACAGAAAACTTTTTTCTTAGGTGAACAATGGAACCTGTGAAGATATGACCATGAATGCCATAAGAATCAGCGAAGTGTATGGATCTTCTAGCCATCCTGCAAATGGTGAATAAACTGAGTTATTTAATACTTTAACAGTTCAAACTTGTCACAATTCGATATACAGTGGCCAACAAAGTGCAAAGGCTTGATTTCAGATTTTTATACCATAACTAAGGAGTTCAGTTTGTTGCAGGAAAACTTTGCTAATTAAATTTTTCATAATTCCTGAAGCAAGAAGTATTTGCTTTTGAATTTGCACAGTTTATGATAAATGTTCAGAGTACATTTTACTGGTAAAATATTAAGCTGTACATTGAAATATCTATATAGGATAAGAGCAAATTTTATAGAAGGAAAAAAGCTGCAAAACATCTTATGTAAAGGGCTGATTTTTAAAGAAATTGAACTGCAACACCTTGTTAATTTTTGTTTCAGGGGTTGGTAAATATTTGATTGTATTCATACATTTTTATGTTGTGTATGGTTGATTACTTCGTTTTTCAATAACTGAGCTTCTGATGCTAATTCTCCATTAAGATGCGAAATAGTAACTGATTTGAAAAAACTTTTGATGAATTGCTAAATTTTGTATTTTAAAATGAGGTAAAATGTGATGTAGCTCTAACTATCAAATATGAATATTTTTTTTTTCGAGATTCGTGGCTATCACTGTCATCTTCATTCCCCACAAATCGTAAACTGAATGTCTCCGATTCTGTTGTGCCTATGACGCCTCTTTCAAAACCAGTCTTCCAGTCCTCTGGACTTCAGCAGCAAGCTAAGCCATCTGTGAAAGTCATTTGTGCTCACTGCAAAAAGCCATTACAGAAAGGTCAAACAGCATACCAGAGAAAAGGCTCATCTTATCTCTTCTGTTCTACTACTTGCTTGTCATCATTTTCTCATAAACCAGCCCCAAAGAAACTGTGTACTACATGCAAAAAGTAAGAAACTTTTTTTTCATATATTGAAAGTTGTTGTTCTATGTAGAATTGATGATTTGGAAGCAGATACGCATGTTTATTCACCACATACAATCCTGATTCACTATATGACTGGATAGACAGTTTCTTGGTCTCTTGGAATCAAGGGATATGGCGAACAGGTGGGAAAGTGGAATTGTAGCCTAAGATCAGCCATGATCGTTTTGAATGGCGGAGCAGGCTCGAGGGGCCATCTGGTCTACTTCTGCTCCTATTTCCTGTGTCCTTGATGTTGAAAATTGTGACCAGAGTACCAAATTTGCTGAAGCATGGTATCTCATGGTCTGCTGGAAGTGTGAATTAATAACTGACATAGGGGCATCTGGGACCTTGGTGAATGATGGGATCAACAGCCTATCTCCTTAAACGAGATTCAAGGATTATGAAAAAAACAGGATTCATGGAGGAGGAAATGGGTGAAATATTCAAATTGGTCGAAGAACGAGAAATAAAGAGAAAAATAAAGTTTGGATTTAGAGAAAAAAAGTAACAAAGGAAAATTTAAGAAAAAAATTTCAAAGAACAATTTACTATCTGCAAGTTTTTTTTTCCTTTCTGGACTGGAGAGGTTAAGTAGCATTGCAGGAGCATAAATCTCAATAAAAAGGTCCTTACATTGTTAACTTTTTGTGGTGAGTTTAGTTGGCAATGAATGTGCAAATGTAGCAACTTCTTCAAACTCTCGGAAGTTTTTGTGGTGCAAATCACTGAGTAACTTGTGGCGATATGCAATTCATGGGGTACCACTTCATTGCTACAAGCTACTGGGTGATTTACACATTAATAATAGCATGTGTTTTCAACTTGCTATCATTTTGGCTGTAAGTTCTGCCCCATTGCTTAACAGTTACTCCATTTGACAGTTCAGTTAAGTGAATGGCTAATATGTAAATCTGATTGCCTAACTAACAATAATACAGTTTTGGTGCTGTTAACATTTTACTGAAATGATTTCTGACTGCAAGTGTGTGAACTGTAAGCAGTCCTGTGAAATTATGATGCAGATTGATACCTCACAAAGAATACTTCCTTGGGGAATTCTTAGCCTATAATGAAATGCAGTGATTTATTTGTTATAAAGCTATATTTCCTTTTAAAATGACTTGCTTGGTGCACACCAGTGAAAGTTATGCGACATTCTGTTTTTATTACAAGTCTAATGGATTTCCAGTATTGTTACTCACTAAATATCAGTTGATGATGTTACGGTCAAGTGAGGAGGGGTCGATGGGTTTCCCTCTTTTCCTGCCCCTTGTTTGACTACAACAGGTTTAATTCTTAAAGTGAATGTACTAGCCAATTCAGTAGGTGTTTGATTACTTATTTGCTATGATCATAACAAGAACCAATTGGACAGGTTTTCTTGCCCTCAATGCAGCCCAGCCTCTACCAGTCATGGATGAGCTGGACAAACAGCCAACCAAATCAGAACTCAGTGATGCCATTGATTCTCTAGCCAGTGGAAAAGCCCCTGGGAAGGACAGCATTACCCCTGAAATAATCAAGAGTGCCAAGCCTGCTATACTCTCAGCACTACATGAACTGCTTTGCCTGTGCTGGGACGAGGGAGCAGTACCCCAGGACATGCGCGATGCCAATATCAGCACCCTCTATAAAAACAAAGGTGACCGCGGTGACTGCAACAACTACCGTGGAATCTCCCTGCTCAGCATAGTGGGGAAAGTCTTTGCTCGAGTCGCTCTGAACAGGCTTCAGAAGCTGGCCGAGCGCGTCTACCCTGAGGCACAGTGTGGCTTTTGTGCAGAGAGGTCGACCGTTGACATGCTGTTCTCCCTTCGTCAGATACAGGAGAAATGCCGTGAACAACAGATGCCCCTCGACATTGCTTTCATTGATCTCACCAAAGCCTTTGACCTCGTCAGCAGACGTGGTCTCTTCAGACTACTAGAAAAGATTGGATGCCCACCAAAGCTACTAAGTATCATCACCTCATTCCATGACAATATGAAAGGCACAATTCAACATGGTGGCTCCTCCTCAGAGCCCTTTCCTATCCTGAGTGGCGTGAAACAGGGCTGTGTTCTCGCACCCACACTTTTTGGGATTTTCTTCTCCCTGCTGCTTTCACATGCGTTCAAGTCCTCTGAAGAAGGAATTTTCCTTCACACAAGATCAGGGGGCCGGTTGTTCAACCTTGCCCGTCTAAGAGCGAAGTCCAAAGTACGGAAAGTCCTCATCAGGGAACTCCTCTTTGCTGACGATGCTGCTTTAACATCTCACACTGAAGAGTGCCTGCAGAGTCTCATTGACAGGTTTGCGGCTGCCTGCAATGAATTTGGCCTAACCATCAGCCTCAAGAAAACAAACATCATGGGGCAGGATATCAGAAATGCTCCATCCATCAATATTGGCAACCACGCTCTGGAAGTGGTTCAAGAGTTCACCTACCTAGGCTCAACTATCACCAGTAACCTGTCTCTAGATGCAGAAATCAACAAGCGTATGGGAAAGGCTTCCACTGCTATGTCCAGACTGGCCAAGAGAGTGTGGGAAAATGGCGCACGGACACGGAACACAAAAGTCTGAGTGTATCAGGCCTGTGTCCTCAGTACCTTGCTCTGTGGCAGCGAGGCCTGGACAACGTATGTCAGCCAAGAGCGACGTCTCAATTCATTCCATCTTCGCTGCCTCCGAAGAATACTTGGCATCAGGTGGCAGGACCGTATCTCCAACACAGAAGTCCTCGAGGCGGCCAACATCCCCAGCTTATACACACTACTGAGTCAGCGGCGCTTGAGATGGCTTGGCCATGTGAGCCGCATGGAAGATGGCAGGATCCCCAAAGACACATTGTACAGCGAACTCGCCACTGGTATCAGACCCACCGGCCGTCCATGTCTCCGCTTTAAAGACGTCTGCAAACGCGACATGAAATCCTGTGACATTGATCACAAGTCGTGGGAGTCAGTTGCCAGCGTTCGCCAGAGCTGGCGGGCAGCCATAAAGACGGGACTAAAATGTGGCGAGTCGAAGAGACTTAGTAGTTGGCAGGAAAAAAGACAGAGGCGCAAGGGGAGAGCCAACTGTGCAACAGCCCCGACGAACAAATTTCTCTGCAGCACCTGTGGAAGAGTCTGTCACTCTAGAATTGGCCTTTATAGCCACTCCAGGCGCTGCTTCACAAACCACTGACCACCTCCAGGCGCGTATCCATTGTCTCGAGATAAGGAGGTCCAAAAGAAAAAAGACTAGCCAATTCATTAGGTGTTTTGTTCTTGCTATGATCATAACAAGAACCAATTGGACATGTTTTCTTGATTTACCAAAGAAGGAGGTTAACTTTATTGTACCTAAACCGAACTAATAAAATAATACACAACATGCTGACTTACACTCTCACATACACAAATAGGTTACAGAGTGGGGAAAGGTAGATTGGTTGAGTTCGAGTCCATAAAAAAAGGTCTCCAGTCTGTGGAATTTGGTGTTTTGGCTGGCTTCTAGCTGAATTCAGTGGTCCTTGGGCTTTTAGTTTGAAGAGGTAGATGACTGGTTCAGTGGATCTCTTGGAGATAGCGATGCGGATGATTTCCTCTAATTGTATACTCCGGCTACAATCAGAAACCCAAAGGAAGTTGGTCAACATGCTGGAATGGACAGAGAGGTACCCGCACTTAGGGTTTGCTCATATCAGAGTTCAAAAACTTCTCTGTTGCAGAGAAAACACCAGCTTAAAAACCACAGGGGGAGAGGCTTGTCACATGACAGTCACTCAGTGATTCAAACATGGCAGTTAGCAGTATTTCTCTGCTTGCTGAAAAGAACAGGTTGTTCCTTTAAACTTCCTGGGCCTTGGTTCTTGCTGGGAAATGCACAGACAGTTCGTTTCCCTCCTGACAGTCCTTTGCAATGTAGGATACAGTGTAGCAAACTAGGCGATCATCATTTTAAGCTGAAAGGATAGGATGACTTTGCTGGCATGTTGTCTTTTTAAAAAAACATAAATTCAGATCTCCAGTCAGTGGATTAAAGAAAATTATCATTCAACAAAGCATATTGACGACATAATGTTCTGTTCTACAACAACAGAGAAATTATAAATATATTATTCTGTAAGATGGAGATCTGTGCCTTTAAGACCAAAAAGTCTAATGGTTGTTAGGTTAGTCAGATTGTAATTGTTCAAACATGAAACTTTTTGCCTGTCAATTTCAAGTTGAAAGTGAAAAGTGCAACTGAAATGTTCACGGAATCACAGAATTATTACAGCACAGAATGAGGCCATTTAGCCTGTCGTGTTTGCACTGGCTCTCCAAAAGAGCAATTTACCTAGTGCCACTTCCCTGCCTTCTCCCCGTAGTCCTGAACATTCTTCCTTTTCAGATAACAATCCAATTCCCTCTTGAATGCCTCGATTGATCCTGCCTCCACCACAATGTCAGGTAGTGCATTCCAGATCCTAACTGCTCGCTGCATGGAAAGGTTTTTTCTCATGTTGCCATTGCTTCTTAAATCTATGCCCTCTTGTTCTCGATCCTTCCACCAATGGGAACAGTTTTTCCCTGTTTTACTCTGCCCAGACTGTTCGTGATTTTGAACACCTCTACCAAATCTCCTTTCAACCTTCTCTGGTGTTTTAAGACTGTTTGTTTTGCATTTGTAACTTCACATTCGTGTATATTGTGCTATTTTTAATGTGTTACCAGCAAGTCTACCATGGTGTTGCTCATGGTGAGTCAGGGTACACTGTTTTCTGCAACTGGAGTGTTATACAATGTAATACACAAGGTTTTATCTGGACTACTGCTATACAGTGACTGAACAGAATAATACAATTATTGCATGGTATTTTAAAATTTCTTGTATTTTCAAGATCAAAATTCTGCTATTGTCTGTTTTTCCTTCAAAAGTAAATTGTCACCTTGATTATTTTATTTCTTTAAAGCCTAGGATAGTTGTGTTTAGCAGCATAGCAGGTAGGTCATGGAAGATATCGAAGAACTAGGGATGGGCATCTTGGAGTTTGTCAGCACTACAGTGGGTATCTTGTGATTTCACTGGGGGGTGGAACATGGGGTTTGACCTGCTGGGGTACACTCCAGATTTACAAGTAAGAAACAAAGACTTGAGTTTATATCATACCTTTTATGACCTCAGGGCATTTATGACTATAGTGCTTTACAGATGATTAAGTATTCCTGAAGCATGGTCACTGTTGTAATGTAGGAAACATGGCAGCCAATTTTTGTACAGCATTGCGATAATGACCATATCATCCGTAGATTCAGTGATGTTGATTTGAGGGTTAAATATTGGCCAAGGCACTGAGGGGACTCCACTACTCTTCCTTGAAGTAGCGCCGTGAGGTCTTATACATCCACCTGAGAAGGCAGACAGAACCTCGGATTAACGTCTAATCCAGGAGTACTGTGCTGAAGTGTGTGCTAGATTTTGTGCTAATTTCTGGAGTGGGACCTGGACCCACAACCTTCTGACTCAGATGAGAGTGCTACCACTGAGCCAAGGCTGGCACCCATTACTGGTATGAATACTGAGGGATGGGAAGGGAAAGGGGATTATGAGGTCTGGCAGCAAAATTGGGAGAGATAAAAGGAGAGAAATGTAAAGATTCCACTCTTCCTCTTGTTACGACCAAGATGGGAGGAGTGCACTGTTTGTTCTTGTTCCAGTTCTCTATGGGTCACAACGTATATTTAAATTTTTTCCCACTTGCTGATACAGTCAATCATCGACTCTATTTTTAATCCCAGAATAAAACACACCAACCAGCTTTCTTGAATAAGCAACAAAATGATCTGTTTATTATAAAACAAGTCTTAACCAGTAATGAAGCAAAGTGTAAACACAGACCGAAATATTAAAGTTCCCTTTTTACCTTAGCCCTTACATTCTCACTCTCTCACTCTCTCACTCTCTCACTCTCTCACTCTCTCACTCTCTCACTCTCTCTCTCACTCTCTCACTCTCTCACTCTCTCACTCTCTCACTCTCTCACTCTCTCACTCACACGCACACACACTAACCAGAAAAATAGAGATTTTTGTTTTTAGAGCTCTCTTACAGACAAAAAAAAACACTTGGGCTGGAGGTGAAATATGTTGTGTTCAAAAACTGGCATATAGTCTGGCTTCCGAGTACACACAGACACACTGGGATCATTTAGAACAGTTCTTTTCAGGCAGCGTTGAGAATTAATTTAGCTGGCTTTTCTTCAAGGACGGGAGACGAGATGAGTTGACACAGTGGACTTCTCAGGGCCTTTTGGAGAGGTGTTGGAAAGCTGAGCTGGGTTGTGGTCTTCTCTCCTTCCTTGGGAATTCTCTTCTCTCCCTTTTTATACAGTTCAACCCCAACTCAAAGCAATTCAACCTTTTGACCTCCATCAATCTTGACCTGTCACTCTTTCTGTAAACAGTTTCTCCAGGTGTCCAAGGTTCTCTGTTGTTTATTGAGTTGGAAGTCAGGTGGTTTCCCGGAAAGGATGATTATTGTTGTTGTTGCTGGAAGTCAAGTGGTTTCCCAGACTGCTCTGTGCTCCTTTTACAAACATTTCCAGGGACTGTTTTTCAAAGTCAAGTGGCCTTTACATGACCCCCTTTGGAAACCCCAAAGTTCAACATTTTATCCATCTTTCAAAAATGGATCCTCAAAAAATATATATAACAAAACACTGAGGCACTTCCATAACACTATCCCTGGAACAGTCTGTAAGCACATGGCTAATTTATTGAATTATTAAAATTTATTGAACAGAAAATTGCAGAATTTTCAAGACCCCTACATTGCTTTGACCATTGTCTCAAAGAATTAAAAAAAAACATGTTTATGCTATTCCTATATTTTGGTACACAATACTATACTGACACTTAATAGTGGCAGGTCCTCCATAAACAGTGAGCCATGCAACAAAAAGTTGTAATATTTCCCTCCAAAAAGATGAATAAGCTTCATGAGTTCTAAAGCTCACTTTTTTAATCCCAAATACATAATGAGCTCACGCTACAGTGTTTGACCGCAAGCGAAAGAGCTGAGAGTGAATGCTTGACTCAAAAATAAACTATATCGGAAGCTGCACTTGGATGGGGCAAGAAGTTTGTCAGTAATGACATAGACAGCAACCAATTATGGCAAACCAAGGCATTTATGGGAAAAACAGCCAAGCTAACACAATAATTCAAACTATGTTAACTTGCAGTTAAATTTAAAACCATTTGAGGAAAAAGAATATTTGTGGTAGTTGGGCAAAGACATTTTTACTTTTCCATTGAGAATTTTTTTCCATAAATGTTTACTTTAACAGTATCTATTTTGTTTATACTGAGGAATAATCACCTATTTCTTTGTCTGGTTAAGAGTAGAATTAAGCAGTTCATGATAGATTTGAAAATCTAACGGTTTAAATGTGAAACAGAACTGAAACATTGAAAATTTGTCCTCCATATTGTTTTGAAATAACTTGGGATTTATGACTTTTTGTTTCCTCAATTCAAATTGAGCTGAGCTAACCTTCTGTTTGCACTGGGAATTCTACTGATGCATGTTGCGAAATTGTGCAAACTGCACATGCTCAGACCAGAGCACCTACCCTCAGTGATAGCTTTAGGAAACAGCCAGTCTTTTGAAAAAGACAGTCTTCAAGTAAAAATATTCAGGAAGCTATTCAAAATGTATGAAAGATTGTGTAATTTGAATCTTTAATCAGGATACTTTGTAATGTATCATTTTTATTGTCTTAGAAATTCTAGTTTAAACCAGTACCCAAAACTGTAGCAGCATGTTTATGTTGCATTCGTGAACAGTTCAGGGCTGGCCCCACTGGCATTGATTTTTTTTTTTCTCTCGCGCAGGTAGATCTCATTGGAGTATTTTAAGCTTCTATCCTCTGAAAATTATAGACTAATAGTTTTTAGTCACTTCCTGTTGTATATTGTTAAAAAAATTTTTTTTTAGAGATACAGCACCGAAACAGGCCCTTCGGCCCACTGAGTCTGTGCCGACCATCAACCACCCGTTTATATTAATCCTACATTAATCCCATATTCCTACCCCATACCCACCTTCCCTCAATTCCCCTACCTATACTAGGGGCAATTTATAATGGCCAATTTACCTATCAACCTGCAAGTCTTCAGCTGTGGGAGGAAACCGGAGCACCCGGCGAAAACCCACGCAGTCACAGGGAGAACTTGCAAACTCCACACAGGCAGTACCCAGAATTGAACCCGGGTCGCTGGAGCTGTGAGGCTGCAGTGCTAACCATGGCACCACTGTGCCGTCCAGTTTTAGTTGACAATGCATTTGTTAGGTTTGTAGCAGCACCAGTATTTTGTAAGTGAGCAAAGAAGTCCCTGCTTCTCCTTTTGTGAGACCATGTTTCCTTCCATGGGCTTTTCATTTCTAATCTTTTTATAATGCTTTTGATGTACTGATGAGTCTTGTTATCCTGTTTTGCAGAGAGATAACTAATACAAAGGGAACAATTGTTGCACAAGTAGATTCCAGTGAAACATTCCAGGAATTTTGCAGTACGTCCTGCTTATCTTTTTACGAAGAAAAACAAAAGATTCCAGCACATACAAGTCATGTTACCCAAGGAAATTATGGGAAATGTACAATTTGTGGCAAAATGACTGAGGTATGCTTTTATTGTTTGAGACTTGGTTGCATTTGAATTTTTCTGCGCCAGTTAAACATAGTTGAGCCTACATGGTTTGTTTGACATTTAGGGATGAATTTTACCCTCGACACCGTGGGTCGCAGTGGGAGAGGCCCGCCTCGATCCCCGAAGTTGAGAAGGGCCCGCCGCATATTACCGGTGGCGGGGGGGCATCAGTGCGGTCCCCCATTGCCTGGCGGTGGGGCCTTCAACTAAATATTTAAATTAACATAAATTATATGTAAATGAACTTACCTGATGGTGGCAGCCATTCCACGCTGATTTTACGGCCGCCTTTGGCACCTCGCGTGCCTTCGGAACTACATATGGAGTTCCAAAGCGAGAACCTAGTTGGGCGGGGGGGGGCGGTGGGGTGGAGGAATAAAATTTTCAGGGCGGGAGGGGTGGGGGAGCTGGGAAAACAATTTTTATTAGCTGTGGGGATGGTGGGAAGAGTTTGAAGGGCAGCAGTGAGGACGTTGTGGGGGTAAGTTTGGGTTGGGCATAAAATAAGACCTGTTCGTATAGGGCAATGCAAAGACCATTGGGGGGGGTTTGAGAAAGGGCCTCCATCACCTAAATATTTATTATTAAATTAATTATAATGTACTTTTTAAAAATTTAAATCTTTGCTAAGGGCTTGAAGCACTTTAAAAATGGCGGCGGTGCGTTGGCGCCAGACGCCGTTGCCGGGGACCTGGCAGCCGCCCCCTCTATTGAAATGAGCCCCCGCGCATAATATAGCAGGGGCTCAGCGGTGGCACTTCCGTGTCAGAAGGCCGCCGAGTTCAAAGCGTGCCGCTGCGGACCACAGTGCGCTAATAAAATTCAGGCCTTAGTTTAAGGTCTTCTCCCATTAAAATGTTTACTTGCATAGACTGAAATATACTACACCAACATGGAAACAGACCATTTGGCCCATCCAGTCCATGCAAGTATTTATACACCACTCAAGTCTCCTCCCTTCTTTGACTTCTAACTTTATCAGCATAACTCTCGCTTCTCTTCTCCCTCTTGTGTTTATCCAGCCTCCCTTTAAATGCATCTGTACTACTCGCCTCAGCCATTCCCTGTGATAGTGAATTCCACATTCTCCCCACTCTGGGTAAAGAAATTACTTCTGAATTCCCTATTTGATGTTTTTGGTGACTGTCTTATACTGATGACCTCTAGTTTTTCTCTTACCCCATAAGTGGAAACATTCTGTGTCTATTCAAGCAAAATCTTTCAGAATTTTAAAGACCTCTATTAAATCACCTCTTGGTCTTCTCTTTTCAAGAGAAAGGAGACCCAGCCTGTTCATCCTTTCTTGATGAATATAACCTCAAAGTTCTTATATGGTCATTGTTAATCTTTTTTGCACCCTCTCCAATGCCTGTTATGTTTCTTTCCATAATATGGTGACAAGAACTATACACAGTACTCAAGTTTGGTATAATCCAGGTTTGATGGAAGTCTTTCCCTCTAGAAATAAATTCTAGTGCTTGTTTTGCTATTTTTATGGTCTTATAAACCTGCATACCTACTTTTAATGATTTATACATTTGTACTCATATTCCTTTGCACCTCTAAGGGCGGCGCAGTGGTTAGCAACGCAGCCTCACAGCTCCAGTGACCTGGGTTCAATTCTGGGTACTGCCTGTGTGGAGTTTGCAAGTTCTCCCTGTGTCTGCGTGGGTTTTCTCCGGGTGCTCCGGTTTCCTCCCACATGCCAAAGACTTGCAGGTTGATAGGTAAATTGGCCATTAGCAATTGCCCCTAGTATAGGTAGGTGGTAGGGAAATATAGGGACAGGTGGGGATGTGGTAGGAATATGGAATTAGTGTAGGATTAGTATAAATGGGTGGTTGATGGTCGGCACAGACTCGGTGGGCCGAAGGGCCTGTTTCAGTGCTGTATCTCTAAACTAAACTAAACTCTACCCCATTTTGATTCTTAATTTCCAAATAACAGATGGCATCCTTATTTTGCTTGCCAAAATGTGATACATAATGCTTATCTGCATTAAAATTCATTTGCCAATTATATGCCCATTTTTCAAGTTTATTCATGTCTCATTATAAGTTGGAGTCGTCTTCAGTATTAACAATCTTCCTTTACCACCCCACCAAAATAAAATTTGGCGTCATCTGTATATTTGGAAATAGTGTTTTTGATTCCAAAGTCTGAATTGTTGATAGCACTGTAGGTGTACCCACGCCAGATGGACTGCAGCGGTTCAAGAAAGCAGCTCACCAGCACCTTCTGGAGGGCAATTAGGGATGGACAACAAATGCTGACCTTGCCAGCGACACCCACATCCCATGAAATGAATAATAAATTGGGAACAACTGTGGTCTTACCTCCCTTTGGATACTAAACCTTCCAACACATTATTAAATATATGTTATAGTGAGTCATATGTTTTGACATTGTTAATGTGGAATATAATGCAGTAGCTTTTTATTCACCAAACTCTCAAAATTTAGTTTTAATATTTTATTTTAATAGTTGTAGGTTAGTACATTTAAGTATAATGTGTTAATTTGGCTTAGATGGTAATAACTCACCTCTGAATAAGATGATTCTAGGTTGAAGCTCCAGCCCAGGACCTGAGCACATAATCTAGATTTGTGCTCCAGTGCAGTACTGAAGGAGTGCAGTATTGCCATGAATGTGGCTGCTCTTATGAAATATTAACCCATGTTCCATCTGCCTGTTCCAGCTGTTCAGCTGGATCTAAAGATTGCCACAGAACTATTTGAAGAAGAGCAGAGAGTTTTAGGTCTTCATTCTTGCCCTCCCAAAAAAATGATTAATTTATTTCATTATTTGTGGTACCTTGCTGTATGCAAAATAGGGGCTACACTTTTAATATCAATTCTTGCACTTCACAGAGTAGTTCGTTGTTTATGGAGTGATTTGGTATGTTTTTGGGTTTGATCTAATAGCTATTATGAAGATGAGGTCGCAGAGTGACTCAGTTTGGGAACTAAAAATTCCAGGATACTTCTCTTTTAGAAGAGATAGCCAAAATGGAAAAGGAGTGGTGAGGTAGCCCTAATAATAAAGGATGGGTTAAAGACAGTAGAGAGAAAGGAGCCTAGCTCGTAAAATCAAAAGGTTGAATCAGTTTAGGTGGAGCTTCGAAACAACACGGGCCAGAAAACAATGGTAGAAGTAGTTTATAGGATGCCTACCTGTAGTTGTAGTATCGGGCCGAATATAAATCAGGAAATTAGAGGTGCATGTAACAAGGCTAATACAGTAATCATAGGGGACTTCAATCATCATATAGACTGGACAAACCACATTTGCAGTACAAGTAGGGAGGACGAGTTCATGGAATGCATTCAAAATCATTTTCTAGATTAATATGCCAAGGAACCAACTAGGGTAAAGGCTGTTTTAGGTCTTGTATTGTGCAGTGAAACAGGGTTAATTGATCTTGTAGTAAAGGAACCTTTGGAGGCGAGTGATCGCAATATGATAAAACTTTATATTGAGTTTGAGAGTGATTTAGTTAAGGCCGAAGCTAGAGTCCTAAATCTGAACAAAGTAAACTACATAGTTATGAGGGACGAGCTAGCTATGATAGATTGGAAAATTAGATTGAAAAATACGATCGCAGATAAGCAATTGCAAACATTTAAAGAAATAATTAATAATTCCCAATGAGTGCACATTCTCAAGAAATTAATAACCCCACGACAAAAGCGGCCTCACCATGGCTAACTAGCAGGTCGATAGATTTTTGAGTACTGGGGGAATTATGCAATGTTGGGATAATGCAGGAAGGTGGAGTTGTGGTAGATGGTCAGCCATGGTCTTGTTGAATGGCGGAGCAGGCTCGAAGGGCCAAATGGCCTACTCTAGCTCCTATTAATAATGTTAGATTAAAGGCAGAGGCTTGTAATGTTGCCACAAAGAGTAGTAAACCTTGAGGATTGTGAGGGTTCCAGAATTCAGCAAAGGATGACCAAGAAATTGATTAAAAAAGAGAATGAGAGTAAACTAGCAATCGACGTAAAAACAAATTGTAACAGCTTCTGTAGCTATGCAGAAGGGAAGAGATTAGCGAAAGTAAATGTGGGTATTGTGGAGGCAGAGACAGGAGAAATTATGGGCTGAAGTTTACCAGTCCCTCGACATCGGGCTATGGGGTGGGGCCCGTTTAATACTTGAGGGAGTGGCCCGCCACGACCCCTGATGCCGAGTCAGCCCTGCTGTATTTTACCGGCGGCAGCAAGGCCTCGGTGTGGCCCGACCACCGCTCGGCGGTGGGGCCTTCGTTTAAATATTAAAATCAATGCAAATATATTTACATCTACTTAGCTTGTCCCGGCATCCGTTCAGAGTTCCGAGGCGAGACACTGGTGGGGAGGGGGGAGGAGTGAAAATTTCATGGCAGGAGGGGTAGGGGAGTGGTGAAAACTGTTTCAATTGGCTGAGGGGGTGGTAGGAAGGGGTTGAAGGGCAAAGTTACAAAGTTCGGGGGACAAATTTGATCAGGAAGAAGAGGTTTTCCAGTGTGTAAAAAAAACATGAAATGGCTGTGGGGTGGGGGAGGGGCTTCGATCTGAAAATAAAATTTTCCTTTTTACTTTGCCCTCCTTGTCTCGGCTTCGATCTGTAAATAAATGTTTCCTTTTTACTTTGCACACAGTCTGAATTTAAAAGGGCTTGAAGCCTTTAAAAATAGTGCCAGCGCCTGTGCGGTGGTGCCAGATGCTGTTGCCGGGGCTGGAGTGGCTGCCCCCTCTATGACATTGGGGGTGGCCGCTCCGCCGCCTCCTTTTTAATGAGCCTCCCCTGCAAAATATCGCGGGGGCTCAGCGGTGGCGCATCCACACCTGAAGACCGCCGACTTCAAAGCATCCTCGCGTGATGTGCGGCACGCAAATAAAATTCAGCCCTATAATGGGGTTTAAGAAAATGGTAGAGACGTTAATGAATACTTTATCTGTCTTCATGGTGGGAGACACAAAAACTATTCCAGAAGTAGTGAGGAGCCAAGGATCTAGTGAGAATGAGGGACTTAAGGAAATTAGTATTAGTATAGGTAATTTATGTGATGGCAGAGTGTAAGTAGTGGAGTGCTGCAAAGATCAGTGCTTTGGGCTTCAGCTATTTACTATCTATATCACTGACTTAGGTGAGGGAACCAGCGGCTACAAAAGGATATAGAGATGTTAAGTGAATGGCTAAGATCACGGCAGATGGAATATAATCTGGAGGTGTAAAGTTGTCAATTTTGGTAGGTAAAGTAGAAAAACAGAATATTTTTTAAATAATAAATATAAATGTTGGTATTCAGAGAAACCTGGTTGTCCTTTTACATGGATAATAGAAAGGTAACCTGCAGGTACGCTAAGCATTTAGGACAGCACATGGTATGTTGGCCTTCATTACAGAGGGATTGGAGTACAAGACTAAAAAAGTCTCACTGCAATTATATTGAGGGTCATTAGTCTGTGGAATTCTCTTCCCCAGAGAGCAGTGGAGGCTGGGTCAATGAATTATTCAAGGCTGAGTTAGATTGATTATTGATTGACAAGGGAGTCAAGGGTTATGGGGAGGAGACAGGAAAGTGGAGCTGAGGCCACAATCAGATTAGCCATGACCTTATTGAATGGCGGAGCAGACTTGAGATCCCACCCTGGAGTAATGTGTGCAGTTTTGATCTCCTTACCTAAGAAATTATACAGTTGCTTTAGAGGGGGTGCAATGATGATTCACTAGTACAGGAATAGTGTAGGAAGGTGGACTTGAGGTAGAAGATTAGCCATGATTTTATTGAATGGTGAAGCAGGCTCAAAGAGCTGCAGGGTCTATTCCTGTTCATATTTGCTATTCTTATTCTTATAAGAGATGTGATATGGCATTATTTATCCAAGCCATTTTCTTAATAAAATATTGAATATTTGAGAGTGAGCAGCAAAGCTGTTTAATCTGAATAATCAGATGACAGTCATAAGCTGCTCTTACAATATTGACTGTCGTGAAAGAGCAAGACACAAGAATTAGGAGCAGGAGTAGGCTATACGGCTCCTCAAGTCCGCTGCACCATTCAGTAAGGTCATGGCTGATCTGATTGTGGCCTCAGCTCCACTTTCCTGTCTGCTCCCCATAACCATTGACTCCCTTGTCAATCAATTATCAATCTAACTCAGCCTCGAATAATTCAATGACCCAGCCTCCACTCCTCTCTGGGAAAGAGAATTCCACAGACTAATGACCCTCGGAGGAAAATATTCTCATCATATTCTCAATAGTTTAGACAGGCATCCAGATCGGTGCAGGCTTGGAGGGCTGAATGGCCTGTTCATGTGCTGTACTGTTCTTTGTTAAATGGGAGACCCCTAAATTTTAAACTGTGTCCCCTAGTTCTAGACTCCCCCACAAGGGGAAACATTCTCTCAGCATCCACCCTGTCAAAACCCCTCAGATCTTATATGTCTCAATACGATCACATCATTTTTCTACATCTCATTGGATATAGGCCCAACTTGTTCAACCTTTCCTCATAAAATTACCCCTTCATCCCAGCAATCAGTCGAGTGAACCTTCTCTGAACAGCTGATGCAATTTTCTTAAATAAGGAGACCAAAACTGTACAGATACTCCAGATTTTATATATGGAGAGGGACCAGCAGGGAGGGTATTGGTTCAAATTCGGAGCTGGGTAATTTTATTTCAATCGTGGTAGTGTAATAGTAAGTGTTATAATAAGAGTATAAACACAGAGCAGGACTAGAAGTATTGATTACAATTGATTGTTTCAACAGGTACTTTTAATTTAATTCAAATCAAGCATCCAACTATTTAACATCCAAATTAATTAATTAAGTAGAATAGAGATGGCTGGGCAGGCAATGTTTTGCCGCTGTAGTATGTGGGAGCTGGTGGACGACGGTGCGATCCACAGTGGCCACATCTGCAGCAAGTGTTGGCTGCTCGAGGACCTTCAGCTCAGAGTTGATGAGCTGGAGTCTGAGCTGCGGACCCTGTGACACATCAGGGAGGGGGAGAGTTACCTGGACACTGTTTCAGGAGGCAGTCATACCCCTTTAGATTAATTACATCAAATTTGGACCGTGATCAGGGACAGGAGGGTGTGACTACGAGTGCGGCAGTCAGATGGGGATCCAGAATTTAGCTTTGGAGGAGCCTCAGTCAGTGCCCTTATCCAATAGGTACAAGGTTCTTGCTCCGGGTGTGGACGAAGGCACAGACTGCAGAGAGGATGAGCAAATTGACCACAGCACCGTGGTTGAGTTCCATTCAAGTGGGGGGAGAAAAGAGAAATGTAGTAGTATAGGGGATAGAATAGTTAGGGGAATAGATACTGTTTTCTGCAGCAAAGACAGAGTCCCAAAGGCTGTGTTGCCTACCTGGTGCTAAGGTTAGGACATCTCTTTTGGGCTGGAGAGGAACTTAAGTGGGAGGGGAAGGATCCTGTTGTCGTGGTCCTCGTAGGTATGAACGACGTAGGTAGGACTAGGAAAGAGGTTCTGCTGAGGGACTATGAGCAGCTCGGGGCTAAATTAAAAAGCAGAACCTCGAAGGTAACAATCTCCGGATTGCTACCTGAGCCATGTGAAAACGCGTTGCTCAAAGATTGGTGTGGGAGAAATGGGTTCCAATTCATGGGGCACTGGCACCAGTACTGCGGAAGGAGAGAGCTGTTCCATTGGGACGGGCTTTATTTGAACCATGCTGGGACCAATGTCCTGGCGAGTCATATAACTAGGGTTGTAGATAGGACTTTAAACTAATTAATGGGGGTGGGGGGGGAAGGGTTCAATTGAAGGTAAGTTTTAAAAAATCAAAAAGAAATGAGAGCAGAGGTGCAGGGTAGTGAAGAGGCAAACGGTAATCTAAGTGTGACAGGAAGGGGCAGAAAATATAAGCAGAAGAGTGCAGCAGAAATTCGAACCAAAATGAGTAAGTAATAATGGTAAAAAGTCCAAGTTCTAAGGGTCTTTATCTGCGCGCAGCGTTTGTAACAAGATAGATGAGCTGGCGGCACAAATAGAAATAAATGAATATGACTTGATAACTACTACAGAGATGTGATTGCAGGGTGACAAAGACTGGGAACTCCATATTCAAGGGTATTCGACGTTCCGGGACAGTAGGCAAAAACTAGGTGTTACTCAAAGATTGGTGTGGGAGAAATGGGTTCCAATTCGTGGGGCACTGGCACCAGTACTGCTTTGTTAATCAAGGGAGGTATCAGTGAGGTGGTGAGTAGTGATATAGGTGCAGTAGATTGTGATGTGTAATCAGTTTGGGGGGGAAATAAGGAATAGCAAGGGGAAGAAGTCATGGGTGGGTGTCATCTATAGGCCCCTGAAGAGTTGCCTCACTGTAGGACAAAGTATAAATTGTGAAATATTGGAGGCGTGTTAGAAGGGCCCTACAATTGTCATGGGTGATTTTAATCTGCATATTGACCGGACAAATCAGATTGGTAGAGGTAATCTGGAAGATGAATTTATGGAGTTCATCAGTGATACTTCGAGCAATACGTTGCAGAACCTAACCAGGAACAGGCTGTTGTAGATCTAGCAATGTGTAATGAGGTCGGATTAATAAGATATCGTAGTTAAGGATCCTCTAGGGGGTTGCAGTCACAACCTGGTAGAATTTCAAATTCAGTTTGAGGGTAAGCAACTCGGGTCTCAAACCAGTGTCCTCAACTTAAACGAGGGCAATTACGGAGGTATGAAGAAAGAGTTGTCTAAAGCGGACTGGGAAGATAGACTGAGGGGAAGGTCAGTGGGTAAGCAGTGTTAGACATTTAAGCAGATATTTCATAACGCTCAGCAAAAACTTATCCCGGTCAAAAAGAAGGACTCGATGAGACGGATGAACCGCCCGTGGTTAACAAAGGCAGTCAATCAAAAACTAAGGCATACAAAGCGACAAAAACTAGTGATAGGCCAGAGGATTGGGAATTTTTTAGGAACCAGCAGCAGATGACTAAAAAGCTTATAAAGAGGGAGAAAATTGATTATGAAAATAAATTGGCAAAAATATAAAAACTAACAGCAAGAACTTCAATGGGTATATAAAAAGAGAGCATCTAAAGTGAGTGTGGGACAGTTGGAGGATGCGACTGGAGAATTGATAACCAGGTACAGGTCAATGGCAGATAATTTATGTTAATATTTTGCATCGGTCTTCACGGTGGAGGACACTACAAACATCCCACAGATATCCGATAAGCAAGGAGCTAATGGGAGGAAAGATCTTGTAACAGTCTCTATCATGAGGGGCAAAGTATTTGACAAACTAATGGGACTAAAGGCAGACAAGTCGCCAGAACCTGATGGCCTGCATCCAAGGGTTTTAAAGGAAGTGGCTGCAGAGATAGTGGAGGCATTGGTCGAAATATTCCAGAATTCATTGGATTTCGGGACGGTCCCAGTGGATTGGAAAACCACTAATGTGATGCCCCTGTTCAAGAAGGGAAACAAAAAGCAGAAAACTATAGGCCAGTCAACCTAACATCGGTTGTTGGGGAAAATGCTCGAGTCCATTATTAAGGAAGAAATAGCAGGACATTTAGAAAAGCTTAACACAATCAAACCGAGTCAACATGGTTTTGTGAAAGGGAAATCATGTTTGACAAATTTGCTAGAGTTCTTTGAGAATGTAACGATGTAGGGTGGCGCAGTGGTTAGCACCGCAGCCTCACAGCTCCAGTGACCCAGGTTCAGTTCTGGGTACTGCCTGTGCGGAGTTTGCCAGTTCTCCCTGTGACCGCGTGGGTTTTTGCCGAATGCTTTGGTTTCCTCCCACAGCCAAAGACTTGCAGGTTGATAGGTAAATTGGCCATTATAAATTGCCCCTAGTATAGGTAGGTGGTAGGGGAATATAGGGAAGGTGGGGATGTGGTAGGAATATGGGATTAGTGTAGGATTAATATAAATGGGTGGTTGATGGCCAGCACAGACTCGGTGGGCCGAAGGGCCTGTTTCAGTGCTGTATCTCTAAATAAATAAATTAAAACAAGCAGAGTTAGCCAAGGGGAACAGGTAGATGTAGTGTATTTGGATTTCCAGAACACATTTAATAAGGTAAAGATTATTGCACAGGATAGGAGCTCACTGTATTGGTGGTAATGTATTAGCATGGATTGAGGATTGCTTAACTCACAGAAGGCGGAGAGACGGGGTTAATGGGTCTTTTTCAAGTTGGAAAGACATACCTAGTAACTAGTGGAGTGCCACAAGAGTCAGTCCTAGGGCCTGAATTATTTGCTGTCTATGTTGACTTGGAGGAGGGGGCAGACTGTAATATATCCAGATTTGCTGACAATACAAAAATAGGTGGGAGGGCATGTGATGAGGGCATAAGGAAACTGCAAGGGGATATAGATAGGTTGATTGAGTGGGCAAAAACTTGGCAGATGGAGTTTAATGTGGGAAAGTGTGAGGTCATGCATTTTGGTAGGAAGAATCAAAAGGCAGACTATTTAATTGGAGAGAGACTCCAGAAAAAGTGCAGCACAGAGGGATTTGGGTGTTCTTGTGCATTAAACACCAAAAGCATGCAGGTGCAGCAAGTAATTAAGAAGGCAAATGGAATTTTGGCCTTTATTGCTCGGGGGTTGGAGTTTAACATTAGGGAAGTCTTGTTACAATTGTACAGGGTGTTGGTGAGGCCATATCTGGAGTACTGTGTACAATTTTAGTGCCGTATTTAAGAAAGGATATACTGGCATAAAAGAGATTCACTAGGCTGATTCCTGGGATGAAGGGGTTGACTTATCAAGTATGGCTAAACAGGTTAGGCTTTTATTCATTAGAGTTTAGTAGAATGAGGGGTGATCTTATTGAAACGTACAAGATTCTGAGGAGGCTTGACAGTAGATGTTGAGAAGATGTTTCCACTAGTGGGGGAATCTCGAACTAGGGGACATAGTTACAGAATAAGGGGACACTCATTTAAAACTAAGATGCAAAGGAATTTCTTCTCTGAGGGTAGTGAATGTCTGGAATTCTCTACCCCAGAGAGTTGTGGAGGCTAGATCACAAAGTATTTAAAGAGGTAGCTAGACTTTTGAAATATCGGAGAATTGAGGGCTCTGAGGAGCTGGCACGAAAGAGGAGTTGAGGTCTGGGGCAGATCAGCCATGATCTTATTGAATGGCAGGGCAGGCTTGAGGGGCCGAATGGCCGACTCCTGCTCCTATTTCTTCTGTTCCTAGATGAGGTCTAACTAAGGCCCTATACAGCAGCAGCAACACTTCCCTAACTTTATATTCGATTCCCCTTATAATAAATGCCAACATTCCATTTTCTTTCCTAATCACTTGCTGTACCTGCATACCAACGTTTTTGTGATTCATGTACCAGGAGACCCAGATTCCTTTGTACCATAGAGGTCGGCAGTCTCTCTCCATTCAAATAATATACTGCTTTTCTGTTCTTCCTGCCAAAGTGGCCAAGTTCACATTTTCCCACATTATACATCATCATCTGTCAGATTTTTGCCAACTCACTTAACCTATCTAAATCCTTTTGTCAATTCTTATAATCATAGAAAGTTTACGGCACAAAAAGAGGCATCTTGGCCCATTGAGTCTGCGCCAGCCGAAAAACGAGCCACCCAGCCTAATACCACCTTCCAGCATTTGGTCTGTAGCCCTGCAGGTCATGGCACTTGAGATGCATATCCAGACACTTTTTAAATAAGTTGAGAGTTTCTGCCTCTACTACCCTTTCAGGCAGTGAGTTCCAGACCCCCACCACCCTCATCTCCCCTCTAATCTTCTTACCAATTACTTTAAATCTCTGCCCCCCTGGTCATTAACCTCTCTGCTAAGGTAAATAGGCCCTTCACATCCACTCTATCCAGACCCCTCAATTTTTTACATTTCCATCAAATCTCCCCTTAGCCTGCTCTGTTCCAAGGAGAACAACTCCAGCCTATCCAATCTTTCCTCACAGTTGCATTTTTCCAGTCCCAGCAACATCCTGGTAAATCTCCTGTACCCTCTCATGTGCAATTCACAGAATCACAGAATAATACAATGCAGAAGAGGCCCTTCGGCCCATCGGATCTGCACCGATGCATTAAAGACACCTGACCTGTCTACCTAATCCCATTTGCCGCACTTGGCCCATAGCCTTGAATGTTATGACGTACCAAGTGCTTATCCAGGTACTTTTTAAAGGATGTGAGGCAACCTGCTTCTACCACCCTCCCAGGCAGGGCATTCCAGACAGTCACCAGCCTCTGGGTAAAACAGTTCTTCCTCAAATTCCCCTTAAACCTCCCGCCCCTCACCTTAAACTTGTGACCCCTCGTAACTGACCCTCCAACTAAGGGGAACAGCTGCTCCCTATCCACCCTGTCCATGCCCCTCATAATCTTGTACACCTCGATCAGGTCACCCCTCAGTCTTCTCTGCTCCAGCGAAAACAACCCAAGCCTATCCAACCTCTCTTCATAGCTTAAATGTTCCATCCCAGGCAACATCCTGGTGAATCGCCTCTGCACCCCCTCCAATGCAATCACATCCTCTCTGTAATAAGGTGACCAGAACTGCACACAGTACTCAAGTTGTGGCCTAACCAATGATATATACAGTTCCAGCATAACCTCCCTGCTCTTATAATCTATCCCTTAGCTAATAAAGGAAAGGATTCCATATGCCTTTTTAACCACCTTATCAACCTGTCCTGCTATCTTCAGGGATCTGTGAGCATTCACTCCAAGGTCCCTCACTTCCTGTACACCTCTCAGTATTTCTCACATGAATTGTGTAATCCTTTGCCTTGCATCACCTCACACTTCTCCAGGTTGAATTCCATTTGCCCCTTTTCTGCCCACCTGACCAGACCATCGATACCTTCCTGCAGTCGACGGCTATCCTCACTATCAACCACACAGCCAATTTTTGTGTCGTCTGCAAACTTCTTGATCATGCCCCCTACATATACGTCCAAATCGTTAATATATACCACAAAAAGCAGGGGACCTAGTACTGAGCCCTACGGAATGCCACTAGAAACAGCCTTCCAGTCGCACAAATGCCCTTCAACAATTACCCTTTGTTTCCTGCCACTGAGCCAATTTTGTATCCACCTTGCTCCATTTCCCTGGATCCCATGAGATTTTTTTTTAGCCAGCCTGCCATGTGGGACCTTGTCAAAAGCCTTGCTAAAATCCATGTGGAACACATTAACTGCATGACCTTCATCAATCTTCCTGATTACTTCTTCAAAAAATTCAGTCAAGTTTGTAAGACAAGATCTTTCCTTAACAAATCCATGCTGACTATCCTTGATTAATTTGTGCCCTTCTAAGTGACATTTTATCCTATCTCTCAGAATAGATTCCAATAATTTGCCCACTACTGAGGTTAGACCAACTTGCCTGTAATTATTTGGTCTATCCCTCGTTCCCTTTTTAAACAGTGGTACAACGTTAGCAGTCCTCCTGCCCTCTGGCACCACACCTGTATCCAGTGAGGACTGAAAGATGATGGACAGACCTCTTTATGTCCTCTTGACAGCTTACTGAGCAAGCAACCTAAGCCATGTGCGCTTATTTACTTTTGTGATGTGAATTTGGTCTGCGGGGGTGTAACATTCTGCAAACACATCCGTGTTTTTTTTTCACCACTGCAGCATCCATTTTCTATTCAGTAAAATAGATGGATCCTGCCATCTTCCATGCGGCTCACATGGCCAGGAAGACAGACAGACCCAATGGAAAACAAGCGTCTTAACATGCTATAGGTACCAACAGGTGAAGAACAATAAAAAGCAACTGAAAATGGTTATCTAAATCTTTATCAACTCTCAACCACCCAAGTTCAGTATTTAAGTATTGGATAAAAACCATTTTAAGGGAGTTTCTATTTTTCCCCGCTGCTGCGGGGAAAATAGAGGAAGGAGTATTTGAGAATTGCTTCTTCGATTGCCGCATAGCTTAACATGATTGGCAGAGACTTGGTTGTACACTTGCTATCTTTGCTGCAGTTGTATCATAGCCTGGTAGACCAGAGAACTGGGGTGAATATAGAGCAGTTTGCTACAATCACATAGATTTAATATTCAGAAATAAAAAATTCCAGGCCCTTTACCAATTATTTGAATGGAAACTTAGAAAGTAACTGTTAAGTACATACAAGACCTGGCAGATAATTTGTAAGTGTGCAACCTCGATAATATCAATTCACATTTCTTCTTTAGATTCGACATGAAGTAAGCTTTAAAAATTTCGTCCACAAACTTTGCAGTGATGTTTGTTTCAACAAATATAGACAAGCCAATGGACTTGTAATGAACTGCTGTGACCAGTGTGGGATATACTGTTATAATAAAGGATCTGGAAGCCACTTTCTTTTCCATGATGGCCATCACAAAAGATTCTGTAGCTCCAGGTGCCTCAATGATTTTAAACAGGTAATTTGTACACTGCTCTATCTCCGTTGAACTGACAAATATGTCCAATAATCCCCTGTTAATCCCTTCTAATTCAAATAATAGAACTAATTACAAGTAGCTTAAAATTATAGGTGTATAAACCGAGCTGCATGTTTTAGTAAATATGTGCAGAAGAGTTCAATATGTCTGCTGCCTAATTTTTAATCTGGAACATCTGAAGTTATATCTTGTACCCTTTTTACAATATTTGAGAAGTGGCAGAATTATATTCGACTGTTACAATAAGGGACTAAGGCCTCTGGTGACTATTTCATCAGCACGAGAACCGATCAAAGGTAAGGCTAGTATTATGAATTGCTGTGTTCCATGTAGTGATAAAACATTTTGTTTCAATAAATTATTGAATTTCCCATGCCGTTAAGCTAGATACTCATTTCACTTCACTTCAGAAGGGAGGAACATTTTGCAATTAAGCCACCTAACATCCAGCTTATGAACTGCATTCGGAGAAAGTTGGGAGTAAATTTTTTTCCCTCTGCCATTTTGATTCTTTTGACTGAGCATGCTGACTTAAGGTTCATGGATGCAGGCAGGCCTCCAGTACTTTACCCAAGAGGCCATTCCTCATGCTAGATCCCATGCATTGAATATTGGCATCATAGCAGAGTGTGACCCCTTACCTGCCTTTCATAAGCAGCACATGCACTTTACGTGAGGTATCCTTGAATAGTGTTGAGAAACAGAAATTTTGTTATTTCCCTGCCCCTCTTCCCCGCCTCCCCAACAATTCCTCACTCACTCCTCCCTTTTCTGAGCTGGGAACGCTGAGGCTAGATGTGACTTCCTTACTGCTATTCTGACTGAGTCAAGCTAGCTTATCACAGAACAAGGATTAAATTCGGGATATTCCTGATTTGTGTGGCTCAGTACCACACCTTATTGAGTCATCAAAGGAATGGTCTTTTTTGAACTATATTTTCATTCCTGATTGTGAGAAATATTGAATTATCACTTACACGCTGAATTAATTATCAAAGATGTTACTCTTTCTAACTGCTGCATGACTGTCCTAAAGTATCTTAGCAGTTTGATTTTTTTTTTACGCCGCTAAGTAACTTTGGTCAGTAAATGCTGGAGATGGAGTTTCAGTACTAAATTTAAAAAGTACATTATTTGCTCAATTTTGAGACTCTTTTGTCACGTAAGCTAACTATTTTTAACTTTCTTTTAGAGAAACAGCAAAATAATTCCCTGCACAGCATGCGGAACTCCATGTAAAAGCTTTGACATGACTCAGCGTGTAGAAGCTGGTGGAAATATCGAAGCATACTGTTCAGTTGCGTGCATGTCCGTACACAAAACAAGATGCCCAAAGCCAACAGGTAAAACCACAACTTTCAGTGTCTTCACCTTATATTTTCTCGCTGGATAAGGTTATAGAGCTTTTTACTTGATTTCCGCAGTTTCGATCAAACATCGTTCAGTAAAATATTTGTCTTGTGGTAAATATATTCAGCTATTATAATATAATGTGAGTACAGTATCAAGGATTTGTTTAATAAGCTTTAGCCTTTAAAATGCAAATGTTGCTGTAAAAATAAACATATGTCTGGTATTTCTGGAGATGTGTGTAATTTGGAGGAAAACCATGTAGCTGGATTATTCAAAGCGTCGCACTTGTCTGAACTGCAGCTGAATTTAATTGTAAAAGGTCTTAGACTTATGGGTGTTACTTTATGCTTGCCGTGTTTTTAACTATAGTTGCTTGTTGAAAGCAATTTAGAATCGGATATATAGTGCAGAACGTTTCTTTGCATTAATCAAGCTAGCTTTCATGGTGGCACTGAGGAGAAGCACAAAACATCTGCCTTGAACCTGGGACGATGTATAGACATTTTAATAAATGTCGAGTTTTTGTAACATTTGAATGATGTAACAGTTGAAATGATTACGATTCCACATTTTAAATTATACTATGGTACTTTGTAGAAAATCAAAATGATGCACACTAACTCTGTAGAATTGATTAATTTTTTTCTTAACATAATAGATTCACGATCAAATGCTGTGGCCAAATCACTTCAATGACTGAACTTTACCTCTGACCATCAAGCAATGCAACAGCATAAGTTTTACTTTGAGAATGTACCCTAATAAAATCATATGCATATATTAACTATAACAGGAACAGTAGCATAGTGGTACCGTTGCAGGACTAGTAATGCAGAAGCACGGACCAATGCTCCAGAGACACGAGTTCAAATTCCACCTTGGCAGCTGAAGGAATTTAAATTCAATTGATTAATAAATCAATAGAATAAAATGCTCGTTAATAACGATCATGACACTACTGGATTATCATAACCCATCAGATTCGCGAATGTACTTCAGGGGAGTAAATCTGCTGTCCTTACCCAATCTGGCCTACATATGATTCCAGACCCACAGCAGTGGGGCCGAGCAAGCCACTCACTCAGTTGTATCAAACTGATGCAGAAAAATCAGATAAGGTTAAAACAGGACAGTCTACACGGCATCGATATAGACACCAGAAGCGACAAAGGCGCACTCTGCCCAGTCGACCCTGCAAAGTCCTGCTTACTAACATCTGGGGACTTATGCCAAAATTGGGAGAATTGTCCCACAGGCAAGTCAAGCGAAAGCCTGACATAGTCAGTCATACTCGCTGAATCATAGCTTGCAGCCCATATCCGAGACTCTTCTATCACCATCCCTGGATATGTCCTGCCCACTGATAGGACAGACACCAGAAGTGGCTGCTCAGTGGTATATAGGCAGGACGGTGGCACTGGGAGTCCTCAACCTTGGGCTTAAATTTATACCATTATAGCAGTGGACGTAAACAGTGGCGGGCTGCACGTCACGGAACCGCCACAATATTAAACATGGTGGCTCATGTAAATGGCAGGGGCAATTCACCCCCAGATGACGTGCAGAGGGCGGGCTGTCCACCCCCAGCAATGGTGTCAGCCACCTATATGCAGGCATTGACGCTATTTTTAAAGGGCTTTGAGCCCTACATTTCAAATTAAATATTTAAACAGTGATTTTTTTTTAAATGTAAATAAATTGATCCTGACCATCTCCCACACCCTAAAAAACATAGAATTAATCACCTGCCCTCTTTTTTCCCCCCCCCCTCCCCCCAATACTTAACTTGTGCACCTGACCTACTCTTCTCTTTTTTCCCCCCCCCCCCTCCCCCTTCACAAACATTAAACTTTAGCCCTTTCCACCATCCTCCACACCAAT
Organism: Heterodontus francisci; assembly: GCF_036365525.1. Taxonomy (NCBI): domain Eukaryota; kingdom Metazoa; phylum Chordata; class Chondrichthyes; order Heterodontiformes; family Heterodontidae; genus Heterodontus; species Heterodontus francisci. The sequence continues at coordinate 53,363,616 of NC_090376.1, read as the reverse complement.
GAAATGACTCTGGCGCATTTTCCACCCGGCCCCACCACTGAAAAACTTACTTGCTACTTACCTGCGCCCCCCTACCCACCAGTGTTCCGCCTCGGATCCCCGGACAGGTATCTGAAGGCAGGCAAGTGCCAGCTGCCAGCGCCAATATCATATTGGGACAGGTGGCGGGAGCAAAAAGGTATTTAAATTAATTTACATAATTAAATTTGGCCCCCATCGCTAAGCCGTGGGGGGCTGCCACGAGGTCTCGCCGCCGCCAGCAATATCTGGCTTTCACGACGTCAAGGCCCGGGGCGTGCATCCGCTGGAAGCTCCCCCTCCACCCCCACTATCGCGCCACGACCCCTGACGTCGGGGGGCTGTAAAATTTGCCCCATTGTCTCAAAAATTCCATGAAGCCGCACGGCATCAGATCAAACGTTGGCAAGGAAATCTCCGATTGATTACCACCTCAGCTGATGAGTCAGTGCATCTCCATGTTGGACACCACTTGGAAATAAGCACCGAGAGTGGCAAGGATACAAAATGTACTCTCGGTGGGGGACTTCGATCTCCACCACCAAGAGTGGCTTGGTAGAACAAACTACTGACAGAGCTGCAGAGTCCTGAAGGACATATCTGTCAGATTGGTCCTGCTGCAGGTGGTAAGAGAACCAGCAAGATGGGTAAAAACTGCTTGACTTCATCCTCGCCAATCTACCTGTTCAGATGCATCAGTCCATGACAGTATTGGTAGGAATGACCACCGCACAGTCCTTGTGGAGACAAAGTCCCATCTTTACACTGAGGACACCCTCCATCATGTGTGGCACTATCACTGTGCTAAATGGGATAGACTCCGAACAGATCTGGCAGCTCAAAACTGGGCATCCATGAGGTGCTGTGGGCCATCAGCAGCAGCAAAACTGTACTCTAGCACAATCTGTAACCTCATGGCCTGGCATATTCCTCATTCTACCATTACCATCAAGCCAGCGGACCAACTTTGGTTAAATGAAGACTGTAGGAGAGCATGCCAGGAGCAGCACCAGGCATACCTAAAAATGAAGTGCCGACCTGGTGAAGCTACAACACAGGATTTGCATCCATGCTGAACAGAGGAAGCAGCATGCTGTAGACAGCTAATCAATCCCACAACGAATGGGTAAGATCAAAGCTCTGCAGTCCTCTCACTTCCTGTCATGAATGATGGTGGAAAATTAAACAACTAACTTGAGGAGGAACTCCAAAAACACCTCTATTCTCAATGATGGGGAGTCCAGCACTTCAGTGCAAAAGACAAGGCTAAAGCATTTGCAAATATCTGCAGCAGAAGTGCAAAGTGGATGATCCATCTCTGCTTCTTCCTGAGGTCCCCACCATCATTAGATGCCAGTCTTCAGACAATTCGATTCACTCCACGTGATATCAAGAAACGGCTGAAAGCACTGGATGCAGCAAAGGCTATGGGCCCTGACAACATCCTGGCTGCAGTACTGAAGAATTGTGCCGCAGAACTAGTCGCGCCCTTACCAAGCTGTTCCAGTACAGCTACAACACAGGCATCTACCTGACAACGTAGAAAATTACCCAGGTATGTCCTGTCCACAGAAAGCAGGACAAATCCAATCCGGCCAGGCACTGCCCCATCAGTCTCCCCTCAATGATCAGTAAAATAATGGAAGGTGTAGTCAAGTGCTAATAAGTGGCATTTACTTGGCAACAAATTGCTCAGTTTGGATTCCGCCAGGACCACTCGGCTTGTGACTTGATTACAGTCTTGGTCCACATGGAAAAGCTGAATTTCAGAAGTGAGGTGAGAGTGAAAGCCCTTGACATTGTCAGACAAACCCCCCACCTGCCATGATTGAGGCACATAGTATTTCACTACATGAACAAAAACTTAAAATTGCAAGCCCTGACTGGAAGGACATTTGCATAGTACCAGACAATGTTGAAACAATGGGGACCCAGCAGTTCTCCAATACGCAGAAGTGGTTAGATCAATTTTAGTCACATGACTAACTGGCTATTGCAGAGAATTTGAACTTCCAACAAAGGATTTTGAAGACTGAACGCCGTGCGCTCATGGACTGAGAACATCTCCTCTCCTGTCTGCCTATCTCCATCTCTCTTTCCCATGAACTGAATCTTGTGAAGACATGTAAACTCAGAGGAAAAAATCTGACATGAACAAGGTTTACAAAGAATACTGGGCCCCAACAAAACACAAGACTGTATCTTCCATCAAGGACTACAGCGAGCTCGAGAAACACCAAGATATTGCCTCAAACTGTTCTACTTATCTTTTCTGTCCTTATTTGCATGTGTATCGCGTGTGCATGCTAGCGTGGGCGTGTTGTATATCCGTAGGCGTCAACCGTATTAGAGTTTAAGGGTTAATAAATTTTATCATCTTTAAACTACGGAAAGCCTGTTTGTGCTCATTTCTTTGCCTTATAATTAGAAAGTTGTGAACAAGGATTCACAAAGGGGGAGGTCAAAAGACAGTGTTTAAAATAAAACCCTGTTACAATAAAACCAGGTAAAGATAGTAATAGACTCCTAGACACCTTTCGCACCTGGTCATAACATTAAGTCAGCATTTGACAGAGTGTGGCATCAAGAAGCCCTAGCAAAATTAAAGTCCATTGGAATCGGTGGTAAAACTCTCCACTAGTTGGAGTTGTACCTAGCACAAAGGAAGATTACTGTGGTTGTTGGAGGCCAATCATTTTTTTTTAATTCATTCATGGGATGTGGGCGACGCTGGCCAGGCCAGCATTTATTGCCCATCCCTAATTTCCCTTAAGGTGGTGGTGAGCTGCCTTCTTGAAACGCTGCAGTCCATTTGGGGTAGTTATACCCACAGTGCTGTTAGGAAGGGAGTTCCAGGGTTTTGACCCAGCGACAGCGAAGGAACGGTGATATAGTTCCAAGTCAGGATGGTGTCTGACTTGGAGGGAAACTTGCAGGTAGTGGTGGTCCCATGTATTTGCTGCCCTTGTCCTTCTAGTTGGTAGAGGTCGCGGGTTTGGAAGGTGCTGTCTAAGGAGCCTTGGTGCATTGCTGCAGTGCATCTTGTAGATGGTACACACTGCTGCCACTGTGTGTCGGTGGGAGTGAATGTTTGTAGATGGGGTGCCAATCAAGCGGGCTGCTTTGTCCTGGATGGTGTCGAGCTTCTTGAGTGTTGTTGGAGCTGCACCCATCCAGGCGAGTGGAGAGTATTCCAAAACACTCCTGACTTGTGCCTTTGTAGATGGTGGACAGGCTTCGGGGAGTCAGGAAGTGAGTTACTCGCCTCAGGATTCTTAGCCTCTGACCTGCTGCTGTAGCCACGGTATTTATATGGCTACTCCAGTTCAGTTTCTGGTCAATGGTAGCCCCTAGGATGTTAGTGGGGGATTCAGCGATGGTAATGCTGTTGAATGTCAAGGGGCGATGGTTAGATTCTCTCTTGTTGGAGATGGTCATTGCCTGGCACTTGTGTGCCGCGAATATTACTTGCCACTTATCAGCTCGAGCCTGGATATTGTCCATGTCTTGCTGCATTTCTACACTGACTGCTTCAGTATCTGAGGAGTCACGAATGGTGCTGAACATTGTGCAATCATCAGTGAACATTCCCACTTCTGACCTTATGATTGAAGGAAGGTCATTGATGAAGCAGCTGAAGGTGGTTGGGCCTAGGACACCACCCTGAGGAACTCCTGCAGTGATGTCCTGGAGCTCAGATGATTGACCTCAAACAACCACAACCATCTTCCTTATTGCTAGGTATGACTCCAGCCAGCGGAGGGTTTTCCCCCTTATTCCCATTGACCTCAGTTTTGCTAGGGCTCCTTGCTGCCATACTCTGTCAAATGCTGCCTTGATGGCAAGGGCAGTCACTCTCGCCTCACCTCTGGAGTTCAGCTCTTTTGTCCATGTTTGAAACAAGGCTGTAATGAGGTCAGGAGCTGAGCGGCCTGGGCGGAACCCAAACTGAGCGTCACTGAGCAGGTTATTGCTAAGCAAGTCCCACTTGATGGCACTGTTGATGACATCTTCCATCACTTTACTGATTGAGAGTAGGCTGATGGGGTGGTAATTGGCCGGGTTGGACTTGTCCTTTTTGTGTACAGGACATACCTGGGCAATTTTCCACGTTGCAGGGTAGATGCCAGTGTTGTAGCTGTACTGGAACAGCTTAGCTAGGGGCGCAGCAAGTTCTGGAGCACAGGTCTTCAGTACTATTGCCAGAATATTGTCAGGGCCCATAGCTTTTGCAGTATCCAGTGCCTTCAGTCGTTGCTTGATATCACGCGGAGTGAATTGAATTGGCTGAAGTCTGGCATCTGTGATGCTGGGGACTTGAGGAGGATGCCGAGATGGATCATCAACTCGGCACTTTTGGCTGAAGATTGTTGCAAATGCTTCTGCCTTATCTTTGGCATTGATGTGCTGGGCTCCCCCATTATTGAGGATGGGGATATTTGTGGAGCCACCTCCTCCAGTTAGTTGTTTAATTGTCCACCACCATTGACGGCTGGATGTGGCAGGACTGCAGATCTTCGATCTGATCCGTTGGTTATGGGATCGCTTAGCTTTGTCTTACATGCTGCTTACGCAGTTTGGCACGCAAATAGTCCTGTGTTGTAGCTTCACCAGGTTGAGACCTCATTTTGAGGTATGCCTGGTGCTGCTCCTGGCATGCCCTCCTACACTCTTCATTGAACCAGGGTTGGTCTCCTGGCTTGATGGTAATGGTAGAGTGGGGGATATGCCGGGCCATGAGGTTACAGGTTGTGGTTGAGTACAGTTCTGCTGCTGCTGATGGCCCATAGTGTCTCATGGATGCCCACTTTTGCATTGCTAGATTTGTTCGAAATCTATCCCATTTAGCACGGTGATAGTGCCACACAACACGATGGACGGTATCCTGAATGTGAAGGCGGGACTTCGTCTCCACAAGGACTGTGTGGTGGTCACTCCTACCAGTACAGTCATGGACAGACCCAGGACATCGCTACAGGAGTTCCTCAGAGTAGTGTCCAAGGTCCAACCAGCTGCTTAATCAGTCACCTTCCCTTCAACATAAGGTTACAAGTGGGGATGTTCGCTGATGATTGCACAGTGTTCAGTACCGTCTGCAACTCCTCAGATACTGAAGCATTCCATGCCCACATGCAGCAAGACCTGGACATCAGTCAGGCTTGGGCTGTAAGTGCCAAATAACATTTGTGCCATACATGTGCTAGGCAATTACCACCTCCAACGAGAGAATCTAACCATCTCCTCTTGACATTCAGCGGCATTACCATTGCTGAATTCCCCCACCATCAACATCCTGGGGGGTTACCATTGATCAGAAACTTAACTGGACCAACCATATAAATACTGTGGCTACAAGAGCAGGTCGGAGGATGAGAATTCTGCAGTGACTAACTCACCTCTTGACTCCACAAAGCCTGTCCACCAAGGTACAAGTCAGCAGTGTGATGGAATCCACTCCATTTGCCTGGATGAGTGCAGCTCCAACAGCATTCAAGAAGTTCGACACTGTCCTCCACAAAGTAGCCCACTTGATTGGCATCCCATCCACCACCTGAAACATTCCTTCCTCCACCACTGGCGCTCAGTGCCTGCAGTGTGTACCATCTAAAAGATGCACTGCAGCATTTCGGCAAGCCTCATTCGACAGCTCCTTTCAAACCCGCATACTCTACCATCTAGAAGAACTAGGGCTGCAGGCGCATGGCAACACCACCACCTGCAAATTGCCCTCCAAGTCCCACACCATCCTGACTTGGAACTATATTGCGCTTCCTTCACTGTCGCTGGGTCAAAAACCTGGAACTCACTTCCTCCTGGCACGGTGGGTGTACCTACAGCACATGGATTGTAGCAGTTCACTTTCTCAAGGGCACTGATGGATGGGCAATAAATGCTGCCCTTGCTAGCGATGCTGACATCCCAAGAACAAATGTTTTTAAAACTTGAATTGTAATATTGTAAATATTAATGAGTGCATTATAACATACTCCAGATCAATAATCTATTCAATACTTCACTCCAAAGCTTGCTTCTCCCTCCAAGATGTTCATGTCTCTGCCTCTAACCCTTCCTCTTCCACACTCAGCCTTACTCCACACCTTCGCCACCTTGAAGCTTGAATGTAATCCTATCCAGTTGCTACAAGTTTCAACTTATTCAAAGCACTGTATCCTCATGCAATGTCTTTGCCCTGACCTCTTTAAGCTTCCTGTGCTGCACAAGTTGACTTCAAAGTTTTAATACTCAATTTGAGATTCATGTATGGCCTCACCCTATTATTAGTGATCTCTTCCTGTTTCTTTTATTGCTGAGCTGCTTCTTGCTTTCCATCTATCATTGGTGACTGCTTTTTTAGCCACTACGATGCTTCAGAAACTCCATGTCCAGTTCCCAACCACTTTAACACCTCCCTCCCCATTGTCCAAAACCTCAAAACTCTTCTCTTTGACCATACCTTTGATACTACACCTTTCCTTTCTCTTCCCCCATGTTTAGCATCTGCTGTTCTGCTCTCCAAATGTTATACACTTTGAGCATTTCCCTGTATGAGGAAAAAGTGCTATAGTAATGCATGTTGTTTTTAATACTGAATTGTATTAGTTGGTTTTATAGCCTAAATACTGTATTATATTTGTTCTGTTGTACTTTTGGGTGGAATAATTAAAAGTGAGAAATTTTTTCACCTGTTTAGTGCAATTTGCTGTATTTCATGGTGTTAATGGGCAATAGAATTCAAATTCCTGCAAATGCTGAAAACTTGTCGGGTCACATCAAATAACGGGAATAATAAAACAAAATTATTACATTCAGTGGTTCTTCAGTTAATTACAATTGTATAAATCAAGCGGGTTTACAGTTTCATTCTTGGCAGTTGAGGAAGATGAACTTTCTGAAGTGCCATGTCGGCAATTAACACTTTTTTATAGTTAAAGATAAAAATAACAATGCTTTCCCCATCGGATAAGTAATAAGGCATTTAGATCCTTGTTCTGTAATGGTCTCCGATGGGGTAATACAATTGGTCTCATTGTTGCTGAGCTCAGTAGCAGAAATATATGCCACAATCCTATTCCTGATCTGTCTTTAGTAACGTCTACAACTGGTGTGTCTAAACTGCAACCCATAGGCTATTACAACTCATGAACCTGCTAACCAGCCAATTGTGCTTGGACTTCACATGTAATTAGATTAGATTATTTTTTTTAGATTAGAGATACAGCACTGAAACAGGCCCTTCAGCCCACCGAGTCTGTGCCGAACATCAACCACCCATTTATACTAATCCTACACTAATCCCATATTCCTACCAAACATCCCCACCTGTCCCTATATTTCCCTACCACCTACCTATACTAGTGACAATTTATAATGGCCAATTTACCTATCAACCTGCAAGTCTTTTGGCTTGTGGGAGGAAACCGGAGCACCCGGAGAAAACCCACGCAGACACAGGGAGAACTTGCAAACTCCACACAGGCAGTACCCGGAATCGAACCCAGGTCCCTGGAGCTGTGAGGCTGCGGTGCTAACCACTGCGCCACTGTGCCGCCCTGCAATTTGGTTTGCCAGTTAGAATTTTATAAATCAGCACAAAGCAGTTTAATTATAATTAAACACTGCTGTTACACATTTAAATTATGTGCACTGTTTGCCAATTTTTATTAAATTCATATTTTGAATCAGCTATCAGTTTCAAAAGGAATAACAAAAAATGGACTAATATTGCAAAACCTATGTTTTGATCCACAAACAAATTGTCTTGGTAAAATGGTCAGAAAAGTCAAAGTACCTCATGTAACACAAATCCTTATGTGGAGTTTTTTTAATCAATTCTGTATAATTGAAAGTTTCATAATTTAAGTCGTTCTTAAATTTTATGTTTTGTACTGTAATTGTTTATATTTGCTCTTTGGTGCTGTATGAAACACAGCTAAATGACATTTAGACAAAATGTTTGGACACACCGTGCACATGGACATTGGGTGAAATCATGATTGGGCTCAACTGTGATCCCTTGTCTGGCCAAATAACATGCTGCTGCTTGTTGTCTGAGCTAACCTCCCATTTTTCCATTTTACTTCTAATCTTAGCTTGTGCACGGTACTTATCTCTCAACCACTAGCACTTCTGACCATTATCTCCGATCCATATCTGCAGAATATCCTGATGAGTCACACTTTGTAAACCATTTCTGCCCTGTTTGGCATATTATAGCCAAATGGGCCAGTTTTCCCTGGTCAATCTACTGCTTTCAGTTATCTGGCCCTTCTATCTGACGGTGAAGTAACTGATGATCTGGCTTGCATTGAAGATTTCTTGCCAAAGTCTGCCTGAGGTAGAAATTAGCTCATATTTTGTAGCAGTTTTATGCTATAGCTATGATTTTATAAGTATTTACAGTGAGGTTATCATGTTGCACCTTGAAGTCTCACTGCAGTTTTGTCATCTTGTTTTAGGTATGGGATCTTGCCACTTTTGTAAAAGAAGCGCTTTACCTCAATATCAAGCCACAATGCCTGATGGAAAACTGTACAACTTCTGCAGCTCTAGCTGTGTGGCTAAATTTCAGGTTTATATGTTTTGTTCTTTTTGTTACTAAATTATTTGATTTTAGTTTTGTGATCCATGTCACATTATGTAAATTTTGACTCATGAGAACCATTTCAAAGCCTTTGAGTTGGTTTTCAGTTTTGCATTTTCAGTTTGGCATTACTTAAATGATACAGGGATAAATGTGCAGTTCAGATCCCCTTTGACACATTAAATCTCCTGGGTGCATATATGGAGAGTTTCTGCATGAAACCTATGACATTTATTGGACAATTGTGTTAGAAATAGTTAATACCAATAAGTAACAAATTGTGCATCACTTTCATAGCTTGTCTTGCCAGATATCTTTGCTATGTGGTGAATGTATAATGTTGTTTAAAGGATGCACCCAAGATTAGATAAGCCATGCCATACCTGACATGAGCAAACTGTCAATTTTTGGTGCCTTTTTAGGTATAGTTGAAGTACACCATTAGATTTCCATTACATCAACCAATAGATCATAGCTGTAGCTGAAGACTCCTATTTTTTTCTGCTACACAATGTTTGCATTTGAAGCCTGGAATAGGTTTGAACTTCAACTAGTCATTGCTACCATCTGGATTGGTAGGTTAGGTGCTTAACGATGGATAGATAGCTGGACTATCATTGCTGTCAAAGTAATGGCCTTAAGTCTTCTAGTAGCATAGAGGTAAGGGCTCTTGAAAAGACATATGGGGAGGAGGCATTATAAATGTAGACACAAAATTTATCATGATTATGCTTTAGTCTTACAGTGTACAAACAACTACAAATGGTCAGGTGATAACAAATGAGGTGCAGCTGAAGTGTACCTACTGCAAGACTGGATTCAGTGCTAAGCCAGAACTGTTGGAATGGGAGGTAAGGCTAAGATAAATTTTCATGTAGATTCTATAACTAGATCTTTAACAAGTGCAAATGGGTGTTGAATGGTATTGTGGGGACGTAAGACTGTTGATTCTCCTTTTTGGTGTTCAAATTCAATAAATGCTGTAGAAAAGTGAATTTTTGCTATATACAAGGAGATGTTTCATAGCAAGTGGACATCAAGCTGGGGAGCATGAAGTAGGAAGAGAGTTGGGAGAAGGCAATAGTAGAGTTGAAGAGGAGGATCCAAAGAAGATTTTTAAAGGCCAGGAGGGAGTAGCAAGGCAGAGATTCCAGGAGAGCAAGTTCGCAGGGCTAAGTTGGTTGAAATTTAGGTTTATAGCATTAAGTTCTTCTCTGTAAGGGTACTGTATGAAGTAGGTTTGGACAGTCCCAACTGATTTTTGTAGTGAGTGTCCACCATGAAGCACTCCCTTTTCCAATAGGCCCCTTGAGCCTGCTCCGCCATTCAATAAGATCATGGCTAATCTGATTGTGGCCTTAACTCCACTTTCCTGCCTGACCCCATCCACCATAACCCTTTACTCCCTTGTAGCTCAAAAATCTATCTATGAATATATTCAATGACCCAACCTCCACTGGTCTCTGAGGTAGCAAATTCCAAAGATTGACAACCCTTTGAGAGAAGAAATTCCTCCTCATCTCTGTCTTAAATGGGAGACCCCTTATTTTGAAATTGTGCCCCCTAGTTCCAGATTCCCTCACGAGAGGAAACATCCTCTCAGCATCTACCCTGTCAAGCCCCCTCAAAATCTTATAGGTTTCAATGCGATCCCCTTTCTTTCATCTAAGCTCCAATGAGTATAGGCCCAACCTGCTCAACCTTTCCTCCTAAGGCAACCCCTTCATCTCAGGAATCAACCAAGTGAGCCTTTTGTGAACTGCTTCCAATGCAAGTATATCCCTCTTTAAATAAGGAGACCAAAACTCTTGCACAGTACTCTAGGTGTGGTCTCACCAATGTCCTGTACAGTTGTGGTAAGACTTAGCTGTTCTTATACTCCACCCCCCTTGCAACAAAGGCCAACATTCATTTGCTTTCCTAATTACTTGCTGTACCTGCATATTAACTTTGTGTTTCATGTACGAGGACACAGATCCCTCTGTACCGCAGCACTCTGCAGTCTCTCTCCATTTAAGTATTCTGCTTTTCTATTCTTCCCACCAAAGTGGACAACATCACTTTTTCACACATGATACTCCATCTGACACATTTTTGGCCACTCAACTTATCTATTTCTCTTTGAAGACTCTTTGTGTCATCATCACAACTTGCTTTCCTACCTATCTTTGTATTGTCAGCAAATTAGGCCTCAAAGGTACATTTCAACGAACAAGAAAAATTCCAAGGGTGGGACCTACCCTCCGTGTTTAACGAACAGTTAAAGAAACTTAAAGAAAAAGTATACAATTGCGCAAAGATAGGAGGCAGGTCAGAAGATTGACTGAATATAAAAAACAGTAACCAAGGCCTAAAAGATTGATACGGTAAAATTAGAGTACGAGAGAAAGCTAGCTAGCTACAGATAGTAAGAGTTTCTACAGATATTTAAAAAAGAAAAGAGTTAACAAAGTGAGCGTTGGTCCTATAAAAAGTGAGCCTGGGGAATAAATAAAGGATAATAAGGAGATGGCAGATGAATTGAACTGATATTTTGCATTGAACTTCACTATTGAGGATACAGGTAACATCCCAGTATTAACTGTAAGTCAGGAAATGGAAGGGAGGGAGGAACTCAAGAAAATTACAATCTCCAGGGAAGTGGTACTAAACAAATTTTTGGAGCTGCGGGCTGACCGGTCCCCAGGTCCTGATGGACTTCACCCTAGGGTATTAAAAGAAGTGGCTAGTGAGATAGTTGAGGCGTTAGTTTTAATTTTCCAAAATTCCCCAGATTCTGGGATGGTACTTTTAGATGGAAAAATAGCGAATGTAACTCCTTTATTCAAAAAGGAAGGGAGACAGAAATCCGGAAACTACAGGCCAGTTAGCTTAACATCTGTCTTAGAGAAAATGTTAAAAGCTATAAAAAATGTTACAGCAGGACATTTAGAAAAATCCAATGTAATCCGGCAGAGTCAGCATGGTTTTGTGAAAGGGAAATCATGTTTAACCAATCTTTTTTTGAGGAAATTACATGTGCTGTGGATAAATGGGGAACCGGTGGATGTATTGTACTTCGATTTCCAGAAGGCATTTGATAAGGTGCCACATCAAAGGTTATTGCAGAAAATAAAAGCTCATGGTGTTGGGGGTAACATTGGCATGGATAGAATATTGGCTAGCTATCAGGAAACAGTAGGCATAAATGGGTAATTTTCTGCATGGCAAGATTTAACGAGTCGTGTGCCACAGGGATCTGTGCTGGGGCCTCAGCTTTTTACAATTTATATAAATGACTTAGATGAAGGGACCGAAGGTATGGTTGCTAAATTTGCTGATGACAAAGATAGATAAGAAAGTAACTTGTGAAGAGGATATAAGGGGGCTACAAAGGGATATAGACAGGTTAAGTGAGTGGGCAAAGACCTGGCAAATGGCGTATAATATAGGAAATTGTGAAATTGTCCACTTTGGCACAAAGAATAAAAAAGAAGCATATTATCTAAATAGTGAGAGATTGCTGAGCTCTGAGATGCAGAGGGATCTGGGTGTCCTAGTGCATGAATCTCAAAAGGTTAGTATGCAGGTACAGCATGTAATTAGGAAAGCTAATAGAATGTTATCATTTATCGCAAGGGGAATTGAATACAAAGGTAGGGAGGTTATGTTTCAGCTGTACAGGGCATTGGTGAGACCACATCTGGAGTACTGTGTACAGTACTGATCTCCTTATTTGAGGAAGGATGTAAGTGCATTGGAGGCAGTACAGAGAAGGTTTACTAGACTAATAACTGGAATGGGTGGGCTGTCGTACGAGGAAAGATTGGACAGGCTAGGCTTGTATCCGTTGGAATTTAGAAGAGTAAAAGGTGACTTGATTGCAACATATAAGATCCTGAGGGGTCTTGACAGGGTGGATGTGGAAAGGATGTTTCCCCTTGTGGGAGAATCTGAACTAGGGGTCACTGTTTAAAAATAAGGGGTCGCCCATTTAAGACAGGGATATGGAGAAATATTTTCTCTGAGGGTCATGAGTCTTTGGAATTCTCTTCCTCAAAAGGCAGTGGAAGCAGAGTCTTTGAATATTTTTAAGGCAGAGGTAGATAGATTTTTGATGAGCAAGGGGGGGGAAGGTTATCGGGGGGGTAGGTGAAAATGTGGAATTAACTTATTGAATGGTGGAGCAGGCTCGAGGGGTCGAGTGGCCTATTCCTGAACCTAATTCATATGTTCATATGTCTCTTCATCCATGTCATGAGTATAGATTGTAAATAGTTGAGGCCCCAGCACTGGTCCCTGTGGCATCCCTCTAGTTACAGTTTGCCAACCTGAAAATGACCCATTTATCCTGACTCTCTGGGCTGAATTTTACTAGTCCCCCAACGTTGGGGGTCGTGGTGGGGGGCCCAGAAAATACCTCCGGGAGAGGTCCACCGTGGACCTCAACACCGGGAAGGCCCCACCCCATTTTACTGGCAGCGGTGAGGCCTCATAGTGGCCTCCCCGCCACAAGGCAATTTAAATATGTTAATTAAATTTAAATGAATGCCTAACGACTTACCTTGTAGCGACAGCCATCCCACACTGATATTCAAGCTGATTGCCGGATCTCCGTTCAGAGATCCAAGGCGTTATACTGGTGGGAAGGGGGGGAGGAGTGAAGTTCTCGTGGCGGGGGATCAGGGAAAACTGTTCCTATTGATTTCAGGGATGGTGGGAAGGGGTTGAGGGTCAAAATTTGTGGGGGGTGGAGTAAGGTCGACATCTGAGAAAACATTTTTTGGGGGCGAGAAGGCAATGTGCATATTGATTCCTCATTGGGGGGCGGGAGAGGGGATTCAAAGTGCAATCAACAGTTTATTTCTTTTTTCACATTGTGATTCTCACTAAAGGGCTTGAAGCCCTTTAAAAATGGCGCCTGCGCGGTGGCACTGGACGGCGTTGCTGGGGACGGATCGGCTGCCCCCCCCACCTTTACGTCATTGCGGGCGGGCATTCCACCCCCTCCATGTTAATGAGCCGCCGCACGAAAAATTGCAACGGCTCCGTGGCCCACTTCTCACGCGTGCGCTGTGCCTCTTTTGCAGCTCGCCGCTGAGATCGGTGGTGAGCTTTAAAAATTCAGCCCTCTGTTTTGTGTCAGTTCGCCAATCCTCTCTTCATGCTAATATATCCCCCCCAACACTGAACTCTTGAGCAGTAACCTTTTATGTGGCACCTTATCGATTGCCTTTTGCCAATCCAAATACCCGACATCTACTGATTTCCCCTTTATCCACCCTGCTTGTTACATGTTCAAAGAACTCTAATAAGTTTGTCAAACACTATTTCCCTTTCGAACCCATATTGACTCTGCTTTTTTTGTATTATGGTTTTCTAAATGTCCTGCTACTACTCCCTTAAGAATGGATTCTAGCAATTTCCCAATGACAGATGTTATGCGAACTGGTCTATAGTTTTCTGCTTTCTGTTTCCCTCCTTTCTTGAATAGAGATGTGACTTTTGTGGTTTTCAAATCTGCTGGGACCTTTCCAGAATCTAGGGAATTTTGGAAGATTACAACCAATACATTCACTATCTGTGCAGCCACTTCTTTTGAGACCCAAGGATGCAGGCCATTGGGTCCAGGGGACTTGTCAGCCTTTAATCCCATTAGTTTTCATACTTTTTCTCAAGTGATTGTTTTAAGTTCCTCACTCCCTTTTTTGCCGTTGATTTTCTACTATTCTTGGGATTTGTTTTTTGTGCCTTCGATGAAGACAGATACAAAATACTTGTTTAAAGTCTCTGCCATTTCGTAATTTCCCATTATTAATTCCCCAGTCAAAGAACAGTACAGCACAGGACCAGGCCATTCGGCCCTCCAAGCCTGCACCGATCTTGATGCCTGCCTAAACTAAAACCTTCTGCACTTCCGGGGACCATATCCCTCTATTCCCATCCTATTCATGTATTTGACAAGGTGCCTCTTAAACGTCGCAATCGTACCTGCTTCCACCACCTCCCCCGGCAGCATGTTCCAGACACTCACCACCCTCCGTGTAAAGAACTTGCCTCGCACATCCTCTCTAAACTTTGCCCCTCTCAGCTTAAACCTATGTACCCTAGTAACTGACTCTTCCACTCTGGGGAAAAAGCTTCTGACTATCCACTCTGTCCGTGCTGCTCATAACTTTGTAAACCTCTACCATGTCGCCCCTCCACCTCCGTCGTTCCAGTGAAAACAATCCGAGTTTATCCAACCTCTCCTCATAGCTAATGCCCTCCAGACCAGGCAACATCCTGGTAAACTTCTTCTGTACCCTCTCCAAAGCCTCCACGTCCTTCTGGTAGTGTGGCGACCAGAATTGCACGCAATATTCTAAGTGTGTCCTAACTAAAGTTCTGTACAGCTGCAGCATGACTTGCCAATTTCTGTACTCTGTGCCCCGACCGATGAAGGCAAGCATGCCGAATGCCTTCTTGACTACCTTATCCACCTGCACTGCCACTTTCGGTGACCTGTGGACCTGTACGCCCAGATCTCTCTGCCTGTCAATACTCCTAAGGGTTCTGCCATTTACTGTATACTTCCCACCATCATTAGACCTTCCAAAATGCATTACCTCACATTTGTCCAGATTAAACTCCATCTGCATTTCTCCGCCCAAGTCTCCAACCGATCTATATCCTGCTGTATCCTCTGACAATCCTCATCATTATCCACAACTCCACCAACCTTTGTGTCGTCCGCAAACTTACTAATCAGACCAGCTACATTTTCCTCCAAATCATTTATATATACTACAAACAGAAAAGGTCCCAGCACTGATCCCTGCGGAACACCACTAGTCACATCCCTCCATTCAGAAAAGCACCCTTCCACTGCTACCCTCTGTCTTCTATGACAGAGCCAGTTCTGTATCCATCTTGCCAGCTCACCTCTGATCCCGTATGACTTCACCTTTTGTACCAGTCTGCCATGAGGGACCTTGTCAAAGGCTTTATAGAAGTCCATAGAGATAACATCCACTGCCCTTCCGTCATCAATCATCTTTGTCACTTCCTCAAAAAACTCAATCAAATTAGTGAGACACGACCTCCCCTTCACAAAACCATGCTGCCTCTCGCTAATAAGTTTGTTTGTTTCCAAATGGGAGTAAATCCTGTCCCAAAGAATCCTCTCTCATAATTTCCCTACCACTGACGTAAGGTTCACCAGCCAATAATTTCCTGCATTATCCTTGCTACCCTTCTTAAACAAAGGAACAACATTGGCTATTCTCCAGTCCTCTGGGACCTCACCTGTAGCCAATGAGGATGCAAAGATTTCTGTCAAGGCCCCAGCAATTTCTTTCCTTGCCTCCCTTAGTATTCTGGGGTAGATCCCATCAGGTCCTGGGGACTTATCTACCTTAATGCTTTGCAAGACACCCAGCACCACCTCCTTTTTGATAATGTGATGACACTTCCTTCCCTCGGCTCATCATCCACCAAGTCCTTCTCTTTGGTGAATACTGATGCAAAGTATTCATTTCGTACCTCGCCCATTTCCTCTGGCTCCACACATAGATTCTCTTCTCTGTCCTTGAGTGGGCCAACCCTTTCCCTGGTTACCCTCTTGCTCTTTATATGTGTATAAAAAGCCTTGGGATTATCCTTAATCCTGTTTGCCAATGGCTTTTCATGACCCCTTTTAGCCCTCCTGACTCCTTGCTTAAGTTCCTTCCTACTGTCTTTATATTCCTCAAGGGATTCGTCTGTTCCCAGCCTTCCAGCCCTTATGAATGCTTCCTTTTTCTTTTTGACTGGGCTCACAATATCCCGCGTTATCCAAGGTTCCCGAAACTTGCCACACTTATCCTTCTTCCTCACAGGAACATGCTGGTCCTGGATTCTAATCAACTGACATTTGAAAGACTCCCACATGTCGGATGTTGATTTACCCTCAAACAGCCGCCCCCAATCTAAATTCTTCAGTTCCTGCTTACTATTATTATTAGCCTTCCCCCAATTTAGCACCTTCAACCGAGCACTACTCTTATCCTTATCCACAAGTACCTTAAAACTTATGGAATTATGGGCACTGATCCCGAAATGCTCCCCTACTGAAACTTCGACCACCTGGCTGGGCTCATTCCCCAATACCAGGTCCAGTATGGCCCCATCCCTTGTTGGACTATCTACATATTGTTTCAAGAAGCCCTCCTGGATGCTCCTTACAAATTCTGCCCCATCCAAGCCCCTAGCACTAAGTGAGTCCCAGTCAATATAGGGGAAGTAAAAATCACCCACCACTAAAACCTTTTACATCTTTCCAAAATCTGTCTCCATATCTGCTCCTCTACCTCCCGCTGGCGGTTGGGAGGCCTGTAGAAAACCCCCAACATCGTGACTGCACCCTTCCTATTCCTGAGCTCCACTCATATTGCCTCACTGCACGACTCCTCCGAGGTGTCCTCCCGCAGGACAGCTGTGATATTCTCCTGAACAAGTAATGCAACTCCCCCACCCCTTTTACATCTCCCTCTATCCCGCTTGAAGCTTCTAAATCCTGGAACATTTAGCTGCCAATCCTGCCCTTCCCTCAACCAAGTCTCTGTAATAGCAACAACATCATAGTTCCAAGTACTAATCCAAGCTCTAAGTTCATCTGCCTTACCTGTCATACTTCTCGCATTGAAACAAATGCACTTCAGACCACCAGTCCCGCTGTGCTCCGCAACACCTCCCTGCCTGCTCTTCCTCTTAGTCTTACTGGCCTTATTTACTAGTTCCCCCTCATTTATTTCACTTGCTGTCCTACTGCTTTGGTCCCCACGCCCCTGCCACACTAGTTTAAACCCTCCCGAGTGACGCTAGCAAACCTTGCAGCCAGGATATTTGTGCCCCTCCAGTTTAGATGCAACCCGTCCTCCTTGTACAGGTCCCATCTGTCCCTGAAGAGAGCCCAATGGTCCAGATATCTGAAACCCTCCCTTCTACACCAGCTGCTCAGCCACGTGTTTAGCTGCACTATCTTCCTATTTCTAGCCTCACTGGCACGTGGCACGGGGAGTAATCCAGAGATTACAACCCTGGAGGTCATGTTTTTAAACTTTCTATCTAACTCCCTAAACTCCCCCTGCAGGACCTAGTCACTCTTCCTGCCTATTTCGTTGGTACCAATGTGTACCACAACCTCTGGCTGTTCACCCTCCCCCTTCAGAATGCCCCCTGTCCATTCAGAGACATCCTTGACCCTGGCACTAGGGAGGCAACATACTGTCCTGGAGTCTCTTTCACGTCCACGGAAGCGCCTGTCTGTGCCCCTGACTATAGAGTCCCCTTCTGCGCTTTGTCCCTCCCTGCTGCACAACAGTGCCAGCCGTGGTGCCACTGCTCTGGCTGCTGCTGTTTTCCCCTGATAGGCCATATCCCCCCCCCACAACAGTATCCAAAACGGTATACTTGTTAGAGAGGGGGCTAGCCACAGGGGATTCCTGCACTGACTGCCTGCCCCTTCTAGTGGTCACCCATCTATCTGCCTGCATCTTGGGTGTAACCACTTCTCTAAAACTCCTGTCTGTGACGCTTTCCGCCACCTGCATGCTCCTAAGTTTATCCAGTTGCTGCTCCAACTGATCCATGCAGTCTGTGAGGAGCTGCAACTGGGTACGCTTCCTGCAGATCTAGTCGTCCGGAACGCTGGAAGTGTCACGGACCTCCCACATCTCACAGGTGAAGCACTTCACCCCTCTAACTGACATTTCTAGCACTAATTAATAAATTAATTTAAGATAAATAAATACTTAAATCCTTACTAAATTTTTATAAGAACTGTATGGTCCCTAGTGCTAGATTTCTACTATAAATATTATTTGCTATCTAAATACAGTAATCTCCTCCTTCTGGTTTAGTTACTCTACTTAATTAGTTAATTAGGGTTTTAATCAATTTTTATCAGTGTTTTATATTCATTTTCAGTTCAAAAAAAAAAAATCCCAATCATGTCACAACTTTCTGTGACGTCACTTTTTTTTTTAACCAGAGGTAAGTTTTTTTTTATATACTTATGGGTCCAGAACTCCGCCCTCCGAGTCTTCTCCCGATCAGCTGTGCTCTTTGGAAGCTCTCTGCTCCCCTCACTCTGAGGACAGGGAGGAAATGAAAGGAGCTCCTCGCTCCCTCCTTACCAAACTTCCACTGTCGTACTCTAGTGCAAACAAAGTCAGTCCTGTAAGATGGCTCACTTTTATACTGACTGACTCTAGCCCCCTGAAAACTGGTTTAAGCCACTTCTCTAATTAACAAGGTGCAGCTGCAAGCAGAGCCTTTGTAAACCCTGTTTAAAGCTGGTCTAAAACTCACCTTCTCCAACCCTAACAGCAACTGTTAAATCTAATCTGTCTTTTATTTAGCAGATTAACTTAAGATAAAATTAACCTTTAATTATCCTCAGTTACCAAACTTCCACTGTAGCACTCTAATGCAACCCAGGTCAGCACTCCAGAGTCTCATCCTCTTCGGGAACCAATGTTTACTAAAAATTCGCACTCAGAATTGTTGTTCTCGGATTGGATTATATGAATCTTGTCTGGGAAGGATATAGAGAACTTAAATCGCATTTTGGCTGTGCTTGATGTAAATATGGGATGCCAAAAGTGCTTTCCTTCTCAGCACCTTGGTTAATTTGATCAGTTTATTTTGCCAGTAAAAATATTATAGTAATTTTACTTTTTTTCTTCAGAATAATGTATTTCAGTTCTGCAGCAAAATGTGTTGTGAGGATTATAAGAAGCTGCACTGTGTCGTCTCATACTGTGAATATTGTCAGGAGGAGAAAACTGTACATGAAACTGTGAAGTTCTCAGGAGTAAAGAAAATGTTCTGTAGTGAAGGTAGGTTTCATTGTATTGACATATGTAGCCTAAAGTTGAAGTTTGCAATGGAAAAGTAATTTTGAATGTTTTCCCAAGATTTTTATGTTTGGAAAAATCTTTAACTTTTTTTTATTCGTTTATGGGATGTGGGCATCGCTGGCTAGGCCAGCATTTATTGTCCATCTCTGATTGCCCTTGAGAAGGTGATGAGTTGCCTTCTTGAACCGCTGCAGTCCATGTGGGATAGGTACACCCACAGTGCTGTTAGGAAGGGAGTTCCAGGAATTTGACCCAACGACAGTGAAGGAATGGCACTATCGTTCCAAGTCAGGGTGGCGTGTGGCTTGGAGGGGAAATTGCCGCTGGTGGTATTCACGTGCATTTGCTGTCATTGTCCTGCTAGGTGGTAGAGATCGCAGGTTTGGAAGGTGCTTTCGAAGGAGTTTTGGTTAGTTGCTGCACTTCATCTTGTAGTTGGTGAACGCTGCTGCCACTGTGCGCGGTGGTGGAGAGAGTGAATGTTTGTGGATGGGGTGCCAATCAAATGGGCTGCTTTGTTCTGGATGGTGTCGAGCTTCTTGAGTGTTGTTGGAGCTGCACCCATCCAGGCAAGTGGAGAGTATTCCATCACACTTCTGACTTGTGCCTTTGTGGATGGTGGACAGGCTTTGGGGAGTCGGGAGGTGAGTTACTCGCCACAGGATTCCTAGCCTCTGACCTGCTCTTGTGGCCACGGTAGTTATATGGATACTCCAGTTCAGTTTCTGGTCAGTGGTAACCCCCAGAATGTTGATCGTGGGATTCAACGATCATAATGCCATTGAATGCCGTAATGAGGTCAGGAGCTGAGTGGCCCAAGTGGAACCCAAACTGAGCAGGTTATTGCTAAGCAGGTGCTGCTTGATAGCACTGTTGACGACACCTTCCATAACTTTACTGATTGAGAGTAGACTAATGGGGCAGTAATTGACAGGGTTTGACTTAGCCTGCTTTTTGTGTACAGGACGTACCTGGGCAATTTTCCGCATTGCCGTTTAGATCAGTGTTGTAGCTGTATTGGAACAACTTGCCTCGGGGCATGGCAAGTTCTGGAGCACAGGTCTTCAGTACTATTGCCGGAATGTTGTCAGGGCCCAAAGCCTTTGCAGTATCCAGTGCCTTCAGTCGTTTCTTGATATCACGCGGAGTGAATTGAATTAGCTGAAGATTGGCATCTGTAATCCTGTGAACTTCAGGAGGAAGTTGAAATGGATCATCAACTAGGCACTTCTGGCTGAAGATTGTTGCAAATGCTTCAGCCTTGTCTTGTCTTTTGCACTGATGTGCTGGGCTCCTGCATCATTGAGGATGGGGATATTTGTGGAGCCACCTCCTTCAGTTAGTTGTTTAATTGTCCACCACCATTCACGACTGGAAGTGACAAGACTGGAGAGCTTAGATCTGATCAGTTGGTTATGGGATCGCTTAGCTCTGTCTATCGTATGCTGCTTATGCTGTTTGGTGTGCAATTAGTCCTGGGTTATAGTTTCAGCAGATTGACACCTCATTTTGAGGTATGCCTGGTGCTGCTCCTGGCATGCCTTTCTGTGGTCTTCATTGAACCAGGGTTGGTATCCTGGCTTGATGGTAATGGTAGAGTGGGGGATATGCCGGGGCATGAGGTTACAGATTGTGCTTCAGTACAGTTCTGTTGCTGCTGATGGCCCACAGTGTCTCATGGATGCCCAGTTTTGCATTGTTAGATCTGTTCGAAACCTATCCCATTTAACACGGTGGTAGTGCCACACAACACGATGGACGGTATCCTCAATGTGAAGGCAGGACTTTGTCTCACTAAGGACTGTGCAGTGGTCACTCTTAGCAATACTGCCATGGACAGATGCATCTGCGACAGGCAGATTGGTGGGGACGAGGTTAAGTATATTTTTCCCTCTTGGTTCTTCACCACCTACCAGATACCCAGTCTAGCAGCTATGTCCTTTAGGGGCTCAGTCAGTAGTGGTGCTACTGAGCAACTCTTGGTGATGGTCATTGAAGTCCCCCACCCAGAGTACATTCTGTGCCCTTGCCGCCCTCAGTGCTTCTTCCAAGTGCAGTTCAACATGGCGGAGTACTGATTCATCAGCTGAGGGGTGAGGGGGTGGGTGGTAGGTGGTAATCAGCAGGAGGTTTTCTTGCCCATATTTGACCTGATGCCATGAGACTCCATGGGGTCTGGGGTCGATGTTGAGGACTCCCAGGGCAACTCCCAACCAACTGTGTACCACTGTGCCGTCACCTCTGCTGGGTCTGTCCTGCCGGGACATACCTGAGGACGGTGATGGCAGTGTCTGGGGCATTGTCTGCAAGGTATGATTCCGTGAGTATGTCTGTGTCAGGCGTGCTGCTTTGGCACAAGCCTCCAGATGTCCACGTTCTTGCCGTGTTGGGATTCAAACCCATGTCCCCAGAGCAAGGCCCTGGGTCTGTGGGTTACTAATCCAGTGACAATACCACTACGCCACCGCCTCCCGTTGTATATTTTTGTACCAGAACATAGGAACGATGGGCCATTTAGCCCCTAGAACCTGATCTGTCATTTAAGTAGATCATGGCTGATCTGTTTCTCAACTCTATTTTCCCGTCTTTGATCACTTTCCCTTGCTAAAATCTGTCAAGTTCAATCTTGAAAATTTATGTTGACTCAACATGCACGGCCTTTTGGTGGAGAGCATTTTGTCAATTTATAATTTTTCTTCTTTTCTTGTGAGAAACATATATTGCATTGTGGAAGTATATATTGCAGGCCACTGCCAAGGTTGAAAAGATAAATAACAAAAAAGACTAGATAATACATTTCATCTTGTAGGTGAAAAAAAAAATGTATTTGCATTATCCAGTACTTGAATGTTGGGTTATTTTACCCAAGTTTATATACATTATTTGTTTACATGGATGGAAGATTGCTTGAAAAAAATACTCTGTTTTCAGGCTGTAAGCTTCTATATAAGCAGGACTTCGCAAAACGTTTGGGTCTGCGCTGTGTCACCTGCAGTTACTGCTCCCAGATGTGTAAGCGGGCAGCAGCTAAAGAAATTGATGGAAAAGCAAGAGATTTTTGTAGTGATGATTGTTGCAAAAGGTTTATAGACTGGTACTTTAAGGTCAGTGAAGCTTATTTTCTTAAGTAGATTGTTTTATTTTTATTAAATTCTCATTTACAATCAGAATTGCCATATAGATTGCAGACAGTTTATATTTGCTTAACTGGCATATGGTGGCAATTCAATAGTGTGGAATATTAATTAAGATGGATCAGATCAGTTTCCCTGGAATGAATGCAGTTAGTTGCATACAATATAGAGCGCATGAAGTAAAATTTACAGATTGTTGATGACCTTTCTGATTGTGACACAATTTTCAAGGATACATTTTCTTTTTTAATTGCAAAAATGTTATTAAATAAGAAATAAGTAACTATTTTCTAGATGTTGCACAAAAGCACATTCAAAACAAGGTTTATTTAAACTTGCTCAATTCTTTTAGCAATTTTCTGCAGCACAGCAGAATAAATTTAGTAAAAGATGGTATGTAATTTTCAAATAATTTTGGAACCTTTTATATATGTTTAACAAGTTGTCATAAATGTACAAATGAATGCATAGTGTTATAGTAGGAATAGATGTGAAATTCAGATCAACCATATGAAGCAATGCAAATTTTGCATATTGACATTTTCTACAAATGATTTGCGATTGCTTAGTTGCTTTTAGTCAGATTTTGTGCATCCCTAATAAAATTACTTCGCTGAACAACATGAATCTAATTCCTGGTAGGTGTCACCAGTCACATTATGGGCGGCACAGTGACGCAGTGGTTAGCACCGCAGACTCACAGCTCCAGCGACCCAGGTTCAATTCTGGGTACTGCCTGTGTGGAGTTTGCAAGTTCTCCCCGTGTCTGCGTGGGTTTCCTCCGGGTGCTCCGGTTTCCTCCCACATGCCAAAGACTTGCAGGTTGATAGGTAAATTGGCCATTAGCAATTGCCCCTAGTATAGGTAGGTGGTAGGGAAATATAGGGACAGGTGGGGATGAGGTAGGAATATGGAATTAGTGTAGGATTAGTATAAATGGGTGGTTGATGGTCGGCACAGACTCTAGGCCGAAGGGCCTGTTTCAGTGCTGTATCACTAAACTAAACATTACTCTCAACACTAGTTTCTGACACAAGTAATGCATTATGCAAAAATAAATGTAGGATTTCTATGAGGAATAAAGTGTAACAGTTTGCACAACTTGGACAAACTAGTGAACAGGTCTGAGTATTCAAGTGAATCCTTTAATCAGATAGGATCTAAAAACAGCATTTGTTTAAATTACAGTACATAAGGTTATTTGAAAGCATGTGTGTCCTAATCTTTTGTGTATTTCAAAAGGCATTGTATTTCAGAAATTGCATTTTTCCTGAAGTAATTAATATTTTTTTCATTTTAGGCTGCAAGATGTGACTGCTGTAAAGCTCAGAGAGCGCTGACTGAATCAGTTCAGTGGCGGGGAGAAATGAAGCATTTTTGTAATCAGCAATGCCTTCTGCAGTTCTATTGTCAGCAAAACGAACCTAACATGTCTACACAGAAAGGTCCTGAAAACCTGAATATGGGTAGGTGCTTGATCACAAGAAAATAAAATTGCACTGCATTTAGAGATATTTACTCATATTTGTGGTTGAATACTCCTGCCAGCTGATTACAGAGCAGAATTGAGGCCAGCCATTGGGAAGTCAGCAGTCCAGATTTGCCATTTTCCTGATTGCAGGAGTACTGTCAAATGACAGAGTAAGGGGAAAAGGTATTTTCTCACTTCTATATAATCTGCCCTGTATGTTTGTTTAGTGTCTTATTGGTCAGTCATTGCCATGTAACCAGTAATGTATTATTGGTCATTTTACCAAGGATTCATCCCCATCCTCAACTAAATGTTCCCATCCAATCATATTTACAACAGATATTAAAACTTATTTTTTGAAGGTTGATACTTTTGCTTGCTCAGTTGGCAACTCTATTGATATAAGAGCAACGCTTCTCATCCTGATACTGCTACTTGCTAATGTCACTCAACGAAGCTTGCGAGAAAGCTTGTTGAATAGTGAAACAAAATCATAGAATCATACAACATAGAAGGAGGCCATCCGGCCCAACATGCCTGTTCCAGCTCTTGAAAAGACCTATTCAATTAAACTCACTTCCCTACTATTTCCTTATTGCCGTGCAGATTTTTCCTCTTCAAGTATATATCCAATTCTCTTTTGAAAGTTATTATTAAATCTTTGTTCCCCTACTCTTTGAGGCAGTGCATTCCAGATCATAACTCTCTGCATGAAAACATTCTCTGCATCCCTCTCTTTTTTTTGTTGCCAGTGATCTTAAATCTATGTCCTCTGGTTACTCTTAAAAACCCCTCATAATTTTGAACACCTCTATTAAATTTCCCATGAATCTTCTCTGCTCTAAGGAAAACCATCCCAGCTACCGAGTCACTCCACATAACTAAAATCCCTCATCGCTGAATTTCAGTTTTTTTAGATAGACCAGTGTTCGTGGTAATTTACAGATAATGAGATACCTCATCATCCCTCATGCAATCATAAGCTTGATTGTATACACATTCTTTGCTCATAGAATATCTCTGCAATCTACTCATATTTTCTGGTCAAGGTGACACTATAAAGGGATTCCATGCAACGTTGTGCTAATGCTAGGAAACACTCTTAAAATGGCTGAGACACTCCCAACAATGGAAGCATAACTGCAAAATTTTGCTTTCTTTCTCTATTTTATTTATATATATATATACTTAAATTAATCATGGGCGTCTGATTATATTTTCCAACTGCTCATATCTCATTTGAACCTCATGCATGCAGTTGCCCATTATTTTGTATTCGTGTAACCTTTTAAAGAATATGGTGAAAAGCATGTACGAAAGATGCACATCCCACAAGTGACTTTAGATGTCAGAGCAGGTTACCCATGTGGTGAATATTAAGCATCAGAATTATGCTATTGCAAGAATATTGCATAGCTGAAAACTCTTTAATTTGTGGATGAAATTGACTGTGGGCTGTTGAATTTTTGCTTGTTATTGCACCTTTCAGTTTGGAGTTCCTTTTCAAATTTTGTGATTGTCAGATGGAAAACGTTTTTTTTTATCTTACTCCATCCTTTCCTGAAGGCTTTGATTTGCTTGGATACTTGGGTACCAAGCTATTTGACCACAGGAGCATTCCAGCTGAACCAAATACTGTCCTGCAGGTACTCAGGTTTATTTCTATCAGGAATAACTGGATAGCAATCGAGGAGGAACCATTGCTTGTGGTCTCCCTCCCTTCCCTGTTCTTTCTCTCACACCCCCCCACCATCCCACTCCACCCATCATGACCACTATCCAAAACTACCAAACACAGACAGCAATTTTATAAAAGCAAAATACTGCGGATGCTGGAAATCTGAAACAAAAACAAGAAATGCTGGAATCACTCAGCAGGTCTGGCAGCATCTGTGGAAAGAGAAGCAGAGTTAACGTTTCGGGTCAGTGACGCTTCTTCGGAACTGGTTCCGAAGAAGGGTCACTGACCCGAAACGTTAACTCTGCTTCTCTTTCCACAGATGCTGCCAGACCTGCTGAGTGAATCCAGCATTTCTTGTTTTTGTTTCAGCAATTTTATAAGCCCTGTTGCAGTGTCAGCTGATATCTTATTTGCTATAAACTGGGGATTGAAGCTGGGAACTTTCTAATCTGTATGACTATGCTGTTGACTGGATGCATACAGTGAGTTGTTGGGTGTAAAAAATATCTTTTGCTTATATTTCAGAATAAAATGATAGAGCTAAAATATGCCCATAATTATTTGAATTGTTTCATGTAACTGACAACTGTACCTAATTGAAGTATTGTTCCATTTTTCAGTTTCAGATCAAAATGTTCAGACCCAAGTTTTTAAAGTCACAGTAAGTATTGTTCAAATTAGTACACGTCATATCTAATTATATTTGAACGTAGCCTTTTCCAGGTCTACCCTGCACCCCCACCCCGCTGCCATTTATTTTCTCTATCGTGGCTCGGAATTAGACTCATAGAATCATTTACGACACAGAAGGAGGCCATTCAGTCTTTCAAGTCCATGCTGGCTCTCCACGGAGCTATGCAGTCAGTCCCACTACCCGTAGCCCTGCTCATCTATTTCTCTCAGGTGGCCATCCAACTTCCTCTTGAAGTCATTCGTCTCCACTTCCACCACCCTTGTAGTAATCATAATTGTATTATTTTAGCAAAATATGATAATTACCACATCTAAATTAATTTTAACAAGAATTGGTTTATACATGTGCCATATAGCATAACGCAGTAACAACAACAAGCTCACAATTGAGCATGTCATAGACAAAGATCATTAAAATTCATTTTTTATTGCTGTTTTTTTAAAACTCGTTTTTGACTGTTTTGCTGGTTTTATTTTTAGCATCGATAACCTGGGAAGAGGTAATGAACTCCAAAGAACCTAGGTGAATTAGAAAGAAATGAGATGAAGAATCAGTTATTTGGAAAATCACTGCTATTCAAGAAAGCAAGCACGGGGGTTTTTTTTAAAAAAGGCAAAATTAAGCTAATTGGCAACCCACAATGTTTTTCAGTTCATGGAGCTGAGTGGCAGTTCCAAAAGTTCTGGCAAGCATGTGCTCACAGCAGCTGTGCTGTGACACATATGCCAGAGTCTTTTCACTAGTCATTCACTTTAGATGAAGCCAAAATCTGCAAAACATTCAGAATCTGATGAGGATACTGAGAATGCAAAAGCCTGCAAAAATTTGCAGTTTGTGATGTATTTTCCAAAACTCAATCGATGTCACAGTATAGTTTGGAATAAGCATGGCCAGGTAGGAGTGGAATTCACTTGTTTTAGTTTTGCTTTGTCTTCACCACAAGCCACAAGGGGGAATATCACTGAAAAATACTCCTGATTTTTACAGACAAAGCAAAAGATTTCTGATGGAGGTTGAACAGTACAGTCAGCTTCCTGAATGAAGATTGAGCCTTAATTTTATTCCATTTCTCTGACAGCCTTATTAAAAAAAAAAGGCTGAAGCTCATTTGCCAATCTCCTCTGCACAGATAATGGCAACATTGACACACAAATGTTGAGCAATGTCAGTTGTTCAGCAATGACTTTGACAACCTAAATTCAATAAACATCGGTGTTTCATAAGTTTGTGCCACCCAAAGAAAAGGAAGATTCCAGTAGGTCCTGAACTTCATTCAATGATCCAAAAGTTGACATAAATTGCAGTCTTGCTGCAGAATTTGTTTCTATTTTTGTTTATCCACTGTCATTTTCAAAAAATAGATCTCCTTGCTTTCAAATTGGTTTATTTAAATGGTGCAACACAGCATTTTCTGCCTTTTGATCATCACTAGTTAAATGCATACTAAACCATTTTGTAGCAACAATAGAAGTGGGTCTCTTCAGAAGCATCGTAAAACATGTCTCATTCTGTTTCCGTGCTGGAAGACAGCATCCGTATTAATGACAAGGCAGCTTTGTGGTAGCCATTTCCAAAATATCTCTTGCATAAGCAATGAGCAATGTGGAGGATTTTAGCTGATTATTATATGCAAGCCTAATGTGGGTTATCATGTACTTTTAGATTGTGGCAGACTGCAGTAAACAGCTGAGTTTGAATTGGCAGTTGTAACTTCACGTCACAGAAGTTTGTCATTTGCAAGCTGTACTTGCACGTGGTAGCTGCTTCACTCTTTTTCCAGCAGTGACTAAATTCAGACCTAGAGACACAAATGCAGGTATCTCCAAAGCAAGCCATAAAGTGCAACCAAAAAAATTTGCTGTCTTTTGAGACTTTTCAATGAAAATTAGTGAATTCTTGGTTTTAAATTCATTTTCGGAATATGGCTATTGCCACCATTTATTGTCAATACATAGTTGAGTTTCTTTTCCCCACCCCAAACATCCAGCCAGGATGATATTGGTGAGGGGATTCAGTGTTGGTAATTCCAAGGGAAGGTAGTTAGACTTTAATTGGAGATGATCATTGCCTGGCACTGGCACTTGTGTGGTGCGAATGTTACTTGCCACTTACCAGCCCAAACCCAGATGTTGGGGTCTTGCTGCATGCAGGCATGAACTGCTTCATTATTTAAGGAATTGCGAATGGAGCTAATTGTTGTGCAGTCATCAGCAAGCAGCCTCGCGTCTGACATAATGGATGGAAGGTCATTGATGAAGCTGTTGAAAACAGTTGGATCTAGGCTGCTGCCCTGAAGAACTCCTGCAACGATGTCCTGGGACTGAGAGAAATGACTTTTTCAATAACCACAGCCATCTTCCTTTTTGCTAGTTACTGAGGAGTTTCCTTCCCAATTGCCATTGATTTCATTGTTACGAGGGCTCCTTGGTGCCATACTCAGTTGAATGCTGCATTACTGACGAGGGCTGTCACTCTTACCTAATCTCTGGGATTCAGCTGTTTGTTCATGTTGAACCAAGACTGTAATGAGGTTTGGAGTGGAGTTATCCTCGTGGAACACAAACTGAACATTGGTGAGCAGGTTATTGGTAAGTGTCATTTTCTAGAGCTGTTGCTGACTCGATCCATAATTTTGCTAATGATTGAGAGTAGAGATAGGATGGTAATTGGCTGGTTTAGATTTGTCCTACTTTTTGTGGCCAGGACATTGCCAGGTAGTTGCCAGTGTTGTAGTTGATTAAGAGGCATGGCTAGTTCTAGAGCTCAGCTCTTCAGTATGACTGCTGGGATGTTGTCAGGATCTTTGAAACCAATGCACTCAACCATTTTTTGTCATATTGTGGGGAGATGGTGGCATAGTGGTAATCTTGCTGGACTAGTAATCCAGAGGCCCAGTCTAATGCCCTGAGGACACTGGTTCAAATCCCACCACAATAATGAAATGGAATTTAAATTCAATTAATGAATAAAAATCTAGAATTCAAAACTAATCTCATTAATGCTGCCATGAAACTAGCATCAGTTGTCATAAAAATCCATCTGCTTCACTAATGTCCTTTAGGGAAGGAAATCTGTCCTACTTGGTCTGGTCTACATGTGATTCCAGACCCACAGCAATGTAGTTGACTCTTAATTGCCCTCTGAAATGGCCTAGCAAGCCACTCAGTTGTTAAGGGCAGCAAGGCATGGGCAACAAATGCTGGCCTTGCTAGCAACGCTCATGAAAGAATAAAAAAAATCTCATGGAATGAATCGAATTGGCTGAAGACTGGCATCTATGATGGTGGGGACATCAAGAAGAGAACGATCATCCTCTTGGAGCTTCTGGCTGAAGATGGTTGGGAATGCTTCAGCCATGTCTCTTGCACCCATGTGCTGGGCTCTGCCATCGTTCTTGTAACCTCATCCTCCACCTGTTGGTTGCTTAATGTTCAGCATCATTGATGACTGTGTGGCTGGACTCCAGAGCTTTGAACTGATCTGTTTGTTGTGGGATTTCATAGCTCTGTAGCATGCTATTACTGCTGTTAACATGCCTGTAGCCCTGTGTTGAAGCTT
This sequence comes from Heterodontus francisci, assembly GCF_036365525.1. Taxonomy (NCBI): domain Eukaryota; kingdom Metazoa; phylum Chordata; class Chondrichthyes; order Heterodontiformes; family Heterodontidae; genus Heterodontus; species Heterodontus francisci. The sequence goes on along the minus strand of NC_090376.1, from coordinate 53,333,617 downwards.
CAGATCACCTGGTGCTGCTCCTGGCATCATCATCTAAACCCCTCATTGAACCAGGCTTGGTTATTTGGCTTGATAATGCAATGAATAATATTCCAGGCCTTGAGGTTACAGATTGTGATAGAATGCAATTTTGCTGTTGCTGATGACCCATTAGCTCTATATTGATATGTGATATTTTCTGTTTACAAATGTTCCTGGCCAGGGTTCCAATGCCCTAGCGGTCACATATGTACAGGAGTTCTGTTCTGTTGACTGCAGAGGTTAGTAGGGACTCGGCCCTGGTGACAAGAGTAACAGTGACCTCCTTAATTCAGCTGCAGTCTGTTGATGGGAGAGGCAGCTGATTTTTCAAGTAGCAGACTGAAAGGATCCAGTGGTGTAAAAGTTCAGGGCTGTGGTTACTTCGAGGGCCACTGGCAATACATTCCTTCCCCACCCTACCCCCACCTTTCTAACAGGCAGAAGATCCTCTTGCAGGAGGGTCTAGAGATTTACTTCAGCCTGCCTGCACTTATCCTCAGATAGGACCAAGCAGACGACTCTTGGCCTATAAACGGTGTGTGCTGTTCTCTCCAGATGCCTGGCTGCTGGTGGTGGTAGTTGCTTAAGCAGTTGCTGCTGCTACTGCAAGCCTTGCTCCATCCAAAAGAGAAAAGTAATAATAGCTCCCATTATAAATAGAGGAAGCTGATTTAAGGTTGTAAGGCAAGAAAAAAATTTGTAATAATTATCTGGAAGCTGAAACTTTCCTTGCAAACAGGATAGCAAAAGAGCCTATGATTCAGTATGCTGCAGCTGAGAACCACCACCCCCCAGCCCCGCTCTCCTTTTATAGTGCTTCAGGAACTATCAACCAATCCAGCTAGTTTTTTCTGGCAGATTTGGGATAGGCTGTGGCATTCATGATTAGGGTTAAAATGCTTTGGGCATGTGTTTGCCATCATTGGATTGCAGCTTTGGCCTTTTTAATTGCTTTGGGTGGGTGCCTGACCTGAAACCAGAATCTGATGTATTAAAATGGTGACACGGGGGACAGCCCTTGAAAGTGACATCGCCAAGCTGGCGGGGTTAAAATTGATCCTCATACTTTCAAGTAACTCGTGCATGTTATGTAATTTCTTTGGTCAAAAATAAGAGATGAAAATTAAATCAAACTGAAACTACTTTCCTAGACTTTTATTCCCTCTACTAGTTTGACTCTCACTGAAAGAGAAAGGCATATGTATATTTAATTGTGTGTCTTTTACTTTTTTAGGCTTCTAACCAGACATCAACACCTTCACCAACACCTGTAAAAGAGCTGAAAAATAAAGCATTGTTGTGCAAGCCTTTGACCCAGACAAAAGCTACTTACTGTAAACCTCACATGCAGTCAAAATCCTGTCAAACAGGTATGAATTTTCACCTTCCACCTGTGATTTCCCAGTGTGCCCAGTGGAGCATTAATTAGACCAAACAGTTCAAAATGGCCAGACTTCCTGCCAGGCAGGAAGTTTTGCTGCCTGACCCTGGCTTTTGCCTAGCAGTTGAGATTCCTGCTTATAACTCTTCCTTCGACAAACTTAGCACTTAGTAACAATTTTGAGCAACCAGTTGAGGTAAACCTGCTCAGCTGCTGACTGATGCTGTGCACTTTAGACCAATTCTAATGGTTTGGCAGTCCTATATCTGTTTGTATATTCAGTATATATGGCACTGCATGTGAGGAGTCGAGACCAGTTGTTGCCTTCAGCTGAAGTGGAGTTGGAGGGCAGGCAGTAACTACACTAGGCACACTGTGTAATCTAGTCCCCATTTTATATACAGGAGGATAGTGATAAACTTCAAGATGACATAGGCTGGTGATATGGGCGGACAAGTGACAGATGAAATTTAGTGCAGAGAAGTGTGAAGTGATTCATTTTGGTAGGAAGAATGAGGAGAAGCAATATTTTAAAAAAAAGGGTGCAATTCTAAAAGGGCAGCAGGAGCAGATGGACCTGGGGGTGTATGTGCACAAGTCATTGAAGGTGGCAGGGCAGGTTGAGAAAGCATACGGGATCCTGGGCTTTATAAATAGGGGCATAGAGTACAAAAGCAAGGAAGTTATAATAAACCTGCATAAAACGTTATTTTGGCCTCAGCTGGAATATTGTGTCCAGTTCTGGGCACCACACTTCAGGAAGGATGTGAAGGCATTAGAGAGAGTGCAAAAAAGATTCACAAGAATGGTTCCAGGGATGAACAACTTCAGTTGCGTGGATAGATTGGAGAAGCTGGGGCTCTTCTTGTTGGAGAAGAGACAATTAAAAGGAGATTTGATAGAGGTGTTCAAAATCATGAGGGTCTAGATGGAGTAAATAGGGAGAAACTTCCCGTTGGCAGAAGGTGAGATGCTTGGCAAAAGAAGCAGTGTCAACATGAGGAATATCTTTTAATGCAGCGAGTGGTTATGATCTGGAATGCATTGTCTGAGAGTGTGGTGGAGGCAGATTCAATCGAGGTTTTCAAAAGAGAATTGGATAGTTATCTGAAGAGAAAAAATTTGCAGGGGTATGGGGAAAAGGTGGGGGAATGGGATGAGGGGAGTTGCTCTTGCAGAGAGTTGGCACAGACACGATGGACTGAATGGCGGCCTCCTGTGCTGTAACCGTTCTATGATTGCATGATTGTTATTACCTGTACTTGGACTTGATGTTTATAGCCATATAGCAAAATGTACACCAGTTTAGGAACCAAAGAAGTAGAGCTGGTTGGAGCATAGGAGTGTCTCTGCTGTACAGACTCAGCACCTGGTAGATGCAAAACTGAGGTGTGAGTGTGCCATCACTAATGGGTAGCTGTAATTATAATGTGGCACATTTACTTTGGCAGATTCTATTATAAATTTGGAGATTATTTCTAATGGAAAAAGTTGATACACAAGTGTGACAATACATGACAACAGGAAGTGGACACAATGTGCATCCAGACATTAAGATTTTAGGGCTCAAAATTTGTCTCTGTAGGCCCGGGTTTTCGACCACTATGAGTGCCGTTTTGCTTGCAAAATGGGGTCCGCGATGTGCACTCTAACTTCCGGTTGATGCCAGACTCCATTTTGGTGAGGGCATTAGCGTGTCCACCGGAAGTATGCAGAGCAGGCACATCATGATGTAATACTGGTGCTGCCATCTCAAGGCTCAATGCTCCAGCTTAATGCCTTCTCTTAACCTAGGATAGCGGAACATGCATTCAGCAACTGGAAGGACTCAGCGCCCCCAACCATGGCTATTTAAAGGGATTGTCAACTACTTTCAGATTAGTTGCTGATAGATTTCAACTGACTGTTGCTGTATTGTAGAATTGGTTTCCAGAGTTGCTTAAAGTTGCTGAAATCTACAGGGAGTGGTATAGCACATGCTGCAGGCCTTTGACCTGACTTCAAGGATTGCATACAAACCACATTCTCCCAGACATGGATGCAGTAGTATGCATCCCCCAGACAACAGCATGACGGGGAGAATGAACAGAGGTGACACATAGGAGGACAAGCTCTGGATGAGTGGAGAAAGGGAGGAAGGCTGTCAGCAGGGGTCATATCTGTCCATGTTCAGGGAACAATTCTCTGACGTGAACCTCAGCAAGAAACGGTGTGTCAGACATCTCTGCTTCACTAAGAGCATTCTTACTGAGATCTACCACCTGCTGCAGCCTCACAGCAGGGTGAGGACAGCATTGCCAGTGACTGTGGTTGTGACTCTGGCTCCTTCCAGGCTGGACCAGGCAATATTTGCAGCATCTCCCAGTTTGCTGTCAACTGTTGCATAAGGGAGGTCATTGCACTCTATTCCAAGACAACTGAATATATTTCATTCTGTTTTGCCAGAGAGAAGCAAGTGGACTGAGCAAGCAGCTTTGCAAGGATTGCAGGCTTCCCCACGGTGCCACTAACTGTATGCATGATGCTTTGTGGGCACCGCACATCAACTTTGAAATGTACCCCAATCGAAAGGAATTCCACTCCTTCAGCGTCCAGCTGGTGTGCAACCAAACACAGCATATCATGCAGCAGTCATCATTTCTTCATTGTGCGCAATCTGCTGTGCCATCTGCGTTTGAGCCCTCTCAATGAACCAGAGTGTGGCTACTTGGCAAGGAGGACCATCCTTTTAACAACATGGCTCATGACTTCAATGCACAACCCACGCACAAGTGGGCAGCGTGCATCTAACAACGTGTCATATAGTAAACCATTGGGGTGCTTATACAATACCTTCACTGCATAGACTGCTCTAGAGAAGCCCTGCAGTACTTGACAGTGCAGTCAAATTTTTTGGTGGTCTGCTGCATGTTGCACAGCCTTGCCATAATTAGGGCATGCTCTTGCCACAAGCTGAGTAGGAGGAGGAAAGGAGGGGACAACGAACATAGGTCCTTCTGTTTGGGTTGACTCATCCAACTGTGGTACCAGTAAACGTGACCCATTTCCCCATTCACCAACAGTCCCATACCTTACCTTCCCTCTATTAATGACCATCGCAGCATCCGCTTGACCACAATGCTAAAATAAAAGCTACCACAAAATAAACATACCAAACCAAATTTATAAATCAAACCATGCCGTATTGCATACAAACATCAACTAATCACCCTTGTGCATTCCCTTCATGTCTGTCTTCCACATGCCTTTGCCTGTCCTAGTACTTCTACGGAGTGCTACCCAGTGGCTGCAGCAGGGCTGGTGAAAGGCTCATGAGTTTCAGTGGGGAGACTTCAGATGGCTTTGCAGGACAACCTTGACCAGTTCTGGGCCGAGAAAGCACGGCTTTGGATTGTACTATTTTGGCATGAGTAGCAGCAGTATGGCTAGCTGACTGATGGGCAACAAAAAAGGCTCTGGTAGAGTGGCAGTGGTAAGAGGGCCAATGCTGCTGTCTTGAGGGTGGACAGCAGTTTCGTGCCACACAGAGCCACTGCCACTTCCCGGATGGTGCCTCAGTAATCTGGGTAATGTTGGAGGACAGTTTGCTGGATTGCTATGACACTCTGCAACCTTCTTTGAACACTGGTATCTGCAGCTATGATGGTAGTGGTCTGAGCTTGCATGATTTCAGTCTGAGTTTCCACTGTAGCACTCAGATTTTTGTGGAAACTGCTCACGCTCCAGTGGAAGCTGAGACATCACCTATCAGCCGCTCCATCGTGGTTGGGTCAGTAAGTGTACTAATGGAGTTGACCACCACTTCCGTGCTGAAAAGGATAGGCTCCAAGCTCTGTGCAAAGCCCTGTGCCAAGTTGGTGCCAATCTCTTCCATGCTCTTTTGTATTGACTGCAGGCCTAACAATGGACCAAGCATTTCAATGTGTATACCTATTAGCATTCTTCTGTAGGCTGCCCCGTTGAAGTCCCCATCTGTGTCCTCTGCATCAGAACTTGTGTGTGACATCACTGTCTGGCAAGCTGGCATCCGTACTACCTTTTCCCCTGCCTGGGCTGCAGGCCACTTCTGTTCAGTGTCTCATCCCATGTAGATCCCTCCTCAAGTACATGTAGTGTCAGTATCTGAGCTAGTGGCTGAGAGTGACAAAGATACTTCTTCACTGTTGTCCTGCTGTTCCACCACTGTCTGGCCAGGTTGCAGTCAATGTTCTTTCTAGTTTCCCCTTGCTGTGTACGACCCATTGATTGCACTGTGGTGATCCCTTTATGATTGCTGCATGGCCACACATGCACGCATCTTAAAAGGATCGCTTCTTGCATGCGGCCTATTTGTCTGCTGCGTGGCCGTGCACTCGCGCAACTTAGAGGGAATTTTCGTTGCAGTTCTTGGTATCTGAAAGGAGAAAAGCGCAAAGGTGAAGTTGTAATGAGGAGAGCGGTCAAAAACAAGAAATGCATACTTGTGCCATCTGCAGTTTGTAAATCGGAAGACATTGTGGGATCTGAGGAGGAGGATTAGGTATGAGAATGCCGTCATCTTGGACTGTTTTAGCCCCACTCCTCGTGATCCCATCAGTCATGGCAACTCCCATGATGGCGACCACAGTCTCCTCCACTGATGTAAGGACATGTCTATCCTCCACTGGGTATCTGCTGCAGGCTCCTGTTATGCACCAGCTTGTCCTGCAAGTGGGGTGGGGAGGGTGGCGTCAGTGAGTGGTGCAATGTGTTTGGATCCTGTGACTGTCATGGTTGAATATCTGACAGTGTGCAACCTGTGAGTTGGAGGTGTGAGCAGTGCTATGTATGTGGGGTTGAACTCAAGCTATGAATGTTGGGTATGAGTAGTGATTCATAGAGATTGTTGGTAAATTAGTGATGGCAGTGTGGTACACTGAACAGTGAGAGAGGCTAGTGGGGCATGGCACTCAGTGACAACTACCTGTGCAAGCCATTGAACTTTTTGTGGCTCTGCAAAGAGGCCCTCGGGACTAAACTCCTGGCATTAACCGCCAAGACTATCTGGTCCCATTGCCTTTGCAAAGTTTGTTTAGAGGGCCTCCTGGACCCCTGTGGATAGATGACGTCTCTCCAGCTCTCCACGTCCTGCACCAAGACTTCCAGTGCAGCTTGGGAAAATCTTGGACCCCACCGTCTGCCCTGTTGTCATTCATGTGTCTTTCCCAGGACAGATTCAGTTGTAGAATGACTTCCAGCACCTGCTCCAGCCAGAAATCACCACCTTTTAAGAGGTGCAGCTTCACTTTAACTCATGCTGGCCTCTCATGATTTTGTATTCCCTGTTAAGGCATGCCACCACTCAACAGCACGTTTGGCGCTGGTTGCATACTACAGTCATTTAAATTAGCAGGTAGCACGATGTTTGCTTTCTACCTGTATCAAAATCAATGGGCACGGGTTATCATGCATCATGGTCCTCATGCCTTTTTTTTGAATTTTAACGAATTTCTTGACCTTAATATGTTAATATATATCCTGTGGCATATGGGGTCAATAGCAAGTGTAATCTTCAAGTAAAGTGGGGTTAGAGACTGCGTGACCAGTGTAGCAGATGCAGCATCATACATGTTGGCCTTATTTTTATATCTCCATTATAAATTCCTAGGTCCACATTTATAATCAAAACACAGATGTAAACTGGTCAAACTATGATCACATCCTCCTGCTCATGATGGTGTTGCAGCATATCAAAATCACATAGGCATTTATAATAGATAAAGTTGACAGGAATTGTACACGGACATAAGATTTTAACTAGATTTTAATTTGCAATGGCTTCTCTTTCCCCACTATTACTTCTGCTGCACCCCCAAGGTGATATCAGCCCCTTCCTATTTCCCATCTACATGCTGTCCCTCAGTGATATCATCCAGCTGCACCCCACTATCACCTCACACAACTCCTCCACTGTTGCTAAATTATCAGACTGCTTATCCCAAATCCATGAGCAGAAATTTCCTCCAGTTAAATATTGGGAAGCCTGAAACACTTGTATACGGTCCCTGCTACAAACTCCGTTCCCTAGCTGCCAACTCTAAACCTTTCCCTGGCAACTGTCTGAGACTAAACCAGTCTGTTTGTAACCTTCTTGTCAGAATTGACCCCAAATTGAGCTTCTGACCACATATTCGCTCCATCACTAAGACTGCCTATTTCCACCTCCGTAACATTGTCTGACCACTCCTTTCTCAGTTCATCTGCTGTTGAAACCCTCATTCATGCCTTTGTTACCTCAAGACAAGACTTGACTGCACTGCTGGCTGGTCTCGCACATTCTACCCTCTGTAAACTTGAGGTCATCCAAACTCTGCTGCCCCCGTCTTAACTTGCACCAAGTCTTGTTCACGTATTACCCCTGTGCTTGATTACTTATTGGCTCCCAGTCAAGCAATGACTTCTCGTCCTTGTTTTCAAATCTCTCCATAGCCTCACCTGTCCCTACCTCTTTAATCTCCTGCAGTCCCACAACCCCCTCTGAGATATCTGCGCTTATCTAATTCTGGACTCTTGAACATCCCCAATTTTAAATTACTCCACCATTGGTAGCTTGCCTTCAATTGCCTGGACCCTAAGCTCTGGAATTTCCTCCTTATACCTTTCCATCTCTCTACCTTGTTTCCTCCTTTAAGACACCCCTTAACACCTCCCTCATTGACCAAGCTTTTGACAATCTTCCCTAAAATTACTTTGTGACTTGGTGTCATATTTTGTTTCCTAATACTCCTGTGAAGCACCTTGGGACGTTTTCTAACATTTAAAGGTACAATATAAATATAAGATGCTGTTGCAGTTTATCTGCAGTGCACAGTACAGTGAGAAATTTCTGCCAAATGGCGTATTTCCAACATCTGGGGTTTCAGAAATCCGCCATTGGCTTCTCCCTTTCTGACTTGGAGCAAAAGACCGGATTTTTTTTTAAAATCAGACAGTTGCTGTGAGTAGGAACTGCTGCTTCTGAACTTCAGAGTAGCTTCATGGTTTTCCAGCGGGCTTTTAAAAAATAAAATTGGAACTAACAGTTCTGGTGTTTAAAATTTACTTTATCCTTCATAATTATATGATGTACTAACTGTATTAAATGCTGGAATGTTGGAATGCTGAGGTCACTTTGGTTATTTTTGTACAAATGCATTGGTCCACTGTCTTGACGGTAATCGAAGGTAAACAAAGGGAAAACCAGTGTTTCTAAACGTTTGAAGTGGCCTGGTGGCATTTGCATTCATCAGAGATCATTAACAGTGCTATTATTACATGATTCCTTGTCAAAAAAAAATTAGACTTTTTTTTGTCTTTGGCCACTAATTTTCAGACCTTTTGGTCTTTGGCCACTCTCACCCCTGGTAGCAGCATTGCACACAAACTCAGAATATGAGTACTCTCTTACATGTCTCTGATGCCTGTGTTGCTGTTTATTCATTTCTGCTCCCATCTCTTTCTACTTTCTGTTTCATTTTATCCTCTCTGTCCTCCTCTTTATCTTTCTTTTTGGATGGGAGGCAGGTATGCATGGTTTGGTGGCACAAGGAGCCATCAATGGTTGTAAGCTGAATTTACATTGGAGGTTGCAGGGAAAGAGCGGCTCTTGCATCTCATTTGTGATTTCCCCTTCCCCCAATCAGATACTTTGCCCTCAACTCCCATCATGACCCCTGACCCATCACTTTTCAACTGCCCCTTTCCCTTCCAAGTACCCCTCACTACCATCCAAACCCTTTCACCATTGAAATATCAACTCTATGTTAAAGCTGCGTTCACTCCTTCCTACTTTCACTCATTCTCCCAAGGGCAGGTGGCAAAAGACCAGAAGCATCCCCATTCTCAACCAGTTTCCCTTCTCACCACCTACTTCTATTCTCCCTTCCTATTTGCTTTCCTCAAGGCCAGCTGATTTTCAAAATTCAACAAGTATATTTATTAAAAAGATCCAATTAGAATGTCTGCCTTTCATGCTATTTCTGCCTGCTTATGCGTGTGTCTCTCAGCTTAGTACATATTCTGAAGTTCATGAACACAAAGGCACAACATTTGTATAAGTAGTACATTAATAAAAGTACCTGCTTTGAAAATAAAGAATATTACATCATTTAAGCTTTTGAAATTTGACAATTTTGAAAAACAAGATATAAAGAAAAGTTACTGAGCCGGACATTGACGATCCTGAAGAAAAATATTCCATTGGTGCAGCTGACTGGATAACACTAATGTGTTCAGCAAGATTAGGAATTTTACCCATACTCAGATTGTGCAATCCAAATTCAGCTTGCACGGTCACAAATAAAAACAGAAAATGCTGGAACTACTCAGCCTGTCAGGCAGCATCTGACGAAAGTTCACAGACTTGAAACGTTAACTCTCCAAAGATGCTGCCGTACCTGCTGATTATTTCCAGCATTTTCTGTTTTTATTTTAGATTTCTAGCATCTGCAGGATTTTGCTTTTGCATAGTCACAGGTCCAGGCAAATCCTCAACTCCAAGCCTAAACTTTTGGGAGAGGCCAGAGCATTGATGTCAAAATACTAAGACATAAGAATGTGAACAGGAGCATCAGTAGGCCATTCAACCCTTCGAGCCTGCTCTGCCATTCAGTGAGATCATGGCTGATCTACCACAACACCATTTTCCTGCACTATCCCCATATCCCTTGATGTTTTTAATATGTAAAAATCAAAGATCTCAGTTTTGAACATATTCAACAACTGAGCCTTCACAGCCATTTAGGGCAGAAAATTCCAAAAATACACCAACTCCTGATGAAATTTCTCATCTCATTTCAGTCCTAAATGGCTTGCCCCTTATTATGAGACTGTGTCCCCTGGTTTCGGACTCCCCAGCCAGGGGAAACATCCTCCATCAACCCTGCCGAGTCTTGTAAGCATTTTGTATGTTTGAATGAGATCACCTCCCATTCTTCTAAACTCCAGACAATAAAGGCCCAGTCTATTTAATCTTCCCTTTATAGGACAATCTATCTAACCCAGCAATAGTTTGGTGAACCTTTGTTGCACTCTCTCTATGGCAAGTATATCTTTCCTTGGGTAAGGAGACCACAATACTTCAGGTGCGGTCTCACCAAGGTTCTATATAATTGCAGTAAGACATCTTTACTCCTATACTCAAATCCTCTTGTAATGAAGGCCAACATGTCATTTGCCACCTTAATTGCTTGCTGTACCTGCGTGTTAACTCATGAACAAGGACACCCAAGTCCCTTTGAAATTCAACACTTCCCAACCCCTCTCTTTTTAGGAAATACTCTGTATTTCTGTTTTTCCTACCAAAGTGGATAACTTCACATTTCTCCACATTGTATTCCATCTGCCAAACTTTTGCCCACTCACCTTAGCCTCTCCAAATTCCCGTGAAGCTTCTTTGCATCCTCCTCACAACTCTCACTTCCACCTGGTTTTGTGTCATCTGCAAACTTGGAAATATTACATTTAATCCCCACATCCAAATCATTGATCTCGATTGTGAATGGCTGGGGCCCAAGCACTGATCCTTGAAGTATCCCACTAGTCACAGCCTGCCAATCCAAAAATGACCCATTTATTCCTACCCTCTGTTTTCTGTCCATTAGCCAGTTCTCAATTCATGCTAGTATATTCCCTCCAATCCCATGTGCTCTAATTTTGTTTACTAACATCTTGTGTTTGAATGTGATATAGTTCATTCTGAATCTAGGGTCTTATACCTCCATAGTTTCCCTTGTTGAGATTTGAGGGGCAAGTTGGCTTTGGTGGATTGAGAAGATATACTAAAAGATTTGACTGTAGGCAGGCAATGGCTAGTATTTAAAGATGTGCTACATGGTCTACAACAGGTACATATTCCTCGAAGGCACAAGCACCCAATGGGAAAGGTGAATCAACCATGGTTAACAGAAGAAGTTAAAGATTGTATTAGGTCAAAGGAAGTGGTTTATAAGGATGCCAGAAAAAGTGGCAAACCTGAGGATTGGGAGATATTTAGAACCCAGCAAAGGATGACCAAGAAACGGATAAAGGGAAAACAGAAAATGACTGCAAGCTAGTGAGAAACATAAAGGCTGACTGTAAAAGCTTCTTTAGGTATGTGAAAAGGAAAAGATTAGCTAGAGCAAATGTGGGCCCATAACAGGTGGAGACAGGTGAATTTATGATGTACAACAGAGAAATGGTGGAGAAGCTAAACAATTACTTTGTGTCTGTCTTAGAATAGAACCAAAGAAAGTTTAAGGCACAGAAAGAGGCTGCTTGGCCCATTATGTTTGTACTGGCTGACAAAGATCCACCTATTCTAATCCCGCCTTCCAGCATTTGGTCCGTAGCCCTGCAGATTACGGCTCTTGAGGTGCATATCCAGACTCCTTTTGAATGAGTTGAGGGCTTCTGTCACAACCACACTTTCTGGCAGAGTTTTCCAGACCCCCACTACCCTCTGGTTGAAAAAGCTTTTCCTCATCTCCCCTCTAATTTTTCTACCAATTATCTTCATGGAAGAAGATACAGAAAATCTCCCAGAAATACTAGGCAACCAAGGAACTTGTGAAACTGAAAACTGAAATTAATTAGTATTAATGAAGAGGTAGTACTCTGGATTGAAAGTTGATGAATCCCCCGGATCAGATGAACTACATCCCAGAGTGTTGAAGGAGGTGGCAATTGATGTAGTGGATACATTGGTGGTTATCTTTCAAAATTCTATAGATTCTGGAAAGGTTCCTGCAGAATTAATTGAAGTGTAAAAAATTAAGAGGGACCTAGCTAAAGTAGACAGGAAGGATCTGTTTCCCCTAGCAGAGACGTAAATTAACAGGGGGCGCAGATTTAAAGTGATTGGTAGAAGGATTAGAGGGAACACCAGGAAAAGCTTTTTCACTCAGAGGGTGTTGGGTGTCTGGAATTCGCTGCCTGGATCAGTGGTGAAGGTAGAAACCCTCAATTCATTTAAAAGGTACCTGGACCTGCACCTGACGTGCTCTAACTGCAAGGCTATGGACCCAGATGATGGAAGGTGGGATTAAAGTGGGCGACTAGTTTACTCATTCGGTGCAGACACGACGGGCTGAATAGCTTCTTTCTGTGCCGTAACTTTTCTATGGTTCTATGGGCTGGAAAGTAGCAAGTGTCTCACCACTATTTTAACAAGAGAGGGAGAATGGAGAATCTCAGATCTGTTAGTTTGACGTCAGTAGTAGGGACAATGTTAGAATCTATTATAATGGATGTAATAACTGGACACTTCGAAAATAATAGTAACATTGGGCAGAGTCAGCATGGATTTATGGAAGTATGATCAAGTTTGACAAACCTGTTGGAGTGTTTTGAGGATGGGTTACTTGTAGCATAAATAAAAGAGAACCAGTGGAGGTGGTGTATTTGGAATTTCAGAAGGCTTTTGATAAGGTCCCATACAGGAAGTTAGTAAGCAAAATTAGAGCACATGGGATTGGAGGTAATATGGATTGAGAATTGGTTAACAGGCAGAAAGCAGAGAGTAGGAATAAACGGGTCATGCTCAGGATGGCAGGCTGTTACTAGTAGGGTACCGCAAGGATCAGTGCTACGGCCACAGCTGTTCACAATCTATATAAATGATTTGGATGTTGGGACCAAATGTAATATTTCCAAATTTGCTGACAACTCAAAACAAGGTGGGAATGTAAGTTATGAGGAAGAGGCAAGGAGGATTGGACAGGCTAAGTGAATGGACAAGAACGTGACGGACAGAATATAATGTGAATAAGTGTGATGATATTGACTTTGGTAGGAAAAACAGAATATTTCTTAAATGGCGAGAGGTTGGGAAATGTTGGTGCCCAAAGGGACTTTGGTGTCCTTGTTCATGAGCTGTTTCAGTGCTGTATCTCTAAATGAGTCACTAAAAGCTAGCATACAGGTGTAGCAAGCAATTAGGAAGGCAAATGGATGTCTTGCTGCAATTGTATAGAGCCTTGGTGAGACCGCACCTGGAGTACTGTGTACAGTTTTGGTCTCCTTAGATAAAGAAGGGTATATTTTCCATAGAGGGAGTGCAACGGAGGTTCACCAGACTAATCCCTGGAATGGCGGGATTGTCTTATGAGGAAACATTGCAGAAAGTGGGCCTGCGTTCTAGAGTATCGAAGAATGAGAGGTGATCTCATTGAAACTTGCAAAATTCTTACATGGCGTGACAGGATCTTTCCCCTGGCTGGTGAGTCCAGAGCCAGGGGACATAATCTCAATAAGGGGCAAGCCATTTAAGACTGCGATGAGGAATTTCCTCACTCGGAGGGTGGTGAATCTTTGGAATTCTTCCCAGAGGGCTGTGGAAGCTCAATCACTGAGCATGTTTAAGACAGAAATTGATAGATTCCTGTAGACAAATGACATCAAGGGATATGGAGATAGCACGGGGAAAGTGGTATAGAGGTAGATGATCAGCCATGATCTAATTGAATGGCAGAGCAGGCCTACTCCCGTTCCTATGTTCCTACTTTATGAAAAGCTTTATGAAAATCTAAATATACCACATCCACCGGTTCCCCCTTATCTGTTCTGCTGGTTACATTCTCAAAAAAACTCCCAACAGGTTTGTTAAACATAATTTTCCTTTCATAAATCCATGTTGACTGCCCAATCCTACCATTATTTCCAAGTGTCCTGTTATCACATCCTTTATTACAGATTTTCCCTACGACTGATGTTGGGCTAACAGGTCTCCAATTTCCTGTTTTCTCTCTCCCTCTTTTCTTAAATAGTGTGGTTATAATTGCCGCCTTCCAATCTGCAGTAACCATTCCAGTTCAAAAAAGTGTAAGCGCAAAAGACAATTCATGATTCAACCAGTATTATGATTTTGAAAATTATTTAAAGATGCACGCTGTCGCCCTCCTGCCTTTTTCTGACCCAGTCTGTATCTGTATCTCATTTTCTATCACTCCCCAGTCTCTCTCTCTCGATTTTTAAAAATCTATTTCTGTGACATGATAAATATGAATTTCATATTTACTTATTTCAGAGGATGATTGGAAGCCTCAGTTGGTTCCTGTGCCTATCCCTGTGCCAGTCTATATACCAGTGCCAATGCACATGTATTGTAACAACTATCCAGTACCTGTTTCAATGCCTATTCCGGTAAGTTTATTCTTCAAACAGTCAATAAATGAGAAGAAAAATTTTGTGGCTAGTAAAACAAAAAAATTAGAATCAATTTGAGTAAATAAAATGGATAAATGGAAGTTTGTTTTTCTCTTTTTTTCCCCCTACTTGTTAAATTTTTGCCATTGTTTGGCCTTTTCATCTTGATAGCATGTTTGTCACAAGATGTGCAACAATTAATGCAATATGTCTGGAGCAGGTACCTGTTCCAGTGTTTCTACCGACTACCCTAGGGAATGCTGAGAAGATAGTCGAAACAATAGAGGATCTAAAGAGGAAGGTCCCTTCAAATCCGATTGAAGCTGACATACTTGCTATGGCCGAGATGATAGCTGAAGCAGAAAGGAATCCTGTACCTATGGAATTCTGTGGTAAGCTTTAATATGTGAATGAATGGGAGAAGGAAATGGGAAGGGATGCAGTGTTTGATTACTGTTTTCCCAGTGCTTCTGGATGGTAGAAATAAAATTGAAACTGCATTTTAAATTGGATGCATTACTGGGTGTGTGGTTTTACATTCCACTGCTAGAATGCACCAGGACTACCAGTGAAGTCTATATGAATGAATGGATGAATGTTTCACATCTATTATCAAAAAAGCACCAATAATAATTGTGAAGTCAGAAGATTAAAAACTTATTTTGATATTTTGAGGCTTAACTGTACTGCCACATTTCTATTCCCTTCCTCACCCAGAAAAAATGTGGTTTTTGAAAGCACCAAATCAGTAATGTTTTTTAAACCTCCTTCATTGTTTGTATTTGCTTTTTAAAAATATATAAAACTGATGCAGAAGAGGAAATTGAAAAGATTAAAAATTATGATGTCGCAGAAATTGGAGCAGCAAAATGGAAAAGGGAAGTGAGGGATAAGACATGTTTGTTTATTCATTCATGGGATGTGGATATCACTGGCTCGCCAGCATTTATTGCCCATCTCGAACTCCCCTTGAGAAGGTGGTGGTGGACTACTTTGTAGAACCGCTGCAGTCTGTGTGATGAAGGTACACACAGTGCTGTTGGGTAGGAAATTTTGACACAGCGACATTAAAGGAACACAATCAATTTCCAAGTCAGGATGGTGTGTGACATGGAGGGGAATATGTAATCTAATCTTCTTTGGCCTCCTTATCGCGAGAGACAATGGGTAAGCACCTGGAGGTGGTCAGTGGTGTGTGAAGCAGCGCCTGGAGTGACTATAAAGGCCAATTCTAGAGTGACGGGCTCTTCCACAGGTGCTGCAGAAAAATATGTTTGTCGGGGCTGTTGCACAGTTGGCTCTCCCCTTGCGCCTCTGTCTTTTTTCCTGCCAACTGCTAAGTCTCTTAGACTCGCCACACTTTAACCCCGCCTTTATGGCTGCCCGGCAGCTCTGGCGAACGCTGGCAACTGACTCCCACGACTTGTGATCAATGTCACAGGACTTCATGTCGCGTTTGCAGACATCTTTAAAGCGGAGACATGGACGGCCAGTGGGTCTGATACCAGTGGCGAGCTGGCTGTACAATGTGTCTTTGGGGATCCTGCCATCTTCCATGCGGCTCAAATGGCCAAGCCATCTCAAGCGCTGCTGACTCAGTAGTGTGTATAAGCTGGGGGTGTTGGCCGCCTCGAGGACGTCTGTGTTGGAGATACGGTCCTGCCACCTGATGCCAAGTATTCTCAGGAGGCAGCGAAGATGGAATGAATTGAGACGTTGCTCTTGGCTGACATACGTTGTCCAGGCCTCGCTGCCATAGAGCAGGGTACTGAGGACACAGGCTTGATCCACTCGGATTTTTGTGTTCCGTGTCCGTGCGCCATTTTCCCACACTCTCTTGGCCAGACTGGACATAGCAGTGGAAGCCTTTCCCATGCACTTGTTGATTTCTGCATCTAGAGACAGGTTACTGCTGGTAGTTGAGCCTAGGTAGGTGAACTCTTGAACCAGTTCCAGAGCGTGGTCGCCAATATTGATGGATGGAGCATTTCTGACGTCCTGCCCCATGATGTTTGTTTTCTTGAGGCTGATGGTTAGGCCAAATTTATTGCAGGCAGCCACAAACCTGTTCATGAGACTCTGCAGGCACTCTTCAGTATGAGATGTTAAAGCAGCATCATCAGCAAAGAGGAGTTCCCTGATGAGGTCTTTCTGTACTTTGGACTTTGCTGTTAGATGGGCAAGGTTGAACAACCTGCCCCCTGATCTTGTGTGGAGGAAAATTCCTTCTTCAGAGGACTTGAACGCACGTGAAAGCAGCAGGGAGAAGAAAATCCCAAAAAGTGTGGGTGCGAGAACACAGCCCTGTTTCACGCCACTCAGGATAGGAAAGGGCTCTGATGAGCCGCCATGTTGAATTGTGCCTTTCATATTGCCATGGAATGAGGAGATGATACTTAGTAGCTTTGGTGAGCATCCAATCTTTTCTAGTAGTCTGAAGCGACCACGTCTGCTGACGAAGTCAAAGGCTTTGGTGAGATCAATGAAAGCAACGTCGAGGGGCATCTGTTGTTCACGGCATTTCTCCTGTATCTGACGAAGGGAGAACAGCATGTCAACGGTCGATCTCTCTGCACGAAAGCCACACTGTGCCTCAGGGTAGACCCGCTCGTCCAGCTTCTGGAGCCTGTTCAGAGCGACTCGAGCAAAGACTTTCCCCACTATGCTGAGCAGGGAGATTCCACGGTAGTTGTTGCAGTCATCGCGGTCACCTTTGTTTTTATAAAGGGTGATGATATTGGCATCGTGCATGTCCTGAGGTACTGCTCCCTCGTCCCAGCACAGGCATAGCAGTTCATGTAGTGCTGAGAGTATAGCAGGCTTGGCACTCTTGATTATTTCAGGGGTAATGCTGTCCTTCCCAGGGGCTTTTCCGCTGGCTAGAGAATCAATGGCATTACTGAGTTCCGATTTTGTTGGCTGTCTGTCCAGCTCATCCATGATTAGTAGAGGCTGGGCTGTATTGAGGGCAGTCACAAACCACTGACCACCTCCAGGCGCGTATCCATTGTCTCTCGAGATAAGGAGGCCCAAAAGAAAAGAAGAAAGAAGAAGACTGAGTTCCGATTTTGTTGGCTGTCTGTCCAGCTCATCCATGATTAGTAGAGGCTGGACTGTATTGAGGGCAGTCTCAGTGACAACATTCTCCCTGGAGTACAGTTCTAGATCGTGCTCAACCCAGCGGTCCATTTGTTTGCGTTGGTCAGTGATTATGTCCCCGATTTAGATTTGAGGGGGGCAATCTTCTTGATGGTTGGCCCAAGAGCTCTCTTAATGCCATCATACATTCCTCTGACGTTTCCGGTGTCTGAGGCCAGAATATGACTGCATAGGTGTTGCCAGTAGTCATTTGCGCAGCGCCTGGCTGTTCTTTGTGCAGTGCTTCTGGCTGCTTCAAGTGCTACGGATGTTAACTCGCTGGGGGCTTTCTTGTAGTTCAACAGTGCAATGCGCTTAGTGGCTATGACAAGTTCCAGCTCTTCATTATGAGATTGAAACCAGTCTGCATTTCTCTTCGCACTTTTGCCGTAGGTGGTCAAAGCTGAATAATAGATGGCGTCTCTGATGTGGGCTCACTTGGTCTCAGCATCCCCTGTGGGAGTGTTTTGAAGGGCTGTTACAAGTGAATTTAGAAATTTTTGTAACAGCTGTGGGTGAGAAATTCTGCTCGTGTTGATGCGCAGGTGGCCCTTCTGCTTGGAATGATGCAGCTTCTTTGGTCTGAGTCTAACCTTGCTGCACACCAGGGAGTGGTCGGTGTCGCAGTCCGCACTGTGGAAGCTGTGTGTGATTTGAACAATGTTTAAGGCGGCTCGCCTTGTGACAATGAGGTCTAGCTGGTGCCAACGACGCGATCTTGGGTCCCTCCATGAAACCTGGTGACAGGGTTTAGTGTGAAAGAACGAGTTGGTGATGCAGAGGTTATGATAAGTACACAACTCAAGCAGTCTCTGCCCATTCTCATTCATCCTTCCAGTGCCATAGCGCCCAAGGCAGGAGGGCCATGAGTTATGGTCGGCCCCAACCCTGGCATTCAAGTCCCCCAGCAGGAATAGGTGTTCGGTGTTGAGGATGCTGCTAATGATATGGAGTTCCTCGTAGAACTGATCTTTAGCTTCATGTGGGGAGCAGAGTGTTGGAGCATAGATGCTGGGTAGGTGTACTAGACCAGAGGTGGTGAGCAGTTGGATGGACAGTATGCGTTCTGAGCCATTTGAGGGAGGCTCTATCATGCTGAGCAAGGAGTTAATGATGGAGGTCTTCCGAGAATCGTTGATTTGTGTAAGGTTTTCCGACAGGCCAGGACACATAGTTCTGACGTTCCAGCTTGCAAAGCGAAGGGCTGGTACCTTTCCTTTTCTCGTGTTGTTTGGTGCGGTGTTTCAGTCCACCTTTCTGGCAATGACCCTGAGCTCCAAGCACCCATTGAAGCATGTAAATTTGTGGTATTCCCATATGTCTACTGCCCTTGTCCATTTAGGTGGTAGTGGTCATGGGTTTGGGTTGCTCTGTTGAAGGAACCTTGGCGAGTTACTGCAGTGTATCTTGTAGATGGTACATGCTGCTGCCTCTGTGCATTGGTGGTGAAGTGATTGAATATTTAAGGTGGTAGATGGGGAGTTAATCAAGCGGGTTGCTTTGGCCTGGATGGTGTCAAGCTTCTTAAGTATTGTTGGAGCAGCACCCATCCAGGCAAGTGGAGAGTATTCCATCGCACTTCTGACTGTGCCTTATAGACGGTGAACAGGCTTTGGGGTGACAGGAGGTGAGTTACTCGCTTCAAAATTCCCAGCCTCTGACCTGCTCTTGTAGCCTGGCTGTGTTTTCTGGCAATGCAACACTAGGTGGCGCATGTGCAAAATGCAGTCTCATCGACTGAAACGTCACTGTCTGCGATGTCTCAGGCAGCTGCCAGTAATAAAGATGGCACTGCTTAATTAGACTTAAAAATACAAATTGAATCCAAGCCCCATCACCCCTCAATGGCCGTGTTCGCCACCTCCGACCCCCCCCCCCCCCCCCCCCCCAAACAGTACGCCGCGGTCGCCGCTTCTCTTCCCCGCTCCCTCCTCCCGCAATAGTCGTCTCATTCGCTGTTTATCTTCACTGCTCCCTCCCACATCTGTTTGCTCGCAATCCCCTCCTGCTGCCCCTGACTGCTAACCACTCACACCCCGCTTCGCCCTTCTTCCTTCCCCCATCCCTTACCCCACCCATTGCTTCTCCTGGCAGCAAGGGGAGGAAGCAGCAGGCAGGTTGTGAGTGACGAGCAGTCGGGAGTGAGAACAGCGGGAAGGAGGAGTGGCAGGAGGAAGCAGTGAAGAGAAGGGGTGACTGTGGGAGGGAGTGGGGAAGAGAAGCAGCGATTGTACAAGTTAGCAGGGTACTGCTGGGGGGTGGGGGGGGGGGATGGAGTCAGCGATCGGGGGAGGGAGCGAATAGAAGTGGCGATTACGGGAGGGAGCAAGGAGGAGAAACGACAATCGCGGGAGAGAGCGGGGAAGAGAAGCGGTGATCATGGGAGAGAACGGGGTACTTTTGGGGGGACGGGTGTGGATCGAGGCGGCAGCCATTGTGATGTGAGGCAACACTCGGAAGTCATTACCTGGTGACGTCAGTGTGCGCATGTGTGGATTCATGCTGGCAAGCTGGCAAATGTTCTGACACACTGATGATGTCGGCGATCACTGCACATGCTCTGCGTTGTCAGGAGACACTTCATAGTATTTATGTGCCTTATCCTGTTAAGTTTCTGTTTAATAGTGAATCCCAGGATGTTGGTGGGGAATAGGGTGATGGTATTGCAATTGAATGGCATGGGGAAGTGGTTAGATTTTCTCTTGTTGGAGATAGTCATTGCCCGGCCCTTGCGTGGCGCAAATGTTACTTGCATAGACATTGCTGAGAAGAAACCAAATAAAACAGGAGTAACAGTAGTGTTTCAAATATTTTGTTTGAGAGGACATTATAAATGGAGTCATTTGTAGTCGGACAGACTGAAAACAGTTTGAGGTATTGTTGAGTCAGTAAGCAAAAGACAACAACCCAGTTTTTATAGTCATAATGACAGCGAAATTGTCAACATTTGCCTTCATTATTTTGAAATTAACAGCAACTTCTGGATTTCACTGTATATATGTAGACTCCAGAAGTTGCTGTCAGTGATTCTATGTTTCTCCAGAGGGTGTGCTGTTGAGATTCCCTCAGAATGCAGTCAATTACAAATTGTTGAGCTGATGAGAACTTCCATTCTTGCACCCTTAGTCTGCCCATTAAAAACCCTTGAAAAAGTTGCACCTTGTTGAATGAGGTGTAACTGGGTTTTTAACGATATACTAAGTTCCTAATTACTCCTAAACAGCCTCACTGGCTGTGAAAAAGGTGAGAAACATAGAGAGTAGGAGGAGGCCCTTCGAGCCTGCTCCGCCATTCATTATGATCATGGCTGATCATCCAACTCAGTAGCCTGTTCCCGCTTTCGCCCCGTACCCTTTGATCCCTTTAGACCCAAGAGCTATATCTAATTCCTTGAAAACATACAATGTTTTGGCCTCAACTGCTTTCTGTGGGAGTGAATTCCACAGGCTCACCACTCTCTGGGTGAAGAAATTTCTCCTCATCTCAGTCCTGAAAGGTTTACCCCGTCTCCTTAGACTATGACCCCTGGTTCTGGACTCCCCCACCATCGGGAACACCCTTCCTGCATCTACCCTGTCAAGTCCTGTTAGAATTTTGTAGGTTTCTATGAGATTCCCCCTCACTCTTCTGAACTCCAGTGAATATAATCCTAACCGATTCAATCTCTCCTCATACGTCAGTCCCACCATCCCAGGAATCAGTCTGGTAAACCTTCGCTACACTCCCTCTATAGCAAGAACATCCTTCCTCAGATACGGAGACCAAAATTGCGTGCAATATTCCAGGTGTGGCCTCACCAAGGCCCTGTATAATTGCAGCAAGACATCCCTGCTCCTGTACTCGAATCCTCTCGCTATGAAGGTCAGCATACCATTTGCCTTTTTTACCGCCTGTTGCACCTGCATGCTTACCTTCAGCGACTGGTGTATGAGAACACCCAGGTCTCACTGCATATTCCCCTCTCTGTTTATAGCCGTTCAGATAATCTGCCTTCCTGTTTCTGCTACCAAAGTGGATAACTTCACATTTATCCACATTGTACTGCATCTGCCATTCATTAGCCCACTCACTTAACTTGTCCAAATCACCCTGAAGCGCCTCTGCATTCTCCTCACAACACACCCTCCCACCCAGTTTTGTATCATCTGCAAATGTGGAGATATTACATTTAGTTCCCTCATCTAAATCGTTAATATATATATTGTGAATAGCTGGGGTCCTAGCACCGATCCCTGCGGTACCCCACTAGTCACTGCCTGCCATTCGGGAAAAGACCCATTTATCCCTACTCTTTGTTTCCTGCCTGCCAACCAATTTTCTATCCATCGCAATACACTACCCCCAATCCCATGCACTTTAATTTTACATGCTAATCTCTTATGTGGGACTTTGTCGAAAGCCTTCTGAAAGTCCAAATAAACCACATCCACTGGCTCCCCCTCATCACCTCTACTAGTTACATCCTCGAAGAATTCTGGTAGATTTGTCAAACATGCTTTCCCTTTCGTAAATCCATGCTGACTGCCCGATTCTACCACTGTTCTCCAAGTGCTCTGCTATAAAATCTTTGATAATGGACTCTAGAATTTTCCCCACTATCGACGTCAGGCTGACTGGTCTATAATTCCCTGCTTTCTCTCTACCTCCCTTTTTACATAGTGGGGTTACATTAGCTACCCTCCAATCTGTAGAAACTGTTCCAGAGTCTATAGAATATTGGAAGATGACCACCAATGCATCCACTATTTCTAGGGCCACTTCCTTAAGTACTCTGGGATGCATACCATCAGGCCCTGGGGATTTATCAGCCTTCAATCCCATCAATTTCCCCAACACCATTTCTCTACTAATACTGATTTATTTCAGTTTCTCCCTCTTACTAAACCCTGTGTTCCCCAACATTTCTGGTATGATATTTGTGTCCTCCTTTGTGAAGACAGAACCAAAGTATGCATTTAGTTGGTCAGCCATTTCTTTATTCCCCATAATAAATTCCTGTTTCTGTCTGTCAGTGACCTAAATTTGTCTTCACCAATCTTTTTCTCTTCACCTACCTATAGAAACTTTTACTGTCAGTTTTTATGTTCCCCGCAATCTTGCTCTCGTACTCTATTTTCTCCTTAATCAATCCCTTGGTCCTTCTTTGCTGATAACTAAACTGCTCCCAATCCTCAGGTCTGTTGTTTTCCCTGGAAAATTTATATGCCTCTTCCTTGGATCTAATTGTTGTTGAATGTCTATTTGCTCTAGTATGACTAGAAATTACACACTTTTTAAATGTTTAAAAAAATTTATGTATGATATTTTAATACCATGTGTATGTCCCAATCATTTACTTTTCTATTTGTAAAATGTAAAAGTGAAGAGATACATTGGTTTTTACTATCTGGTTTGCTGTCAGTGAGGATACCTCAATGTGATTGGCTGCTTATCCTGCTTGATGAAATCAATGTTGCTGGACACCTGGTGATCCCCTTGACTTGACACCAGAATCAAACTGGGAATGGAAAAGTCCAGGCCACAGAAATCAGTAGATCTTTGAAGTCAAAAGAACAAAATTGAGAGAGTAGAAGTTTTTTTTTAACATTGAATTCTGTGCCAGGAGTAATGGAAACTAAAATCCATGATTAGTTTTAAAATGAAAGTGTGTAAGTTGAAAATATAAATGTTGACAGGGTGAAAGCACAAGGATTGGGACTAAATATATAGCTCTTTCAGAGAATGTGTGATGCAGTGAGTCGAATTCCCACTTGTGCTGTAAAATTCTGTGATTCCAAGTTGAATGAAATGAAATTGTGTGCAAACAGAATTCTGGAGCAATGAAAAAGATTGCAACTGAAATCAAATGCATAAAGATTTTAATTTAACAACAGTAAATGGAACAAAGTGGGAGATAGTTTCAGATGGTGGTTGTTGCACAGACATAGGAATAAAGAAGCAGAGGGGAAACCTTGGATGACTGCCTGCAGTGGGTGCAGGCAGAGGTGGAAGAATACACTTGTAGTAGATGAGGCTTTGATTCTGAAAAAGTTAGTTGAACTCGAGAGTGGATAAATCACTGGGTATCAATTAAGAAATGATTTTTTTTTTTACAAACCTAAGGGTCTCTCACATCATATATTAAAAGTTCAGAATAGGAAGAAACTACTTGACCTATGCTTGTGCTATATCTTCAAGTGGACTTATCCACTTCCCTATATCTGTTTACGATTCTTTTTCAAGTACTTATCCAAATCTCTGTCCACCTATATTAGGGTTGAAAATTTTCTTGGGCAAGAGCAAATTGGAAGCACGTTTTTACATTTGAATGGAAGAGCAAATCGGGCAGAGTGTAAAAATGGGCTGCTAACATGCCGTCACTCATTTGCACTACTACCCAAGACAAATTTCATCCTGATATAGTTTTTTTTTAAAAAGTTGGATACTTTGCCCAAGGCAATTGACACTTCCATTGTCTCTGTTGAGCATTCCACTTTCTCATAAGTCTGTGATGGCCGTGGAGTGGGGTTGTAAATCTTATAACTTCCCCCTTTGCCTTTCAAATGTTGATTCAAAGTCTATGGCAAATTGATAAGGGGACAGTCAGTGAGAATGACTTTTCATCGTTTTCCCTTTCAAAAACCTTGGAAATCTCTAGTAGATTCTTCTTTAACTACTTCCAGTGTTCAGGTGAAAAATCCCAAGTATTTTGAACATTTCTGAATAAACATTTGCCTCTTATTCCTGATATTGGGATTTTTGTTTTTGTTTTAAGTGGCTCTAACTTGTTCCTATATAATGCAGTCCCAGAACTGCAAGTACTACTGCACTGTGGCGGAACCATTATTTTGTACAAGTTTGATGTCCGTTCTGTTCTTTTACATTCAGTGCTTCTATGTGTAAAACTGAGACCCATTTGCCTGTTGTCCTTTCTGCTTGCTCTCAACTTGAACTGTTAAGAATGAAACATTGGAGTTAGAAATATGTGCTACTTGTCGCATTTCAGGAAAATGGCCGACAGCAGAGCTGGCCAGGAGCTGAACGAAGCAGATTAGAATTAGAATATTACAGCGCAGTACAGGCCCTTCGGCCCTCGATGTTGCGCCGACCAGATAGGCAATATTTTGCAAATATAGACCTACGAAAAGGGATGAATGAGCTTTATTGATACTGCATGGCTTAGTAGCCTTCAGATTGATTAGCATTTGGGATCCAATGATCATTAATATTATTGTCAAAGCTAAGGTCTAAAACAGCTATGTTGAGGGAACTTTGGAAAGTAGTTTTTGAAACTGTGAAGAGAATCTTGGAGTTGTTAAATTAGCACAGAACAAAAAATTATATATATATCATGTATTTTACTGGATAAAAGAAAGTTTATTTTAAATAAAGATCAGTGGTTTCATAATGAGAATAGAAGAATGTGTAAAAAATAAACAAAATACTTTAAAAGATACAAGGAAACAAAAAAAGAATTGAGATTTATATAAAAGATAATAAGGATACCTGAAGAATACATTAGAAATAGAATGACACTTTGCAGAGGACAAAAAAGACGCAAAAATGCAGAGAAGTGTAAAGTGATGCATCTTGCAAGGGAGAACAAGGAGAGGCAATATAAATTAAATGGTACAATTTTAAAGAGGGTGCAGGGTAAGGGAGAACTGGGGGTTCACATGAACAAATCTTTGAAGTTGGTTGATGAGGCTGTTTTCAAGAAAAAAATGGCTTTATAAATGGAGGCATAGCATACAAAAGCAAGGAAGTTATGATAAGCCTATATAATTCACTGGTTAGGCCTCAGCTTAAATATTGTGTCCAATTCTGGACGCCATACTTTTGGAAGAATGTATTCATGACTTTATAGGTTAAGAGTTAAACTCGACAAAACAATTGCAGATCATCAGGATATGGCAGATACTGTGAATGGAGTTTTCACATGGGAACTGTAGGTACATTTCTGTCATAGCAATCCAAAAGACGGCTATTTGGAAAGTATTCAATAATATGTGGAGCTAGTCTTTGAACTTTAAGGTGGACAAGCTTGACCAAAATGATCTTTAACAAGCAACTGATAAGATTCTGAACTCACTGCCACAAGGAGTAGTTCAGGCAAATAGCATTGATGCATTTAAGGGGAAGTTAGATAAACACACAAGGGGGAAAAGAATAGAAGGATATGCTGATAGTTATCTGAAAAGGGATGGGAGAAGGCTCATATGGAGCATGAACGGCAGAATAGTCCACTTGGACCGAATGGCCTGTTCCTGTGCTGTTGACTCCTTTTAATGTGTATGTTGATTTGTAAAATGTGCCATTGTCAGTAATGAGGCCAGTTCTGGTGTATGGCTACCCTGCCTCAAAAAGGATATAAATGCCTTAGAAAGAGTACAGAAAGGAGTTGTCTGGGTAATTCCAGGCCTTGGGGGTCTAAGTTACGAGGGAAGGCTCAAGTGGCAACTTATTTTCTTTTGACAAAGGGGAAACATAATCTTCAAAATAATGGAAGGTATAGAGAAGTGAAATGGCTGCAGGTTTGCTAGCATCACTGTGTAGTGCCAGAGCCATTTGATATTAGAAATATAATTCTGGCAATTTTCAATTCATTCCAACACAACTGGTTACTTTGCCATACCTGAACAAGCAGTTGCATATTTCAGGTCACTATTATGGTTGAATTTGTGCCTCCTTCCCAAAGAACCAAATTGTAAATGATACTGCAGACTTGAAGGATGTTGTCATAGGTCTGTTTTCCTGTAGTACTGTGAACTAATTAAAGGTCGAGTATTGAATGCAACAAGCAACTTTAGAGGTTCCCTGACTTCATGATTGATTAGAGAATGTTTGAGATGTTTTAAGAGGTACCCTGGCTGTTA